>NC_133155.1:27729752-28929752 GCF_048418815.1 Hemitrygon akajei
ACAGAGTGTTGGAATGGGGGTCACTCCTCTCTGCCTGTCGCACTTGTGCTCCGAACAAGATGTCATGTCAGCACCTTGAATGCCAAAAGGATTCAGTTATCAGTCTTCCTTGATGAGCAGATGGATGTGGGGAGTTCCTACTGCTGAACAGTTGATCCAATGCTATAAGCCCATGTGGAGACAAGCCAAGGCTTATCGGCTACACAACATGTCCAGTAGGCTGACTGGATTTGCCAAAATGAGGCCTCTCAAACCAGGAGAGAAAGTTGGGCTGGCATTGAGGGCTATCAACATGGTCTCATATAGATTATGCGTACCATCATCAACGAAGGTCTATCCATTGACCATGTTCCATGCTCCATTGTTCCAAGCTGGTTACCTCCTCCCTCTGGCTCCATTCATCCCACCTCCCCCTCCTCTCTGCTTGGTGAATGGTTCCCTGGTCTACACTGTGCAGTGCCTCCTGGGATCGTGCCGGGAGTGGGGCAAGGTCTAGTACCTCCTGGAATGGGAGGGGTATGGTCCCGATTAAAGTTCTTGGGTCCCGGCCAATGACATCCTGGACAAATCTCTCATCTATGGACTTCTAGTGGGCACAGGTCTATGGCATCTCGGGAGCTGTGCCTAGGGAGGGAGGCCCTGTCACAACCACAGACTCTGCTGCAGGGTTTTATGCACCTGCGCGGGCAGGTTGCAAAACTGGTTTGACAATTGTGCTTGTGAGTATAGACGTTCCTGTGTTCCATTATGGTAGTATTAAACTTGCTTCTCTTTGCTCTAGTCTTGTCGAGACTTGACGAAAAGCAGAGCAACATTTACGCTCCCTCACCCTTGTCGTGCAAAGATGACAGTGACAGTTTCGACTGACAAGGAGCCATATTCATTTAGTATTTTGTTATTGCTTCCGGCCACAGTGTTGTCATTTAACTTTCAGTTTGAGAGTTCTGGTTAATGGCCCTGTTGGCCTAGTGTTTGTTGCTTTTCTTTCCCTTTAAATTCTGCAACAGTCCTCATTAAAGTCATTGAGCTGTTAACCTGCTTCAGTGTCTCTCTCTCTCTCTCTCTCTCTCCGCACTTCAGCCATATCTGAACATTTTGACAATTAAAGTTCTAAGTAAATTTATTATCAAAGTATGTATGTGTCAATCCGGCTGGTGGCGCAGTGACATCAGCGCTGGACTCTGAGCTCTGGAGAACTCACGCTTTCCATCCGTGCTGGGTTGAGTGTCGAGCTCGCAACTCGGCCTCGTAAACAAAAACACTGCGCTGTGAGAAGGACGTGGGGGACCACTCACAGAATCTTTCCTCCAAGACAACCACTTGAAAAAATAAGTGGTCGCTGAGAATCTGACAGAGTATGGCACACAATAAAAATGTATACGTCACCATGGTTCCTTAATGTTGTTATAGCCACGTGTGCGAGTGGGGACAAGCTCCCTCTACCTATTAAATGCTCCCAGTGGCATACATCACAAAGAGCCTCTGACAACCCAGGTCTTGGTCTTCATGTGTGGCTTAGCTACTTTGGCTGATGGGCCTGTTTCTACTGACAGGGGAAGGGGAAAAGTTGGGTTACTGGTGCTGAAAAACAGTCACTTCAGGCAAATGGGTCTCACCATCTGTTCATCCAGATGAAGGAAAACTCTGTTCTCAAACCTCTGCTGCCTTGCAACTATACCCATTCATGTGGAAAGCTTCAGGAGTAAACCCTCAGCAAAGGCTCCAGCAAGTTCACGCAGATATATCACGAGGAACATTCTGACAGGTTGCATCACCATCTAGTATGGAGGTTGCAAAGTACAGAATTGGGAAAAGCTGCAGAGGGTTCTAAACACAGCCAGCTCAATCATGGGCACAAAGCTCTTTGGGGGATCAGAGACTGAAAGGGTCAGCAACTTTAAATTCATCAGTATTATCATTTCAGAGGATCTAATGTCACATAAGTGCAATTACAAAGAAAACGTGGCATCACCTCTTCTTTCTTAGAGGTTTGTGAAGAATCAGATTGACAAACTTCTATAGATCTGTGGAGGAGAATATATTGACTGATTGCACCTCGTGGAAAAACTGATGCCTTTGAATGGAAAATCCTACAGAAACTAATGGATACAGCTCAGTCCATTGGAGGTACAAACCTTCCCACCATTGTGTACATCTAAACAGACCGCTGTTGCAGGAGAGCCGGGTCCATTATCAAGGATCCCCACTGCCTAGGCCTTGCTCTCTTCTCAATGCTGTTGCCAAGATGAAGGTACAGAAGCCTCAGGACTCACAGCACTAAGTTAAGGAACAGTTATTACCCTTCAACCATCAGGCTCTTGAACCAGTAGGGATATCTTCATTCAACTTCACTCGCCCCATCACTGAACTGTCCCCACAACCTATGGATTCACTTTCAAGGTCTCATCATCTCAGGTTCTCATTACTAATTTCTTATTTATTAATTATTATTTCCTTTTGCATTTGCGCATTTTGTTGTCTTTTGCACACCGGTTGTTTGTCTGTCATGTTGGGTATGGTCTTCCCTTGATTCTATCATGTTTCTTGAGTATGCCTGCAAGAAAAGGAATCTCAGGGCTGTATGCGGTGGCATATACTCCATGTACTTTGACAATATGTACTTTGAACTTTGAACTTTGAAGTCTTCCCACTCTAGAGGACATCTTTAAAAGGCAGTGCCTCAAAATGTCAGCATGCAACTTTATGGATCTCCGTGATCCAGGACATGCCCTCTTCTCATTGCGACCATCAGGAAGGAGGTGAAGGAGCCTGCAGACACTCACTCAGCATGTTAGGAACAGATTCTGCTCCTCTGCTATCATATTCCTGAACGCTACTTCGATATTGACACTCTTACGGCAATACTAATTTTTTTACAGCTTTCTTGTTGTAACATTGTTTATGCAATCACTGTACAGCTGCCACAAAGGAACAGATTTCAATGGTTCAGTGTAATATCAGAGAATGTATGCAGTGTACAACCTGAAATTCTTACTCTTCACAGACAGACATGAAACAGAAAAATCCCAGTGAGTGAATGACAGAAATATCAGAACCCCAAAGACCCCTCCCCTCCCCTGCAGAAGCAGCACCAACCCTCCTCCTCCCACTCGCTCCAGTAAAAGTACAGAACCCCCTCCCTCCTTCTACCATGCAAGCAATAGCATAGCCCCTAAAGAGACCTTGATCTAGAGTCCATCAAAAACCAGAGTCCATCGCAACACCTTGGTATCTCAGACAGACTCTCTCACTAACAAGGGAGCGAGAGGCTGCTCCTGCAACAACGAGAGTGGGCCACCAGCCGCTCGACGTTTCGACGTTACCGTGGTCTGAGCTGCAGATGTAGATGACAAACTCTGACAGGACCCCAGCCACCTTGAAAAGAAAAGAAAGACATGAGAAAAGTAGAATAAACCATTTCACGGATGAACTGGAAGAAGTTGCCTCGGTCTGCAAAAACCACTGGTGCCATCTTTTCTTGCTTCTCCCTTCAAAATTTCATGCCATGTGTCAGTGATATATCAAACCTGCTTCTGATTCTGACTTGATGAGAGGATGATAAGATCAGCTTTAAATCAGCTGATACTCAGCAGACAGTCAAGATAGCGCCTGCGTGCAACGTTCCTTTAGTCGACATCTTTGGAATAGATTATGAAACCATATAGTTCACTTCTTTTATGTCTTTTACATTTTTTCATCTTGACTATGTTTCTGGAACTGCTGGAGCCTGTAATTTGCAGTTTGGAGATCGCTTGCATGTTTCAGCAATCTGCAGTCTCCGGGAGGATTTCAGGAGGCAGATGTAGCATGCGGGAACATCGTGGTGAGAAGGATGCGAGCCAATGTTCTACTCCATTTCACCGATTAAAGCTTCCATTGTTTGCTGCTTAAAGCGATGAGGGAACGTGAAATGCCAGCTGACTGCCTTTTTATCACTGTGCACAGAGAAGGGAGGCTGCCTTTTTATCACTGGTGAGATCACTCTGCATGGAGAGGGGTGTCTGCCTTCTGTTGCTGGTGAGATCGCTCATGCTGTGGAGAGGCAGAATGTTGCCCAGATTTTCTGCATTTTCGATGTGGACTTTTTTCCAATCTTCTGCTTTTTTTGTATTCTGTGTTCGTCTCCCGATCTTCCTTGTCTTTTTTTGTGTGCGTGGAAGAGGGATTCGGGAGTTGATGTGCCTATTCCTTTTTGTTCGTTTTTTTTTGCAGGGAGGAGAGATTTGGGGATTGATGATTGTGCTGCCTTTCTTTGCTTTCTTGGTTTCATGGCTGTCTGGAGAAGAAGAAGTTCAGGGCCATATACATTGATAACAAATGAACCATTGATCCTTTGAACCTTTGTACCATTGAACCTCTGATGCTACTTCTGGATCCTCCTGTTCCTCTCCTGTATATAGTTTCAGAATATTAAGAATGAGGATTCTGAGAATTTGACATGAACTGTAAGGGCCAAATTGATTACGCTCATTGAGTGTTTGTGGGGAAAATTAAAGTTCAAGTTCAAAGTGTATTTATTATCAAAGTATGTAACCTCGCTGACTATTTTATTAGGTACTGCCTGTATCTAATAAAGTGGCCACTGAGTGCACGTTCATGGCATTCTGCTGCTGTAGCCCATCCGCTTCAAGCTTCAGCTTCCTCTCAGCTTGAATCGGTTGCTCGTCAGATCTGATTCAGAAATGCTCTTCTGCACACCACTGGTGTCACTTATGGTTAAAGTTACTGTCAACTTCCTGTCAGCTTGAATCGGTTTGGCCATTCTGTTCTGACTCTCTCACTAACACTGGATTGTCTTTTTGTTTTTCACACCATTCTCTGTCAACTCTACAGACTACTATGCATGAAAATCTCATCAGATCAGCAGTTTCTGAGATACTTAAATCACCCTGTCTGGCACCAACAATCATTTCATGGTCAAAATCACTTAGATCACATTTCCTCCCCTTTCTGAAGTTTAGTCTGAACAACAACTGAACTTCTTGAGCAAGTCTGTGTGACTTTATGCATTGAATTGCTGCATCTTGATTGGTTGCTTGGCTAATTAATGATCAGGTCCACAGGTATTCTTAAAATGGTGGCCACTGGGTGCACGTGTCACCAAATGCTCCCTCGAGGTTAACTTCCCCTGCAGTCATTCACAGAACAACAAAGAAATGCAATAAACATACTGAAAAACAACCGATGTCCAAAAGAAGACAAACTGTGGAAATAAAAATAAACAAATAAACTAACAAAAGAAATGAGCATGCTCACAAGCCAAAAGCTAAATGATACTGAGAACGTGAGTTGTAGAACCTGTGATAGTGAGCCCATGGTTTGTGGAATCATTTCATAGTTGTGCTGAGTGAATTTATCCACATTGATTCAGGAACCTGATGGTTGGAGGTAATAACTGTTCCTGACTTGGTGATGTGGACCTAAGGCTCCTGTTCATGCTGGCAGCAGTGAGAATAATGATGATAATATGATCGAACGGTAACTATGGGTATTTGATACATTCTCACTGCACTAAGATGTCTGTTATTTGCCTCCTCTCATCCCCAGTACGAATGTTGCATAGGGATATGAGAATTTAAAATCTTGCAGGGAAAGAATGAAATGAAACCGCAGAACAATTTAAAGGCAAGAATGAACATACTAATTTGTATGTGTCAGTGGCATTGGAACAAAATTTACTCAATGGTGACGGGGTGTTGGAGCAGAAATAACAGGTTAAACCACAGTGTGAATCTGAGCGATCTGTGGGGATTTTTTCACACAGCAAGTGCTGGAATCTGGAAAACCCTACTTGAGGCAAGTATCTCATAAACATCTAGACTCACACTTGACCAGACAAGGCATGGAAAATGATGGACTAAATGTGAATTGTTGGAACTACCAGGTTTATATGAACAGGATTCTTTAAGGACCTGTTACCCTGCTGTACAACACCCGGACTCCATTTTATGTTTTGGAGTGTGCAGAATCTAAGATAGGTATGAGAAAAAAAGTAACTCAATAGATGAAAAAGCATTTTAAAAAGATTTCAACAAGAGGGATTCCAAATTATAAGGTAGTCAATGTTGCTAAGTTCCAAATAAAATGTCACCTTGAACAATGTTTTTCATACTCTGCAAATATGTAGGAGCTCTTTGTAGGAGCATTCCATTTTATTGTTGTTTGGCAAAGGGAACAGAATTCCAAAATTGGGCCTGACATTACGGAATTCAATTGTGTCTGAGGCTCGAGATATTTCCCCTGAGGATAGTTGGGGGATGGGAGAATAGAGAGTGAAAATTGCAGTGGGGAGATCACTGGGTCAGGATGTTGGGGGCAAGGGTGAGTTTGGTGATAGGATTCAGAGTGCTTAGAGGCCATTGGTTAAGAAGCGGGCATTTAAGACATTGGGAAATTCACTGGTGAGAATCAATAGGACTTCATGGTTGGAATTAGATGCATTTGGAAAGTTGTGCAGAGCGGTCAGGATTATGGCAACAAAGAGTCTGCATTTGTGGGGTTTCCCAATGGTTAGAACGTAATCTGTCTGGTCTCATTTCAGCATTGAGTGGTATTCCCGGTGTGTCCATCCATGGAATATCTTACCCAGTAAAGCACTCAAAGGGAATTGTACACAGGTCATGCACTTCTGATTCAGAGCACAAGCCGGAATGTCTTTAATAAACTTTCCATTGTGACACGAAAATACCCGGACACTCAGGTCATTAGGTAAAGTTAATTTTTATTTGGTTGGCATTGAACTAAATAACACAACACACTGAATCATAAATCATCCACCCAATTCAACAGGGCTGATGAGTTAAAAGGAGACTAGAATCAAGCAGATATCTAGAAGCATAGATTCACACCACACATTGACCATCCAATTCCATTTCATTTTCTCCAAATTTCCATCGACACCCCCCCCCCCCCCCAAGATTCAACCATTCACCTCTGGACTAGGGCCAATTTACAATGGCCAAATAATCTACCAAGCCCTATATCTTTGGAATATGGTAGGAGACCAGGGCACCTGGAAGAAACTTACAGATTCACTAGGAGAACATGCAAGCTCCACACAGACAGCACCCAAGATATGAGGCAGCAGCACTACCTGCTACACTGCCGTTCCATCCCTCAAAACATTCAAAAAATGACAACTGAAGGTATAGCCGAAGGTAGCATATGTATTTGAATTAAATAGCTTGGACTCAAATTCTTCCAATATACTAGAGAACTAGGCATTCAAAATTCAGGATTGTTTATTATCATTCTTCATTTTAGAAGCGTAAGGGTGAATGAAATGATCGTTATTCTGGATCCTATGCATCATAAAAATAGAATAAGTATTGAGATCACAATAAATATAAATACATAAGATTAGCTAAGACTGATTGTATTACATAGAGTGACATTAGGTACAACAGTATTGGTCAGGGCATGAAGGGATATGGGGAGAAGGCAGGAGATTGGAGCTGAGAGGGAAAATGGATCAGCTATGATAAAATGCAGAGCAGACTCGATGTGTCAAATGACCTAACTCTGCTCCTATATCTTATGGTCTATCTGTAGACATTGACAGGAAGTGATAAAGTAGTGGTGGTGGGTGGAAACATTGATCAGCCTCCAAGTAACTGCAACTTGGAGAAAGTAAGGACAGTAATTTCTGAAAATAAAGCTATAAGACATAGAAGCAGACTTGGGCCAGGCAGTTTATCAGGTCTGTTCTGCCTTCTGATCATGTCTGGTTTATTTTCCACCTCAACCACATTCTCCCACCATACTAATATGATTGTTGTAGACACAGCTTCTGGCACATTTACCACAAACGCCAAACATGAAGTGTAAGTTAAAATTGAGTTGATTACATTGCCTAGCATCAACATGTACACACAAAGCTAAAAGGAACAGGAAAATGAAAGAATATATTTTATAATATCTCAGCATCCCAGGTAGTTAGCACACAATGTCACCCAAGACAGCTTTAAATCATTAACACTGTCCTCAGATGATGAAGTGGAGGCTTGCAGATACATGATTTCTCTGCTGCCTTTAATTTTTCACTTGGCCATCCAAACATGGAGTTCTATGAACTGCTGCTTTTTATAGATTCACAGGAGTCATCAGCCTCCAGCAGCTGATGAAACATTATTCTTAGAAACCATTTGGGGTTCTTTTAAAATTTTCACCTACTGCAGGTTGTTTCATGAGAGGTCCCGGTACAACATGAAAAATATTCTATCAACAGTCTTCCCATTCAAATAACTCCAGGCCCGTGGGAAGCCAAAAGCAACTTCCCCTGTTGTATGTGATGCTCGAATTGGATGTGAAGTTTGGTTCAAGAAGTATTTGGCAATCTACAATGAGCTGAAGTTTTCAAAGTATTGTTTAGTTCAAGGTAACAAAACTATCATCAAAACAATGCAGTGTGCACCATTGTCCATTGCTGTTTTGAGAATTTACCTTCCAAAACATTATCGAGCTTGTAGTACTATTGATTCTTATTTAAGTGCATGTGCTTGGCAAACTGTGTGGGCCCACAGAGAGAGATGATTAATGACCTGCAGCTTTCAAAAGTCTGAAGTAAAAGAAAAGGGCAGCGTACTCCATCATACCTCTGAAAGCAGTCCCTTTGATAAAAATAAAGTGAACATAGTTTCTGTATTCATCAGCAATGTTCCAGTGACCGACAAGGAGATAGAATCATTCACTTCATTCTGCTTGACAGTCCTGCCTAGTCTTGTACTGGGACTCAGCCCAACCCATTGCTTGATTCCTTCGCCAAGGGAGTTTTGATGCAAGTTGTTTTGGAGTCAATAAATAGCCAACCAAAAATGGGTTTTCATTGGAGTCAAAATGTTGGTCGATCACTCTTTGGGGGATATTACATCATTGCTGTAGCGTATTTAATATTTCAGTAATAATTGAGTAATATTGTAAATATAGTGTTTGAATAAGCAGTCCTGAAGAAGTACCTTGGCCCAAAACATCGACTGTTTATTCACTTCCATAGATGCTGCCTGACATCTTGAGTTCTTCCAGCATTTTGTTTGAATAAGCATTCTTTGTTTGTTTACATAATTCAATGTGGGTTTCTGTTTACAAAGTTCGTGAATGGCATATGTCATATGTCACCACGTCATAACTGAGGGTCTCACGGAAGAAAAGCTAAGTACTCGACTTTCATAGCTCCCATGTTTTTTTCTTTCAATTTCTTTCAAGGGTTGCAAAGCATAACAGTGGTGGCGAGGTATTTTTAAAATGAACCCGAAATGACTACCTACACAAGGGGAGAGACACATTCGAGTTAAGCAAAAAGCGCAGCATGGGTTTCTTTGGAAGGGGAGAGAGATGGTCGAGTTTACAATAAAGGCAGTAAACAAACAAAATTTATGGGTTCATGAACAGTGAGTGCCGGGTGATAATAATGATAAATAAATAAAAGGCTGAAATGGCCAAAGGATAGCCATCAGAAGGTTCGGCATATTAAATTGCACAACAGATAATTAGTGGATGATGGTGATATGAATCTTCTGTCCTGTGTGGTGAGCCTTAGCGCG
This sequence comes from Hemitrygon akajei, assembly GCF_048418815.1. NCBI lineage: Eukaryota > Metazoa > Chordata > Chondrichthyes > Myliobatiformes > Dasyatidae > Hemitrygon > Hemitrygon akajei. Next base: position 27,739,292 of record NC_133155.1, read on the forward strand.
TTGGGCTCCAAGATTTCCACAGCACCTGCGTTTGTCAATTGTTGTCTTAATTAGAGTCATTAACCCCTTGTGCTTTCTGTTTATTCCTGTCAAGTTTATTTTGACTGGCACAGGTTTTCCACGTACTGTCATTATTTAAAGCAGACACCTGATTAGTGCTTATCACGGGGTCTTTGTTCTAAGAATGATTTCAATGGTTCCATTTAACATCAGATAATATTCAGTATACAACCCAAAATTCTTGTTCTTTGCAGACATCCACATAAACAGAAGAGTGCCCCAAAGAATGAATGACAGTAAAACGTTAGAACCCCGAAGCTCCCTCTCCCCACCATGCACAGACAGCAGCAACCCTCCCCCACTTATTTCACTCTCTCTTTTTCACTTATCTCTCTCTCTCCCCCCGCCCAAGAAGGGACCGAGAGGTGTAGCCCCTTTTCCACAGTGACATGGGAGACTGTTTGAATGGATGCTGTGTGATTTGTTACTGTTACAAATCAGTACCACACAAAATAATAGACAGTACACAGCATACAATTAAACAATTGAGCTTAATTCTTAATTTGACTACAGGGTTAGTGAAGAAAAGGGCCCATTTCAATGAAACAGTCTAACGTGCACAAGTTGGAGCTCACAGTTTCCCCTTCACCGATCCTCCTTCAATCTCCCCGGTCTTCATCGGATCATGATCCCGTTCCAGTTTCTTCTCTCTTCATCTCCACATGAACAAAAGAAAAATAGATCACCCTGAAGTCAGGCACACGGCATGAAAACACCCACCCTCCCACTACTCACATTCCAAAGCACCCATTATCTTTAATCATAACCCAAACAGTGCTTCTACAGAAAGACCTTTATTAGCAATGAAACCTTTCCCAGAGTGCTACAATTATATTTCTATATTATTACTAGAGAGCAATGCATTACACATTTCCCATGGTAGGGGAGTCTAGGACACGAGGGCACAGCCTCAGAATAGAGGGACATCCATTTAAAACAGAGATGCCAAGAAGTTTCTTTAGCCAAGGGGTGGTGAACTTGTGGAACTTGTTACTGCAGGCAGCTATGGAGTCCAGGTCTTGGGGTGTACTTAAGGCAGAGATTGATAGGTTCTTGATTGAACACAGCATCAAAGGTTATGGGGAGAAGGCCAGGGAGTGGGGCTGAGGAGGGAAGAAAAATAGGATTAGCCATGATTGAATAGCTGAGCAGGCTCAATGGGCCAAATGGCCTAATTCTTCTGCTGTGTCTTATGATCTTATATTTGAGTTGCGATGCATTCTATATCGAGCTGGAGTTTATAGGTAAGCTGGAGGAATGTAGTGTACTTAATTATTAAATAATATGAGTTATTTATTTCATCAAGCCTTCTTTTTGTTTACATAATTCTTTTGGGGTTATATAACAATATGTTATTCCGCAACCATGTCACATCTGAGCACCTCACTGTGGAAAAACTAAGTAGATGAGTTTCCTGTCTCCTGTGTTTTTCTTCTAATTATTTTCTGGAGTTACCAAACATAACAATTACTGCTTCCAAGAAGGGGAAGGCAAAACTACGTCTCCTGCAGCCTCCCTTCCAAGTCCCACATCTTCCTCATCTCAAAACGATTCAACAAACTTAAAGTCAATTTTGTTATCAATTTGTTATTGTCACCATATACTACCTTGACATTCACTTTCTTGGAGGCAATTGCAGGGTAATAAAGAAATACAATAACATCTATGAAAAACCACACAGTAAGTAAGCAAAGACTGACAAACAGCTAGTGTGCAAAAGAAGACAAATTGTGCAAATAAGTGAACAAGCAAACACATTTCAAAGGATATTTATTATCAAAGTGCCTATATGTTACCATATCCAACTCTGAGATTCATTTTCTAATGAGCATTCACAATCAAAACAAAGAAACACAACAGAATCAGCAAAAGAGTGCATCCGAGAAGGTGGACAGATGCCAATATGCATATGACACAAACTGCAAAAACAACATGTAAATACAAAATATATTATATTAAGAAGAATAAATAATAAGCGAAAGCCTGTGATGAAGAGACCTTGATAGTGAGTCCACAGGTGGTGGGAACAGTTCAGTGATGAAGTTCAGTCCTGATGAAGGGTGTTGCCCTGAAACGTTGGCTATACTCGTGTCCTTAGACGCTGCCCAGCCTGCTGAGTTCCTCCAGCATTTTGTGTGTGTTGCTTGTACTTCCAGCACCTGCAGATTTTCTCTTGCAGTGTAGTTATCCCCTCCGGTTCAAGGGTCTGATAGTTGAGGTGTAATAACTGTTCTTGTACTTGGTGGCGGGGTCTTAAGGTTCCTGTACCTTCTTCCTGATGGAAGCAGTGAGAAGAAGGCATGGACTGAATATGGAGGAATTGGATGATGGATGCTGCTTTCCTGTGATAGCGCTCCATGTAGATGTGTGTAATGGTGGGGACTAGGTGATGGACTAGGATGTATCCATTACTTTTTGTAAGCATTTCCATTCAAGGCCATTGGTATTTCCATATGAGACCATGATGCAACCAGTCAATATACTCTTCCACCACACAATGAATAAAGAAATAAATAAACAAACAAGCAAACAAACAAACAAATAGATTTGCAAACTGTCTCACCAGGCCCTGTACACCAACTTGTCTCGTTAGCTAACTTTGCTAACAGCCACGTGACTCAGCAGTGAAAAGGCCAACTTTCATAAGTAATGCATGTCTAGGGTCTGTATGATTTGTAGTTTAACCAAACGGGAATGTCGGGATGTTCTGATTAAAGGAACCTCAATTTGAATTAATGCTGTATAAACACCGCCCATACACTGTTATCAGTAGCCTGGAAATGACAGATCATACACCAGCATAAAATTATAAAGAAAGTGTATTTACCAATTTTCAACTTTGTCAAACAGTCAACAGAGAAAGTAAAAGAAAGATAAAAGGGCCCGTTACAGTTAAACTAGTCTAAATGGCAACATAAACGTTGGAGCTCATTTCTGTAGTAGCTGGGTGTATCGCTGTACTCATAGTGTTGAATTCTCAACACCAACTACAGGTAGAACTTCCTATCTTGGAAACCTCCACTTCATGAATCACTCCTTGCAATAGGATCTTCCCTTCAGGTGGAATCACCCAGACATCTTCCCTGGTGCTTTTCTCACTGCATATCCCTCCAAGAAAACCCAAACAAGGCTATTGTCCTTCAGAGAACTCTTCCTGATCAGCTCTCAAGAATGTTCCATGCCATCCCACTCCTGATTGGCTGACATTACATTCCTAAGTTGGACAACATGGCTCCTTATTAGCTGAAGCCAAAACATTCTTACCAGCAGGACACACTACTTTTACAGAAAACTGGTAAAATAAAATACCTCCCAGCATAGCAGTAGATATCTTAACTGGGGCATTACAAAACAGAGATGTGGAGAGATTTCATTCACCAAAGGGTGGTGAATTTATGGAATTTGTTGCCACATGCAGCTGTGGACGCCAGATCATTGGTTGTATTTAAGGCAGAGGTTGATAGGTTCTTGATTGGGCATGGCATCAAAGGTTACAGGGAGAAGGCTGGAAACTGGGGTTGAGAAGGAGATTTATAAAAAAAGAATCAGCCATGATTGAATGGCAGAGCAGACTCGATGGGTCAGATGGCCTAATTCTACTCCTATGTCTTATGGCCTTATTACACATACACCCATACATAATACTGAGAACACGAGTCGCAGAGGACTTGAAAGTGAGTTTGCAGGTTGTGGAATCAATTCAGAGTTGAGGTGAGTGAAGTTATCCATGCTGGTTTAAGAGTCTGATGATTGTAGGGTAATAACTGTTTCAGAACCTGGTGGTATGGGACCTTAGGCTCCTGTACCTCCTGCACAAATGAATACAAGTGCTAACCTTGCTATTCCAACAATTAATAGATTTAACTGGCATACATACCAGAAGATAGCCCTTTGTATCTATGCCAGTTAAATCCAGCAAAAGGCAATGATTGCAGTCAGTGTGCTAGTTTTGGTAAAATCTAGGTCAATATTTTCCTATTCATTCTCTTTACTTTCTTATACAGAATAGCAGTGCGAGGTAATTTGCAAGTTTAAAGCCTGTGCTATTAATGTGGCTAACGTATAGAATAATTTAGAGAATTCACCTCCAGGTTTGGACCAGAATCTTGTCACCCAGTTCAGGTAACCATTTATAGTAATCAAAATCAGATTTATTATCTGTGGCTTAGATGATATGAAATGTTTTGTTTTGCAGCAGTGGTACAGTGCAAAGACATAAAATTACTATAAATTATAAAAATAAATAAATGATGTGCTTTTTTTTATAAGGATTATGCTATTTTTCATGCGAATGTACTTTCTGAAAGGTCAACCACATTATGTTAATACGGTTTTTTGAAACCTCAATTCTTCAGAATGTCCGTTAAAAAAGAATCCAATGTGAAATAGTGTGCATTTTGATAGCTATAATGTTTTGTGATAAATGCTTGCTGTAGTTTCAATGCTCACAAATATCTTTTAGACAAACACTGCATTACAAATCCATTTGCATTGTCATTGTCCTTTTGTTGCTGTGGAACTGTAATGTGCATAAATTGGGTACTGTGTTCCCTACATTTCAAAATTGCTAGTAAGATACTTTGGGATGCTATGGGGTCAGGAAAAGTGCTATATAATTAAAGTTTTTTTCTTAAAGCACAAAGCACTGCCCCGTGTTATGATTACATGAAGATGCAGATTCATATAAATTCTTTATCTGCCTGTCACTGCTGCAACCCACGTCATACTAATCATCAAAGGTCAAGTAGGTAATTTCTGTTTCCTGCTCTGTTTAAATTGAAGCAGTAAATTATAATCTAAACAAGCAGTCATGTTATTTTAATGATTGGGCAATAACTGGGCATGAAATTACCATCTGTAAGAATGTAGGGATTTTTGATACTGGATAATGTTTTTAGTAACAATAAACTTATTAAAGTAAATTTCTCTGACGGTCCTTTTAATACATTCCTCTTCTCTTTATGTGATGAAGGGCTCCTCATATTCTGTCTCAATCCTGATGACATTAACATCAATTTCTTTGATTTCTGGTTATTCCTCCACACTCCCCCTTCTCTCTCACTCCATTCTGTAGTCTGCCATGTTCCATTATTGTGTATTGGGCTCACAGCAGAGTTCGTTAAAATTATTGGATCAGTGTCCGGGTCACTGGCATTAATCATGAAGGCTCTCCTGATGCACAACAGGCAGTGCTTCCCCACTACCAATCCGCTAATAGACCGTAGAACAGTATAGCGCAGGAACATGTCCTATGGTGCACTATATTGTGCTGAACCAATTAAACTTGTAATTGAATGTATATCTAAATTAATCCCTTCTACCTATGTAGTGTCCATATCCCTCCATTTTCTGCACATTCAGAGACCTTTAAATACCTTTATTGTTTTGCCTCTACCACCATGCTTGGCATCAAGCACTCCGTGTGAACATCTTCTTCAACCAGAATACATAGGAGCAGAATTAGGCCACTTGGCCCTTTGAGTCTGCTCCGCCATTTAATCATGGCTGATCTTTTTATTTCTTTCCTCAGCCCCACTCCCATAACCTTTGATGGCATAGTCAATCAAGAACCTTCAAGAACCTTAAAGACACCCAACAAACAGGCCTACACAGCTGCCTATGGTAATAAATTCCGCACATTCACCACCCTCTGGCTAAAGGTATTATTTCCGTAACTCTGTTTTAAATAGCCGTCCCTCTAGCCTGAGGCTGTGCCCTCTTGTCCTAGACTCCCCCACCATGGGAAACATTTTTTCCACATCTACTCTGTCTAGGCCTTTCAATGTTCAAAATATTTCAATGAAATCCCCCCCTCATCCTTCTAAATTGCAGCAAGTACAGACCCAGGGCTATCACACGATATCCCACATTCTTTTGAGCCTCCTCTGAACGCTTCCCAATGCCAGCACATTTTTTCTTAGATGAGGAGCTCAAAACTGTTCAGAATACTCAAGGCAAGGCCTCACCAGTGCCCTATAAAGCCTCAGCATCACATCCCTGCCCTTATATTCTGTACCTCTTGAAATGAATGCTAACATTGCATTTGCCTTCCTCACCACCGACTCAATCTGGAAGTTAGCCTTTGATCTTGCCCCCCTCACCTTAAATAGTGTCCTTGAGGTTTAGACATTTTGACTCTGATCTGATCTGGTAAGTGAAAGACCTTTAAAATAAAAGTGTGGTGTCAATGGGCTGGCTATCAGACGTTGAATATTAAGGCTTTTCTGAGGATGGTGGAAGCCCACCTGCATGTTGAGGAAGCAAAAACCTTGTGGTTCTAATTCCTGTTCATATTTTATGTGAAGTTCTCAAGGTGTTGTCAATACAGTCAGTCGCCTTCTGACCCATGGGGAGCTCAAAGAGTTGGCAAACTCTTCACTCTCGCATTGCCTGCTCTTTTTTTTAACAAACAAGGAGATGAATTCAATTCCTTTCAGGTAGAGGGGATCAGTCTGCCCCTTAACACAGTTTTCAATGTGCTGCAAATGCATTGAAATATGCCCGTAAACCATCTGCCTCCTTCAGAAATCTGGTAATACAATTCTGGCACAGGTGTGCAACTGCATTTCTGTCTACAACAGGTCCCGTATCGCTGTTAGAGAACCCTTCTGCATTGCCTCTCATTCAGGTGCATAAATGGGAGTTTGGCCCTGGAGAAGAATTGTGAAGAGTCCCTTCAATGGAGGGTCACCATCGCTCTGCAGTTCACTCCTCTGAAACATTATCTTCCTTTTCCTCTCTTTCCTATCACGTTAAATGGACAGTGGAAGAACATGCATTTTGGAAGGAATGGAATGTGGCTCGGAGTTGACAATTTTATCACAATCCCAGCTTCTGCAGGCACAAATATTTCAGACTCAGATTCTTTTATTTATACAGTGAAAGGCCTTGGTTGTGTCACAGCCAACACAACATAACAATGTGCTGGGGTGGTGGGGGAAGGTGGACCGCCAGCTTCGCCACACTTTGCGACGCCAGTGCCCAATGCCCAGAATGCTCGGCAGAGGATGGCAAGCAACAAAACAACAGCAGCGAGGCAAGCTCCATTCCTCCTTTCTACCCACCCACTCACTCAACATTCCTGACAAAGTAGCTTCCTTCGATGAGCGGAACCCCAAGAGATTGCAGATGCTGGAGCCCCCCTTTGGCATTTTCCATCAGGAAGAAGATACTTCACTAGGCTCAAGGGAGTTCTTGATCTCTCAGTCCTCTCCTGACAGCCTTTGATTACCTGGGCCACATTTTTTCCTGTATCGCTATATTCTGTGTTCCATTACTGATTTAACCTCGGTCCTCCCTGGATGTGCTTGCATTTTGAAATGATCTGAATAAAAGGTAAGCAAAGCAAAGCTTTTCACTGTACCTCAGTACATGCGACACAACTGACCAATTAAGATCAGTGACACTGGTAGGTTTGCGGTCAGAGTCATCGTCCAGAGTCTTAGTATATTTCCTGCTCCCTTTAAACCCACAGGATTCATTGGAAAATTAATTTACTGCTGGGCAAAATGTCAAAAATATGAAATAAAAGTGGTTTGTGTAATAGGAGCAGCATTCAATAATCCAGAAAATCTGCTCGTCTGCATGACCAAAGTCTGAAGGACACTAGCTTTGTTTTATTTGTGAAATGAAGCTTGACATCGTTCCTGCTGTTATGTGAACGCTCCGGAAGCAATGGAAGCGGATCTTCGTTATTGGTATTTTGACGGCAACAACTGCACTGAGGTATTCCGGAGAAATGTTGTCTGGCGTGGCTGCAGACGAATGAGAATGTCAGGTGCAGCTTCTGCTGAAAAAGCAGTAGGGAAACGTGTCTCAGGCCTGGAGGATAAAAGAACAAGCTGCTCCATTAGTAGAATCCAAAATCTTTCAGCCGAAGCCAGTTCCAATCTCCATCCAGTTGGGAGGCAGAGAGCTGTTGATCTTGAAGTGCTCAGACTAGTTGCAATGACCACAGAGATCAGAACAGTGTTTATAGCTCCAGGAACTTTGGGGTGCTGAGCAAATATCTTCACATAGGTGCCTGAGACATTGTTGTTTTCATTCATGATGAGCTGAGTTATGAATATGAACAATATTTACATCCAGCATTAAGTTATATTATCTTTAACTCCTGTTCCAGAGTTACATTACTTGATTAAGGTTGTAAAACATATCAAAAATTCAAATTTCAAAGTAAATTTATTATCAAAGTACATATATGTCACCATACACAGCCCTGAGAATCAATTTCTCCAAATTCAATATGAATAATTTAACTCTCATGTTCAAGTTTCTGCCATTGTCCCTCCTCCCAAAAACTGTAGACCTTTGCAGCGTGACAAGTCTCCTGAGGCCTCTGCATTCCTCCAACAACTGTCTTGTGGCCCTCCCTTATTTTCCTGCCACTGGTGATTTTGTCACTAACTACCAAATCTGAATTCATTGTCTATACTGTACATTCCTGGTTTGTCACTTCCTTTCAGAACTTCTCTAATAACCATCCTTTGGCTCGGTGGTAAATCCTCTCAGTCTTCTCTGAGATCGTCACTTGTGGTGGTGGGAAAGCTTGTGAGTTCCTGAGATTCCGAGAGCAGTGCTGTCTTGAGTTTAGCCGTCCAGCACTTAGCTCTTGGTAGGGTCCCCCCTTGGCGGTAAGGTCAAGGGAGAGGTTCGAGATAATGAGCAATCCAGCCAAGACCTCAGTGGTGGAGATGGTGGGAGATGATGGCACATCACAATGGCGGTGAAGGCAGAGAAAGACTGCAGCAGTGAAGGATCCCCAGTTATCTTGTATTCTGTGCCATTAGATCCTGGCCCTGAAGTGTCAAAGAGCTTGTGGTGGCTGCCCTTGCATCAGCCTCCCACGTGGAGCAAAGACACGCACAGATACTCTCCATTAAGGGAGTACACCCTGACATCCCAGATCAAGTAGCATGGCAAACAGCAAGTGGTGAAGGGGGCAGGATTGCCATTTGTGGAAGCTACTCAGAATACGTGGATCCCAGATCAGCCACTTGAAGACCCCTTTGGGAAACATCATTCTCGCTTAAGTGATCGCATGACTGCTAAATCCTTTTTGCTATGATACAATGCAGCAGCAAGATCTTAGGCTTTTTTGGTTATCAATATTGGAAGGGAAATAGACAATAGACAATAGGTGCAGAAGTAGACCATTCGGCCCTTCGAGCCTGCACCGCCATTCTGAGATCATGGCTGATCATCTACTATCAATACCCGGTTCCTGCCTTGTCCCCATATCCCTTGATTCCCCTATCCATAAGATAACTATCTAGCTCTTTCTTGAAAGCATCCAGAGAATTGGCCTCCACTGCCTTCCGAGGCAGTGCATTCCAGTCCCCCACAGCTCTCTGGGAGAAGAAGTTTTTCCTTAACTCTGTCCTAAATGACCTACCCCTTATTCTCAAACCATGCCCTCTGGTACTGGACTCTCCCAGCAGCTGGAACATATTTCCTGCCTCTATCTTGTCCAATCCCTTAATAATCTTATATGTTTCAATCAGATCCCCTCTCAATCTCCTTAATTCCAGCGTGTACAAGCCCAGTCTCTCTAACCTCTCTGCGTAAGACAGTCCGGACATCCCAGGAATTAACCTCGTGAATCTACACTGCACTTCCTCTACAGCCAGGATGTCCTTCCTTAACCCAGGAGACCAAATCTTCAAGATCACTAAGTTCAGAACATTCTGAATGAAAGGAGTGAGGATGTTGCTTGCAATGGCTATACACTCACCAAACACAAAGCTTGAAAACTTACCAAAATTAACAAATACATTTATTTTGCGTGAGCATTGCCTTCAGCCTACTCATGACTTTACAGAGAGTAAGGTTACAAGTATGTTGCTGCAACTTGAGGACCTGATTTGTAGGGAAAGGTTGAATAGGTTAGGACTTTATTCCCAGGAGTGTAGGAGAATAACGGGAGATTTGCTAAAATAAAATTTATTTTACAAAATTATGAGAGGTATAGAGTAAATGCAAGCAGGCTATTTCCACTGAGGCTGGGCAAGGCTAGAATGAGAGGTCATGGGATAAGGGTAAAAGGTGAAATGTTTAAGGGGAAACTGAGGGGGAACTTGATTTCTGAATGGACAATAAACCCATGACACACCCTCAGCATTTTTTCCTTTCATTTTTCACTACTTAATTTTTATACGTATATAAACTTATTGTAATTAGTTTAATGTGCTTTAATGATAATATACTGCAACGTACTGCTGCCGCAAAACAACCAATTTCATGACATATCCCAATCATATTGAACCTGATTCTGACCTTCTTCACTCAGAGGGTGCGGAGTGTGTGGAATGAGCTGCCAGCTGAAGTGATGGATGTGGGCTCTATTTCAAGATTTAGGAAAAGTTCGGATAGATACGGAGAGGCAAGGACGAGGAAGAATAATACCTTGGTACAGTCTGGATGTGCGGCAAGGCCTGTTTCTGTGCTGAAGTATTCAATGACTTAGACGTAGGTAAGTCTAAACCAAGTCTGTACTTCAACTGGACAACCAGAGACACAAAAAACATGGTAACACCATAACATCCTCATCTATGGCCGAATGCTCATCCCTGGGCACTTTGCACTAAAAGTGAGACACAGTCCTATGGTTTCTGAGATTTGGAAGTGGAATTAACTTGCATCCATTATAATACTGGTTAGAAGTGTACAGTTCTCATCGCGCCTCAAAAGCTTTCTGATTGACTGCTGTTTTTTTTTGAAAAAATCTGACCTACAATAGTGCACCTCACAAGATTGTAACATCGAACCTTATCAATTTTTACCGATAGAAAGCACGCTATCTGGATGGACAACGACTTGGTTGGTTACTGCTCTGCCCCTGGCTGAAAGAAACCATAGGGATTTGTAGGTACAGCTCAGAAGATCACGGAATCCAGCCTCGTCTCCACAAACTCTGTCTACACATCTTGCTGCATCAGTAATGCAGCCAGCATAATCGAATACCCCACCCACCCACCCAAACCAGACATTAACTCTTCCCCTTTCTTCCATCTTATCACATTGATGCAGCTACAAGGAAGGCAAGACAGCAGCAATATTTCATTCAGAGTCTGATGAGGTTTGGTATGTCACCAATTTCCGCAGATCGACCGTGAAGAGTACTCTGACTGGTTGCATCACTGTCAGGCAGGGGGGAAGGTGCTACTGCACAGGATCGAGACAGCTGCAGAGTGTTGTAAACATGGTCAGCTCCATCATGGGCACTGGCCTCCTTGCTATCCAGCACGTCTTCAGGGAGCAATGCCTCAAAAATGTGTCATCCATCGTTCAGGGCCTCTATCATCCTGGTCATGATTTGTTATCATCAGGAAGGGGATGCAGAAGCCTGAAGGCACACTCTCAATAATTCAGAAATGGCCTCTTCCCTTCCTCCATCTGATTTCCGAATGGTCATTGAACCCTTGACTTTATTACTTTACTATTTTTATTTTTGCACTAATTTAATTTAAACATGTATATATATATACAGTATATACTTACTATAATTCACATTTTCTTTCTATTATGTATTGCAATTTAATGTTGCTGCAAAAACAACTAATTTCACAACATTCTACAATCTATTAATGTTTTACCTTGTTCTGCCTCAATGCATTGTGTAATGATTTGCCTGTATGATCAATATTTGAGACAAGCTGTATCTTGGTACATGTCACAATAATAATCCAGTTCAGTAAGTTTCCAAACAAAAACATAATAATGGCCAGATAAACAGTTTCAGTGATGCTGAGTGAGGGAAAACCATTGGTTTAGATACCAGAGATAACACCACTCTTGGAAGCAGTACCATATGGTCCATCTGAGAGGGAGACAAACTCTCTCTCCATTCAGCATTCCATGGCAAAGACAGCACCTCTGGCAGAGTAGTGCTTTGTTGCTAATGCTCAAGCCAGACGTTAAAAAATGTTGCTAAATTTACAGTAGTTACTCATCTAGGCTATTCCGAAAGCAACTCTCAAATGTGCATTCTCTTATTTCCAAAATCTAGCTGCAGTTGCATGGGAATGCTGCCACCTAGAGGTTCACCTCGAAGGTGCGCATTCAGCTGAACACGAGATTTTACATATGCTGGAAATCTTGAACAGCACACATAAAACGCTTAAGGAACTCAGCAGATTAGGAAGGGAAATGAACAGTCATTGTTTCAGCCCCAAAATATTGTTTATTTCCTTCCATAGATGCTTCCTGACCTGCTGAGTTTCTCTATCTTTTAATGTGCATTGACCTGAAAATATATGTTTGGTCCGTCAGTGAAAGAGAACTACCTCCTAAAGAGCATTGTGGGCACCTTCAGCAGAAGAACTGAAGTGATTCAAGAAGACAAGAAATAAATCCTACCATTTATAGCAATGCCTACTGTACATTCCAAAGATGAATACTGTAGGTAAAGAACAAAATCACCATTTAAGATGAAAAAAGTATGTCTGCAGTATACAACTCTGAGATTCTTCTCACAGACAGCCAAAGAACAAAGAAACACCACGGAACCTATTCAAAAAAACGTCAAGCACCCAACGCACAAAAATATAGAACAAATATCATAAATACCAAAAAGGAGGAAAAATGCACGCAATATAAGACATCAAACCACAGAGTCGTTGATGCAATCCAGGCAGGTTTAGTTTAGGTCAGTTCAGTTTAATTTCGTACTGTGTCGTTCATTAGCTGCAGGCAACAGAGACAATTTGCCCCGATCAAGAGAAAGAGAGAGACCCATCACACACAGGCAGGCGGCACTGCACACCCGTTCATCTTCCACTCTCGTCCCCGTCGATTTTAACCTAGCTTGATACTTTAATTGGCGAGACCGGCGAGAAATGGTCAATAATGATCTTGTGCCCCAACTACAGGTTTCTTGGCCTTTTGGCTGCACACTCTGCTCTAAACCTCACCAAACTCCCTCGGAGACAGCAATGCTTAAGTGGCCCAAAAACACACAATCAAAATGTAAATCATAGGGTCAAATGGTGCTTAGCTTCGTAGTAGAATATTTGAAAGGATAAGTTACATAATTGGTGTGAAAGAATTCAGTCCCAGTTTGCCTAATCTCAGTTTACAATCCAGCTTCTGTAAGAGTTTCTGATAACCTGACACACCCTTTGGTAATGCCAAACCAGCAGGTTTTTCAGTTGATTAAGGCACCAATACAATTTCAATCGACTTCTGTTTTGGATGTTACATGGCAATAAAAATCAATTTACCATTGAATATGGTGAGTGTAAAGGGTATGCCAAAGAAAAGGGCCCAAAGGGGTTTAATAGCAGCATGATGAATGTGAGATTCTAGTGTATTGCTAAGGAGCTTGTGACTGAGATGTGGTGCATTTATAGGAGGGTGCGAATGGGCCCCTGATGAGTTTAACATGACTGTGTGAACAGGGGCCATTGCAACTTTACAAGGAGCACCAGAGTGAGGTTCACCAGAGTTAAAAGGAACATGATATTGGAGTCACAGTGAGCTTACAAGGAGCATAGCAACGGGGTCCCAGAGAGTTTAGAAAGAACATGGGAAGAAGAACAAGGTACACCCAAACCTGAGCTATTGGCACTTCCGAACAATAGGATTGTAGATTATCAGAGCTCTACTATCTAATCCAAGTAAATCTATATTATTCCATGCCTTACACCTATTTTTTATTGATTAATCTTCGGAGTCTTGATGCTTCGATCGGTCATTTTATGGGGTTTCTTATTTTGTGGATGTCTGTGAAGAGTAAGAATTTCAGGTTGTATACTGTATACATTCTCAGATATTAAATTGAACCATGTAATTTGAAGTTCAATGGGAACAATAGTTTTTATTTTCATATCAAAAGATGTGCGCATTGTATTACAGTGTGATCTATCCCTGACTTGTGCCAAACTATATTCAAATACTTAAGTGAGTCAAATTTCACACCTCACTTCTCATTTTCAGATGTAGTACTCTGGCTCTGATTAAGCTGAAGCAGTGTCTTTTCCAGTTGTAACAAATTGCATAAATATTGGAACATAAACAGATGAATTAAATACATATCAGAAATTCCTACATTATCACTTGTGCTGAACACAAACATAGGAACAGCTACGTATTATACAGTGAAATGCCTTAGTTTCCAGCTTCTACTTTATCATGTGGTTAGTATAACCATCCTAGGACAAATTTCTTCCCTCTTGGTACTTCAAGTCCTCTGAGGGGAGTGATGTGGCATTTTAACGCATGCAGCAATTTGTACCTTTCTCCCTGCTAATTGATCCAAGTAAGCCTGCACTGTTAAAATATTTTTAGCTTACTGGGAAGTAAGCCTTGCAAATGTGACCTTTGCATCAGGGTTGTTTTAAGACTACATCCATCCTACTTGCAGACAGAAACAATAATTGGGACTATTTATGGAAAAGGAAAGAGATTCTTTTTGGCGTAAATTCCATAAAGCACCAGTGGGATCAATGATTTAAAGAGAGGTACAGGATTCCCAAATGGTGTTCTCCTGAAAATACAGTTCCCCCTTTTCCAATATATGGAAAGCCCTGGAGGAAATGATTCTGTGGAATCACATTATCTCCTGATTAGAATTCCACTCATGGAAGAGTCATCACTGTGCTGCCATCTGTTAACGGTTCAATCGCAAAATATTGAGAAGATGGAACAAGAATGACGCAGTCAGAAGCAAATGGTCAGTGCAATAAATGTGCTTTATTATCTCTAAAGAGAATAGAAAAATGTAATTTAATTGCATCATCAAATATATCACAGAAATTCCACATGAAAATGAAAGTGTAAAGAAAGTGCTAAGCATAACGCTATTACAGTGCCAGTGATCCAAGTTAACTTCCACCACTCTTTGTAAGGAGGTTTTACATTCTCCCTATGACCGTGTGGGTTTCCTCCAGGTGCTCTCATTTCCTCCCACATTACAAGGACCTACAGGTTAGTAGCTGGATTGGTTACATGGTGTAATTGGCCAACACCGTCTCACTGGGTCGGAAGGACCTCTTACTGTGCAGTATATCCAAGCCAAATGCTGTGGATTATTTAACACTGAAGAGGAAGGCATTGAGACCAATTATTAGTGACCATAATATTCAAAAGGGGAAGTTAGAATGAATCAGAATCAGGAGGAGTAATGTCACTGGCGTATGTCATGAAATTTGTTGTCTTTGCAGCAACAGTAAAATGCAATGCATAATAATAAAAACTGTGAATTACAGTAAATATATATACTATATATAGTAGTTAAATAAATTGTGAAAAAATAAAAGTTTTTAAAAGTAGTGATGTTGTGTTCATGGGTTCAATGCTCATTCAGGAATCGGATGGCAGGGAGGAAGAAGCTGTTCTTGCATCACTGAGTGAGTTCCTGAATGAATTATTTAGGATGTTGGCAATGTATATTGTCAATGCTTATTTGTTCTTTAGAGGGAGATTGTGAGCAACCTTTTTGAACTGATGTGACATATGGAGATACTATAGGCGTGGATTTCAAGGGTTTGAGTCCACCTTCAATTGAGAATACATTGATGTTATCCAGGTTTTGTTGCAGAAAGTTTTCAGGACAATATTATAGCTCAAACCATATTCAACTACTTCATCAATGACTTGCTTCCACCATAAGGTCAGAAGAAGTAGAGACATCTTTTGCTGGTTGCTTGACACACAGTTCCATCTGCAAATCCTCAGCAAACAGTGCAATTTACACTTGTCTGTAACAAGAACTAGACTCACAGTCCTGTGGTGTACCTGTGCAGAAAGTAATTGTGGAGATGTTGTTGTCAATCCAAACTGAATGAGTCTGCAAGTAAGGACACTGAGGATCCAGATGCACAAGGAGATATCGGGGTCTAGGTGTTGGAGCTTATTGATTAGTTTTCAGGGGTGATAGTGTTGAATGCAGTGCTGTGTTCAATGAAGAGCATCCTAATGTATGCATCTTCACTGTCCAAATGTTCCAGAGCTTGGTGAAGAGCCAATGAAATGGCATCTGTTGTTGACCTGCTGAAACAGTAGGCAAATGGGAGCAGATATAAGTCACCCCTCAGTCAGGAGTTGATATGTTTCATGACCAACCTCTCAAAATACCTCATCTCAGTGGCTATAAGTGCTACTGGACGATAGTCACTAAGGCAGGTTACCACGTTCAGTATGACTGAAGCCTTGTTTATTTATTTATTTACAGTATTTACAAGCACGATTTGACATTGTGTTTGCACATTGTCAGTTTGTCGGTCTTTATTTACATATAGTTTATCATAAATTTAATTGTATTTCTTTATTACCCTGTAAATGCCTGCAGGAAATGAGTGTCAAGTTAGTTGTGGTGACAATAATAAATTGATAACAGAATTTACTTGGACTTTGTTGAATCATTTTGAGATGAGGAAGATGTGTAACTTGAAGGGGAGTTTGCAGGAGCTGGAATTCTGGACTTCTTCTTGGAAGCAATAATTGTTGTGTGTTGTAACTCCAGAAACTAATCGAAAGAAACACATGTACTCACGTATGACATGGTGGCGTAATGCTTAATCAAACAATATATTCACAATATTAGTCAAATATTACTGAAATATTAAAAGCACTATACTCCTCCCTGCTTATCTATAAACTACAACTCAATATAGAATGCATTGTAACAAATATATAACGTATTGCTCTCTAGTCATCATATTTATATCAGATAATACAGCTACTATATAGACATTTACAGCATGCAGTACTAAACTTTAAATTTTCCCATTCAGGCCTAAAGGTTTAATCACTATGAAGGATTTCTTACTTGTGTGCAATAACATCTTTCCTGATGGGGGTGGGGATGGCCACTCTGTTTGGCAGGTGAGACTTTTGGCTATGAAACAAGCCCAGGTTCTTGGACCTCCTCCGTGGTGATTGTAGGAATTGACTCTGGGACTGCAGGAGGTGGTACTGACAGCACAGGACACCTGTCTTCTCCTAACAATTGATTTGTTATCTTAAACTGTACTATGTGTCATCTCCAGATGACATCAGTCACAATCTTCACTCTGTAGGAGAGAGGTTCAGTTCTGCCCTTAACTTCTCCAAGCAGCCATTTTTAATCATCTTTATAGTCCCTTACCAGGACTGCTTGTCTAGGAGTGAAGCTTCTTTGAGGAGCCCTCGATTTGCCTCAGCTACTCATCCTGCATACTCCTTCCGAAGGTGGCTTGGAAGGGATCCAAGTGTGAGCACAGCGGACAACCCAGGAACAGCGTTGCTGGTGAAGTTGATGGCTGAGGAGTGTGCTGCATTGCAACATGCAGGGAGGAGGAGGAAATTGGTGATCTTCTGATTCAACGTCAGTGCAGCGTGCTCTTCTACTACTCGCAATGCACTTTCTGCAAGTCATTTTTTGCTGGCTCAGATGACATATGTTGTATTTCATTCAATTTCAGGAATGACTGAAATTATTCTGCAACCAACTGTGATCCGTTGTCACTAAGTATTCTGGAACACCAGCTCTTGAGAAGAGGCTTCTCAACACGGCAGCAGAATGCAAGGCTGTAGTGGAGGCTATTGTCAAGTCAAGTCACTTTTATTGTCATTTCGACCATAGCTGTTGGTACAGTACATGGTAAAAATGAGACAATGTTTTTCAGGACCATGGTGTTACATGACACAATACAAAAACTAGACTGAACTATGTAAAAAACAACACAGAAAAAAACTACACTAGACTACAAACCTACCCAGGACTGCATAAAGTGCACAAAACAGTGCAGGCATTACAATAAATAATAAACAAGACAATAGGGCAGTAAGGTGTCAGTCCAGGCTCTGGGTATTGAGGAGTCTGATAGCTTGGGGGAAGAAACTGTTACATAGTCTGGTCGAGAGAGCCCAAATGCTTCGGTGCCCTTTCCCAGATGGCAGGAGGGAGAAGAGATTGTATGAGGGGTGTGTCCTTCATAATGCTGTTTGCTTTGCGGATGCAGCGTGTAGTGTAAATGTCCGTAATGGCGGGAAGAGAGACCCCGATGATCTTCTCAGCTGCCCTCACTATCCGTTGCAGGGTCTCGTGATCCGAGATGGTGCAATTCCCGAACCAGGCAGTGATGCAGCTGCACAGGATGCTCTCAATACAACCCCTGTAGAATGTGATGAGGATGGTGGGGGCGGGGGGGGGGGGTGGGAGGTGGACTTTCCTCAGCCTTCGCAGAAAGTAGAGACGCTACTGGGCTTTCTTTGCTATGGAGCTGGTGTTGAGGGACCAGGTGAGATTCTCCGCCAGGTGAACAGCAAGAAACACTTTTAGCCACTTTTTAGCTACATCCACTACTACCAAGACATTGTTACCCATGAATGTTCCAGCAGAATCCACATGAATCTTCTGCCAGGGCAATGCAGGCCACTCCCACAGAGGGACAGGCACTGCTGTTGGCATCTTCTGGACTTATTTGTATCCTAAACATTGCTTGGCAAGCTGCTTGATCTGCCATCCAACTGTGTTGCATTTTTTTGCGTTTTTCCTTTAAAGCTGCATTTTATCTGCTTTTTGTGAGACCCTGCCACAATGGTAACTCAATTTGTTAAGTCAGGCACGTTTCTGTTTGGCATTGCAATTTTTTTCATTCTCACCTTCATTCCTGACTGCAACTCAATTGTGTCTCTGGCTGTTGTTTCCACTAATACAGCTATTTCAACAGCTCTTTTACATGTGAGTTATGCTTCAGTAAGGAACCATTTTAAAAATGCTTTCTTGTAACATTCCACATTCTAAACCATCTCTCAGTGCGTCATCAAGCCCATATTGAACTGACAAGGCTCGGCCAATTTCTTCAATTCAGCCATTTAAGCTCTCAAGGATTCCTCTTTCTTTTGGTTTCACTTATAAAACCTAAAATGTTCTGCAATCAACAACGTTTTAAGTTCTAAATGGTCCTGCACTACATTCACAATATCAGAAAAGCTCATTTGACTGGTTTGGTTGGAGCAGTTAAACCTCTAAACAAGTCATCTGCTTTTCCACCTATTACACTCAGCAATATTGGCACATGTTTCCCGTTTGCTTCAAAATACTGTTTAATTTGTTCAGTATATGTCATCCAGTTATCTGTTGTGCAATTGAATGCATCTATCTTTCTGAAGTAGCCAGCCATTTCTGCTTTTTTAAAAAATATATTATCATTATCACACTGTCTAAAAACACTTGACTGTACCCATTTCTGTTTAACATTGTTTGTTTTGTGCCATTTTTTTTCTCAAATGTCTCTCTCCACCTCTGAGGAAACATTTGCTGTGCTTTTTCCAAAGAGAAAAACTACTGCACTTCAAAATATAGGTAGTCATTTCAGGTTTATTTTAAAACTTACTTGTCGCTGCTGTTGTGATTCGTAACTACAAAAGCTAATTGAAATAAAAACACAGGAGCAGGGATACATGCGTCTAGTTTCTTCATCTTTTCGTGAGGTGCTCACATGTGACCTGGTGGTGTGTGATGTATGCCGTTCTCATACTTCATTCATATAATCTGTAATGAATTATGTAATCTGACAATACATTTACCAAAATATTACTGAAATACTAAATACACAACAGGTGGCCAAAGTTGTGAGGAAAATGTTGGATGTGTAGTCAGGTGAGGGGTGGGGATGGGTTGTGAGGGCTAGAGTGTTGCTATCTCTGTTCTGCATTGGTGTGTGTGTGTGTGTGTGTGTGTGTGTGTGTGTGTGTGTGTGTGTGTGTGTGTGTGTGTGTGTGTGTGTGTGTGTGTGTGTGTGTGTGTGTGTGTGTGTGTGTAAGTGGGGTGAGGGTGAATGTGTGGGAAATTGAAGAGATACTGATGGGGGCTCCATCAATCAAAATGGGGGAAGCTACATTTTCTGAAAAAAAGACAACATATCACAAGTGCTGGAGTGGAAGGGTTCATTTCAAGATTGAAAATGGCGGACATCCAGGAACTGAGAAAATAGAATGGCCTCCTTGCAAGTGTCAGGGTGGGTGGAGAAGTATTCAAGGTTATTGTGGGAGTCTGTAGGTTTGCAGTAGATGTTGGTGGTCTTGGAATGTAAAGAGAGAGATCAAGAAAGGGAAGAGACGTGTCATAGACGGACTAAGTGAATGTGAGGACAGAGTGGCCGTTTGTTGTGAAGTTAATAAAATTAATCAATATTCAATTTTAAAATTATTATCAGAGTACAGACATGTCACCACTTACAAAACAGAGATCTTTTTCCCATGAGAATACTCAGAAAATCTATAGAATAGTAACTGAAAACAGGATCAATGAAAGAGCAAGAGCATAAAAGTCAACAAACTGTTGAAATTCAACTATAAATAAATAAATAGCAATAAATAATGAGAGCATTAAATAATAAGATTTAAATAATAATGAGAGCATTAAATAATAAGATAAGAGTCCTTAAAGTGAAATCATTGGTTGTGGGAACAACTCAATAGATGAGTGTAATAATCCTCTTTTGTTCAAAAGCCTGATGGTTGAGGGGTAGTAACTGTTCTTGAACCTGGTGATCCAAGTCCTGAGGCACTTGTACCTTTTACCTGATGGCAGCAGTGAGAGAAGAACATGGCCTGGGTAGTGAAGATCTTTATGATAGATGCTTCTTTCTTATGACAATGTAGAGGTACTCAATGGTTGGGAGGGCTTTACCTGTGATGTACTGGGCTGAATCCATTATATTTTATAGAATTTTTCATTCAGAGGCATTGCCATTCCCATGCCAGGCCATAATGCAGGCAGCCAGTTCTCTTTCCACCACACATCTGTAGAAGTTTCTCAAGGTTTTTGATGAATTCCACATCAACACAGTTATCAATGTAATAGAAAAATATTTGGGCAGCAGTGCTGGTGTTGGTTTTAAAGATTAACAGTTCCACCTGTCCGATGCAAAGCAAGCACAGCCATGACCCATGTGAATGAACCTGGTTGTACCATTGGTCTGCAGAAAGTGGGAGGAGTTAAAAGAGAATTAAGCTCCAGCACTGCCAGACAGAAGAAGGTGGAACTGGTTGGGTTTCTGTTCCAGAAAGAACCAGAGAGCTCAGAGGCCTTACTGACAGGGTTTGTAAGTATACAGGGACTGAACGTCCACAGTGTAAATGAGCCATTGGGTCTAGGAAACTGAACATTGTTGAAGTGGTGGAGAGCTTCTGTGGTCGGAAGGGTGGCAAGATGGAGTCCAGATACAAAGAGCTGAGTTTGGAGGGCAGCAGCAGGCAAAACAATGGGCCCGCTGGGTCGATTTGTTTGGGAGTCTTGAAACAGGCAGAGTGGAGCATGGGAACTATCAGTCTGAAGGCTGTAGAGGGGAAATCTCCAAAGGCGATGAGTCTGCAATAGTAGTGGAAACTGTCATCTGAAAATTTTTAGTTGGGTCCTGTTTTAGGATTAAGTAAGAAGTAGTGTCCGAGAGTTACTGTTTGTACTCAGCCAGGTAGAGGTTAATCTGCCTGACTATAGCAGCATCATTCTTGCCTGCAAGTTGAATGGTGAGATAGGGACTGCCACAGAGAGAGTGTCCATTCAGCAGAGGTGAGGCTGCAGTAATTGAGAGATGTGGTGAAGTTGAGACAATTGATGTCCCATCAGCAGGAAAAAATGGGCAGAAGGTGAATGAGATGCCCAATGGGAGGAGGAAGGGTCAAGGTGGGAGAAGAGGTTATCACTTGGGTGGGATGAGGAATTCTCGTAGAAGCATCAGGCATAGAGGTTAAAGCAACAGAAAAATAATTCAGCATCGAAACGTAATAAAAAATATTTTCCAATTTTGCTACTCTCCATATGCTTTTAAATTATAGTCTTCATTGTAATGTAAAAAAGCAGCAGCAACTTACATAGAGAAAAGTCCCAAAAACCATAATGAGATAACAGCCCAATCATCAGTTTAAATTATGATGTTTGGGGCTATATTATAAAGAAAAAACAATACTCTTCAAATATCCCTTGGTCTGTTATAGAAGTAAGGAACACGGAGTTTTACATGATAACCTGCACAATATTCATCCCAAAACATAATAAGATTAAGTCATACCATCTGGTAATTTCCACATTGCTATGTGTCAGATTTCAAAGTATGCAAATTGAATGCTATTTTTCCAACATTACACAGTGACTACAGTTCAAAAAACACTTTCAGTAATTGGCTGTAAAGTGCTTTGCGACATTCAAAGATCATGAGAGGCATCAAATAAATGCAAATTCTTTCTTTCACTCCTTTTCACTAATTGTGTATTTTCCCTTCCTTAGCTGGTCCTTCTCCATCTGTGACACAAGCAGTCCATATCCCAAAGTCTCAGGTGATTAGTGCTTGAATTCCAGTTTTAATAATTTCAGTTCATCTTTGTTCAGTTAAGGAGCCCCACATCCACTGTGATTGATGTCTTTTAACTCTCCAGGCTATTGTTAATCCCAAAACGCAGCTAATACGACAATTCAAATCAAAAAGCATGCTATTGCAGCAGTGGAGTGAGTGAGATATTTACTATCTGTTTTCCCATGTTATATGAATTTGATTCATGGAAGACTTATGAAGCCGAAAGGGCCCTTCAGTCATTGTATCTGTGCCAGCTGAAAAATAGCTAACCAGCCTAATCCTAATGCTGGCACTAGGTCTGAGGTACTCCCGATCACTATCCTTCAAGTACTAATTGAGTCTCATTTGATGTTCCTTCCAACATTTTGTCCCAACCTTCTACATTATCTAAGGGAATTCTAGATTTGACACTCTCTTTCTCTGTGAAAACATGTTTAACATGAGTCCCTTGAATCTCCTAATCAAACACTTCCTGTTTCTCTGAAACTACTTCACATTGAAGTAGCTGTTTCCAACTCTATTTTTCTACATCATTTTTCAGTCCAATAGTTAGCCATATCTCAATTTAAATCCTGAAACCCTGTTTTATATTCATTTTTTCCATAACTATATTAAATCTAACGGAATGATCATTATAAACACAAACACCCTTTCCCATTGTTACCCCTCCTTCACCCTACCCAGCTCCATCATCTAGAACTAAATCCAGAAACTTCAGCATATTGGGCTCATTCAGCACATTGCAAAAATTATTTTTGTCAATGCAATTTAGGAATTTTGACCTTTGAAACTGATCTTAGCTCTGGTAATCTTAGGGTAATTTGAACACCCTGTTATTATTTTCCGAGCGATTAATAATTTCCTAGAAATTTGCTCCTCTATGCCCTCAGAGTATTTAGAAATCCATAGCACATTCACAGTTAAGATGATCCTTTTATTATTCTTTAGTTCCATACTTAGAATCTCATTTGATAGTCCTTCTAACTTATCATTCCTGTTCATAACTATAATTGCTTCTATAACCAATATTGCCGCTATCCTACCCACTTCATCCCCCTCTCTGTTTAGTTTGAAAATCCTGTAACCAGGACCGTTAAACTTCCAGTCAGTCCTCCCCTGTCTTTAAGCTACAATTTTTGAAATCTGAATTTCCATACCTCCACATACCTATCTGTAATTTCATCTTATTTGCACGTTTACTGACTCCATTAAACACAACCAGACGTTTTGTCTATTTTCTAACCTTTGATTGCCCTGCCTTCTAAACTCACCTATCATCTTTTTGCCTTCCACTTCCTGACCCCATTTCTCTGTCAAGTTACTTAAGCCCTTGCCAACAATACCTGATCATTGCCCTGACTCTGTTGAGATACTAACCATACGGCTTGTTCAAGACAGCACCCCATTGCCCCAGCACGTCCATAGCTGCCTTCAATTCAGTAGCAGTCTAATGGGCTCCCTCCTGTACCCAGCTATGCATTCAATTGCACTGTCCTACCGGTTCAATATTTCAAATAGAGTTTAAAGAAAGGGGAGCGCTGGAAGGTTAATGTTCCTGGTTAATGAATTTTCAGACAAAACAGAAAGGGGGATGAAGAAGGGCAAACGAGTGGGATAGTAGGATGGTGGGATAGTGGCAATCTACCCAGTGCTTTAAATCTACCCAGATTAACTCTTATCATCTTCTATCTATGTTGTTGGGACTGGCATATACAGTTGAAGTCAGAAGTTTACATGCACTTAGGTTGAAGTCATTAAAACTCATTGTTTAAACACTCCACAGATCTCATTATAGCAAACTATAGTTTTGGCAAGACATTGAGAACATCTACTTTGTGCATGACACGAGTAATTTTTCCAACAATTGTTTTCAGTCAGATTATTTCACTTTTCGTTGACTATATCACAATTCCATTGTGGACCTCCGCAAGTCTGGTTCAGCCTTGGGAGCAATTCCTAAATGCTTGAAGGGACTACGTTCAGCTGTACAAACAATAGTATGCAAGTATAAACCCCATGGGACCACACAGCCGTCATACTGCTAAGGAAGGAGACGCATTCATTCTCCTAGAGATGAACGTACTTTAGCGCGAAAAGCGCAAATCAATCCTAGAACAACAGCAAAGGACCTTGTGAAGATGCTGGAGGAAACAGAAAGACAAGTATCTATATCCACAGTGAAATAAGTCTTATATCGACATAACCTGAAAGGCTGCTCAGCAAGGAAGAAGCCACTGTTCCAAAATTGTCATAAAAAAGCCAGACTACAGTTTGCAAGTACACATGGGGACAAAGATCTTACTTTTTGGAGAAATGTCCTCTGGTCTGATGAAACAAAAATTGAACTGTTTGGCCATAATGACCATCATTATGTTTCGAGGAGAAAGGGTGAGACTTGCAAGCCGAAGAACACCATCCCAACCGTGAATAATGGGGGTGGCAGCATCATGTTGTGGGGGTGCTTTGTTGCAGGAGGGACTGGTGCACTTCACAAAATAGATGGCATCATGAGGAAGGAAAATTATGTGGATATATTGAAGCAACATCTCAAGACATCAGCCAGGAAGTTAAAGCTCGGTCGCAAATGGCTCTTCCAAATGGACAATAACCCCAAGCATACCTCCAAAGTTGTGACAAAGTTGCTTAAGGAAAACAAAGTCAAGGTATTGGAGTGGCCATCACAAAGCCCTGACCTCAATACGATAGAAAATTTGTGGGCAGAACTGAAAAAGCGTGTGCAAGCAAGGAGGCCTACAAACCTGACTCAGTTACACCAGTTCTGTCTGGAGGAATGGAACAAAATTTCAGCAACTTATTGTGAGAAGCTTGTGGAAGGCTACCCAAAACATTTGATCCAAGTTAAACAACTTAAAGGCATTGCTACCAAATACTAACAAAGTGTATGTAAACTCCTAACCCACTGGGAATGTGATGAAAGAAATAAAAGCTGAAATAAATCACTCTCTTTTCTATTATTCTGACATTTCACATTCTTAAAATGAAGTAGTGATCATAACTGCCCTAAGACAGGGAATGGATTAAATGTCAGGAATTGTGAAAAACTGAGTTTAAATGTAGTTGGCTAAGGTGTATGTAAACTTCTGACTTCAACTGTATACAGGTATATTCATTAAAGGAGGCCTTTGAGTCTTTGCCAACTCATAAAGCAACTTTATTAATCCACTTAACAAACTTGACCCGCAGTTACTTGATCAGGTGTCAGATCTCTCAGTGAGTGAGCATTTTGGAGACAGTGGCCACAACTCCTTGACCTTCATCATCATCTTGGACAGGGATAGCAGCACAACGTCATGTACCAAAGGGCTCGTTCTGTGCTGTAGTGTCCTATGCTCAGTATTCAATGTTCTAGTTATCTATTCTCACCCATATGCCCATCAACTTTGCCTGATTTTTCCAGCATCTTACATGCTAGCAAGGTAATTACTATAACCAATGTTAGAAAATCACTCTGTCTTTGGCATGAGGAAGGAAGTTAGAGCATGCATGCGAAACCCATGCCAATGCAGGGGGAGTTTGCAGACTCTACATAGACAGCACAAAAGGTCAGAACTGATCATTACTCTTTCAATAATGTGGGAAGTAAATGTAACCTAAATAGAAGAATCCAAAAGTTCTTACTGCTTCATATTAAAATAGTTCATTTCCCCACTTTTCTCAATTCTGTGAAAGATTATCAAACCAAAGTACTGATTCTGTGTCTCTCTCTGCAGATGTGCTTGCTGAGTCTTTCTCATACTTTCTGTTTCCAGTCTCCCCATTACAATCTGTCGAATCTCTTTAAAGCCACAAATAAGCCGTTTGTTTCTCATTCTTTTTCTAGGATCTGGATATTGCTGGCAAGGCCAATTGCTAATGGTCATTACGAAGATGGGAGCCTCCTTAAAGACTGAAAAGTTTTTCTTAAAACATAGCAAACTTTATTTTTTTAAAAATTTAGATATACAGTGCAGAATAGGCACTTCCAGCCCCACGAACCACACTGCCCAGCAACCCACCTATTTATCCATAGCTTAATCAGCGGACAATTTACGATGACCAATTAACCTACTAACGAGCACATCTTTGGACTGTGGGAGGAAACAGGGATGCCTGGAAGAAGAGCAAGCAGTTCACGGGGAGAACGTACAAAGTCCTTACTGATGGGCTCTGAGTGACCTCCAAACTCCAGAATGTCCTGAACTGTAATAACGTCATGCTAACTTCTACACTAGCATGGTATTCTCTGGTAAAGCAGCTCCTACAGAGCTGACAGTCAGGTAGTTCTAAGATTTAGACCCAATGACATGAAGTACTGATAATTCATGTCCAAGTCGGAAATGTCTGAGATCTGACGGAAAACCTTCAAGTGATAGCGTTCCATACATTCGCTGTTCCCGGCCTTCTCGGTGGTAAAGTCCTGCTGGATTATACTAAGTGAGTAACTACAATTTATTTGTGTACTTGAAACACATCACAACCGTTGTTTGTCCGTTGTATAAGGAATTGAATGTTCATGATGATGGGTGAGATGTCAATCCAGGAAGTCACTTAGTCTCGGAGATGTTGAAATTCCTGAGAGATACTTCCATCCAAGCAAATAGATAGTATGCATCACAATTCTGGCATGTGCCTCATAGATGATAAAAAACTTTGAACAGTGAAGAGTTGAGTCACTTGTCACAGGATATCCAGTCTCAGAGTAACACACACACACACACACAAAATGCTGAAGGAACTCAGCATCTATGGAGGGGAATGAAGAGTCAGAACAGTCAGGCCAAATTTGTTTCAGCCCAAAACATCAACTCTTTATTTTTCTCTATAGATGCTGCCTGACCTGCTGAGCTCCACCAGCTTTCTGTATGCGTTCCTCTGGTTTTCCAGCATCTGCAGAACCTCTTGTGTTTATACCCAGTCTCTGAATTGCTCTGGCAGCTCTGATAGTTACATGGCTGACCCAGCTGAAGCTTTGGGTTGGTCCCAGGGTGTTGATGACAGGGACTCGGTAGTGATGGTGCCCCTGAACGTCAAGGACATGTGACTAAAATTTTCTTGTTGGTCACAGCAGGCACTTTCATAATTTGAGGATAACCTTTCAAATATTTCTCCCATGACGAAGGGAAATATTGGTAGGAAAAAAAGCACTGAATAAAATTTGCTTTTACATTTGATTACATTCTCTTTGATATAATATTTATTTCAAGCTGAAGATAGATTACTATAGCTTCTGAATAGAAAAGAATGCATTGAATTTATTTTTCTCAGTAATTTCTCATGGGGTATAAATCATAATTACTTATTTATCTGATGATTGACATACATATTATTAGTGATATTTATGCTCATCCTTTTATTGATTGATTCTTTACATAGTTAAATACTTTCAGAGCAAGGTCCTTTCAGTTGTGTTATTAAATCTGCAGCTTTGATATTACCAATTTTTCATTTTTAAGAAATTTTTTATTGAGATACAGTGCAGAATAGACCTTCAAGCTGCACTGCCCAACAACCCCGGATTTAACCATAACTTGATCATGGGACAATTTACAATGGCCAATTAACCTATCAGCCAGTATGTCTATGTAATGTAGGAAGAAACCAGTGCACCCAGAAGAAACCCTTGGTGTCAAGGGGAGAACATACCAACTCCTTACAGGCAGAGGCAGGGACTGAACCTGGGTTGCCTGTGCTGTAAAGTGTTGTGGTAACCACTACACTACCATGGTGCCTAAACTGCTGATAAATATCCTTCCTTCCCTATAGGTCTACAGAGGATGTCACATACCCTGCTCAACATTCGGCTCTCCCCTGACAATTCATTGATCACATCTCAGACTTCCACATCATAATGCCTAATAGTCATCGTTAAGCACTTGAGCCTTGACCTCGCTGTCTGTACCTGTCTTCTAGACCTTCTTTCCATCAGATCTCTGTTCAGTTAGAATTGGTCGAAACACTACATACACCTTGACCATCAACGCTGGTGCTCTCCAGAGCTGTGTGTTCAACTCCCTGCTCTGCTCCACTGTGTGGCCAAGCACCACGCCAACTCAATCTTGGCAATGTCGTGAAGGAGTGCAGAAAAGGGGGCACAAACCTTACATTGCAATGTTAAAACCACAACCTTGCCTTCAGTATGGGCATGACTAAAAGCTGCTTGTTGACCTAAGGAATTGAGTGTGGGTTGAAGTGCAGTGGGTTGTGTGAGCACAACCTTTTCCTTATCAATGGAACTGCAGTCAAGATGGTTGACAGTTTTATCATAGCCTAGTACAGTCTGACCACCTCTACCAGAGTGTGATAAACACTACCCAGTTCTTCACAAGCTAATCAAATCCCTCCATCCGGTGATCTTATTTGAAATCTGTAAATATCATTACTGTTTTCAACATGATATGCAGGTTTACTCTGAGGGAAAGCCTGGCCCTGTTTTGTGTTCTGTTAATTGGTGGAATTGCTGATAATACTTTAGGAATCATCACAGTAGAAGATGAAAATCATAACTGTAATCAATCAAAATGGTCTAACTCGAGGATGTTTTGTGAGTTTGTTTGGAATGTTACAGACAGAACCTTATAGTGCGTTAAATCTGTAGGTACATCACTCTGCAACTTAGGAACTAAATGAACTTATAAAATAATAGACATGTTCTTAAGATTGACAAATAATATTCATCCCTTTCACCCAGAATTTAGGAAGGAGGCTCCTGTTTACTGTCAAAGTGTGTGGTGGGATGCAAACTGTGCTTTATAATTCACGTATTGTTCCCTAAATTCTGACAGTACTGGTGTGTGTTCTGCATCAAATTCTGCCAGCAAGCCCCTTGCACAGCACACTGTGTTCTGTACTCTGCTGTCTACTATGCATTTAACTCAGTAGTTATGCTTGATGCTCCTTTTCATGTACTTTCTGTCATGGGCAATGTTCCCTATGTGCTATCCTGCCTGGACTTTTTAAAAATATTGTTGACCATGCTTCATAATGCTCTTGCTGGTTCTAGTCACACTTTTTTTCTGGAAGGTCAAATTTGAAGACAGAATGCAGAGTTAACAGCAGGATTCTTAGGAGAGTGGCGAAACTGAGGGATCTGGGGCTCACGTCCATAGATCCTGGAAATTGGCTGTGCAAAATGATAGGGCTGTCAATAAGGCATCTGGTGTGTTGGCCTTCATTAATTGAGGAGGCTGTGAGATAAAGCTACAGCTCTATAACACCCTGGTTAGACCACACTTGGAATATTGCCACGATGAAGCCACTCTCAGGGTGGAGGAGTTACACCTCATATTCCATCTAAGTAGCTTTCTACCTGAAGGCATGAACATTGATTTCTCCTTCTGGTATTTTTGTTCTTGTTTTCTATATTTTTTTATTTTTCCCTCCTCCTTCCCTCTTCTTCTATTCCCCACTGGCTTCTTATCTCTACTCACCTCCCCCTGGTGCCCCTCCTCTTCCCTTCCTTCCATGGTCCACTGTCCTATCATCAGATTCTTGCTTCTCCAGCCCTTTACCATTCCTACACACTTGGCTTCACCTATCATTTTCTAGATAGTCTTCCTTCCCCTCCCCCCCAGCTTTTATTCTGGCAGCTTTCCCCCTTGCTTTCCTATCCTGAGACTTCAACTGTTTATTCAATTCCACGGATGCTGTCTGTCCTGCTGAGATCCTCCAGCATTTTGTGTGTGTTCTTCTGTTCATTTCTGGCCGACTCATTTTAGAAAGGATGTGGATACTTTAGAGAAGGTACAGAGGACATTTAGCAGGATGCTATCTGGACTAGAGGGTTTATCCTATGAAGCTAGGTTGAGCAAGCTTGGGCCTCTCTCTTTGGAGTGAAGGAAAATGAGAGGTGTCTTGACAGAGATGTACAAGATGATAACAGGCAGAGTTAAAATGGATAGAGATTTTTTCAATGGCAGAAATGATTAATATGATGGAGCATAATTTTAAGATGATTGGAAGAAAGAATAGGGGATGTCAGTGATAAGTTCTTTACATAGAGAGTGGCACATGCATGGAACACTGTGCCAAGGATAGTGGTGGAGGGGTATTTAAGAAACTCTTAGATAGGCACAATGATGATAGAAAATGGAGAGTTATGTATGAGGGAAGGGTTAAATTGATCTTAAATTTAAAAGGTTGGCACAACATCGTAGGCCGAAGGGCCTCTTCTGTGTTGTAATATCATATGGTCCATATTCTATGTTGTAATACAGGACTAATGGGAAAGAGATTAACCTCCATCATCACAGACTGAGCTCAACTCAAACTCTGTAATTGAGCTTCTGTGTACTGGTAATGCTTATTGCTACGGTCATCATAAAGAGAATCTACACTCACTAAAACGGTGATGTCCCACGTCTATGAAATAATGAACCTCTTCCATTTGACGCTGCTGTGCAGCACCATCCTCTGCCAATACATATCCATGTTTAAGTTCAAAAAAATGATGAATCTCCTCTCAATAAATGCAATATGCATGATGCCTGCGGCTAGCTGAAGTACAAGACCTGAAATCCACCGGAAAACTCATGTTCTGCTGGGTTACAATGATTCCTGTCCTCCTCTATGGTTCTGAGGCTCGGACTAACTACATCAGGCATCTTGAGACACTAGAGGCGTTCTACCAATGCAGGATCTGTAAAACCCTTCAAAACCATTGGAAGGTTATGTGAATCAAAGATTGCTCCTCCTCCCAGATCCAACATCCCAGCACGAAAGTGCAGGATTGACACAGCTCCATTGGCACCTGACCCAGCCAGGTCAGGTGGCTGGGTCAGCATTCCAAACCCCACCATGGGAAGAAATGATTTGCTGGACAGGAGGAAAGATGTTCTTAGAACCTCCTTGAAGAAATGCATCAAACCCTGGGAATTCTTGGTCCATAGCTGTTCTAAGCAGCTTTAAGGACGGCATGGAGAATATCAGGACCATACATTGGGAACATCTGGAAGTTCAATGGTCCAATGGTTCCATTTAATATCATAGAATGTATATGGTATGCAACCTGAAATTCCTACCTGTTGCAGACATCCACAAAACTGAAGAAAATCCCCAAAGAATGAATGACAGAAAAGCATTAGAACCCCAAGGCGGCCTGCCCCTCTCCATGCACAAGCAGCAGCAAAGCATCAAACCCACTGGCTCGACCTACTCCCAGCAGAAAGCAACAGCCCCCCAGCACTCCCAGTGCAAGCAAAATAAAAGTCCCCCAAACAGTCCATGATCTAGAGTTCATCAAAAACAGTTCAAGCCAACAATTCGACATCCCACAGGATCTCACTAATGAGGGAGAGAGTGGTACCAATCTTTCCACATGGAGAGGGGAGATGAGCAGCTTGCTGTTTTGATGTTACAGTCTGCAGCAGCACATTATTTTGAACGTCTATGACTCGAGAATCAGCAGTGAAGTCTCTCTCACCATCCAAGAGAGAGAGTGATTGCTCAAGTGGAGAGGCCTCTAACAGCCGCACCTGCTGTCTTGATATTTCGATCCCCCACGATGCTTCAGTCGGCAACACCGGTGAGGTGGTGGGTCGTCCACAGGGCCAGGCGAGGCAGCAACCCGAAAGCCGCACATCTTCCAGGCCGCTCCTGGAGATGTTGAAAATGCTAGGCCACTCGGCAAGCTCCAAGAGCAGGAACCCACCCCAGTGAATAACCATAGACTGAGTGCAGCTATAGATCATGGACTATGCCAGGACCCCAGCTACCTTGAAAAAGAAAGAAGCGACATTAAAGAGAAAAGATTAAGAATTTAAACTATTTCACAAATGGACTCAAAGAAGTCACCCTCTGGCTCCATCTTTAGCTTCTCCCATTAAGGATAAATGACAGAAGGAGTGCACAGCATCACTAGCTACCCACCTACCTTAGTCTGCAGTTCTCACACTGACCTCGTCAGTCATCCACAAACAGAATAAAAGTAAAAGTATGGTATCCTTGTTCTCAAGGTTCTACTGAAGACAATGAAGCAGCTGTTTACAATATACATTAATGATTTAGATGAAGGGATTAAAAGTAACATTAGCAAATTTGCTGATGACACAAAGCTGGGTGGCAGTGTGAAATATCAGGAGGATGTTATGAGAATGCAGGGTGACTTGGACAGGTTGGGTGAGTGGGCAAATGTATGGCAGATGCAGTTTAATGTGGATAAATGTGAGGTTATCCACTTTGGTAGCAAGAACAGGAAGGCAGATTACTATTTAAATGGAGTCAAGTTAGGAAAAGGGGAAGTACAACAAGATCTAGGTGTTCTTCTACATCAGTCAATGAAAGCAAGCATGCAGGTACAGCAGGAAGTGAAGAAAGCTAATGGCATGCTGGCTTTCATAACAAGAGGAATTGAGTATAGGAGTGAAGGGGTCCTTCTGCAGCTGTACAGGGCCCTGGTGAGACCCCACCTGGAGTATTGTGTGCAGTTTTGGTCTCCAAATTTGAGGAAGGACATTCTTGCTATTGAGGGAGTGCAGCGTAGGTTCACAAGGTTAATTCCTGGAATGGCGGGACTATCATATGTTGAAAGATTGGAGCGACTGGGCTTGTATATGTAACACTTACCCAACAGGCTGGTATATGTCTAGGGGAAAATGAGATCCAGCCACACACCACCCCCACCTCCTGTACACGCAGGTGCTGTGGGAATCAAGTTTATGCCTCGCGCATGCACACAGTATCAAATTCACACCAAATACCATTATGAAATACACTTTAAAGAGTTTACTAAAACTAAAAGAGTACTAGGCAATACAATATATATGAAAGAAAAGAAAAAGCAAAAGGCACCAACTTATCAAAGTTCAGTCAGTTTAGTGCACATCATTGGAGCTCAACCATCGAACCATTCGACACCTCGTCACTTTCCTCCGACCTCCACATCTTCGCACCTGGGACCACCCCCGGTGGTCAACCAAGCAGTGCAGCGCACGTCCACCTTCCACGGCGTCTTCTTCCCAACTCTCCTGAAAACCCCCGAAAACCCCCCAAGCTCCCAGCCTCACAAGACAAAATAACATTCCCCATTGGTTAACAAATGAATACAATCCCCATATCAGCAAGTCTAAAACTAAACAACTGCGAGAGAAACACTTATCAGACAAAGAAGCATTCCTACTCTTAACAAAACAAAGAAGCCATTTTGAGTAACATACACAGGACATTGTACATATACACTGGAATTTAGAAGGATGAGAGGGGATCTGATTGAAACATATATTAAGGAATTGGACACACTGGAGGCAGGAAGCATGTTCCCGCTGATGGGTGAGTCCAGAACTAGAGGCCACAGTTTAAGAATAAGGGGTAGGCCATTTAGAACAGAGATGCAGAAAAACTTTTTCACCCAGAGAGTGGTGGATATGTGGAATGCTCTGCCTTAGAAGGCAGTGGAGGCCAAGTCTCTGGATGCATTCAAGAGAGAGTTAGATAGAGCTCTTATAGATAGCTGGGTCAAGGGAAATGGGGAGAGGGCAGGAACGGGGTACTGATTGTGTATGATCAGCCATAATCACAGTGAATGGCGGTGCTGGCTAGAAGGGCCGAAGGGCCTACTCCTGCACCTACTGTCTATTGTCTATTGTCATTAAATGACTAAAAATAAAATTAATTTTAAGCAACTACTTTTGTGCTTGGATATCCTTTAAATCTTTTCATGAACCCACAGCCAAGATTGAAGAGATTATCGATCATTTTTGATACGCACATTTGGATGGTTCAGGTCTTTGACCCAATTTGACCTCCAGTAGAAAGAGAAGAAGGGGGTTGGGAAAACATTATTTTGCAGCCAGCCTTTCAGAAATTGCCTTGTAATTGAAGGACACACTTTTCTGTAATTCAGGTAATGTGGCTGAATTCGATGGTCATGTTCAGTCACCTGTTTGCTATTGATTACACTTAGATGTGACCCATCCTTTACAGAAAGCTTATGCTGACTAGAGTGCCTCTGCACTCCTGATAAGGTAGGTATTCGGTTACCGTAAGGTGCCTGTGGATAGCTGACAGAAGAGCTCACACAAAAGTTTAAGCTACAGCTTTTGTCATATTAAAATTATTGTATTTGTTCCAAACTAAAGCAATCTGATTAGTTCACAGTAGGGATATAAACCAGGGAACATTATGCATATTTGTGGTTAATAGTAATCTTAAACTTCACATATAAAATATTTCCCTTGTCTCCATTGCTTGATTTACCCTCCTTGTCATTGATTGGTTTTAAAGCTCAGAATGGAGCTAAGGCATTTAATTGCTTCAAACTCTCTTCATGATGGTCCCATACTGCCACCAAGAGCTGCAAATATCCAACACATAGTGTAGTTTTATTGTGTGTAGGTGATGTTGCTCTAGTTTGAGGGAACTCAAATTTGTTGGAAGGGAGAGGCAAGTCAGAATGATGTGTCGGAAACACATGAAACACTACGGTTTCCTTGGCTGCGTAAGTCTAAGGAAGGTGTTCACCGGCCCCACCAAACTTGTGGGAATGAGGCGTGCTTGGTCCCACCCCAAACTTTGGTTTGTGTACATGCTGTGTCCTTCAATACCCTGTTACAAATTAATGCCATGAAATAATAGGCCGAACACTGCATACAATTAAAGGAATTATATTTATGAATCTTAATTGAAGGGTTAGTAAAGAATAACAAATAGAAAAGGGTCAATTATAATTAAACAGTCAAATGTGCACAAATTGGAGCTCATCTTGAACTTCTCTGTCACTCACGTGCTGAGCCCTCGGCCCACGTGAAAGCACGCACCACCTTCCGAGCATCGCTCGCAAATCATCTCACACAAACAGGTCTCCCACTGATTATATGCTACAACCGGTTTTCCTCAGCATCTTCTCTCTTCATCTCCTCTTGAACAAAAGAAAACCTCAAACCCAACCTTATTTTCCCTCACCAAAAAAACCTCCCGCTAATTGGATGGCACACATTCCACATCATCCCTCATCTTCAACAGTAACCCAAACAGAACAGCAGCTCTTACAGAGCTGCTGTATGAAATACCTACAACATACCAGTGAAGATGTGAACCAGGGCATTACACACCAAACTGTATACCTTTTGTGAAATAGTGTAACTTCCAGTAGGATAGTTCATTGACAGGAAAAGCTCACTTTCATTTTTCACTCCACAGTTGGGTCCTGATCTGCTGATTTTTTTTTCTCTCTGTTTATTTTTTTTTCTTTCAGTCAGAGAGCAGGAGATATGCACACTGTTGCAAAGTGATGAAAAAATAATGATAAACAATGATATAGTAGCAAAAGGAAATCACTGTTATACCAGAGTTAACTCAAAATGCGGTCATCCAAGGAGTAAGTGAATTCAGAGGAGTTAAATGGCCGCCGAGACTAAAAACAGCAGTTATCATGGATGTGATGAGAAAGTTCAGCTGTCTAAACATTTTGGAAGCTAGCCTTTTGAACTTTACCATGGTATTCACCGTGGTTCTTCCAAGAAAAGGAAATGCAAGGGTAAGAATGAAACAAAGGAGAGAGAGAAGGGTCTCGGCCTGAAACATCAACTGTACTTTTTTCCATAGCTGCTGTCTGGCCTGCTGAGTTCCTCCAGCATTTTGTGTGTGTGTTGCTTGGATTTCCAGCATCTGCAGATTCTCTCTTGTTTGTGAAAAGAGAGAGAGAGAGAGAGAGCGATCTTTTTGGAGGTCTCTTCCAACTGAGTATTCACATCATGACAATACCAAAGATGAAACAACACTCTGTTTCAGTACCTTGGACAGCTCTGAAATGTTGTCTGGACAATGTATGCAACAAAGCATTGTCACCATTGTGATATCTGTTTGTGTAGATTGTTACAGTGACTCAGCCTCCATTACCTGTAAACGTCAGAAAAACTGGATGTGCATTTGTTTAAAATGCAACTTACTCTCTTGGGTTCCTGATCCAGGTTCCTTTCAGGAGAATGACTTCTAAATATCCTTCTATACAAATTAATGAAAGTCAACATATAGGTACAACATGTGGTTAGTTGCCCTTTACTACAAAAAGATTTGACATCTTGTTCCTATTATATATTACGATGACAGGAGGCATGATCTAAGTGTTTAAGGTTATGCGAGGGCTAGATAAAAAAGACTTGCCGGTGCCTTTTTCCCAGTCCAACAATGGCTAATACCAGAGGTGACTGGAGAAAAGTCTAGGGGTGCTGTTAAAGATAGGTTTTCATACACAGAGAGTGGTAAATGCAGTTGTGTTGAAAGTGGTTGATTAGGGATATCTAAGAGACTCTTAGACAGGTATATGGATGAAAGAAAAATAGAGAGCCACAGGCTTGTAAGTAGCTTAAAATGTCAGCACATCATGAAGGCCCTGCATACTTTTATTTCATCTTCTCTATTAATACCCATATAAATTCACATCTAAAGACTGCATGTGCCAGATTCTCCTACTTAAGGAAGGATATAACCACCTCAGGTTTTCCAGTTTGGTTCCTAGGAATGCTATAGGTCTTGAGGAAGGATTAAGTAGATTAGATAAATATGTCTTTGAGTTTAAAAAAAAAGAGGAGAGACCTCATTGAAAGATACATTACTCTGAAGGACAATGATAGGGTAGATGAAAGGATAATGCCTCCTCTGACTGGGGTATCTAGAAGCAGGAATCAGAGTCTCAAAGTAAGGGGTGTTTAAATAGAGATGAAACTGCTTCACACAGAGGGTAAAGAAACTTTGGAATTTTCCACACAATCATGTATTGGCATAGATTTTTACATAATTATGGAATTAAGGGATATGGGATTAGTACAGGAAAATGTCACTGAGCTAAAAGATCAGTCATGATCCAATTGAAGTGTAGAGCAGGCACAAGGCACTGCATGGTCTATTCCAGCTACTACTTTGCATCTTTACATCTCTTCTCATTTACATGCAGCTGAGGGACAGAGCAATAAATAATTGAACAGTTAGTGTGGAGAAGAAATTCACATAACCGGTCAAAATCTGGGACAATTCTGAAGTTAGAATCTCTACCATATTTCCACCCATTCTCCAGCTGTATTTCAGTTTTATTATGCATTCAAAGTTCCAGATTCAAGTTTCTTTATCACATTTACATTGAAATATACAGCGAATTGCATTAACAAACATTTCAATGAGATTTAGAAGACGATCAACTGGCATTAAATTCACACATTGAAATATAATATTTAACTTTCAAGAAACTTTCCAGTTCAAAGGTCAAAGTAAGTTTATTATCAAAGTACATATACATCACAATATACTACCCTAAGGTTTATTTTCTTGCAGGCATTCACAGCAGAACAACAATAGAATTAATGAAGAACTACACACAACCACAGACTGACAAGGAATCAATATGAAAAAGACAAATTGTGCAAATGCAAAAAGAACAAGTAATAAATAAATAAATTGATTGATTGATAGATAGTTTGTTAGATAGATAAATATTAAGAGTATGAGTTATGAACTCCTTGAAAGTAATTCCATAAGTAATGTTCTGAGGTGAGTGTGGTAATCAACACTGGTGCAGTAGCCTGACAGTTGAAGGATAATAACTGTTGCTGAACCTGATGGCGTGGGACCTTAGGCTCCTGTACTTTGGGTTCAACTGGTTTGTGCTGGTATTCAACCCTGCACCTGTGGCCATTCTTCAAAAGTTGCTAATGAAAATGCTTTGCGTTATCCTGATATGTTGAATGGCATTATAAATAAATAGAAGACCATTTATTCTCTCCACACGAGCATCTCAACCTTGCTTTATAATTGATCAGACTAGGCCAAGACTGTATCCTGCTGTGCATTTCAAATAGCTGAGGAGAAATGGAAGAGGGGACGGTTTCATTTCACTGGCTGTACGGATTATATATAAACAACTTGAGCACCATTATGCCACCACTCCTCGACCTGCAGTTTGCTTTGCAGTGGGCTGATGTTAAAAATATGCTGTTGTCATGGAGAAGCGTAAGGGCCATGACACGTGGCCCCAGATGGCCACTACGGTGGAAGTGATCCTTGACAAAGTCTCTGTCTTTTCCACTACTCATCGGCTGTGAGATCCTTGCAGCAAGAAGTGGTGGCTTAATTCATAGAGTGCAGCACCAGCTCATCAGAATAATATATTTGAAGCAATTGGCATTAAAAATGAACTAACTCGTTGATGGTCCAAACCTATCCTTGGATCTGGTGGTATATTATTCAACACATGTTCAGGGAGGGCACAGACACAACCTGTGTGAGGAACAGGTGAAAACAGAACTACCCAGGGACCTGGACTCATTACATTTCACGCTCTACGTTCCTTTTTAATTAATTTGGCTGGATGTTTTCTTGGTGCTGTCAAATCCCTCTAGCCACAGAATTCAATGCTCACTTTTTTACATTGATTAGCTGGTCATGTCTACACTCGAAAAAAAAGAGGGAAATATAATCGATTATTCATAGCTTGCTGTGTGTTACTCCTTCTGCAACAAGGAGAGAGTCATGTACTTGGAGTGTTAAAATACGAACCCAACATTACACCACTGTCCTGATCAATAGTAATACTGAACATGTGCTATCTGATATTTTCTGTGATTATCCAAATGTTTGTGAAAATTTACAAACCATACACTGTCTACTATATTTGCTTACATCTCAGATTGGTACTTTAAAAGTCCCTGTTTTATCCTCAGTTACCTTGAAGTGATCTGTGGGCATGCAAGGTGCCACAAGAGCCAGTTCTGCACAGTCAGGAAAATAGCCATGGGATTGCCATGGTCTTCGTCTAGACTAATTGTTCTGCTGAGTCTTGCGGGCATGCTATGTTGGTCAGATTCAGAATCAGGTTTATTAACACCGGCATGTGATGTGAAATTTGTTAATTTAGCAGCAACAGTTCAATGTAATACATAATCTAGCAGAGAGAAAAAATAATAAATAAAATAAAACATAATAATAATAAATAAACAATTCAATCAATTACGTATATTAAATAGATCAAAAAAGTGCAAAAACAGAAATACAGTATACTAAAAAAAGTGAGGTAGTGTTCAAAGCTTCAAAGTCCATTTAGGAATCAGATAGCAGAGGGGAAGAAGCTGTTCCTGAATCACTGAGTGTGTGCCTTCAGGCTTCTGTACCTCCTATCTAATGGTAACAGTGAGGAAAGGGCATGCCCTGGGTGCTGGAGGACCTTGATAATGGACACTGCCTTTCTGAGATACCGCTCTCTAAAGACATCCTGGGTACTTTGCAGGCTAGTGCCCAAGATGAAGCTGACTAGATTTACAACCTTCTGCAGCTTCTTTCAGTCCTGTGCAGTAGCCCCTCCATACTAGACAGTGATGCAGTCTGTCAAAATGCTCTCCACGGTACAAGTATAGAAGTTTTTGAGTGTATTTGTTGACATGCCAAACCTCTTCAAACTCCTAATAAAGTATTGTCGGATTGTGTGGTGACTTTTGCTGGCCTCCTCGAACATACCCTTGGGTGTGTTGGTTGTTAACACATTTCACTGTATTTCAATGTACATTTGAAATTTCAGTTTCAAATGTGTAACACATTTCAATGTACATGTGATAAATAAACTTGAACCTTGAATCTTGCCTTGTGATTGAAGGAGCAACATCCAGTCCGAGGGAGAAATTCAGTGGGTGGAGAAGCATCTGTGGGTAGGAAGGAATTGTCAATGTTTCAGGATGAAAACACCAAGTCAGGACTTCAAGGGTGGTGCTATTGTGTTGTGTGGACTTACTTCTACTTTGCAAAAACCAGACGACAGCTCTTAGATACCTCCTCCTCCTACTTGGACACGAACTCACCAATGAACATCAGGACATCTGACCCCCCCAACCCACAGCAATTCAGTGATCTTGATTCAAAATTCTAGACAACATGTCCATGGAAACTGATTTCATTGCATTGGACTTTTGATGTTGAGTCACCCACTTATTTCTAACTTTTGTGCCTGTTTCACACTCACATTTGAAGCATTTAGTTTTAATGAAGGGTCTCGGCCAGAAACGTTGGCTACTCTTTTCTCACGGATGCTGCCTGACCTGCTGAGTTCTTCCAGCGTTGTGTAAGCATTTAGTTCTGTCTGGCAAATTGACCATCAAGTGACGTGTGCATCAATTCTGCAGCCTGCGCAGAATAATTTAATGATTAGGTCAATTCTG
This sequence comes from Hemitrygon akajei, assembly GCF_048418815.1. Classification (NCBI taxonomy): domain Eukaryota; kingdom Metazoa; phylum Chordata; class Chondrichthyes; order Myliobatiformes; family Dasyatidae; genus Hemitrygon; species Hemitrygon akajei. The sequence continues at coordinate 27,779,760 of NC_133155.1, forward strand.
TAATAACAATATTACAGGGGCTCTACCAAGCAACACACACAAAATGCTGGAGGAACTCACCAACTTGTCCACAATCAACACAACATTTAGCGCCTTGAAGAACTTGAGTCCTCACTGGCACGAAAGGGTTCCTTGATGTAGACAGGCTTGATGTGAGTTTTATTGAAAAAAGAGTTGATTGACAAGGAATGCACTGATAACTACAATCAGAAATAGCTATGAGCTCAAAATCTTCAATGATTTACCTGTTATTGGGATCATTTTGATTAGCCATGACAGGTATGGGTGTTATGGTTATTCCTCTGAGCCATTGATATGAGAGGGAATCGGAGGAGAAAACAGCCTAAAAGAAAGGGGAAGGACACAAGGACTCTACAATACATGTTCTGAATATTTATTATTCTTATGATTTTTTTTGTGTTTGCACAATTTGTTGGCTTTTGCACATTGGATTTTTGTGTGCAGATTTTCATTGATTCTAATGTGTTTCTTTATATTACATATTTCTTCATTGCAAATGGCACCGGCGATCATTGGCAACGTTCTGCGGGCTACGATTATGTCAAACTTGTTTTTCCCCAACTTGGAAAACCCATCAATCAAACGTAGACCATTCTACTTACCTTGGGAATTCTCATCTGTGATCCTGATCACAGCTTACATACCACCAGCTGCCATCTATAAGCAAGGACTCACAACACTGCACAATGTCATCTGTCAACAAGAAATAGCCCATCCCAAGGCATTTCAAATTATAGCCGGAGACTTCAACCTGGCCTATTTAATGAAAACCCTGCCCAGCTATCACCAGCATATAACCTGTAGCACCAGAAGTCCCAACACACTGGACTACTGCTACACTAAGGTAATGAATGCCTATCATTTCTTGCCGAAACCTTGTTTTAGTAAATCAGATCACTTTGCTGTCCTCCTCCTACCTGCATACAGACAGGAGTTTGAAAAACAAAGCTCCAGAGATTAAAACAGCTAAGAAGTGGTCACAGGATGCAGAGGAACAATTACAAGATTGATTTGAGTCAATAGACTGGGCCATGTTAAGGCACTGATCTGTGGATCTGAATAACAGACATATTAAAACAGCTGTAGATGAGTGCGTCCCAATAAAATCATGCAGAGCCTTCCCAATCAGAAGCCCTGGGTGAAGCATGAAATTTGAAATTTGCTGAAGGCCAGATCAGAGACATTCAAGTCTGGAGACCAAGAGTGCGACAAGTGATTCAAATATGATCTCCAGAAAGCCATCTCTCAGGCAAAGTGAAGATTCCAGACCAAACTAGAATCAACAAGGGATGTTAGACAGCTATGGCAGGGCTTGAATGCTATAAATTCCTATAAAGTTAAATCAAGCTGTGTGGGGGACAACAAAGCTTCATTTCCAGATGAGTTCAATGCCTTCTATGTTCCCCTTGATCGTCAGAACAGGGAGGAAGAGTAGTGAACTTCCACATCTCCTGATGGTCCTTTGGTCTCCGTATCTGAAGCTGGCATGCGGGCTGCCAAGGAAAGCATCCATATTGGATGGGATTCCTGGATGAGTACCAAAGAACTGTGCTGACTAACTGGCTGCTGTGTTCATGGATATTTTCAACCTCTCACTCCTGCAGTGCGCGGTACCCACTTGCTTCAAGCGGGCTTCAATCATGCACCCAAGAAGAGGGTGGTGACCTGCCTCAGTAACTATGACCCAGTTGCACTTACATCTACAGTGTTGAAGTGTTTTGAGAGGCTGGTGATGAAACATATCAGCTCCTGCCTGCAAGGTGACTTCGATCCTATCCAATTGCACATATATTTCACATAAAATAATAAAACCTTCATCCTATTTAGGTTACATCCTATTTAGTTTCTTTATGGTTTGCTCAATGCACTCCCAATATCGATTCAATAAACACACTTCACACGTGCACTTCATGCATTCTCCCTCCCTCGTTCTCTCACTCCCTCTCTAAATCTCCAGAGGATTCTCCAGAAGTCTGTCTCATCAAAATTGGATATAATTTTTTTTTTGGCTCTTTGATGTTTGGGAAATAAGGTCTAGATTATGTCCTACTCCATCTCCCCAGCTGTGTTATCTCTCCCATCGATCTATCTGCTTCCCTTAATGTGGCGACCACAGCCAAAAATCTGAAAGTAATTTTGTCCTAAATCCATAAAACCTCATTCATTTTTCTGTATCAGTTCATAATCCTCTGTGGCTTAAACCACTCCGCCTCTCTGACCCGCAGTACATTCTCATATTGGGTAGCCTTTGTCTCGGATTTTTAACACTGCTGTTTCTACTTTGGCTTTTTAACCCTATAAGTCCTGCCTATCATTCACTTCGTTCTGCCTGTTCCCTTTGGATGGTCTTCATTTTGCCTCCTGATCTATTTTTTCACTCTGATCATTTTTTTAAATCCTTTTTTCCCTAACTTTGTCATAGAATAGTAACCCCCTCCAGAGACTTCTACTGAATCTCTGACATTTTTGTATAGATCTTCCTACCCTTAGAGGCAAGTCTGTACAATGCAGATTTACTACCTCTTCTCCCAACTACGGCCTCACAGTAATCAGTGATGACACCAACCTCCACCTCCACCCCCTATTCAGAGCCTCCCACTGAAAACTCACAGATTCTGCACAGATTTTCCTACCTTAAAGTAGGTTTGTACAATGCAGAATTGCTGGTTTCTTTCCCGGTTACAGCCTGCCAATCCCCACACCGTCCCGGATCTGACTTATACCACGGACTTACTCTTTTTTGGAGGAAGCTTAGTAGGTTAGACAACATCTATGGAGGGGAATCACAAACGCAAGAAAATCTGCAGCTGCTGGACATCCAAATCACCACAGACAAAACGCTGTGGGATTTCACCAGGTGGCATCTGTGGAAAAGAGTAAACAGTCGACCTTTCAGCCCCAGAGCCTTCTTCAGGACTGAAAAGGGAGGGGAGATGTCAATGTAAGAAAGAGTGGGGAGGGGAGAAAGAGGTACAAGGTGGCTGGTGATAGGTGAAATTGGGACAGAGTGTGAAGTAAAGAGCTGGGAAATTGATTGGTGAAAGAGATAAAGGCTTAGAGAAAGGGGAATCTGATAGGAGAAGATAGAAGACCATGGAAGAACGGGAGGGGGGAAGAACCAGAGCGAGGTGATGGGCAGGTAAAGAGATAAAATGGGAGAGGAAAACAGGAATGGGGAATGGTGAAGGAGAGAGGGTGCAATTACCAGTCTGAGAAGCTTCCAACCTGATGGCATGAACATCGATGTCTTGAACTTACGGTAACTGTCCCCCATCCCGCTTTGGTTGTGGCATCAGGAATGAAATCACATGGCAATATTAATGGCTGTTTGTACACCAACCCAGCTTGGATGACTGCAGGTCCTCTTTTGGAACTGTGAGGGGAGCTTTAACAATAAGTTAAACCACTCCTCCTCTCTGACTTGCAGTACGTTCTCATACTGGGTAACTTCTACCTGGGGTTTTTACACTCTGTTTCCACTGGTGGTGTTTTAACCCCACCAGTCCTGCTTATATCAAGGCATAGAACAGTTGCTTCTTTCCACTAGTCCCCTTTCGACTGTCACCACTATGTATTCTGATCTTCCACTTTTTTCAGTCTGAGGTATCATTTTTTAAATCTTTTCACCCGAACTTCATCAAAGTATTTAATAGCAATCTCCTCCAGAGACTTCCAGTGAATCTCTCACAGGTCCGTGCAGATTTTCCTACCTTAAAGGTAGCTCTGTACAACACAGAACCACTGGTTCCATTCCCAGTTGCCTTCCCGGATCCACAGACTGGCTGCTTTTTGGAGGAATTCGACAGCTATAGAGAGGGCGCTGATGAAAGGTCTCAGCCCAAGACGTTGACTACTTATTCCACGCCATCGATACTGCCTGTGCTGGTGAATTCCTCCAGCATTTTGTGTGTGTTCCACTGGATTTCCAGCATCTGCACAATTTCTTGTGTATTGTTGTCTTTCGGTTGCGTAATCCTTCGGCTTTGCGGATATCTGTCTGTCTTGGATAGCGCCTTAACCAACACCCAGTACACTTACTCTTTATGACAAGCTTATGTCAATAGGGGAGTCAATCACAAATGCTGCCCGATCCAAAGTTTTCATTAGTGTTATATTATTTCTTATCTACTCCACCTCTCACCACTATTTCTACTCCATGTGCACTGAGCGCAGAAAGAGAGGTGAGACTTTTGCAGTCTCAAGCTTCGGCACTTGTGTTCTATGTGAGCAGTACAGCTTCACTTGATATGTACGAGGTGGTGAGCTTCTGTTACTGATGTTTTAGGAAGCTTTGCTAGGCTAGTGCATTGTACGTAGTTCACTTTAGCTTGCAGTTTGTGGCTAGGGCCAGTGAGAGTCCATCACAGAATCTTTCGTTGCCTGCTGCCAACTCCTGTACCTCTGAACTGGAAATAAAACACCAATATGTCAAAGTTACGTAGAACATCCCAAAGCATTTCCAAAGTGCAAAATAATGCAGATGCAGTGAATCTGAAATAAAAACAAAACATTTGAAATAGCCAGCATGTCTAGCCTTGTGTTTCTCTTTATTGCAGATTTGCAGCAGCTGCAGTGTTTTGGCATTTGAGTTCTCAGACAGGTTATTGATGTGACCTGTTAAAACTCAGTGCCTTCACAAATGTTGTATGACTAGACCATAAGACATAGGAGCAGAATTAGGCCATTTGGTCCATCGAGTCTGTTCCACCATTCTATCATGGCTGATTTATTTTTGCTCTCAATCCCCTTATTTTTCCTGTCTTCTCCCCTATGACACCGTTAATAATCAAGAACTTAACAACAGTTGCTTTAAGTGACCTGGCCTTCACAGTCATCTGTGGCAGTGAATTCCACAGATTCACCTCTGACATCTCTTTTCTGAAGGGATGTCTTTCTATACTGAGACTCATTATATATCTAAAATAAACTATTCCATTTGCATTGACACCATGCCAAATAATGTTTCAGAGAAACTTCTTACACATAAGTTAACCCTTATCATGCACAAACTCTTATTTTAAACAGGAAAACGCGTATTCAAATCTTTCAAAAATGCTCAGTCTTGTTTTTATTTTAAAAGATTTTTTCAGGCTTCTCACCAGTCTGATTAAGAGGTACTCACCGAAATTCCAAAGACAATGATTCTTCCTGGACACCACACCGTGGGAGAATTGTTCTTTTTGGCTTTCCTTCTGTCAAACTTCGGAAAAAGGGCAGTATGTTCACACAGAGAATGGCCATGAAATATTACTCCGTGGCATCTTGTAGTCTTCCTGGACCATGACGACTCAACAATCTCAGCTCCAGAGTTCCCACCTCACAGTGATCTCTGCGGCTTCTCCCATCACTTGAATGCTTTTTATTTCTTTACTGGTGTATTTGACATTCAAACGAGCGTTATTATCACAGACCATTTCCTGTTCTCACTACACTTCACACAGAACTATTCCAGGGATTGGGGAGTTCCTATCATGTACCTTATCCTCATGCACTGACTACAAAGTGAGTGGCTGCTGTGAACCATGCACATTAAGTGTCTGGACTGCTTCAATGGTGAGGTATAAACAGAAAATGCTGGAAAACTCAGCAGGTCAGGCAGAATCTGGACAGAGAAATAAAGTTCAGGTCAAATAGCCTTCATCTGATATCTAGGCTCCTGAAAGTGTCTTCTTTCATATAATAATACATTATTATTGCACAGTTTTGCTCATTAGTAACTTATTACTGTGTACATTATTATTATGTACTTTATCATTAGTTATTATTATATTTATTATTATTTATTTGTTATTGTTAAGTTTGTTTTTAACTGTTGCTACTGTTACAAAATAATTTCCCAATCGGGATCAATAAAGTATTTATTACTGTTATGATTAAGAGACCTCAGAGAGAGCATAACACAAGCAACACAACCCAAACAGTGAAAAGCTAAAAAGAAATGGATGACAGAAGGAATTCTGAATCTTTTGGAACAAAGAAGAAAATGTAAGGAAAACAAAGAAGCCTAATGTATCCTTGCATGCACAGAGAACAACTGAGTGCAAGGAAGCAAAAGAAAAGTGGCTTAAGGACAAATGCGAGTTAATAGAACAATCGCAGAAGACCAGCAACAGCTAACGGATGCACGACGAGATCAAAGAGGTAACAAATTGGAAGAAAAGCGCAGCAACAACAGGACATATAAAAGCAAAAGGCGGATCTACAGTTATAGAAAAAGGAAAATAATGCAAAGCTGGTCAGAATACGTCAAAGACCTACACAATGACAAAGACTGAGAGGACAACTTTGATATTGGCAACAACGATGAGGGTCCAGCAATTCTGAAAGAAGAAGTGGAACATGCTATGAAGAAAATGCGAAAGGGGAAATCATCAGGGCCAGATAACATTCCGGTTGAACTATATGAAGCGCTAGAAGATTTTGGTGTAGAGAAATTAACAATCTTATTGAATAGAATATACAACAGCGGCAAAGTACCAGAAGATCTTTTAAAGACAGTATACATTGCACTGCCAAAGAAACCAGGTGCAACAGAGTGTGGACAACACAGAACAATTAGTTTAATGAGCCACCTCACAAAAATTCTACTTAGTATCATCATGCACAGAATAAGAAACAGAATTAAAGCAGAGATCAGTGAAGAACAGTGTGGCTTTGTTGGAGGCAATGGAACATCAAAAGCAACTTATATTCTCAGGAATATTATCGAAAGGTCAATAGAAGTACAACAAGACCTATCCTTCTGTTTCATTGACTGCACAAAAGTCTTTGACACAGTGAAACACCAAGTCATCACGAAAATGCTTGAAGATATTAATATCGACGGAGAAGATCTAAGAATAATCAGGAATCTCTACTGGCAACGAAGTGCAGACATACGGATAGACAATGAGATTGGTGAATATCAGCCAATAAAGCGAGGAGTCAGACAGGGTTGTGTTCTATCACCAGACATGTTCTCCCTGTACAGTGAAAACTGCATGAGAACCATACAAGACTTACCTGGAATAAGTATAGGACGATACAATATCAACAACCTCCGCTATGCGGATGATACAGTACTGATAGCAAACAGTGAAGTAAATTTACAGAAACTAGTATCTACTATCAACATAGACAGTGAAAGACTTGGCCTAACCTTAAACAAAAAGAAAACTGAAGTAATAGTGATATCAAAGAAACCTGATATCCCAAACTGTAGAATCATATTGGGAAAAGAAATCCTGAAACAAGTTCACAACTTCAAGTACCTTGGCTCATGGGTAACATCCGATGGCAAATGTGAAACAGACATAAAAACAAGAATAGCAATGGCAAGAACGACATTTACAGAAATGAGAAACATCCTAAAGAACAAGAAAATAGCAATTGACATCCACCTTAGAACTCTCAGCTGCTACATTCTTCCTATATTGATGTATGGCTGTGAGTCATGGATCATCACAAATGCAATGAAAAAAAGAATCAATGCAGCAGAGATGTGGTTCCTCAGAAGAATGCTATGCATATCATATATGGACAGGATCACCAATGAAGAAGTTCTACAGAGAACAAAAACAAAATGTACATTACTTAACGAAATCAGAAAACAGCAATGAAAGTTCTTTGGACACATCATGCGAAGAGAGACATTAGAACATTTAGTTACAACTGGAAAGCTGGAAGGAAAAAGAAGCAGAGGCAGACAGAGAATGAAATTGATAGATGGATTAACATCACGGTTAGAAACAGGGGAGGCAACAACTACAATTTGGAGGGTCAGGGACCGTGATGGATGGAGAAACATGATCGCCCACGCCGAACGGCAAGGCACCTGAACTAAGAGGCTTTATGCCACAGAAGAATGAGCACCTTTTTATCCAGTATGTCTTCATCCTGAGACTTCTGACCTACACATCACCTGTCAACATGATGCAAGGTCTCATTTGTCTCAATCCTCTTCCATGTCAGAGTAAGGTGACATTTTACACACAAAGTATTAGGTCCTACGTATCAGTTATTAAATTCATTATCCCAATTGCCTGGGCCACTCTCAAATTCCCTCCCTTTTTAAATGATCATTTTACAAAAACTGTACACAACTGAATCTTTGTCCTAAAGCAAATCTCTTAAAAAAATTTAAATTCTCCTATTTCGTAATGATAACCTAAAGTGTAACACCTGCATGTAATTCACTAGTTCCCTTGGGACGTTAACTGGGTTTGGGTAGGGGGTTACTTTTAAAGGGTATCTGGACTTTTTACTTGAGAATCATTATTCCAGACTCTCAAATAATAAATATTAGTGTTAATACAGCTTGGAGCTTGTAGAACTTTGAGTTCGTAATAAAATTAAGTCTAGCTAAAGGAGATGCCAGTTTCTGGTGCTACATATAAAATTATTCTTTGAAATTAACTTAAAAAATCCTTGAATTCTCTGACATCAAACTGCAATTAAAATATTTTTCACCTGAAAAAGTCTGGTCTTGCCCTTGTGGGCCACCGAACCCTATGTAGGGAAAATAATAAAATATTCATCACTCTATTGAATAAAAGGAAATTGAGTCATGCTGATTAATCTGAATAGGGACATTCCCGTTCTTCTCTTACTTTCAGTCATAGTGCTCAGCTTCAAAGACAAATCTGTGTTAAGCTCATTAAAATGTTTACAATCCATATAAACTCAGGCCTTAATTATAGATTTATGACCCACAAAGTTAAACGCTTCAGTGAGATTGATTTTTAAAAGACATCGAGTCTTTCTGGTTCCTCTTAGCTCACATGAATGAACATTTAAAATAGTATTGCTATTTATATCTAAGTTATATCAATCTAGCTAAAAGTTTTCCAAAACTATGAACAAATTGCAACTCATAGTTATTGCCCTCTAGTTATCAATGTTTTATAATTCAATTGGATTATGAGACTCCGATAAAAACAATGCAGTGATGTATGATATCATCCGTGACTTCGGTGCATTTAACCCAGGAAGAATAGAAACTGTAATAAAACCTCTTCAAATTTTCATGACTCAATCTAAGCTCATGCATTCTGAGCTGCTGTCTATTGTATGTACTTTTGGTATGGGTACTGTTTTATCGTATGTAAAACTACAGTGAAAATTTGTCTTGCATACTGTTAATACAGATGAAGTCATTACACAGTGCTTTGAGGTAGTACAAGGTAAAGCAAAAACAGAATGCAGAATAAAGTGGAACTGCTATCAAAAATGTGCAGTACTAGTAGACAAACAAGATGCAAGGATATGACAAGGTAGAGTGTAAGGTCAAGAGTTCATCATATTATACGCAGGAACCATTCAATAGTCCTATAACTGCAGGGTAGCAGCTGGCCTTGAGCCTGAAGTGATACAACACTGTATAAAAACACAACAATAAAAATTAAAACAAAGAAAAATTAAGGCAATAAAATTATAAAATGCTACAATTTAATAAATTAATAATCCATAGAAAAGCTTAACATCTCTATAGTACTAACAAAGCAGATCAAGAAAGATGTGAGGCAAGGCTTTTAAATTTAGCAATCTTCCAAAATCTCATGACTGAATCAACCTCATTCCATGTGCATGAATAATGAGGATCAAAGGAATTCACAGTCTTGGACCACATTTTGATAACTCCAATGAGACATGTATATTCATTGATTTTTCAGTAAAAGTTTTTCTGAGAGATTCAGAGTTATCCTCAAGTCTGCCAAGTACATTGATGACAGAAAATACGTACACAACGCTGGAAGAACTCAGCAGGCCAAGCAGCATCCGTGAGAAAAGAGTAGCCAACGTTTCGGGCTGAGACCCTTCATCAGGAATGGGGGGGAAGAGAGAACCGAAGCCCAGTAATAGAGATAGGGGAGGGGATAGGGCCTAGAGGTGCCAGGTGGAAAACCAATCAGAGGAAAGATAAAGGGGGGAGGAGGAGGGGATAAGCATGAAAGAACTGTAGAGATAAAGAAGCAGGAAGTTGAAAGGGGAGAGAGGCAGAGAGGGACCTGAGATAGGGGAAGGGGGAGGGGGAGGGAATTACCGGAAATTGGAGAATTCAATGTTTATACCACCAGGCTGGAGGCTACCCAGACGGTAGATGAGGTGTTGCTCCTCCAACCTGAGTTTGGCCTCATCATGGCAGTAAAGGAGGCCATGTATGGACATATCTAGATGGGAATGAGAGGCAGAGTTGAAGTGGGTGGCAACCGGGAGGTCCTGTCTATTGTGACGGACGGAGCGGAGGTGCTCGACGAAGCGGTCCCCCAATCTGCGTCGGGTCTCACCGATGTAGAGAAGGCCGCACCGGGAGCACCGGATGCAATAGACGACTCCAGCAGACTCTCAGGTGAAGTGTTGCCTCACCTGGAAGGACTGTCTGGGGCCCGGAATGGTGGTAAGGGGGGAGGTGTGGGGACAAGTGTAGCATTTGCGCTTGCAGGGATAAGTGCCAGGTGGGAGTTCTGTGGGGAGGGACATATGGACCAGGTAGTCGCAGAGGGAACGATCCCTGCGAAAAGCTGAGAGGGGTAGGGAGGGAAAGATGTGCTTGGTGGTGGGGTCCTGTTAAAGATGGCGGAAGTTGTGGAGGATAATGTGTTGGATCCGGAGGCTGGTGGGGTGGTAGGTGAGGACAAGGGGAACCCTGTCCCTGTTGTGGTGACGGGAGGATGGGTTAAGGGCTGAAATGCGGGAAGTGGAGGAGATGCGGGTGAGGGCATCTTTGATGACGCCAGAAGGGAAACCATGATCCTGAAAGAAAGAGGACATTTGAGAAGTCTTGGAACGGAAAGCCTCATCCTGGGAGCAGATGCGGCGGAGACGGAGGAACTGGGAATAGGGAATGGCATTTTTGCATTGGGCAGGGTGGGAAGAGGTATAGTCAAGATAGTTATGGGAACAGTGGGTTTGTAGAAGATGTCAGTGGATAGTCTGTCTCCGGAGATGGAGACCAAGAGATCAAGAAAGGGGAGAGAAGTGTCCGAGATGGACCAAGTGAATTTAAGGGCTGGGTGAAAGTTAGAAGCAAAGTTGATAAAATTGACGAGCTCAGCATGGGTGCAGGAAGCAGCACCAATGTAGTCGTCAATGTAGCGGAGGAAAAGTTGGGGGGTGGTGCCAGTATAGATTTGGAGCATAGACTGTTCCACATAACCCACAAAGAGGCAGGCATAGCTGGGGCCCATGCGAGTTCCCATGGCTACACCCTTGATCTGGAGAAAGTGGGAAGAGCCAAAGGAAAAGTTATTGAGAGTTAGAACAAGCTCCGCCAACCGGAGGAGTGTGGTGGTGCTGGGGAACTGGTGGTGTCTGTTATCCAAAAAGTAGCGGAGGGCTTTGAGGCCTTCTTGATGGGGGATGGAGGTGTATAAGGATTGAACATCCATGGTAAAAATGAAGCGGTCGGGGCCATGAACTCTTCTGCTCCGGACTCGGACCACGGATCTGCCACCACAGATATGGGCTCCAGCCCCCAGCGGGCCATGAACTCTCTCTCTCTGGACTCTGACCACAGATTTGACGCCCTGTGGGCTATAAACTCTGGAAGCCCCAGCTCCGGATCTGGCTCAGACCGGGATCCTGTGGCCGGGACCGTCGGTGCTGCCGCGGGGTCCTGCCGCCCGTCCTAGTCCCCTGCTACCTCCTATTCTCGTTGTGACTCCCAGCCTTCCCTTCATCCCTCATCCCCTCTCCATCCCTCCGATCCCTCATCCTCCCCTCTGCCTGTTCTCCCTGAACATCCCAACACCCCTCCTCCTCCTGAGACTTCCCACTCCTTACCCTCCCTTAACCCCAGTCCCAACCCTTGCCGTGTCTTCACCATCCCCCCCTGACCTTCCCCTATCTGAGGCAGAACGCTCTGTCCTCAGTAAGGGCCTCACTTTTGTCCCCCTTCACCCCCACCTCAGCGAGTTCCGTGCCCGCCATGATGCTGAACTCTTCTTCCGCCGCCTACGTCTCCGAGCCTACTACTTCAACAAGGATTTCCCTCTCCCCCCAGTGATGCCCCATTCTCCCGTCTTCTATGCTCCTCCACCTCCTGGACACCCCCATCGGGCCTTCTACCTGCTCTCGACCTTTTCATCTCTAACTGTCGCCGAGACATCAACCGTCTCAACTTCACCACCCCTCTCTCCTATTCTAACCTCACTCCCTCTGAACGCACTGCCCTCTGCTCTCTCCGCACTAACCCCAACCTCACCATCAGACCCGCAGACAAAGGTGGTGCCGTAGTAGTCTGGCAGACGGACCTCTACCTCACTGAGGCCAAACGGCAGCTCTCCGACACCTCCTCATAATTACCCCTGCCACAGGACCCCACCAGAAAACATCAATCCACTGTCTCCCGCACCATCTCCACCCTCTCTCCCCTTTCAACTTTCTGCTTCTTTATCTCTACAGTTCGTTCATGCTTATCCCCTCCCCCTCCCTCCTTTATCTTTCCTCTGATTGGTTTTCCACCTGGCGCCTCTAGGCCCTACCCCCTCCCCTATCTCTATTACTGGGCTTCGGCCCTCTCCCCCCCCCCCCCATTCCTGATGAAGGGTCTCGGCCCAAAACGTTGGCTACTCTTTTCTCACGGATGCTGCCTGACCTGCTGAGTTCTTCCAGCATTGTGTACGTATTCTTTGATCCACAGCATCTGCAGTTGTATTTTTGTACATTGATGAGAGTACTGGAGTTTTCTCATTGAATGGTGCCTACATTCTGCACTGTTCTGCTAGAGTCTAAAGACCATTGATCCTCTAAAAGAAATGGGCAAACTTGCGTGATTTTAATAAGTCTCTTGAACGTGGTGTTCTTGATGTCAAAGCAGCAAATGTTAACGAGCCCCAATGTTTCAATGACAGACCAACGTTATCTGGAGTCTGCTCAGAGTAGGTCTGGTCAAAATCATATCATTTTTAATGTGCTAGATTTCTGATCTTAGCAATGGTTAAGGATAGTTTAAAGGACACAAAATACTCAATCTAACTACAAGATGTGCAAAACTCACCCAGCCACCAGGAATTGTGGTCACAGTGTAACACTTCCCGAATGGAAACATAGTAGAAGCATCTTCTCTGACAGGCATAGTTCATAACCTTGGCAAACGACTCCTCAAATCTGACAGAAAAGGGAAGAATGCCAACTCTGGTCTCCAAATCTGCTTATATTTCTTAATAATTGAAGGGAAATTTGGGCTTCCAGTTCAAAAGCTTCCAAAACCTCGATCCTGAATCTTAAAGTCAAAGTGGACTTTATTGTCATATGCACAAGTAATAATTGAAAACATCACAGCACATGGCATCAGTTAGGGAGCACTTGCAAGACAAAACATATTGTAAATTAAACATAGGGCATACATAATTTTTACTGGGCAAAACTCATTCAGAACAAATTAAATGAAGTCCACTTTAGTGCAAAGCAGTTAGAGTGATCGTAATTTTGCTAAGCTATATTAATTACTGTTCATGATTCAACTAAGGAATCGAAATGATAGTTGAAGTTGTGGGAAATATAATCCAAGGTAGAATTAGGGATTTTGAGATTGGTTCAAGAACCTGATGGCAGTGGGGAAGAAGCTGTTGGTGAACTGTCTTGATCCCTGTCCCTCCTGTTTTTGTGCACTTTATGCAGTCCAGTGTAGGTCTGTAGTCTAGTGTAGCTTTCTCTGTGTTTGTTTTTATTATGTAGTTCAGTCTAGCTTTTTGTACTGTGTCATGTAAACCATGGTCCTGAAAAACGGCTCATTTTTACTATGCACTGTACCAGCAGTTATGGTCGAAATGACAATAAAAGTTGACTGTCTGACGCATTCTGACTGATTGCATGACATTCTGGATAGTTGGGGGCCTTTAATGATGAAATTGTGAATGCCCACAAGGAAATTAATCTCAGCGTAGCATATGGTAACATATATGTTTCTTGATAATAAATTTATTTTGCACTTTGAACTCCTTATGAGAGCAATTGTCATTACCCCAGGAAATATGTACTTTGCGAAGGATATGCTGAGCATAATTTACAAACTTTCTTTAACTCTAACCACTGTTGCAGAAACACATATGGACGACCTTACCTGTTGGTCCTCAAATCTCCTTCATTCAAGGCTGGAGCTGTAGACAGTAGCAACATCACATTATGTGATGAAACTACTACATTATCACACAGCTTCAGTGCCCTTATCTAAAGGCTATGCTTGCATTGGTGAGGGTCCAGAGGAGATTCACAAGAATCATTCCAAGAATGATAGGGTTAAGGAATGTTTCCTATAGCAGGAGAGTTGAGGACCAGAGGTCACAGCTAGGAATAGAAGGATGCTCCTTTAGAACAGAATTGAGGAGGAATTTCTTTAGCCAGTAGATGGTGAATCTGTGGAATTCATTGCCACAGGTGGCTCTGGAGGTCAACTCTTTGGGTATATTTAAAGCAGAGGTTGATAGGTTCTTGATTAGTAGGGTGTCAAAGGTTATGGGGAGAGTTCAGGAGAATGGAGTTGAGAGGGATAATAAATCAGCCTCAATCAGACTTAATTGGTCAAATGTCCTAATTCTGCTCATGTCTCCTGTGTCTTATAATAGAAGCTTCCTTTCAAACAGAAGTGAACAACAGACAAATGTTTTCAATAAGGAATGAAAATTACTACTGGTAGGTGGATTGGGATGGGAGACTCTATCTCAACCACTGCAGACATCTCAGATTAAATGTGTTAAATGTTCTGTGATTCCATGACAGCATTTCCTCTGTGTCATACCTTGACTCAAAATGGTGTGTTAATTGAATGTCTCTATCCCAGCACATGCTCTGAAGCAAAGTTAACCTCAACACAAATGGAAAATTTGAGAATAAGTTCAAATGAAAGTTGCTAGATACTTTGGAAAAAAAGTATCTCACCAATATCCTCTAGAGATGAGAACCTGTTGTCCGTACTGGGAATGCTCTATATGTGACCCTTCCCTTCTTTCTGAAGAGGCTCACTGATATCAAATTGCTCCTACTGATTTGAGAAGCTGGGAAAAGGCCACCTCTCCTTGCACCCAAGAATGGCTGATACGTGTTGAGCTTGATTCCAATAACAGAAGAATTTTATACGGTGTCCTTCCAAGGCCATAAACCATATAACAATTACAGCACAGAAACGGGCCATCTCTGCCCTCCTAGTCCATGCCGAATGCTTATCTCACCTAGTCCCACTTGCCCGCACTCAGCCCATAACCCTCCATTCCTTTCCAGTCCATATACCTATCCAATTTTACTTTAAATGACAATACCAAACCTGCCTCTACCATTTCTACTGGAAGCTCGTTCTACAGAGCTACCACTCTCTGAGTAAAGAAATTCCCCCTCATGTTACCCTTAAACTTTTGCCCCCTATCTCTCAACTCAAGTCCTCTTGTTTGAATTTCCCCTACTCTCAATGGAAAAAGCCTATCCATGTCAACTCTATCTATCCTCCTCATAATTTTAAATACCTCCATCAAGTCCCCCTCAACTTTCTACATTCCAAAGAATAAAGACCTAACTTGTTCAATCTTTCCCTGTAACTTAGGTGCTGAAACCCAGGTAACACTCTAGTAAATGTTCTCTGCACTCTCTCTATTTTATTGACATCTTTCCTATAATTCGGTGACCAGAACTGTACACAATACTCCAAATTCGGCCTTACCAATGCCTTGTACAATTTTAACATTACATCCCAACTCCTATACTCAATGCTCTGATTTATAAAGGCCAACATACCAAAAGGTTTCTTCAGCACCCTATCCACATCAGATTACACCTTCAGGGAACTATGCACCATTATTCCTAGATCACTCTGTTCTACTGCATTCCTCAATGCCCTATCATTTACCATGTATGTCCTATTTGGATTATTCCTACCAAAATGTAGCACCTCACACTTATCAGCATTAAACTCCATCTGCCATTGTTCAGCCCACTCTTCTAACTGGCCTAAATCTCTCTGCAAATTTTGAAAACCTACTTCATTATCCACAACGCCACCTACCTTAGTATCATCTGCATACTTACTAATCCAATTTACCACCCCATCATCCAGATCATTAATGTATATGCCAAACAACATTTGACCCAGTACAGATCCCTGAGGCACACCACTAGTCACCGGCCTCCAACCTGACAAACAGTTATCCACCATTACTCTCTGGCATCTCCCATCCAGCCACTGTTGAATCCATTTTACTACTTCAATATTAATACCTAACGGTTGAACCTTCCTAACTAACCTTCCATGTGGAACCTTATCAAAGGCCTGACTGAAGTCCATATAGACAACATCCACTGCTTTACCCTCGTCAACTTTCCTAGTAACCTCTTCAAAAAATTCAATAAGATTTGTCAAACATGACCTTCCACGCACAAATCCATGTTGGCTGTTCCTAATGGGACGCTGTCTATCCAGATAATTATATATACCATCTCTAAGAATACTTTCCATTAATTTACCCACCACTGACATCAAACTGACAGGCCTATAATTGCTAGGTTTACTCTTAGAACCCTTTTTTAAACAATGGAACCACATGAGCAAAATGACTAAAATGAATAAAATGACTAAGATAATAAAATTGAACATTTAAGCAACATCTAAGCTTCTACTTGTAGTGCGAATTTCATTGAGAGTTGAGGCAATGTTCTCTTAGACCAATGCAGAAAAATCCTTCCTCATGGAGGAATGCAAAAGACTGCAGATGCTGGAACTAAAAATGCAGAATGCTGGAAATAGTGAGTCAAGTAGCATCTGTGTAGAGAAAAACTGAGTAAATAGTTCAGGTTGATGATCTATGTTGTATTGATTTAAAGATTAGTTTTATTTGTCACACGTACATTGAAGCACACGGCGAAATGAGATGTTTATGTCTAATCAAATCTACAAGGATCAATCTGGGCAGCCCACAATTCTCGCCATGGTTCTGGCACCAACATAGCATGCCCACAACTTACTAACCCTAATAGTGCATCTTTGAAAATCTGAAAGAAACCGGAGCACGTGGAAGAAATCCACGCAGTCATGAGGAGAATGTTTCAGCTCCTTACAGGAAGAGGGAAGTGTGGGAAGTTGTTTGGTGATGATGAAACATTTTAAAAGTATAAAAACACAAAATGCTGGCAGAACTCAGCAGGCCAGACAGCATCTATGGGAGGAGGTAGTGACGATGTTTTGGGCCGAAACCCTTCATCAGGAGGTTTCCCGAAATGTTGTCACTACCTCCTCCCATAGATGCTGTCTGGCCTGCTGAGTTCTGCCAGCATTTTGTGTTTTTATTTATTTCCAGCATCTGCAGATTCACTTGTGTGATTTTAAAAGTATACTTTGTTTTGGTCTGGTTACAAAGCAGAAAACAGGAGACTTAAACCAGAAGCCTTGGAAACAAAGAATTACCTCTTTTTCTGACATCCCCCCACTATGTCTCCCCTCACAGTCCTCAGCAGCCCTGTGTCCACCGTGGAGAACTTCAGGTTCCTGGGAACCACCATCTCTCAGGATCTGAAGTGGGAGCAGAACATCAGCTCCATTCTGAAGAAGGCCCAGCAGCGGATGTATTTCCTGCGGCTCTTGAGGAAATATGGTCTGCCTCAGGAATTGCTGCTGCAGTTCTACACTGCAGTCATTGAGTCTGCCCTGTGCACCTCCATCATTGTGTGGTTTAGAGCCGCCACCAAGCAGGATAGAACCAGACTACAGCGCACAGTGAGGACTGCCGAGCGCATCATTGGAACCTCCCTGCCCTCTATTGTGGACCTGTACTCTTCCAGGTTGAAGAAGAGGGCGGGGAACATCATAAAGGACTCCTCCCATCCTGCGCACGGACTGTTTGATCTGCTTCCGTCTGGTAGGCGCTTCAGATCCCTCCAGACTAAGACTAATAGGCATTGGAGAAGTTTTTTCCCTACTGCGGTCACTTTGCTGAACAGTTAACTGCCGGTTAACTGTCGGCTAACTATTACTTGGATTGCACTACCTGTATGTATAATCTATATTTTCATTTATATTTATCATTATTATTGTTATGAGCAGAGAGACAACATCTGCCGGAAGTAAATTCCTTGTATGTGCATAGGTACTTGGCGATTAAAGTCTGATTCTGATTCTGATTAAGACAGGTAAAATTGCAACAGGCTTACATCCTCTCTGCAGTGCTGGTCTGTATCAATCAATTGAAGAACCCTCAGGGTGAAATATTCATATTTACTCACAGCACCAGTTCATGGTTCACAACTGACATTGATCTGCATGGATATTTTCTCAGGGTTGTATTGCATTTCTGCACCAAATTTTTGCCACAGAGAGCTACAGATTTCTGACGTTAAACTCAAATCGTGCTTCAAACATATTTTTAACTGCCTTTAAGCCATGCTGTCATGAGGCTGCATCGACGATTGTGGAGGCTGAACATATTGAAGAAGCAAATAGATTTCTAAACGCAAAAGCCATCAAAGAACACAGAGACAGTGTAGAAATGAGGTTTTGGGACGGAGGATCATCCGTGGTCACAATGAATAGCAGACGAGGCCAAAAGGGCCAAATGGCCTATATTTTACTGCAATCCTATACATTATTACATTAATGTATCTTGACTTGAGTGGATGATGCTTGCTGGTCACAAGAGAATGAATTTCAGGTGTAAGTGTTCAAGGCTAAATAGAAAGATTGCTCGTGCAGTAAATATCTACAAAATGAAAGCCTTGCTCTGTTAGTATTGTGCATGCTAGTTTGTAATTCTGTGTTAGTACTCTTGTCTTCTGACTGCTCCTTCCAGCCTCAGGACAGTCCCTCATCTTTAACCTCTCTTCCTTTCCCAAACCCTGTACAAATTCAGAGTAGCTTTTGCACAGCTATGGCATTTCCCTGGTACATCTCAAACAACGGATTGTAGGAGGTCAGGCTTAAAATTAGGGCTGTTGAAGTGGTGCTTGCTTCATGCCAGCTTGCAGCACAGGAGAAGGCCCTTCATCCCATCTTGTCCATGCCGAACCATTAATATACCTTGTCACATCGGCCTGCACGCAGACCATGGCCCTCCATACCACTGCCCGCATCCACCACTTGTTCTGGCAGCTCGTTCCTCACTCTCACCATCCTCTGAGTGAAGAATATCCCCTCACGTTCCCCCTAACCATTCACACTTAACCCACGACCTCTAGTTGTAGTCTCAATCAATCTCAGTGGGAAAAGCTTGCTTGCATTTACCCTGACTGTACCCCTTGTAATTCTGAATGTCTCTAACAAATCTCCCATCAATCTTCTATATTATAGGGAATAAAGTCCTATCCTATTCTACCTTTCCCTATAACTCTGATCCTCAAGTCCTGGCAACATCTTTATTTTTTTTTCTGCATTCTTCCAATCTTACTTACGTCTTTCTTCATGATATTGCTGGCCTTTCTCCAGCAGCTTTCTGTATATTTGTCCTTCAATGCATGCAGACTGGTGCCGGTGATACATTGGGCAGTTTTGGCTACCCCTAATAGAGCCTTCCTGTTGGCCACAGAGCAGCTTCCACACCATGCAGTGATGCAGCATGTTAGGGGGCTCCCTAGTGCACGTCTGTAGAAGGTCGTGAGAATTGATGAGTAAAGTCCTGCCGGCTTCAGCCTCCTCAGAAAGTAGAGGCATTAGTAAACTCCATCATTAGGGCAGCATCCATCTTTAAGGACCCCCATCACCCAGGGCATGCTCTCTTCTTATTACTTCCATCAGAGAAGAGGTTCAGGAGCATGAAGACGCACACTCAGCATTATAGGGACCATCCCATGAAAACTACCTCACTATTTTTGATCTTTTTGCACTACTTATTTAATTTATTTTTAAATGCTGTATATACTTTTCTTTTTGTAATTTATAGTTTTTTTTAATGCATTACACTGTACTGCTGCCACAAAAAAAAACTAATTTCATGATCTACCAGAATCAGAATCCGGTTTATTATCACCAGCATGTGTCGTGAAATATGTTAACTTCACGATATATGTCACTGGTATTAAATCTGATTCTGATTCAGTGGGTCTGCAACCCAAGCAGATTCTTTAAATAACACTGGACAACTATTTTTTTGGAAGTGTTCCTTCCTCAAAATATTTTTTGTCTATGATAGACAGTGTGAAGCTGAACACAAATATAATTCCAGACTACTTCCAGACATAGGAA
The DNA here is from genome assembly GCF_048418815.1 of Hemitrygon akajei. Taxonomy (NCBI): domain Eukaryota; kingdom Metazoa; phylum Chordata; class Chondrichthyes; order Myliobatiformes; family Dasyatidae; genus Hemitrygon; species Hemitrygon akajei. The sequence continues at coordinate 27,799,912 of NC_133155.1, forward strand.
TTTGGAGAAGCAAGAAATTAACTTTTATTGAATAGAATGCATTTAATTGCATAACGTGTTGATGCTTTGTAATAGTTCGACTAAACTAAAAATGTTCTGTTGATGATTTTCATTTGTGCTCAGTGTCTGAGGCTTCTTGCTTAAGCATCCAACAATAATCAGCCAACACTGATGGGTTCCATTTGCCCTGATACCATTTCCCCACTACCACAATGTCCTGGTGAAACCTTTCACCATGCTCGTCACTGACATTGCCGAGATCTGCAGGGAAGAAGTCTAAACAGGAAAGCAGGAAATGAATCTTCAGTGACATGTTGCACTTCATGGTTTTGTATGCTGGAACCATGTTGTCGATTAGCTGCATATAGCTTGGCGCTCTGTCGTAGCCAAAGCAATTTTCAACAACATCCTTGAAAGCTTTCCATGTGATGTTTTCTGGTCCCACTAGAAGTTTTTTGAATTGCCTAGCATTGATGACCTGTTTGATTTGTGAACCAATAAAATGCTTCCTTAATCTTGGTATCAGTTATTCTGAGTTGAATTATAATTTGAAATAATAAATATACTGTATAGGCGAGTGTGATAGGTACATTTCATGGTGATTTTCATGATCAGCAGCCCAAGATGCTTAAGGTACACCCAAAAGTGTTCAGGAAGCAAAATTTTTGTTGTCCAGTGTTATTGTTACTTAAGACATTGAAGTAAATGGCCATAATAATACTTGCAACCATGAACATACAAAGTCATCCATAGAACCATAGAACATTACAGCACAGAAACAGGCCTTTTGGCCCTTCTTGGCTGCGTCGAACCATTATTCTGACTAGTCCCACTGACCTGCACCTGGGCCATATCCCTCCAAACACCTTTCATACATATACCTGTCCAAGTTTCTCTTAAATGTCAAAAGTAAGCCCGCATTCACCACTTCATCTGGCAGCTCATTCCACACTCCCACCACTCTCTGCATGAAGAAGCCCCCCCCCAATGTTCCCTTTAAACTTTTCCCCCTTCACCCTTAACCCATGACCTCTGGTTATTTTCTCCCCTAACCTCAGTGGAAAAAGCCTGCTTACATTCACTCTATTAATATCCATTATAATTTTATACACCTCTATCAAATTACCCCTCATTCTCCTACGCTCCAGGGAATAAAGTCTTAACCTATTCAACCTTTCTTTGTAACTCAGTTTCTCAAGTCCCGGTAACATCCTTGTAAACCTTCTCTGCACTCTTTCAACCTTATTAATATCCTTCCTGTAATTAGGTGACCAAAACTGCACACAATACTCCATATTCGGTCTCACCAATGTCTTATACAACCTCACCATTACATTCCAACTCTTATACTCAATACTTTGATTTATAAAGGCCAAAAGCAAAATACTGCAGATGTTCAAATCTAGAAACAAAACAGAACATGATGGGAATACTCACCAAGTAAAACTCTATCTGTCAAGAGAGAAACAGACTTCATGTTAAAGTCAAGGACTTTTCATTAGTAAAGAATTAAACAGTAATTCAAAATACTTCAAAATTGAATGGATGGAATGATATTTGACCTACCACCTGTATAATTTTATACTTTTAATGCAACATTAGATTGGATCGGATTTTTATTAAAATTACCAGATTTCAACATGAAAGAGTAACTTGTGCTGCAGGCAACTCAGATAAAAGACACAACGCCAATTACAGAATCGTATCATTATGTTTCAACTTGTCTGATTTAAACACACTAATTTGGTTAAATTATTAAACTCTTTACATAAGTCTGAAATGAGCACTCTGCAGAGTTAAATCTGACCTGTTCTCCTCTGGAAAGTTATAATCAATTGCAATTACTCATGACCTGTCACATAACGTGGAAGTAGAAAGTTTCATTTTCGAAGAAATACACACCAACCTCCCCCCCTTCACCATATCATATATCAAATGTAGCAGTAACTTGCTAGCTGAGTATATATAGGACTTTACTGAAACCCCAATTAGTTCATACGTACCTTTTTCATCATTCAAAATCCAGAGTAACTTCAGACAAAGGAAAGCCAATTGGAACAGTGATCTTTTCACACTCAGAAACCTCCTCTCTGGAGGATAGGGAAGCGACAGGGATAACCAGGAGACACAGCCTCAGAATAGAGGGGTGTCGTTTCAGAATGGAGATGAGGCAGAATTTCTTTAGCCAGAGAGTGGTAAATCTGCTGAATTTGTTGCCACAAGTAGCTGTGGAGCCCAAGTCATTTTGTATATTTAAGGCAGAACCTGATAGGTTGTTGATTAGTCAGGATATGAGGAGATATGTGGAGAAGGCAGGAGATTGGGGCTGAGAGCTATGTTCCCTCTAAGCTGTGTGCGTGCGCGTGTGCACACGTTTTTCAACCAGCGCACAAAGGAAATTAATGTGCACACAAAAGGTTAGTTACATAAAATAATGTAGTAATTAATAATTATACTTATTGAAAATAATCTTTTAGCTAAATGTTTCTGTTAATTAGTTAGTTGGTTTTTCAAATACCACAATGCATGTCACTAATTTACGTCACCTCACCTTTCCTGTTCCGGTTTGTACAGCTGCATCACGGCGGCAGCCACCTTTGACGGACAGTGTTCACATCATAAACTTCACATTTAGCATTGAACAAGTTAACGTCTTATGTCTAAATAACATGATTTTCTAACTGAAAATACTGTAATAGTTAGACAGTTTAATGATTTCAAATTTTCCGTGCAAGCAAAAATTAAATCCAAGCTGATTTCAAACTGCTCAAATGGCGGCATTTGTACTTCAAAATGAACAGTTTTGCGACCTTGCACAATTGATGGACATTGGGGCAGCCTTTCTTGTGTCTAGTGCGGACTGTGAGTGAGGTTTTAGCCTAATGAATCAACTCAAAAACAAGCTGAGAAACCGTTTAGGTGAATGTCATTTGGATATGTTAATGAGAATCAAAAGCTATCAATTGGATGGAAGTTTTATTAGTCTAGATAGCGTTTACAAAGAATGGGTAAATGCCAAAGACAGCAGAGAGAAAAAATAACTGTGACTTAAATATGTATGTTATTTTGTTGTTATTCTGTGCAGCTTTGTCAAACATTTTGTAAACCTACATAAACTGTGTCATGTGTAAATTCAGTGCACACATACTTTTGTCACAGGAAAAAAAAAATGCCCAACATAAGATTATTGTGCACAATGACTACTAAAAATTCGAGGGAACAATGGCTGAGAGGGAAAATGAATCAGTCATGATAAAATGGCGGACCAGACTCAATAGTCCAAATGGCCCAATTCTGCTCCTATATCTTATATTCTTTTATAGACTCCAAAATTACCCATCGACAGCCTTTATTAAACCAGTAATTAACTGCATATCTCAGTTCACATATTTGAACTGTGCATCAGCTTCAATATTCACAGGGTTAGTCTTACATATGGTAATAATCTGATAATGTAAGTGTAACCCTCTCACCGGATTCGTGTGCAAACTTGGTTCATCAGTAAGCTTCGTTCACAGCCATGTGACTCAGCTGTGAGAAAGCCACCTTTCACAAACAATCTACATCTGGTCATGAATGATGCGGGATTCAACCAAAACCGGAACGCCATAGTGTTCCAGTTAATGAAACCTCGATTTGAGCGAATGCTGTGGAAGTTCTGCCCAAACACAATTGTCCGCCGGCGGGAAATAACAGATCGTACACAACATAAAATTATAAAGGAAGGTCCATTACCGTTAAACCAAGTCCAATGTGCACATGTAGTTGGAGCTCACCCTGGAGTTGTTTTCAGTCATGTACTGGACCCACAGCCTGTGTGAAAGCACGCATCACATTCCGAACTTCGCAGAAATCCATCTCAAACAATTGGGCTTTCTCTCAGGAGTGTTGGACCTTCCTCCTTGGAACCATTCTTCTGCACAAAGGACTTTGTGCAAGGACTTGCCTACCACTGTGGCATCTTCCCTCCTTGTGGTGAACTACATATACCTGTCTGGACACGCCCCCTGATGACTGCTCCTGTGGCTCCTCCCACAGACCCCTGTATAAGGGTGATGGAGGTCTGAGCTCGGCCTCTCAGTCTCCAGGATGTAGTATGGTGGTCACTCACTGCTTGTTCGTTCTTCCAGTCAATAAAAGCCGATACCTCGTTTTTACGTCTCAGAGTGAGTTATTGATGCTGCATCACTCCTCCACAATTCCTGCTGAAAGCCCCTGAACCAGACTACTATCCTTCAGAAAACCCTGCCCCACAGCTCTCTAGAACCTTCTCTCACAGCCCAGAAGCCTGATTGGCTGATTCACTTGCTAAGTTGGACAACATCGCTCCTTAACTTTAGCCAATACCAAAACACATGGCACACTGCTTTTACAGAAAGCTGCTACCCCACAGCAGAGCAGTAGAAATCTTAACCAGGATATTACATGAGAATATTGTAAAATAATGCTTCCAAACAGGTTTGAAATCGGTAAATAAAGTCAGCTTTTCCAATCAAGACTTCTGATAGCTGCATTGAATAATAGTTTGCATTGGACCTCTCTGGAAAGGTTACAGGAGTTGATGATATCAATATGCATAAAATAATCCCAGCAGAAACCAAGGCAGATGCCAGAGAAGCTATCATGAACATCCTGCTTTATTTTCCTTAATTGATCAGGTATTTTTCTGGTTATTTTCAAATGTTAGATTGAATTAAACTGAGACAGCATCTGGTTTAATGCAATGCTCAGCTCCTGCAGCACATTCTGGCCCTGTGCCCATTACTAATGATATGACAAAGATAATCTTTTCAACATCTTTTCAATGTTTTACTCCGTTAAAACATTACTGGTTAATGCTGAGATGTTGTAATCAATATCAAATGGCTGTAGTTAAAAACCCAACATAAAGTACTTTCATGAGGAAACTGTGTAAGTGAGGCATTGAAAGCCATCATAAGGTTACTCTGTCATTGATAAACATGTGTTATTTACTCTGTGGTGGATTAAGATAAATTTCGTAAGACCATAAGACATAGGAGCAGAATTAGGCCATTCAACTCATCGTGTCTGCTCTGCCATTCGATCTCGGCTGATCCTGGATCCCATTCAACCCCATATACCCGCCTTCTCACCATAACCTTTGTTGCCCTGACCAATCAGGAAACTATCAATTTTCCGTCTAAATATATCCACGGTCTTGGCAAAGCATTCCACTTCTCTCTGGTGAAAAAAATTCCTCCTTTTTTTCTGTTCTAAAGGGTCACCCCTCAAACAACCTCTCCACATCCACCTTATCAAGTTGGCAAGTTTCAATGAATTGCCCCCACATTCTTCTAAATTCCAGAAACTACAGGCCCAAAGCTGCCAAACATTCCTTACATTTTAACCCCTTCACTCTGGATGTAGTCAGTCTGGTCCAGGTGACTTAACCACTTTAAGGCCTAGCAACTGAAAGGCAATAGCAGCATTCTTGTGGCAACAAAACACATTACATTTGAATACTGTCTAAATCTAGCTTTGGATCATTACAGAAGGATTCCCTACCCAAATTTTATGTTTCCCTGTAATGCTCAGCAAAGAGACTTATCTTCCACTTTAACAATGTGGACATGCATGCAAAATTGGGAAATGAATATCTTTAGATCCACCAGGAAAGTCAATGGGAATTACTTAAATTTTTCACTTTGTGAAAATTTGTGGAGGGGCAAAGTTGTGATAGGGAGGGAAACAGTTTGGAGGCCCAACTGGGAAGGGGGCAGGCAGATGAGATGAGTGGTGTTGGGGACTTGGAGACGTAGCAGGTACAGGCCGGGGTCCCCCAGAGAACATATGCCTTTTGGATCTATTACCTCTGTGAGTCACAGACAAGCAATGTGCTAGTCACATTGTGTTGCCTTAAATGCTCTACAACGTACCACAAAATGCTCCAAAAGGAAAATAACATGGGTAATGATGTCACACAGTGTGTCCTGACATTAAGTTGAATTTGACTCATAATATGAAGTAACCACCTGCATTTCTCACATTGCAAAACAATCCAGAAGTGGTCAGAAAAAAATATTAATTCAAAGAAAAAAACTAGCTGCATTATGCAGGTTAAAGAGAAAATTGCTATATGATTGAAATTCTTAAGTTTATGTTTATTCGAGAACAGACAAGTGAAACAAAAATGAAAAAAAAGAAGAAATCCTTGAGTTTCCAGGGCTTTGTAGACTTTAAGTCTTCTCCACTAGGCTGCCACTTATGCTATAATGTTGATGATAGAGCAAAGAGTAGATGTTAATTATCTTTTTATGATCTCTGAGCTGGAAATTAATTTTCACTTGAAAATTTGCATGCAGATTCACCTTCAACAATGAGAGATTATGTTGTCCAAGCACGTCACATCATGTTCTATTTATACAGAAAGGGCAACTGAGATCTTTTATGTTGTTCCACAACTTAAACAATGTTGCTTCACCGAGAACAAACTTCATGTTCAGGCCTTTTAAATCTGTTTCAGTGGATTAAAAGGTGGAAGGAGATCTAACGAAGTGGTGTGGCATTTAGTGTCACTGCGTGGGAATAAATTACTAGAAAAATGTCTATAAATAACTCCACCATCCAGCGTGCCATTTTCCGGAACAGGTTCAGGAACCAGACATCAGCCTCCTGAACCCATGTGAAAAACTTCACTTACCACAACTCTGAACTGGTGCCACAACCTACAGGTTCTCTTTCAAGGACTCAACAATTCATGTTCTCAATATTATTTATTTTTATTTGAATAATTAGTCTTCTTTTGCATATTGGTTGTTGTACGTATATTTTTTATAAATCCTATTGTATTTCTTTATTTTCCTGTAAATGCCTGCAAGAAAATGAATATCAAGATCATATATGGTAACACAAAAATAACTTGACTTTGACTTTGAAACTTAGCACACTTCAGCCATCAGTAAAATCTTCTGTTATAATATATTGTTCAGATGGCTGGTGTCACATTATTTTGCTTTTGTGTTAAAGTTTCCATTGTTCGCAATGTTCTGGAGCAGACAGATATTTTATTCATTTGTTCTTGTATGTGGCAAATTGAGTGTAAGGTTCAAAAGGCTGGAGCAAAGCCTGTACCCATAGGAACATCAATGCAATGACTCAAACACACTAAGCCCTTCACAGACTTATAGTAATCCAGCATGAATGCTGACTATCACATCAGCTCCAAGCATCTGAGAGCCAATTACACAATGCACTGACGGAAACTTATGAATAGCTCACCTAGTTATGCTTTATCTCAACCAATGCACAATACAAAGACACTGAGATGAGGAGATGAGAAAGAAATGTGGAAGCAAAATTCTAGATTTAGAAAAGTCCCTGTTGCTAAAAAAAAACCAAAGCATGATGCTACCTCCACCACATTTTACAGCAGGGATGCCGTTATCTGGTTGATGCGCTGTATTAGATTTACGCCACATGTACTCTTTAGTGTTGAGGCCAGAAAGTTAAACTTTAGTCTCATCTGACCACAAGACCTTCTTCCACATCTTTTTAGAATCTTCTAAGTGATGCTTCACAAAGTCTTTATGGGCAAGGACATACTTTTCATTTTAGCCAGGGCTACTTTCTAGCCATATGTACTTCCTTTGTACAAGACCTTAGCCATGAACTTCATCTCCTGTTGCAGCCATTGACTTCTGCAGTTCATTCAGAGTGACTGTTGACATCATAGTAGCCTCTCTTACAATGGCCAAAGCTTAGAGGGGCTGTAGTTTTATATTTTTCTACTTTTTCATGATAGACTGAGTGCCTTTGAGATGGTCTCGTACTCTTCCCCAGATTTGTGTTTCTCTATTAGCAATTTTCAGTCTTGTCTTGAATGCTCTTTCCTCTTCATTTGGTTTAGTCTGTTGAAAATCTATTATATGTTGGACCTTACAGAAAGAAGGGGTATTTATTCTTATGAATTCATCGAAAACAGGTGATCCTCCAATTTTCTACATCAACTAACTGGGCAAGATGGTAAGGTAATAAACAGCACTGCTCCTGATGAAAGTTACTGTAATAATTACACTGCAAAGTGGGTGAATACTTTCTCAACCTCAGAAGTTTGGTTTTTAGTTTTTAGTAAATTGTTGACAGATTTTGGAATTTTACTTTTAATTTGATATAATGCACAATGACTTATAGCTTAGCGCAAAAAATCCCACTTCAATATATTTTAAGTTTACTATATGAAACTTTACATGAAAATCATTGTGGGGCTGAATACTTTTTCAAGGCACTGTGCAAACAAAACCCATCCTGCTGGGCGTATCCATTTTCTCCATTTTTGTTACAAATAGTTTTAAACAATGCTGGTGTAGAGAGCTTGCCTATTACTGAATATCTGATGGTCTATTAGAGCTTAATCCGGTCTGGGATTAAATTGGTACAGTAAGATACTTGTTATCATGATGTCAATTTCCGAAGGTGAATAGGAGCATTTTTCCTGACAGAAATTCTCTGTACAAAACAGGAACAGAAAATGCATCTTGGTATATGTGTAGAAGTCACCAAATTGGAAGCAATTTTAAAACCATGCAGACAAATAATGTACCTTTTATCTTTGTTGTTTAAGGTTTTATTTTTTCAACAGCTGACCCAGGACTGATCTCAGTGTCTCAAGAACAGGTCCAATCACCTGAATTGTGTAAGGTCGGGCAGAACATTAAAGCCTTGTGATTTGATGAAGTGGTTGACAACAAATATAACATTAATGGCCAGAATACAAAATCCAGGCGCATGACAAAATGTATTGTATGACCATGACATGGAGAAGAGAAAATCAGATTTAATTCTAAGCATTGTAAATTCTGTTAACTACTTCAATGACTGCACGTCTCTTAAACTGTCCCATTTTGAATCAGCATGGTTAACAATGCATTTTTTATTGAGCTGTAAATTGCTATTCTGCTGTAATACATTGCATTTTAGTAATTATGACACCAAATTTTAAATGGTCTTGGATAAAGATGGCAGCAAAATAAATGGATAATAAGATTCAGCTCGAAGGGGAGGTTGTGTGTCCCAAATAAAACATTAGAAGAAATTGAAGTAAACATATCCATTAAGTCCCTTCTTCCTGCTTCACCAGTTAATAAATCTGTGTTGTGTTCACTTTATCATCCAATCTGATTTTGTTAGTGTCTAAAAATCTATCTCAGTGTAGTCTTGAAGCAAAACTTTATGTGCAATCTATCACTTTCATTTACTTTCAGTCATTTCCAAGAGACTAACTGTCATGGTGTAAAGTGCCTGCCACAGTCGTCCCTTCAGGGATATAAAAACATGTTTCCATCCACGCCTCTGATCAGATTGTGGTTTTCTTGTGTGGTTATCAGATAAAAACAGAGAAATGTTCAATGGCTTCTGGCAGTGTGCATCTGATCAAAATTGATCACACAGTATGCTAATGATGTAATCAATCACACCAAATCATAAACACAAGACAGTCGGAAGACGTTGGAAGCCGAAAGCAACACACAAAAATTGTGGACAGATCTCGGCAGGTCAGGCAGCATCGATGGAAGCGAATAGATGGTTGACGTTTTGGGCTGAGACTCTTCTTCAGGACTGAGAGTGGGGGGGGGGGGGGGAGATGCCAGAATAAAAAAATGGGGGGAGGGTAAAGAGGCTATATGGAAGGTGATAGGTGAAGCCAGGTGGGTGGGAAATGTCAAGGGCCGGAGAAGAAGGAATCTGATAGGAGAGGAGAGTGGACCATAGGAGAAAGGGAGGGAGGAGGGGACACAGAGGGAAGAGGCAGTGTGCATTCACTTCTCATAGGCAGGTAAGAAGAAATAAAAGGTCAGAATGAGGAATAAAGGAAGGAGGCATGGGATTTGTTTACTGTAAGGAGAAATTGATATTCAAGCCATCAGGTTGGAGGGTACCCAGACAGAATATAAGGTGTTGTCTCTCTCCTCCCATGTTGGGGAACTAGGCTATTAATGACTTTTCTGGAGTCCATGACACTTCTGTTTCCTTTATTGAAGTACACTGAGCCTGCATCCCACCATCACAAATGGTTCTGATTCCCATGTGTCAGAATAAACATCTCTTCAAAGTTCAAAGTAAATTTATTATCGAAGTACGTAAATATCACCAAATACTACTTTGAGTTTTTATTACCCTCTGGAAAGTTAAAAAAAATAGAAACATAGAAAATCTACAGCACGTTACAGGCCCCTCTGCCCACAACGTTGTGCCGATCATGTAACCGACTGGGGAAGCTGCCTAGAATTCCCCTAGTGCATAGCTCTCTATTTTTCTAAGCTCCATGCACTTATCTAAGAGTCTCTTAAAAGACACTGTTGTATCCGCCTCTACCATTTTCGTTGGCAGTACATTCCATGCAACTCCCACCCTCTGTGTGAAAAACTTACCTCTGACATACCCCTTGTACCTAGTTCCAAGCACCTTAAAACTATGCCCCCTCCTGTTAGCTATTTTAGCCCTGGAAAAAAGCCTCTGGCTATCCACACGATCAATGTCTCTCATCATCTTATACACCTCTATCAGGTCACCTCTCATCCTCAGTCGCTCCAAGGAGAAAAGGCTAAGTTCACTCAACCCAGTCTCATAAGGCATGCTGTCCAATCCAGACAACATCTGTGTAAATTTCCTCTACGCTCTCTCTATAGCATCCACATCCTTCCTGTCCTGAGGTGACCAGAAGTGAACACAGTACTCCAAGTGGGGTCTAACTAAGGTCTTATATTGTTGAAACATTACCGCATGGCTCTTGAACTCAGTCCCATGGTTGATGAAGGCCAACACACCATACGCCTTCTTAACAACACTGTCAACTTGCGTAGCAGCTTTGGGTGTCCTATGGACATGGACCTTATGATGCACCATCAATAACACTAGGAGACTGGAAGTGAACAATAGGCTTTTAATAACAGCGAAAAAGGGAGCATGACCATGTTGAAGACTGAGGGAGGAGCAGTGCCCCAATCGCCTTTATACAGGGGTCTGTGGGAGGAGCCACAGGAGCAGTCAGCAGAGGGGCGTGTCCAGACAGGTATACATAGTTTACCACACCTTAAGATCTCGCTGAGATCTCTGCCAAGAGTCTTGCCATTGATATTATATTCTGTCTTCAAACTTGAACTACCGAAATGAACCACTTCACACTTACCTGGGTTGTTTACCATCTATCACTTCTCAGCCCAGTTCTGCATCCTATCAATGTCCCACTACGTTACTGAGTTCTGAACTTTGGCACAAGAGAGTGGTTGGAATGAGGAAGCCTTGGCCATACTGTACCACCATGGACTCCAGGACAAACAAAAAGGATGTCTTCACCTTGGGAGAGCCAACAGGGGACTTAGAGGTCCTCATCGACCAATCGATCTGCCTCAACAATTGTCTAGCAGACCGTAAGAGGGATGACATCATGAGGCCAAAGAGGGCTAGACCAAGCCCGGCCTCAATCCATTGCGGTTCCACCCCCTGACCTGAGACGACGACCAGCCTGTCTCCTGACTGGAGGGGGACAAGAACCCTTTTATCACTTGGACTGACCACTAGAACCTGGCATGTATTTAGGAAACCAAGTGGCTGAATTCCAGGCAGGCCAGGTGGTCTTTGCTCTTTAACCATTTTGATTTCATCCTGACCTATTGACCAGGGTCAAAAAGCCATAAGCCAGATGCCTTGACCCATCAATTTGATGAACTGGAATGAGGGGAGCAGCCTACCACCATTTTTGCCCCAAGCCAAAGGTGGTAGCGCCAATTCGCTGGGGAATTGATGCTCTTGTTCACAAGGCCCAAGCACAAGGGAACATTCCAAAGAATGGTCCTCCAAGTTGGCTGTTCCTCCCACGTTCTGTCCAGACCCAGGTACACTAATGGGGATTTGCTGAGAATGATTGCTCGCCCAGGAATTGCCAGGACCCTTGAGTTTATCAAGAGAATGTATTGGTAGTCTGGAATGGTGAAAGAAATTCAACAGTACGTGCAGGCGTGCAAGGTGTGTACTCCCAGAAAAAGTCCCCATGGACTCTGTTACAGGTTTTCCACCATCTAAGGGGAAAATGATTAGTCATTGTAATTGTGGACTGGTTTTCAGAAGCCTGCAAGTTCATTGCCTTGGAGAAGCTACCATATGCAGCGGAGACAGCTGAAATTGCCCTGGAATAGGTCTTCAGGATCCATGGATTCCCAGTGGACATTGGCTCGGATCATGGTCCTCAATTTGCAATACATTTCTGGAAGGCATTCTGTAAGCTGACAGGGGCAACAGACAACCTTTCCTCTGGGTTTCATCCACAATCCAACAGCCAGACGGGAGCAAACCAACCAAGGTTTAGAACGCACCCTAACATTCCTGGCCTCAGAAAGCCCTGATGTGTGGTGCAAACATTTGAGGTGGGCAAAGGTCACACACAACATCTTACAGCATTTGGTACATGGGAGCATGCCTTATGAGAATAGGTTGAGTAAACTCGGCCTTTTCACCTTGGAGTGACGGAGGATGAGAGGTGATCTGATAGAGGTGTATAAGATGATGAGAGGCATTGATCGTGTGGATAGTCAGAGGCTTTTTCCCAGGGCTGAAATGATTGCCACAAGAGGACGCAGGTTTAAGGTGCTGGGGAGTAGGTACAGAGGAGATGTCAGGGGTAAGTTTTTTACTCAGAGTGGTGAGTGAGTAGAATGCGCTGCTGGCAACGGTGGTGGAGGCAGGTATGATAGGGTCTTTTTAGAGACTTTTAGATAGGTACATGAAGCTTAGAAAAATAGAGGGCTATAAGTAAGCCTAGTAATTTCTAAGGTAGGGACATGATTGGCACAACATGGTGGGCCGAAGGGCCTGTATTGTGCTGTAGGTTTTCTATATTCTGTTTTGTATGTAACAATCCTTGTCAAGGACTCTCCTCCCAACAATACATTACAGAAACATTGATGAAATCCAACCATGCTATTGACTTTAGATGATGGAGACTTGTGGTCATCAATGGCCAATGCTCCACTGGGAGCTAATAGCCCAAGAAGAAAAAGAGTAGCCTTTAAAGAGTAGAGGTACTTATAAATGCATCGGTTTTACATCAAATTTTATGTAGAATTTTCTCAAGTAAATTTTATATAGTCTTCAGTATTGAGGATTGCCTGTTACTTTGTGGAAGAATAAATTGCATTTTCTACTGTTTCCATGCTACAGGTAAATTAATCTGATTGTTTCAACATCTGCTAATGTTATGCTGCTATTGATTTCATTTCAGTTGCACTAAAAGTGATCTTTAACATTTGCATATTAACTATGGAATTGCAAAGTAATTTGCATTCAGTGGCCATGGAATTTTCAAACCAAAACTGACCTTAAAACAATTGGTCAGATTCATCACTTGAATATGACTCTAATCAAAAGGTACGTGCTTGAGAAGCTAATTGTGTGGTGCAATTATTACGAAAAATTAAATTGTAAATGAAAACCGATTTTAATTTTGATTCCTGAGATTCAAGGGAACTAGTCCACTAGAGGACTGTGGACATGCACAGTGAAGTCCATCAGTATCTAGCTATGGGACTTTCCACAGTATGTGCATGGTCTTTGCTGTCCAGCTAGAATCAGTCTTCTACTCAGCTTGTATTGGGATGACTTAAAGGCAATCACCATGAATAGGCTCTGAGCTTGGGCAGGATACACAGCTCAAGTAGAGGGGCTTGACAGGGTGACTGCAAGGATCGTCCTTTACTTTGTCGGGGTGTCCAGATGTGGGAATTGTCTCAAAATAGTCAATCGCTCTAGACTGAAGTAAGAAGAAATGTTTTCACGCAGAGGATGATAAATCACTGATTTATCCAAGAGATGGGTCAGACACATAATATTCAAGACATTAGGTGTTTACATGTTTTTAGTTAATAAGAGAATGGATATGGCATGGGATTTGTGCAGAGAAGTGGCACTCAATTTAATTAGCAGCCATCAATGTTTGCAGAGCAGCTTGCTTCAGCTTCACCTTTGTTCAGTGGAGTATTTTAAGGGAATGTTATCCCCTTAAATATGTAAACATGTGTTGGTGTCCGGGTACACTTTATACCATATTCATACTTCAACCTCTAACTTTATTTTTATATAATTCCTTGTTATTTATAAATTTTGTTGATGTTGTTGCATGTCATGGCTGGACCAACAGAACACAGCAAATTGCTAATGCATGTATATGATAAACAATGTTTATCCTTCATCATCATAATGTTCGGCAGAGGAAGGGTGAGGAAACATTTGGACGTTTTTGCTCCTACTTCAGGTGCTTATGAATCTGCCTAACATACACTTTCAGACCCCACTACAGAGCAATCCATAACACTTGCCCACATACCCCCGGGCATCTCTGCAGAATCTGCGTTGATGGAGCAGCCAAGGGAAATGCCTTGGGTCTTGTGGACAGCTGGAGTTGTCATTATTCTACAACTTGGCAGACGTAGCTAATTACAGGACATAAAACAGTACAGCATAGGAATAGGCCATTCAGCCCACAATGTTGTGTCAAACTAGCTAAAAGCAAATTATAAACACCTAAACAATAACCTCTCCCAGCTACACAATGTCCATATCCCTCCATCTTCCTTACATCCATGTGTCTCTCCAAATGTCTCTTAAAATCCTCTAATGTATTTGTCTTTACCACCAGACCAGCCAGCACATTCCAGGCATCCACAATTCTCTAAGTAAAAAACTTACCCCTCACACCCTCCTTGAATCTAAGCATAAGAGATTCTGCAGATGCTGGAAATCCAGAGTAACACATACACAAAATCCAGCATTGATGGAAAGAAATAAAGAGCCGATGTTTCGGAGAAAGACTGGAATGGAAGGGAGTAAAGCAAAAATAAGAAGGTGTGCTGGGGGGGGTGGGGAGGGAGTAATGGGTTAATTCCTAGATCGTGTCTTTAGTATTCCAGAGTATTTTAAAAAGTTAGTTTTGCATGATATCATCTTCAGCAGAGGTAGAGGACTAGTAGGTATTAACCATCAGTAGAACAGAACCACTTCTCATGTTTGCTGGTTCCGTCTAGCGACAGAGATATGCCTTTGTGCTGCATTTGTGGAACTCTGGACATAACTTCCCAATGCCAATGACTCAGTGAATGTGAGAGGCTTGCATTTGGTTAACAGCCTTGGGTTAATGCGAAGCGCTGTAAATGTGATCCCATTTATCGGCACTTTAATTATGCTGCCAGCATTCAGTCTTGGTTACCATGGTAACAAATGAAATTATGCAGAAAACAAAATAAAGCAGGTAAAGTGTTTTGAGTTTGGACTCATTTTTGTATTGTCTTTTTATGTGAACTCTCCAGTGGAGAAAATAACTCAATTGTTTGAATATAAATGCTTAAAGGAAACAAGACGCACAAACTTTCATGTATGTAGTTGTAAGATGAGACAACATTGTGAATGTGCCAACTGTGATGAAAAGCTATCAAATTAGCTCCACTCCTCCCGAAAAGTGTGCCCCTTCAAGTGATCAGTGTGTCGAGCAAGCTTGTCAGCTGTCTAAGCTTACAGCCCACTCTTTATTGGATTTGGTCCCCATAAACTGTCTATTGCTGGGAATCTTATCCCAGATGATTGGTGAGATCCAGGGTCATTCGTATCTCTCCAAGCACAGCATATAGGTTCTGTCTCTGGCAGCTCATCTTCAGGAGACCAAATCCGTCATTCCTACTCAATCAGTCTATATAGGATTTCAGACCTACAGATATATGGTTGACTCTGCCCTGGCTAAGCATCCACTCCCTTCAGGAGTAACTCTAGATGGGTAATAAATGCAGGTCTTACTTGCAATGCCCATCTTCTAAACACAGAATAATTTAAAAAGTTTTAAAATGCTTCCTCCGAGATTTTATTTATTTCGAGCCCCGAGCCGCAGCGTTGCCTGCTTACAGCCACTAGGAGAGAGGCTTCAGAGCTGGTGCACTCCATCGGGGGCGGCCTGCTGCAACATTCAGACTGGAGTTGGTGATGTCCTCTATTGTCGGCTCAGCAGAAGACGAGCTTTATAGTGGTCTTCAGTATTCATGGAATTAGGCTCTGTCGATGTCGCCTATCTGCAACCACCTGCAGAGAGGCATTAGAGCTGGTGTGCTGCACCAACGGTGTCCAGGCTGGAGTCGGAGCTGGCCACGGTGTTCAGCTCGGCAGAAGATAAGCTCTGTTGTGACCCAAGACTGGATTTTCTTTTATTACTGCATGGCTGTATCTTACTGATAGCTTTATGGGCTTGCTATCTTGTTCATGCTAAGCGTGCTTTGTGCTGTGTTACTCTGTACCGTCTCTTGCATCTTGGACCCAGAGTAACGTGGCTGGATTCATGTGTGATTGAATAACAATTAAACTTGAATTGAATTGAATTGAATTTGCTTCAGTATGGGATCAGGGCTTAAAACTTTTGAAGGCAAAATGTTCACTGGTAAACATGTTTCATTTTACTTTAACCATATAAGAATTACAGCACGGAAACAGGCCACCTCGGCCCTTCTAGTCCATGCCGAATGCTTACTCTCACCTAGTCCCATCTACCTGCACTCAGTCCATAACCCTCCATTCCTTTCCTGTCCATATACCTATCCAATTTTTTTTTTAAACGACAAAATCAAACCTGCCTCTACCACTTCTACTGGAAGCTCATTCCACACAGCTACCACTCTGAGTAAAGAAGTTCCCCCTCTTGTTACCCCTAAACTTTTGCCCCTTAACTCTCAACTCATGTCCTCTTGTTTGAATCTCCCAGACTCTCAATGGAAAAAGCCTATCCACGTCAACTCTATCTATCCCCCTCATAATTTTAAATACCTCTATCAAGTCCCCCCTCAACCTTCTATGCTCCAAAGAATAAAGACCTAACTTGTTCAACCTTTCTCTGTAATTTAGGTGCTGAAACCTAGGTAACGTTCTCGTAAATCTCCTCTGTACTCTCTCTATTTTGTTGACATCTTTCCTATAATTCGGTGACCAGAACTGTACACAATACTCCAAATTTGGCTTCACCAATGCCTTGTACAATTTTAACATTACATCCCAACTCCTATACTCAATGCTCTGATTTATAAAGGCCAGCTCTCCAAAACCTTTCTTCACCACCCTATCCACATGAGATTCCACCTTCAGGGTACTATGCACCATTATTCCTAGATCACTCTGTTCTACTGCATTCCTCAATGCCCTACCATTAACCATGTATGTCTTATTTTGATTAGTCCTACCAAAATGTAGCACCTCACACTTATCAGCATTAAACACCATCTGCCATCGTTCAGCCCACTCTTCTAACTGGCCTAAATGTCTCTGCAAGCTTTGAAAACCTACTTCATTATCCACAACTCCTCTTACCTTAGTATCATCTGCATACTTACTAATCCAATTTCCCACCCCATCATCCAGATCATTAATGTATAACACAAACAACATTGAACCCAATACAGATCCCTGAGGCACACCAGTTCTTACTTTGAAGAACACAAGGTGTGAAATGAGGCCAGAGTCCACCATTCCTTTGTTTGCATTGTTACCTGACAATAGATAAGGAAGAAGTTCTTCTTTTACCTATTCTAACCAGTGCTGCTGGGGATTCGAGAAATGAAGCTAAAATTAAATCTGCTTGAGGCCTCTTTTTGCTATTTCTAAATGCACAGTGCTTTTCACGAATTGAAGCTTCTGTAAATCAGAATGTAGCATCTTTTCACACAATGCTGGAGGAACTCAGCAGGTCAGAATTAATCTATGGAGAAAAATGAGGAATGAACACTTCTGACCGAAACCCTTCATCGGTGCAGAAGAGACATTTCGGCCCGAAACGTTGTTTCTTCCTCTCCATCGATGGAACTTGATTTGTTCAGATCCTCCAAAATATTGTGTGTGGATTTCCAGCACCTGTAGAATCTCCTTTGTTTGTCTAACATATTCTGACTTCATCTGAGGTCATCTTATTTCCTTGAGGAACATTATTATTCAAAGGTATCCTGCCCCGAGTGCACCCTGGTCTCCTTGCTGGATTTCACGAGTATTGTCCTGGGAGTCAGAATAGACAGTGACAGGGTACGACCAAGCTCATTCTAAAAGCTGACAGACAGACAGACATGCTTTATTGATCCCGAGGGAAATTGGGTTTTGTTACAGTCGCACAAACCAAGAATATTGAAAAAATATAGCAATATAAAAACATAAATAATTAAATAATGATGTTAATCATGCCAAGTGGGAATAAGTCCAAGACCAGCCTATTGGCTCAGAGTGTCTGACACTCCAAGGGAGGAGTTGTAAAGTTTGATGGCCACAGGCAGGAATGACTTCCTATGACGCTCAGTGTTACATCTCGGTGGAATGAGTCTCTGGCTGAATGTACTCCTGTGCCTAACCAGTACATTATGGAGTGGATGGGAGTCATCATCCAAGATGGCATGCAACTTGGACAACATCTTCTTTTCAGACACCACCGTCAGAGAGTCCAGTTCCACCCCCACAACATCACTGGCCTTACGAATGAGTTTGTTGATTCTGTTGGTGTCTGCTACCCTCAGCCTGCTGCCCCAGCACAAAACAGCAAACATGATAGCACTGGCCACCACAACCTCGTAGAACATCCTCAGCATCGTCCGGCAGATGTTAAAGGACCTCAGTCTCCTCAGGAAATAGAGACGGCTCTGACCCTTCTTGTAGACAGCCTCAGTGTTCTTTGACCAGTCCAGTTTATCGTCAATTCCCAGGTATTTGTAATCCTCCACCATGTCCACAGTGACCCCTTGGATGGAAACAGGGGTCACCGGTGCCTTAGCCCTCCTCAGGTCCACCACCAGCTCCTTAGTCTTTTTCACATTAAACTGCAGATGATCTGCTCGCACCATGTGATAAAGTTTCCCACCGTAGCCCTTGGGGACCTTGGGGACCTTCCCCAATGAGGCCAGGCATGGTGTATCAGCATGTACTCAGTCGAGGGTAGAGTGTCAACCAGGCCTAGAAGGTAAAGATAAAGCTTTAGTTGTCACATGTACATTGAAATAGAGAGAGAAATGCTTTGTTGATGCCAAATCAAATCAGTGAGGATTGTGCTGGGAAGCCCACAAGTATTGCCATGCTTCTGGCACAAGTATTTCATGCCACAACTCATTAATCCTCACCTGTGTGTCTTTGGAATGTGGGAGGAAACCTGATCACCTGGAGGAAACCTATACATTCACAGGGAGAACGTATAAACTCCTCACAGTCAGTGGAAGGAATTGGACCTCAGTCTTACGGTTGGCACTGAAACAGCTTTACACTCACCATTACGCTACTGTTCCTAAACCTGCTCCCATTCCTTGACCACTAGAAACAACTCCATGATGAGCTTTCTCTTCCCTAGCCCATTACATCGCTATCATCACCTTCCTAGCTCAGAAAGCTAGCTGTGTACAAGCCAGCACACAGTAAATCTGACAGAAGGAACATGGCTAATACTGGCCCCCAAACATGTCTTCTCGCGGTGGTGCTAATACAAGGACTTCTCTGCATTTCTCTGCAGAAGATGTGGTTCCAGCATTGACACGGGCCTAAGTATCTTCTGCCCAGCTCCTGCTGCCACCACCTGCCGCTCTGCTGCACAGGTAAATTGTGTGATAGCCTATGGGGCTCCACAATCAACCAAAGACATCCCAGCTCTCTCCTGGAGACACCTGCACACTAAACTTGTTCTGGTTTGAACAGAGTTGCCAGGAGTCATGGTAAAGGCTGGTATTATAGCAACAATTAAAAGACAGTTTTGTAATAATAGGCAAGATTTAACCAAATTAGGGCAAATGGGCTAGCATTAATGCGCATCTTGGTTGGCATGGATGGGTTTGGTCAAATGGTCTGTCGCTGTGCTATCTTGCTCTCTCATTTGTAACATATGTCCCATGTGATCGTGCAAAAAATTGGATGATAGTAATATAGCGGCTCTCTGCAGGATACCACTTACATCTGTGCAGCACTTCGTTCGTGCCTACAGATCACTCCATCCCTATGAGATGATCTTGCCAGCTGAGATCCAACCTCCAGTGTTTCTCTATGTCAAAGCTGTCACTGACATTGAATGCTTGTGAACGTCCTCAACCTTTGAAAAGACTCAAAAATTTATAAGTAAAGGAACGTTATTAAAATTAGCAATAAAAATGTTTTAAAAATAAAATAATAATGATACTGTACTAGAAAACAATAAAAATAATTCAATGAATTTAGATCAACTCAATTTAATTAAATAAGAAGGAATGTACAACATGTTTCCCTTTCTGTTTACTGACAGACATCTCATTGAAGTCAGTGCACCAGCTGTGTTGCCTTTGGGCACTACAGCAGGCGGTTTTTTTGAGAAGGAGTACCCTTCTTTCATTGAACTCCAAGAGCGATCACGGTTTTAGACAGCTCTTAATTCACCCCTTAACCAATGCTGTTCAAAGTTTACTTTGTCTCGCTAAGTGATTCAAGTCCTTTATCCCTGCTAAAAGGACTCCAGTATTGCTCCTCTACAGCCTCTCTGAAGCCCCAACATGCCTCCTCAGCTATGCTGTCGGAAGAGCCCCAGCACCGAGATCCTAGCACCAGTCAGTCAACCATGTTAGGTGGGCTCCATTGTTTCCACAAGGTCACCACAACTCTTGAAACAGATATTAATCCCAAACTCTGATCTGGGTACCCATTGACAGGAGGACAAAGGAAACAATTTGAGGATGTACTTAAAGCCTTCTTGAGGATATACGACATTCTTCTGGCTCCTTTGAATCTCTGGACCATGACCATTCATTGTGGAGAAGGAAAATTCATGGTATTAAGAATAACGAGGCTATGCGACAGGAATACACAGTGGTCCCATATTAGTGACAAAAGGAATGGACCATGACACCACGTAAATTTCTGGCCCCTCCTGCCAAATATGTAGAATAATCTGCTGTTCCATTCGTCATCTCAGAACCAGAGAAACAGAGTAGAATCAATTCTCTTTTGACTTTCAGGGATGCTTAAGACAAAAAGGGATGTCAGACCTTTTGGGACATGATTTATTAACTTAACATCCAGATAGCCAGGTACCCTAAATGTATTTGTAAAGATTGTCTCAATATTTCCTACAACCTTTAAGGATTTTCTGATTTAAACTCCCAGGACCCTCTGTTTATGTACCCACTTTAATGTCAGACTGTTCACCTTTCTTGGAAACAGTGGGTTTAATGATCAATGTGGACGTAGCGTGCTGATGGGCCTGTTTTCCTTTGTACAATCCATGATTGTCTAGCTCAACGAGGTGAGATTCCTCTCTCTCACAACCTCACCAAGAGATCTACTTGCATAAAATATTCTTGCATTTTATTTTCTATTCAGTCCATTGACAATTGCATTCTTATGTTTTCAAAATGCTTTCATTTTCTAACTGAGTGCTTATTGTTGAGGAGGGAATATTTCTCCTTCATTGTTCTCCTTGTGAAGCCAATGACGGCTGCAAATGAAAGATGCTGGATATCAGAAGTAATTCAATAGTAAATATTGCTGCTTACTATCAGATAATTGGGCATAATTTTCCTATTAACTAGGTCGTTTGGCTTAAATCCTTTCTGATATCCATTAAGAACACAATGAGATTGAAGAGTTTTTTTTGCATCATTAACTACTCAATTAACAGACCATGAATAAGACGATGAAGACATACAAGAATAATGGAAATCCAAACAGCAGAGGTTGCATTTTCCACATACTGGAAGTCTGAAAGAAAAATAGAAAATTAATGCATTCAGATTAGATCAAGCAGTATTTGCATACAGACAGACAGCCACTTAACTTTGACGAACATTCATTAGAATTGGAAGACACTGAGAGAAGAACCAGAGAAAAAAGAAAAATGAGAGGCACAGAAACAGATGGTCCAGAGAGACCTTGATGGACAAGCAAGAGCCCTCCATTCACTGTACTGCTCTGCCTCCGAGTAGATGAGATGGCGGGTAAGTCATTTGGGATCCTACACACAAAACACTAAAGGAACTCAGCAGGTTAGGCAGCAGCTCCTGAAGGAAATGGACAGTTGATGTTTCGGGACAACTCCTCTCATCTGGACTGGAAGGAAAGTGGAAAGATAGCCAGTGAACAAAACTGAGGAGTGAAGTGAAATAGTGGAGTAGGAGCTGGTAATAGATAGATCCAGGTAAGGGATGATGGAAGAGGGATGAGGGATGGGGGAAGGGGATGAGGAGGGGTAGGGGTGTGAAGGGGGAGGATTTGAGGGGAAGGTAGGGGTGTGGATGGGGAGGGAAGGAGGGGGAGAGATGAAGGGAGGGGGAGGACATGTTGAAGATTTAGAATGATGACAGAAATGGGTTGGTGAGAGGTGGAGGTGACAAAAGGCTACCAATAATAGGAACTGATAGGAGAGAAAGATGGAACATGGAATAACGGGAGGAATCTGGGGAAAGTAACCGGTGGGAGGAGTGTGGAGGTAGTGGGAAGATGGAAAATGAGAGGAAAAAAAAGGTGATAGGGCTAATTGAATCAAGAAGAGAGGGAGAAACAAGAATGGGGGAAAAGTGACAGGAGGGAGGTAATTACTGGAAGCTAAGTTGATGACATTACGTTGGAATATAAGTGGAATATGAGCTGCTGTTTTTCTCATTAACGCAAGAGATTCTGCAGATGCTGGAAATCCAGCACAACGCATGCAAAATGCTGCAGGACCTCAGCAGGTCAGGCAGTATCTATGGAAGTGAACGTTTCGGGCCAAGACCCTTCATCATGATTAGAAGGGAAGAGGGAAACAGCCAAAGTAAAAAGGTAGGAGAAGGGGAAGGAGTGAAGACAGGTAGGTGGGAGAGGGAGATGAAGTAAGAAGCTGGGAGGTGAGAGGTGGAGAAGGTAAAGGGCTGGAAAAGAAGGAATTTGATAGGAGAGGAGACTGCACCATGGGAAAAAAAGGAAGGAGGAAGGGTATCAGGGGAGGTGATAGGTAGGTGAGCAGAAGGAAAGCAACACTTCACCTGTGAATCTGTCGACATTTTCTACAGCATCTGGTGCTCCTGGTGCAGTGTCCTCCACATTGGTGAAACACAATGTAGGTTGGGGGAACCACTTTGTCAAGTACTTTCACTCCATCCACAAAAAGCAGGATTTCTAATGGCTAGCCATTTAAATTCCAATCCCCATTCCCATTCCTCTACTGACACGATGAAGCCACTCTCAGACTGGAGTCACAACTCCTCACATGTCTGGGTAGCATCCAATCTGATGGCATGAACATTGATTTCTCCAACATCCATTAATTTTCTCCTCCCCCTTCCCTCTTCTCCAATTCACTACTCTGCACCTCCCATTCATCTTCTCTTCAGGGCCACAGAATAGAGGTCAGAGCCCTGGAGCTGGCCCATGCTGGACTTGGAGGCTCAACAGTGAACGTATTTGGGAAAGGGACTTGTGCTGTTGTCCTTTTGGTTCATTATTGTTACTTGTACGTTGGTTGCTGATTGTTCTGCTGAACATTGTGGGCATGATATTTTGAAAGTGTGGCAAGTGTGGAAAGTGTTGGTTGTTAACACAAACTACGCAGTTTGACATATGTAAGTTTCAACATATAATGGATTCTCATTAACTGCAACACATCGGGACTAGTAAATTTAGCCCAATTATGTGCCTGCCCCTATCAGCCAAAGTTTCATGAAAGTAGTTAAAAAAGGTATATAAAAAAAAGAAAACCTGCCATTTCACTGAGTAACAAATTTTGTATTTATAAAACACAGAAACATAGAAAATCTACAGCACATTACCGGCCCTTCAGCTCACAATGTTGTGCTGACCATGTAACCCACTCTAGAAGCTGCCTAGAATTTCCCTATTGCATAGCCCTCTATTTTTCTAAGCCTCATGTACTTATCTAAGAGTCTCTTAAAAGACAGTATTGTATCCGCCTCTTACCACCGTCACTGGCAGTGCATTCCACGCACCCACTTGTGTGTGAAAAACTTACCCCTGACATCCCCTTTGTACCTACCTCCAAGCAGTTTAAAACTATGCCCCTCATGTTAGCCATTTCAGGCTGGGAAAAAGCCTCTCGCTATCCACACGATCAATGCCTCTCAGCATCTTATACACCTGCTTAATGAAGTACAAAACCAATTTAACACACCCGATACGTTTACAGTACCATAAAACGGTGTATTATTTCCTAATAGTTATCGATGTAGGAATTAAGCCATTGTAAACTGTCGTGTTCTTTTGATTGACTGTAAAAGAACAAAATCGGCACAGACACCTAGTGCTGATAATGGACTGCCTTCAAACAGTACTTTAAACAATTGCATTCTCCAAATCTTCATTTTCATTGTAATATCCAAGATGATTGTTGATACCTTCAAATTCCTCATAGTTCCTAGCTTGTCGAAGTCATGAAATGATTCCATTTTCACTCCTGGCCATTTCTGGCATCTCCAAGCCTAAATGCTTGAAACCACAGTGAGCAAAACCATTCAGAATTGTCTTACTGCTTATTTCTCACCAAATATCATTGACAGAAATCACTGCTTTTTGAACACATACAACTGATACTATTTAAAAACCGTTTGCTCTAAGCACTGTGTAGTGTCTAACGATCACAAAAGTGCACACAACTGATATTCATTAGGGCCCCTGCCCCCTCCTTCTTCAGTCTTAACAAAGGGTCTCAGACCGAAACGTTGACTGTTCGTTTCCACAGATGCTGCCTGACCTGCTGAGTTCATCCAGCTTGTTTGTATGTGATGTTCATTAGAAACTGTTCAGCAATAATCTCTTGTCCCAATTAAACAGCATAATGTCCCATGTAAAAGACGGGAATCCTGATTATTTTCTCGATCCTTATTTGTTCTTTATATGAGTTGTTCTAAATAAGCGGCTGCCTTGATGAAAAAATGTCCCAATTAAAAGGTTTTTTAAGTCTTTTAAATAAATATAAAACATATTTATTAATTTTAAATTATTTTATAGTTAAATAGTATTTATTTATATTTATATTTAGACAAAACATAAAAATAAATATAAAATTTATTTAAACATTTTAATTTCCACTGTACATGTAATATATAAATCTAATCTAGTAATTTAGGAGCAAGTTGAAATTTTACAGCGGAGTATAAGCAGTATATTCAATGGCTTGTTCCATGAAGCGTGTTGGATTTTTCTATTGTAACAATGATGTATAGCTAGCAGTCATAGATCATCTAAAGCTTCACTAAATCTACATATGTTTGGTCCCTTTTGGAACAAAATTGTTCTGTTAACAGTGCAGGGCAATAGTACAGTTAGACACAGGTTTGTTCCCAACTGGATAATCTACAGTTCCCAAAAATGGAATGTGTCAGCGGAAACTAATTGCTGAATCTTAATATGCATACAATTTATTTAAACCTTTTAATACTATCTCTGATTATAATGGAATCCAACGCAATTTTAAAATAAGTGCTCCGTAATGTGTTTAGAGGTTCGTGTAAGCAGACTTTACTCAGATTTGAAATAATTACGAAGTTCTTGCTCGTGAATCTCAAGGCTTCTGCCTTTTTAATCTTGCCTTTGATTATCCAGTTTCCAGAATATTAGTAATACCAGCATTTATTTATTTTTTGTTTGTTTGTTCCTTCATTCATTTATTCATTTTTAAAAATAAGGCACAGTAATAGGCCCTTCTGCCCTAAGCAATTGAAAAAAAAAGAATTGAATTGAACAACTCTATGTCTCAAATTTCTTGGAGTATTCCTGTGACAGTAGGCACCCTTTAATTGTTGGATGTGTTGATTGAATGTACACTCTCCTTCAGTCCAATATTTAATCTATAAATCAGCAAACACTTTATTCTATGTAGAATAGTCTGATGAGTACCCAGTGATACAAATAATCCTTAACAACCAAAATTGCACTGGTCCTTCTTTGATGCAAGCTCTTGACCCAAAAGATGACCATTCCTCTACCTCCACAGATGCTGCTTGACCCACTGAGTTCCTCCAGCAGTTTGTTTTTGCATGCGCAAGAGTTCACGCAAAGATTTAATAATGTCACTATACGAGAATTTGTCACACAGTTCTTGTATAACTTTGTTTGAGGTTAGGAGGTTGTGGTAACCTTGAAGTAAAAACTGAAACTACCAAGCAATTTTTCTTGCTGTTTCCAAATTATGAGTTGAGCCCCTTATATTCATATTGTTTTTGTTCCAGTTGTGTTCTTCCTTCTGTAATTTAACCTGTTAATTTCTGTCCTTCTTGCAGATGTTGCATATCTGATGTTATACAACTGTGATGAAGCTGCATCTAAGTTCTTCATTACACTTCTGCATATATGTAGTTGTGGAAATCACAATAAATTTAACTTTGGCATTGACTGTGCTGGTGGTCCATCCACTGAAGATTTCTGGGTGAGTCACTAGGTCTCTCTTACCAACTGCAGCCACTGTCTGGCTGACAAAGTGTCAATGTCTGTATCTGAGAGCTTCACTTAAAGCCAACTCCAGTCTTTTGATCTTAAACTAAGCTGAGCATTACTCCCTTCCTTTTGCCTGATACTTTGAGTTATTCTTATATTGACAAATTCAGCAGGAAATTTACATTCTTCCTCACAACTCCCTCTTTATTTACACTATCTCATTTCCATTTACTTATTGTTATTATCTGAATAAACCAGTCCATATTCTATAACCAAGCAGAACCTGGTCACTCAATAGTGTGATGATGGAAATAGCACTGGAGTTATCTGCATTCTTGAAGAGATGTTTAGTAGTTTCATCTCAATGATGATCTGACCATTGGTATTTCCAAATACTTCAATCAAGATCAGAATCAGGTTTAGTATCATTGGCATTTATTGTGAAATGTGTTGTTTTGTTGAAGCAGTACAGCACAATGCATAATTTTAAAAACTATAAATTACAATTAGAAATATATTAAAAATAAATTAAATAAGTATTGCAAATAGAGAGGCAGAGAACATGGATTAATTGTCTATTCGGAAATCTGATGGCACTGGGGAAGAAGCTGTTCCTAAATCCCTGAGTGTCTACTTCAGGGCTTCTTCTCCTTGATGGTAGCAATGAGAAGAAGGCATATCCTGGGATGAGGGTCCTCAATGATGGATACCGCCTTTAAGAGGGATCTCCTTTTAAAGATGTCCTCGATGCTGGAGTGCTCATGATGGAGCTGCTGAGTTTGCAGCTTTCTGCAGCGTTTTTGATCCTGTGCAGTGACCTTTCCTTGCAACTATTTGCAATGCTCCCCATGGTACACTTGCAGAAATTTGCCAGAGTCTCTGATGACATGTCAAATCTCCTCACACTCCAAATATAGCTGCAGTCATGTCTTCTTTGTAGTTACATCAATATGCTGGGCTCAGGATAGATCATCAGAGAAGACACCCTGGGACTTAAACTGCTCACCCTTGGCACTGCTGACCCCTCGTTCAGGACTGGAGTGTGGTCCCTCGACTTCCCCTTCCTGAAGTCTACCATCAGTTCCCTGGTCTTACTGATGTTGAGTGCAAGGTTGATTTATGACACTACTCAACCAGCTGATCTATCTCACTCCTGTACTCCTCCTCCTCAACATAGCCTGAAATTCGGCCAACAATAGTTGTGTCTTCAACAAACATACAGATGGTACCTGGGCTGTGCCTAGCCACACAGTCATGGGTGTAGACAGAGCAGTGGGCTAAGCACACATCCATGAGGTGCGACAGTGTTGATTTTTAGTGAGGAAGAAATGTTATTTCCAATCGGTACGGACTGTGGTCTCCCAATGAGGAAGTCAAAGATCAAATTCCAGAAGGAGGTACAGAAGCCCAAGTTGATTGGAACTGAGGGTATAATGTTGTTGAACACTAAGCTGTAAGCAATAAACAGAGGCCTGATGTAGGTACTGCTATTCAGGTGGTCCAAGGCCGAGTGGAGAGCCAGTGAGTTTGCATCAACTATAGATTTAGTGTGGTGATAGGCAAATTGCAGAGGGTCCAATTCCTTGCTTAAGGAGGAGTTGATTCTGGCCATGACCAACCTCTCAAAGCACCTCATCACGGCAGATGTGAGTGCAACTGGGCAATAGTCACTGGGTCAGCTCATCCTGCTATTCTTGGGCACTGGTACAATTTGTGCACTTTTGAAGCATGTGGGAGCCTACCAGATACATCTCTGAGGCCTGATACCTTGCAAGGGTTTACCCGCTTGAACATGAGGCCGTGAGGCAGAGATCACAGGGTTAACAGATGCTGCAGGGATTCGCACAGGTATGTCATGGGTTCTTCAGTGAGCAACATTGTTTAAAGATTCTTAAACAGTCTATCAATCCTCAAAGTTGTCAGACTCCGGACTGCAGACTTAGGATGTGAGTGTTGTTTCCCTTTAAGGGGAAGGAAATGTGGAAAGCAAAGGTGACCAGGCAACACACGATAAAGAGTACGCAGATGTTTTTGGTGCTTACCTGATGTAACTCGAGAAACTTATAACAGCAACCATGAGAGTTCCAGAGAGGTTATGCAAGAGAAGCACAAGAACTCCACCTTCCATAGACATTCGTACCAGCTTGACAATCATGATGCCAGTGATGAATAGAGTGATCATGATGAAGAAGTTGCCACTCTTGCTTCCACATCATACAGTTTTGGTTCAAAGCCTGTCTAGCATTAACTTCCAGTTAAAGACTGGAAATCAAAAACATCTCAATGCTCCTTGCCGAAGTTGAAGAGGAAAATTAAAAAGGAAGATGGGGAGACCACACAGGCCTAAGATCAGAGCAACAGCACCAGTTCAACAGAAACCAATAAGAGAACTTTCTATCTATGACACACAACCAACAGAAAGGGCCCTGTAAGTTGAGATAGAATGAGTAGGAACTTGTGCAAAGACACAGTGATCACATGATTGTAGCTCAGGGCTCCATTATGAGGCATGTGGAGTGAATTGTGGTCACATAGATCAGAGTTCTCAAAATGATTCTGGTATTAATGCAACAAGTGAAGGCAATACACCTGTGGAAACATGTAGCAGACAAAAAATTATCATTAAACCACCTCAGAGACTGATTGAGATTTATGAGTGTATTTGGGACTCTATATGCTCATTACAATTAAAGTTAGGGTAAATGTCTGTGTTGGAAAGCATTGTTGTTTCTTGTAGGTTTATGAGGGCATTGTCATGGTTTTTTCTTGTTTTATAGGGATATGATGTGTTATTATGTGTAAATTATGTGTTATTATGAAGTAAAGAACTTCAGTTCCAATGTCCAATGTGGGCTGTTCACCCAAAACCAAAAGTGACATTGTTGAACGGGGAGCTGTGCTAAAGTCTGGGAGCTAGAAGCCATGACTGTCTCCTGTTAATAGATGTGTTAACTCTTAAACCCATGCAAAGGTTGTCTTTTATCAAGAACAAGCATAACAAACATAATTATTGAAATCCATGGAATAGTTTTTAAGGAAAAAATTTCAAAGCCTTCAGTAGCACAAGCAGTTAAAGGCTGTCAGGATGTTCTGGAGGGCAGGTCCTTCACAGTACACTGCCTGAGACATACTGCTCTTTCAGAAGCTGCTCACAGAGGACACCTGTTCAGCTGAGAGGGTGAGAGTCAAAGGTTTGGGTCAGTTCTTCTGACCTTCTAGATGGTGAAAGGTAAATTTACTAGATTGAATGGCAGGCAGCAATTCCAGTTCCAAGCTAAGTGAAATGTGAGCCAACTCTACGTGTATATATAGAATTTTCCTGACTTTAAAGTCCATTCACCTTCAATTAAATATTCCTGATGCATAAATCACTTTTGCATAGTCATTTACATGGTATCCAGATCATGTAGAGAATACTCAATAAAACTGTAACAAGGTGAAAGGTATTTTTTTGTTAGTGGTTTTGGACTAAATGCTGGCAAGGTCATTGGCAGAGCACTTCTGTTCTTCCCTGCTTCATTCTAAGATAGCAAGTAGGAACTTAACCATTCAGAAAACACCTCTGACTTCAGAAATAGAAACATATTAGCTGTGAAACACAAACCCTCTAGTCAGCTCTGCCATTTAATAAAGACATTATTAATCTGATTGTAACATCAATTCTGTATTCCTGTCTAGATTTGGCAGCCTTAACCCATTTGGCTGTAGAGTTCCAAAGTTGCACAATTCCGTGAGGCAAAATAAATTTCCTCAAATGGACAATACTCATTTATAAACAAGTTCTGGATTTCTGATCTGATGACTCAATTGATTTTGAAGTGTTGTTGTTCACTTCAATTGTTTGCATGATTTATGTTTTTTTTTCTTTCACTTGCGCATCAGGTGTTGGTCTTTTGTTCTTATTTTTTTCCTTAATTGTGTTCTTTCGGGTTTCTTGATTTGTGGCTACCTGTAAGCAAACAAATTTCAAAGTTGTATAATTCAATACATTCCTCATTAATAAATGTACTTTGAATCTTGAAAAATCCATTCACCATTCACTGAAATAATGAATAATCATGTTACCTCAGTACCACTTCCCTGTACAAACCCCAGTTGTACTCACTTGCTTATAGATTCAAGGTTCAGTCTCAATTATATCAAGTACCTGAAGTGCATATTGGACACGTGACCATTCATCTTGGAGACAAGAATAGAGTCCGCTAGCCAAGGCTAATTGAAAAGAGATTTAGTGACAGTGCTTACAATTAAGAGTGATTTTGACAGAATGTGGAAAGGCTATTTCCACACATAGAATAGTTACTCATAAGCTGTCATCAATTTAAGATTGTCCAAGTTCAAAGACTGATTAGATAACTATTTTAACACAGTTTGATGGAGCACAGGGCTTTGTCATAGGAACTATTTGACCAAAGTTATCATGTATTCAAAGGAAATGTTTCAGCAGCACTTGAAGATGAGGAAGCTATGGGGAACAAGGGAGAGAACAGTTCTGATAGACACTCAATGATGAAATATTAATTTGATTTCTTTCCTATAGATGCTACCTGAACATTTACAGCATTTTCTGTTTCTCTGAGATTAGTTTTTGATTTTACTGGAAGAAAGTTAGGTCAGTTATGATGGGCTGTCCTGCTGAAGGGTTTCAGCCCGAGACATTGACTGTACTTTTTTCCATAGATGCTGCCTGGCCTGCTGAGTTCCTGCAGCACTTTGTGTGTGTGTGTTGCTCAGATTTCAAGCAACCCTTGTCAGTATGATGGGTTGTATGACCTGTTTAAACATTGAAAGCTTGGCTGACACACAATGGGAACAAATTCTATGATTCAAAGTTTAAAGTAGATTTATTACTGAAGTATGTCAGCATATACTACCCTGAGATACACTTTTTTGCAGGCATTCCAAGAACAAAAAAATACAATAGACTCAGTGAAAAACTGCACACAAGGACTTGACAACCAACGTGCAAAAGCAGACAAACTATTTAAATATGACTGTGTACATGCATCTAAAGATGCCTCTGGACACACTTTCAGTGATGTTCCTGGAATCATAGCATGTTTCGGGTCTTTCAACATCATACATCCTCCTCCAGGTGACCCAGCCATGGCTGATCTGACCCCAGCTTGCCTAGCTACTTCTGACTCCATGGCTCCCCTCTTTTGAGCCGCAGCCATCTTGAGGCCCTCTCTGCTGCATCGGTGGTACTGTGGATGGCTCTTCTGTTCCTCTCTCCCTCGACGCCCAAATTGCTGAAGGCTCTGGCTAAAGAATGGGCTGCGAATCCCCTACATTCAACCTCCACTGGGAGACACCTCACTCTCCATCCAGCCTGCTGACAGTTGCTGACTAGTCCTGTGTACTTGGAGAGATTCCTTTCAAAGGCCTCTTCCAAGCGATCTTCCTATAGGACTACTGTCAGCTCAGACTTGCTTGGTAGACTCAGACACAAGGAAAATAAAAACAAATCATAACAATAATAATAAATAAATAAACACATTGTAGTGTTGTGCTACAGGCAGCGCTGAATTAACAACATGTGGTCGGTGAGCTACAGTTGCGAAAGAGGTTTATTCAAACTTTGTGGCCTCGCTTTAAAGCCTTCCTGTTCCCCCCCTCCCCGGGCGAGAATGCTGTAGGGGGCACGTATTCACAGTCCCGTCCCGCGCGCAGGCTTTTCCCCTTGCTGGTGAAGCAGACTTGGCGCCCTCTTTAGGACCGGCCTCAATGCCGGCGCGCGCCGCTTTGTGAGCCGGTTCGAGTGCGCTGGGAAGTGGGTTGCCACATAACCCACCACCAGAACCGGCGATACACCCCCAAATGTCCTCAGTCTGAGTCAGACTCTGTTTGGGAGGTCTGCCTCTGCGCCACGGTGCCTGAATCTCGACCGGCTGCGCCAAGTCCACATGGGCCGGTTTGAGTCGGTCCACCATGAAAACCTCCTCTTTCCCCCCAATGTCCAGGACGAATGTGGACCCGTTGTTTCTGATCACCGTAAACGGCCCCTCGTAGGGCAGCTATAGTGTGCCCGATGTCCGGCCCATCGTACAAAAACAAACTTACAGTTTTGCAGGTCTTTGGGTACGCAGGTCAGGTTCTGCCCATGCTGTGAAGTAGGTATGGGGGCCAGGTTACCGAGCCTCTCGCGTAGTCTGCCCAGGACTGCTGCAGGTTCTTCCTCTTGCCCCCTTGGGGCTGGTATGAACTCTCCTGGGACGACCAGGGGTGCGCCGTACACCAACTCGGCCGACGAGGTGTGCAGATCCTCTTTGGGCGTCGTGCAGATTCCAAGCAGGACCTAGGGAAGCTCGTCCACCTAGTTAGGCCCTTTGAGGCAGGCCATGAGAGCCGACTTCAGGTGACGGTGGAAATGCTCCACTAGTCCATTCGACTGTGGGTGGTAGGCAGTTGTGTGATGCAGCTGTGTCCCCAAAAGGCTGGCCATAGCTGACCACAGGCTGGAGGTGAACTGGGCGCCTCTGTCGGAGGTAATGTGGGCCGGTACACCAAAGCGAGATACCCAGGTGGCAATCAGTGCCTGGGTGCAAGATTCGGAGGTGGTGTCGGTGAGCGGGACCGCCTCTGGCCATCTTGTGAACCGGTCCACGATAGTGAGGAGGTGCCGCGCTCCATGCGACACTGGCAGGGGCCCACGATATCCACATGAATGTGGTTGAAATGCCAGTGGGTGGGGTTGAACTGCTGCGGCAGGGTTTTGGTGTGCTGCTGCACCTTGGCCGTCTGGCAGTGCATGCACGTTCTGGCCCATTCACTGACCTGCTTGCGGAGTCTGTGCCAAACGAACCTGTTGGCTACCATCCGGATGGTTGTCCTGATGGAGGGGTGTGCTAAGTTGTGAATGGAGTCGAAAACGCACCGCCGCCAGGCTGCCGGGACGACGGGGCTGGGTTGGCCGGTGGTCACGTCACAGAGTAGGGTCCTCTCACCTGGGCCTACGGGGAGGTCCTGGAGCTGCAAACCGGAGACTGCAGTTCTGTAACTAGGGATCTCCTCGTCTGCCTGCTGCGCCTCCGCCAATGCTTCATAGTCTACCCCTTGGGACAGAGCTTGAATGGTAGGGCGAGAGAGAGCGTCTGCCATGACATTGTCCTTTCCCGAGACATGCCGGACATCCGTCGTGTATTCGGAGATGTAGGACAGATGTCGCTGCTGGCAGGATGACCAGGGGTCAGATGCTTTCGTGAGCACAAAGGTAAGAGGTTTGTGGTCCGTGAACGCGGTGAAGGGCCTATCTTCCAAGAAGTACCTGAAATGCCGGATTGCCAGGTATAGCGCCAACAGTTCCCAGTCGAAAGCAGTGTATTTGAGCTTGGGGGGTCGTAGGTGTTTGCTGAAAAACGCCAGGGGTTGCCAGCGACCCTCGATGAGTTGCTCCAGCACCCCACTGACTGCCATTTTAGATGCATTCACTGTGAGGGTGGTAGGGACGTCCGTTCTGGGGTGCACTATCATCGCGGTGTTTGCCAAGGCTTCTTTGGTTTTAATGAAAGCGGCGGCGGACTCCTTGACCCAGGTAATGTACTTGCCCTTACCCGACATCAGGGCGAACAGGGGTGCTTGATTCGGGCAGCTGAAGGGAGGAAGCAGTGGTAGAAATTCACCATACCCACGAATTCCTGAAGGCCTTTGATTGTGTTGGGTCAGGGGAAATGGCAGACCGCGTCCACCTTAGCAGGCAGAGGGGTTGCCCCGTCTGTAGTGATCCTATGGCCCAGGAAGTCAATGGTGTCGAGCCCGAACTGGCATTTGGCCGGGTTGATTGTCAGGCCGTATTCACTCAGTCGGGCATAGAGTTGGCGGAGGTGGGACAGATGCTCCTGACGACTGCTGCTGGCTATGAGGATGTCATCCAAATAGATGAAAGCTAAGTCCAGGTCGTGTCCCACCGCGTCCATTAACCGCTGGAACGTCTGTGCGGCATTCTTCAGGCCGAACGGCATGCGGAGGAACTCGAAAAGGCCGAAAGGGGTGATGAGTGCCATTTTGGGGATGTCGTCCGGATGCATCGGGATTTGATGGTATCCCTGGATGAGGTCTACCTTGGAGAAGATCCGTGCGCCGTGCAGGTTTGCTGCAAAGTTCTGAATGTGCGGCACAGGGTAGCGGTCTGGTGTTGTAGCCTCATTCAGCCTGTGGTAGTCGCCGCATGGTCTCCAGCCCCCTGTTGCTTTGGGCACCATGTGCAGGGGGGAGGCCCATGGGCTGTCGGACCGCCGTATGATCCCCAATTCCTCCATCCTCTTGAACTCCTCCTTTGCCAGTCGGTGCTTATCTGGGGGAAGCTTTCGAGCATGGGCATGGAGGGGTGGTCCCTGTGTCGAGATGTGGTGCTGTACGCTGTGTCTGGGCATGGCTGCCTTGAACTGCGGTGCCAGAACCGATGGGAAATCCGCCAGGACTCTGGTGAAGTCATTGTCAGACAGGGTGATGGAGTCCAGGTGTGGGGCTGGTGACTGGGCTTCTCCCAGGGAGAACATCTGAAAGGTCTTGGCGTGGACCTGTCTCTTCCTTGGCAGGTCGACCAGTAGGCTGTGAGCTCGCAAAAAATCCACTCCCAGGAGCGGTTGGGCTACGGCGGCCAGTGTGAAGTCCCACATGAACCGGCTGGAGCCAAACTGTAGCCGCCCCGTACGGGTGCCATAGGTCCTTACTGTGCTGCCGTTCGTGGCCCTCAGGGTGGGACCCGGTTCTCTGTTGCGGGTGTCGTAACTCGTCGGAGGTAAGACGCTGATCTCGGCTCCGGTGTCGACCAAAAAGCAGCGTCCCGACTGCTTGTCCCACACATATAGGAGGCTATCCCGATGGCCAGCTGCTGTAGCCATCGGCGGCGGCTGGCCCTGGCATTTCCCGGGAACTTGCAGGGCGGGCTACAGCGGCGGGCTTCTGCACCCCACCGCTGGTGGTAGAAGCACCATTGTTCATTGGTCTCCTCACCCCTGCCTCTGGGGTTAGCGGGCTCTGCGGCCGGGCCTGGTCTGGTCTGCTGCTGGGAGCGTGGCCTGGTGATCTGTGCAATGGACACCCCACTCTCCTTCTTGGCTTTCCACAGCATGTCCGCCTGGGCCGCCACCTTCCGGGGGTCGCTGAAATCCGCGTCGGACAGCAGCAGGCGTATGTCCTCACGCAGCTGCTCCAGGAACGCCTGCTTAAACATGAGGCAGGGCTTGTGACCTCCAGCCAGGGACAGCATCTCGTTCATCAAAGCCGATGGTGGCCTATCGCCAAAACCATCCAGGGGCAGTAAGCGGGCAGCTCACTCGCGCCGTGAGAGTCCGAATGTCCTTATGAGCAAGGCTTTGAATTCTGTGTACTTGCCATCCTCCGGGGGCGACTGTATGAACTCTTCAACCTGGGCGGCTGTCTCCTGGTCGAGGGAGCTCACCACGTAGCAGTAACGTGTGGCATCCGAGGTTATCTGCCGAATGTGGAATTGGGCTTCTGCTTGCTGGAACCATAGGTAAGGTCGCAGCATCCAGAAGCTTGGCAGTTTTAACAAAACTGTATGAACAGATGCGGCGTCGTTCATCTCCGGTCCAAATATCGTTTGGGCCGTCAGGGTCACCAATTGTAGCGGTGTGCTACACGCAGCGCTGAAATAACGACACGCAGTCGGTGAGCTGCATTTGCAAAAGAGGTTTATTCAAACTTCGCGGCCTCACTTGAAAGCCTTCCTGATCCTGCCCTCCCCAGGCGGGAATGCTGTAGGGGACACATATTCACAGTCCCATCCCGCGCGCGGGCTTTTCCCCTTGCTGGTGAAGCAGGCTTGGCGCGCGCCACTTTGTGAGCCAGTTCGAGTGCGCTGGGAAGTGGGTCGCCACAACATATTGCTGAGAACATGATTTGTAGAGGCCCTGAAAGCGATTCCGCAGGCTGTGGAATCAGTTCAATATTGAGGTGAGTGAAGTTATCCACGATGGTTCAGGAGCCTGATAGTTTTAGGATAATATCTGTTTCTGAACTCGGTGTTATGGGACCTATGGCATCGGTGCCTTCTTCCCAATGGCAGTTAGATGGTGGGGGTCCTTGACGGTAGAGGCTGCGTTCTTGTGGCTGAGCTTCTTGTAGATGTGCTCAATGGTGAAGCACTGACATTGAACGCATCTCTCCACTTCTCCATAACACCATTATCAGATAGAAGCCAGAACTGAGAGCCGAAACGTCGGCTGTACGTTTTTTTTTCCATTGATGCTGCTTGGCCTGCTGAGTTCCTCCAGCATTTTGTGTGTGTTGCTCGGATTTGCAGCATCTGCAGACTTTCTCTTGTTTTTTTATCCCACCTTATTTTGTGCTTTGGAATGAAAAATTACCTAATCGAGACATTGGCTTATAGTTTATATACGAACACAGAAAAATTCATTGAACCAGAATTTGCCGTGATTAATTTTAAATGGCTTTAAAACAAAGCTGTGGGTCATATTAATGTTGTTTAGTGAAAGTAACTGAAATATCGAGATTGTCAACAGAGTCTATGTGTTGGAAGATTTCCTTGTATAAAACTCTGCTGAAGTTGACAGTGATAGTTTCAGCAAGGCATGCACTATTGATCGGTTGCAAGTTATGTGTAGTTCCACAGGTGGAATCTTGACAGCAAAGTCTTCAGCAGGCGTAAAACAAAACAACCATTTACAGCGGAGTGATGCTACTGAAACAGTGATCCCCAGTACTCAATTTTTCCTACAAGGGGAAGCATCACCTTCCATATCTTCCCTATTGGATAAATTATCCCATCACTGTCCCAACTTCTCCCATCCCCTAAATTCTATGTACTAGTTTAGGTGACTTCTCTAACTCTTCTAATGAACTGTAGACAATAATCCAGATGTCGTCTCACCAATTTTCCATATGACTGAAATATAAGCTTTTCCACTTTAGTAGGCAATGCCCTAACTATAAAGTAATTAGCTTTCCCAATTACTTGCTATATCTGCATGCTAGCTATTTATAGACAATGTGATCATCTGCATCCTGAAACTCTTCCGTCTTTTGGTGTTTAAATTCAAAGTACATTTATTATCAAAGTACAGTCGGCCCTCCTTATCCGCGAGTTCCACATGTGCAAATTCAACCAACCACGGATCAAGAAAACCCGGAAGTGCTCTTCCAGCACTTGTTGTTCGAGCATATATAGACTTTTTATTCTTGTCACTATGCCCTAAGCAATGCAGTAGAACAGCTATTTACATAGCACTTACGTTGTATTAGGTATTATAAGTAATCTAGAAATGATTTTAAGTACACGGGAGGATGTGTGTAGGTTATCGTGGATCGGGATCGATAGAAACAGCAAGTTCTTTTACTAAGTAAGTCATTGGCAGTATACAACCCTGAGATTCATCTTCCCCACAGACAGCCATGAAATAAAGAAAATCATGGAACCAGTTTAAAGAAAAACAGCAAATGCTCCTCCCCCATTCAAAATAAAAACAAATTGCGTAAATGGCAACAAAAAAATGAGCGGAAAACACAGAATATAAAATACAAAATTAAAAGAGTGCAGGTGTATTCAGTTCAGCTCGGTATGTGTTATCTGCAGACTTCTCTGATTCAAAATCATCCAAAATATCAACAATAAAAGGAGCAACTAGCAGAGCTCATCATGACATGGACTACAGAGTCCAAACCACAAAAAGCATTGATTAAACCTTGCCCCAGGGAGAAGGAGAGAGAGAGAGAGCACTCGAACACAGGGAGCTTCCGCTGGGAACAGCGAGCAAGAGCCTGGCTGGTAGCCAGTGCTGGAAACCCACTCGCCTCGATGATTTTGATCTTCCTCTGTGATTTAATCAGTGGGATCGATGAGAATTGGAGTCGATCACGGGTTTCAACCCCACCTCCAGGCTGCTTGGCCTCAAGGCTGCACACTTCGGACGAAGCCCTCAGAGACAGCAAATTGAGAGATCATTCAATCGGCTCGAAAACACACCACCAAAATGTAAATCACAGGCTTCAACAGTAGGAGAACCACATGTGAAAGAAAGGGAAGGTGTAAAAGATGTAGCTTTGTGAACTGTCTAGAGGGTGTTGTCCCTGGACACGTTAATTGCTGGTGCCATCTTCTACAGCAACTTTTCTAACAAGATGGAAAATTGCATATTTCATACATTATACTCATTTTGCCAGATGGTTACCCATCCCATTGTCCTGACATGCTCTCACAACTTCAAATATATTATCAAAGTACTGAACGTACCTGTCACTATATACTACTTTGACATTCACAGTAGAACTAAGAAATACAATAGAATCAATTAAAAACTACACACAAAGAATGACAATGTACAAAAGAAGACAAACTTCACAAATAAATAAACAAATAATACTGAGAACAAGAGTTGTACAGTCCTTGAAAATGAGCCCATAGATTGTGCAATCTGTTCAGAGTTGAGAGGAGTGGAGTTATCCATGCTGGTTCCGGAGCCCAATGTTTGAAGGGTAATAACTGTTTCTGAACCTGGAGGCATGGGACCTAAAGCTCCTGTACCTCTTTGTTGATGACAACTTTAAACCTACCCTTGTGTTTTCAGTTCATCAATCAAACCTTCAGTGCCTTCATCGAAGTCAGGGAGAGAGTCTGTGCCACATTCGGAGTGCAGATCCTGCTGCTTTGGGAATCAATTTGGAAGAAGGTTGGAGTAAAACTGATGAGACACAGACTAAAGATGCCCAGCAGCACAACTTCAATGGAACATAGAACAATAAAACACAGTAAAGGCCTTTTGGCCCACAATGCTGGGCAGACCTTTTAACCTACTCTAAGATCAATCTAACCCTTCCCTCTAACACAGCCCTCCCTGCTTCTATCTCTCTATCAATAGAAGACCTGTTAACACCAGGAGGTATGGGATCAAGGGAGCAGATGACTGAGGTCACAGGAAATCGGAAAGAACACACCAGGCAACAAAGGGGAAAAAAGAATTGAAGGTTAAACTGTCCCAAAGTTAATGAAGAAAATGATTTATTTTCTGAGGCATAATCAGCATTAGTTCTTAGGTGGCACTGTTGAGATAGAATCCTCATCTAGAAAGAATAAACACTGCAGATTCTCAGAATATCTCATGAGAGAGTTGATGTTTCAGGTCAGTGATTTTTTTTTCAAATTCACAACATTTATTTATTTCTTATCTGGAGAATAGGAGGGATTAAATAAGGAAGTATAAATGAAGAATGATAGTTAATGCTAAATGCAGCTTCAAGGCATTTGTACTCCGTCTTTTTCTCCTTCTTCTTTTGCCTGTTATACCACTGACGTTTAGGGCAACAATGAAGGTCCTCCATCTCCGGCAGCATTCACGACTTCCTCCATCGTATCTGTAGCTTCCTCTTGGTTTACTGTCAGTCATGCAAGTTCCTGCTGGAGATTTAGGAACACCATCACACACGGATGTAGAAGGATTCTTAATTGCTGTTATATGTAGCCTGTTCTGTGGGGAATTTGCAATGCTGACACTACTATCATGATCAGCTCCTTACAGGTCATAATTTTTAATAGGTTTTAGTTTTGGTCAGAGGTACTGGTTACTTAGTAATTTTTTAGTATTCTTGTGTCTCTTAATTTTTCTTTGTTGAAGTCCTTTATCACTCCAGATTGTAACATGAGTCAGAGCATCACAGAACAGCCTCAAATTACCTGTTAGCGGAGAACAACATCAGACGTGTCACAGTTAATATATTTTAGTTTAATCAGAGATTCACTGCTGTTTACATTATTTGCCACTCAATGTTTGCAAAATTAAAGATCTTTCTTGAATTAATTATTTCGATCCCTTAGGAATAAAAGCCAGTGCAGTAAACTAAGTCAAATGAAGTCAAGTTCCTTGTCATTTAACTATGTACATATATACCGTCAAATGAAACAGCATTTTTCCAGACCAGTGTGTAAAGCACAGTAGTACCCCCAAAGCATTCCATAATGGTTGATGTTACTGCCACAGGACGATAGTCATTTAGGCAGGTTATGTCACTGGAATAATGGCAGCCATCTTGAAAACTGATGGACAATGGGCTGTTCCAGTGAGATGCTGAATATATCTGTTAGCACCTCAGTTAGCTGGGCTACACAGTCTTTCAGAACCCGACCTGGTATGCTATCAGGCCCTGCAGCTTTGCATGGGTTTGACCCTGGCTAGGGTCTTCCTCACCTCAGCTTCAGCCCGAGTGTCTGCTCCCCTGAGGGAGGGGTGCCTTCCTTAGCAGCACTGTGTGCTGTGCATCAAAGGATTTTAACTCATATTATTGAGCTGCATAGTTGAGATGTGGTATGGTTTACATGTGCAGGTAGATGTTAATGAAGATAGTGGGGGGGGGGGGGGGGTTCTTTGTGACACCAGCAATTTTCTAACCTCAATAAGCACCAATAAATGTTAGGGTTGTTGATGATCCTTCTCACCATTTTTCATGGAATTTAAATGGTGAAAATGTTGATTGTATTGAGCTACATATCAAAAAACACTAATCTCCAAATTACTGCACTAGGATATGTTTTAACAAGTCTATGGAGGAAAGGCTGCTGGCTTTCTGTTTAGAAAACAGAACCTCAAAATCAATTTCTTTCTGAAGGAAAGAAATATGGATGGTAGCTGGCACCAAGTTCCTATAACCTGAGAAGTTGATTGTAAACTGCTGCTGCTAATTTGTCACTCTGCCTCTTCAATGAGAGTGCCCTTCCCATTTCAGAAGCTGTAAATCTGGTTGCAACATATAAACCAAAAAATGTAAAATTAAAAGCTATGTACTGTACATTCTAGGGAATTAACAAAAATTATAATGATGGAAAAATATCAGAACAGATTTACGGTATCAAATTAGTCAGTGGGGAAAACCAGTGTGATCAAAGATGGGAGGGTGGACTTGAACAGATATACTACCTGCCCAGCCATCTAATACTCTAAAGCTAAAAGATTTAAAGATTAGCTTGATTTGTCAGATGTACATTGAAACATTGAAACATACAGTGATGTGTCATTTACATGTCGACGGAGGATGAGAGGTGACCTGATAGAGGTGTATAAGATGATGAGAGGCATTGATCGTGTGGATAGTCAGAGGCTTTTTCCCAGGGCTGAAATGGCTAGCATGGGAGGACATAGTTTTAAGGTGCTTGGAACCAGGTACAGAGGAGATGTCAGGGGTAAGTTTTTTTACGCAGGGAGTGGTGAGTGCATGGAATGGGCTGCCGGTGACAGTGATAGAGGCGGAAATGATAGGGTCTTTTAAGAGAATCCTGGGTAGGAACATGGAGCTTAGAAAAAGTAGAGGGCAATGGGTAACCCTAGGTAATTTCTAAGGTAAGGACATGTTCGGCACAGCTTTGTGGGCTGAAGGGCCTGTATTGTGCTATAGGTGCTCTAT
This sequence comes from Hemitrygon akajei, assembly GCF_048418815.1. Taxonomy (NCBI): domain Eukaryota; kingdom Metazoa; phylum Chordata; class Chondrichthyes; order Myliobatiformes; family Dasyatidae; genus Hemitrygon; species Hemitrygon akajei. Next base: position 27,841,669 of record NC_133155.1, read on the forward strand.
GTTTCTATGACAAACAGACATCTGAATATCTGCAAGAGTTGCCATACTTCCAGCACCAACATAGCATGCCCACAACTTACTAAACCTATCCCCTACATCTTTAGAATGTGGGAGGAAACCAGAGCTCCCTGAGGAAACCCACACAGTCATGGAAATAAAGTACAAACTTCTTACAAATTACGGCAGAAATTGAGCCCTGATCGCTGATCATTTGCTCTCTAATAGCGTTACTCTAACTACTACGCTACCGTGCCTTTGAATATCAAATTCAATATTCAATATTGAATTCAACAATTTCAGGTTCCAACTTCTTTTTATTCTCTCAACAGAAATGGTTTTACCTTTTTTTATTTGTTTCCATTTATGTTCTGAAGTACTGCATTTTAAAGTAATTGTGACTTTAACAACACGGTTTTCCACCTTGTATGAATATTTTCTCTGTCCCCCTCCATCTCGATCTCTCTGCCATGAAGAACAAGCTTCCTTCTGATTTTCATCGTTCTGGCGCAGAGTCTTTGATCAGAGAAGTTGACTCTGTTTCGGTCCCCGTTGATACCTGTGCTTCAACCATTTTGTGGTTTTGCTTCCACCATGTTTACAAGGTATTGAATCCTTGCAGATATCACTAACATTGGTGATGCAGTCGACAATGAACTTAAGGCTATGCCAGGATCTGTAACAAAAGGGAAGGTGGCCAAAGGAATGGCAGATAGAAATTAATGCAGAGAAATGCACATAATGAAAAGACTGAGGAGCACCATGTTTCTCTGTGTGCATATTACTGACAACACCACCTCTTTAGCCAAGAGAGCATAGAACAATTCCTGAGGAGATTGAGGTGAGGTGAGCTAGGCTAGGCTAGGCTCCCCCCCCTCCTCAATTCCCACTACATTCTATCAGAGCATCACCAAGAGTGTCCTGGGCAGTTGTATCTCTGTCTGGTACAGGAATTGCAATGCTTCAGGTTTGCAGCAACGGATAGTGAGGACTACTGAAAACATCATCGGAGTCTCACCCCCCTTCATATCAGAAGTGTTGCATTAGCAGTGCCTTCAAAATTGTCATACGCCTCTCCCATTTTTCCTGCTTGGAGTATTGTGTGTGGTTCTGCTCACCTACTATAAGAAGGAAGTGATTAATGTAGAGAAGGTGCAGAAAAGATTCACAAGGTTGTCAGAGATAGAGGGTTTGAATTATAAGGAGGGATTGGGTAAACTGGCACTGCACTCTTTGAAGAGAAATTATCTGAAAGAGATTTATAAAGCCATAAGGATCACAAATAAGTTGGATGATCATAGTCTTAGTCCCAGAGAGGAGAGTCTAAACCTGGAGAGCACTGTACTGGAAGATTTGATGAGGTGGGCCAAATCCTTTGTATTCCATCCTGTATCAACCAGTGATTCAAGGCATCCGGAACACTGATGATACTTCACCGCACCTCCAGCAATTAGCACTGAGACAACTTCATATGTGCTTCTCCAGCCCTGCCCAAAATATGATTTCCCAACTTCTGAACTTTTCTTCATTGAAACATTCTTCACTGCCAGATCAGGCTGGGTTTTAACTGTGAAGCACTCTGGTTCCGATGGCTGCATAAGTCTAGGGAAGACAATCTCTGGCCCTGCCAAACACGTGAGGTTGAGGCGTGACCCCACGGCAAAACCCCTTGCTTGTGTAATGCTGCATGATTCGTTACCCTGTTACAAATAAGCGCCACAAAATAACAGACAGTAAACTACATACAATTAAAAGATAGAGCTTTGTAATTCATAGTTTGACTAAAGGGTTAGTAAAGAAAGGACAAAAACAGAAAAGGGCCCATTTTAATGGAACGGTCTAATGTGCACAAGTTGGAGTTCAAGATTTCCCTGTTGCCGATCCTCCTTCGATCTCATCCGGGGCTTCGTCAAATCACAGCTGCGCTCCGGGTCGAATTCTATGACCCCTTCTCTCCGACATCTTCATCTCTTGCTAACAAAAAACCCCAAGCCCAGCCTTAGAGTCCCTCACCAGAGAAACCTCCCCTTAATCCAGCCATCCTAATTGGATGGCACACCATTCTCCTATCCCTTATCTTCAACAGTAATCCAAACATACGCTGAAAAGCAAGCAGCTTGCACAGAGCGGCACAAAATAGACCAACATAACAGTAAAAAATATGAACCGGGGCATTACAACTGGAAGACCAGGAACCAACCTATGGGCAACATAATGTCCTAAAATCCATTGTAGAAACTTTTTGACCTGCTGTGAAAATAGGCTACAAATAGCAGATGGAACTTAATGCAAACAAGGTTGAGGACAAAGCAAGCAAAGAATTACACAGTGGATGGTAGGGCTCTGAGATGTGCTGTGGAATAAAGGGACATAGGAATCTTCACTTCTTCTTCTTCTTCTTCTTCTTCTTCGGCTGTCCATCAATTTTTGATGATGACTGAGGCCTGGGCAAGGTTGTACGGAAGACCTGCAGTTGCCCATGCTGCAAGTCTCCCCTCTCTATGCCACCGATGTTGTCCAAGGGAAGGGTATTAGGACCCTTACAGCTTGGCACTGGTGTCGTCGCAGAGCAATGTGAGGTTAAGTGCCTTGCTCAAGGACTCAACACGTTGCCTCAGCTGAGGCTCGAACTAGTGACCTTCAGATCACTAGACCAACGCCTTAACCACTTGGCCATGTGCCACTCATAGGAATACATACCCATAATTCCTTGAAAGGGCCATCACAGCTAGACAGGGCCATTGGTATATTGACATTCATAAATTAGAGTACTGTGTACGAGAGTTGGGATGTTGAAAAGTTGTATAAGATATTGGTGAGGCCTAATTTAGGGTATTGTGTTCAGTTCTAGTCAACTACCTACAGGAAAGATATCATTAAGCTCGAAGAAGTGTAGAGAAAATTTACAAGGATGATGTCAGGATTTAAGGAACTGATTTGTAAGGAAAGTTTGAGTAGGGTAGGGCCTTATTCCTTGCAATATAGAAGAATGAGGGGAGATCTTATAGAGTTATATAAAATTAAACAGAGTATAGAAAGGGTAGTTTCCTTAAGATTGTCATAGCTGAGTGAGGTATTAAGGTATTAAGGTAGTAAGCCCCCACTACCTGTTAAATGCCCCAGTGATGTGAGTCTCAAACAACCTCTGACAAACAACCCTGGCTCCTGGCCTTTATGTGTGGCTTAGCTACTGACAGGAGAAGGGCCAAAGGCAGGTTAATGGCACCTTGAAACCATTTGGGGGCTCATCATCCATAGTTAGCAGCTCTCCTAGGAGAGGAAAACTCCGATCTCAATCCTCTGCTACCTTGCAGCTATATCTAGCCATGGCAAAGGCTTTGGGAGTAAACCCCGAGGAAAAACTTGGAGCTGTGGTTCCTAAGGCAGTCCTACGCTGAGTTCAATGCTGACTGGTGCGATGTCACTGGCACAAACTGTATCTGTCTTTGCTGTTCCTTTGGACTCGTCAGCTGCGAGTTGAAGAAGAGAATCCTACTTGGACAACGGCTTGCTCTCCATATTGTACTGCCTTGGCTTGCGTATAAACTTGCATATCACATAGACAACTAGTACAAAATATCCACAGTCAAACCTGACCAATAGAGGAGTTAATAGAAAAGGTGAATGCATAAAGGCTTTTTCCACTCACCTTGAGTGAGACTAGAACAAGGCGTCATAGGTTTAGTCTGAAAGGTGAAATATTTAACGGGAATCTGAGGGGGAGCTTCTTCATTCAAATGACTCAAATTTCAAAGTAAATTAGTATCAAAGTGCACACAGGACACTATACACAACCCTGAGATTCATGTTCTTGTAGGCATTCTGAGTAATTACAAGAAACACAATAGAATCATTAAAAGACCACCACCCAAGGGTCAGATGCAAATACAAATAGGGAAAAAAGAACTAATAATAATTATAAATAAATAAGCAATAAACATCGAGAACATGAGATCAAATATCCTTGATTGTGAGTTCATAGATTGTGGGATCAGTTCAGTGATGGGGCAAGTGAAGTTATCCTCTCTGGTCAAAGAGCCTGTTGGTTGATGGGTAATAACTGTTCCTGAACCTGGTGGTGTGGGTTCAGAGGCTCCCGTATCTTCTTCCTGATGGCAACAGCGAGAAGAGAGCATGGCCAGGCTGGTGGGAGCCTTTGATGATGAATGCTGCTTTCCTGAGACAGTGCTCCATGTAGATGTGCTCAAAGATAGGGAGGGTTTTACCCGTGATCTTGATTACTGTTCTAGAATAGTAAGGGTGTCAACATTATTGGGAGAAGGCAGGAGAATGGGTTTGAGGATTGAATGTCAGAACAGACTTGATGGGCTGAATGGCTCGATTCTACTCCTATGTCTTATGGTACTGTGGTGATGAGCTGAACCATATTCACTACTTCTTGGGGCATTTCCATTCAAGGACATCGGTGTTTGCATACCAGTCCATAATGCAGTCAATATGCTCTTTACCATTATTCTTTCACATAGAGAAGTTTGTCAAAGTTTTATGCCGAATCTTTGCAAACTTCTAAAAAAGTAGCGGTGCTGCGGTACTGATGCACCATCAATAACTCACACTGAGACTTAGGAAGCGAGTTATCGGCTTTTATTGACTGGAAGAATAAACAGCACTACATCCTGGGGAAAATGAGGGAGAGCAGCAGCCCACAGTCGCCTTTATACAGGGGTCTGTGGGAGGAGCCACAGGAGCAGTCAGTAGGGTCTGTGGGAGGAGCCACAGGAGCAGTCAGACAGGTATATCTAGTTCACCACAGGTACTTGCTTCAAAATGGCACTTATGTGATGGACTCAGGACAGACCCTCTGAAATGAAAACACCAAGGATTTTGAAGTTGCTGGCCATCTCCAACTCTGACACCGCCCCGCCCCCCACCCCACCGATAAGAACTGCTGGATGGACCTCCAGTTTATTGCTGCTGAAGTCAACAATCAGCTCCATTGGTCCTGCAGACAGTGAATGAGAGGTTGTTCTTGTGGCAGCCTTCAGCCAGACTTTCAATCTCCCTCCGATGTGCAGATTCGTCACCACCTTTGATTCGGCCAACACCAGTAGTGTTGTCAGGAAATTTCAATGTGGCATTGCGGCTGCGCTTAGCCACGCAGTCATAAGTATAAAGTGATGAGAGCAGGGGGCTAAGCACGCTGTCTTGTGGTGCACCTGCGCTGATGGAGAATGTGGAGGAGATGTTCTTACCGATCGGAACTGACTGCGGGTGGTGCAAACATGGAATGAGCTGCAAGCGGAAGTGTTAGATGCAGGTTCAATTTCAACATTTAAGAGAAGTTTGTATGCGTGGACGGGAGAGGTTTAGAAGGATATGGTCCAGATGCAGGTGGATGGGACTAGGCAAAAAAATCAGGTCAGCATGGATTAGATGGGCTGAAGGGCCTGTTACTGCGCTGTAGTACTCTATAATGTGAATCATGTATTAGAACAGCATTTTCCCAGGGACGTGGCAGACCTAATCCTCACTCTCAAGCCTCTGTTCCTCAGACAACTTCACACATAGACCTTCTGCTCCACGGTTCACATTAGATAAGCCTGCATCTGGTTTTCTGAATAAATGGGGATGGATGGTTTTTGACTTGTCAGATTGGAAGGTGGGGGGAGAACTTAGTGGATGGGTGAGGGTGTGTAACAGCAACGTACCTTGCAGATTCAGGTATCTCACCTCAAAAGTCAAGTCAAGTTTATGATCATTTAACTATATACATGTATACCACTAAAGAAGACATCGCTTTTCTGAACCAGGGTGTAAAGCGTAGTGGTACTTATAACACACACGCACAACATGCAATAACTTAGGAAAATACGAATTAAATCTATGATTGAATTACGCATAAATAAACAAAGTAAAGTGCATAAATTAGATATTGTACAGAATATGATGTGGCAGGGAGTTCAAAAGCCTAATGGCCTGAGGGAAGAAGTTGCTCCCCATCCTGACCATTCTTGTCTTTATATATCGGAAACTCCTGCCTGCTGGTAGAAAGTCAAAGAGGATGCTGGATGGATGGGTAGGATCCTCGATAACACTAAGGGCCCTGTGTACACAGCACTCCTGATAAATGTTCCTGATGGATGGAAAGGAGACCCCTATGATTCTCTTGGCTGTTCTCACAGTCCTTTGTAGGGACTTCTGGTCTGATGCTCTGCTGCTCCCATATCAGATGGAGATGCAGCTTGTCAGGATGCGCACAATGGTGCTCCTGTTAAATTCAGTTAAGATGGAGGGGTGGGGGATCCTTGCTTGACTGAATCTCCTCAGGAAATGGAGGCACTGCTGCGTCCTCTTATTCAGGGAGGTGATATTCAGACACCAGGTGAGGTAATCCGTGATGTGAACTCCTAGGAATTTGGTTCACTTAACTCTCTCTATGGAGGAGCAATGTATGCGCAGAGGAGGATGGTTCACCTGCACCTTCCAGAAGTTAGGTTGTTGATCTCACACCAGTCCATCAGCCGCCCCACTTCTTCTCTGTACTTCGACTCATTTTCATTGTTGATGAGGCCAATAACTGTTGTGTCAACCACAAAGCTGATATGGTTTGAGCTGAATCCTGCGACTCAGTCATGTGTCAGTAGTGTGCACAGGAGCAGACTAAGCTCACCGCCCTGGGGAATGCCATTGCTCGGGGTAATGGGACTAGAGATGTTGCTTCCCACACGGAGTGACTGTAGCCTTTCTGTTAAGAAGTGCAGGATCCAGCTACAGAGGGGGGCTTTGAGACCCAGCAAGGACAGTTTTCCCACCAGTTTCAGGAAAATGACCGTGTTAAACACCAAACTGACAGATTATAAACAGCAACCTACATATCAGACCCCATTTTCCAGGTGGGACAGGACAGAGTGGAGGGCAGAGGCTATGGCCTCATTAGTGGATCAATTCAAGCAAAAAGCAGACTGGAAAGGCTCCAATGTAGCCATGAGAATGGGTTTTATGTGCTCCGTGACCAGCAAATAAAGGCATTTCATAATGCTTGATGTTAATGCCACAGGACAATAGTCACTTAGGGAGGTGACTGTTGCTTCTTCAGCACTGGAATGATGGTTGCTGCTTGAAAACTGAGGGGACAATGAATTGTTCCAGAGGGATGTTCAATATATCTGTCAGCACTTTAGTTAGCTGGGCTGCACAGTCTTCCAGAGCCTGACCTGGTATATTAACAGGCCCCACAGCTTTGCATGAGTTGGCCTTGCCTGGGTCTTCCTCACCTCAGCTTCAGCCAGATGGAGTGTCTGCTGCCCTGGGGGATGGAGTGCCTTCCTCATCACCACTTTGTTCTGTGCATCAAACCGGGTGGAAAACAGACATGCAGCCTCTCAGGGAGTGAAGAGTCCCAATTGCTGACACCCAGGATAGACTTGTAGCCTGTAACCCACTGAATTCCCTGTCCTTGTGCATCTGGTGGCTCTGGTGTCACAGAAATGGCTGCGTACTCTCCGAGAACGCTTCCACTTCACCTTCCTGATGGAGCGGGAAAGCACAGTTCTTGCTTCCCTGAGAGCTATCACGTCCCTCCGATCTAAAGGCAGCATCGCAATCCCTCAGCTGCGTACAGACCTCTGCAGCAACCCATAGCTTCCGATTTGCCCTCACCCAGATGTGTTCCATGCTGGTAACATCCTTAATACACTTCTCTATACAGCTGGTTACAGAATCCTCGATATTAATGCAGAACATTTTCCAGTTTGTGTTTTCAAAGCAGTCCTGCAATGCTGAGATTGCCCCCACAGGCCAGGGTTTCATCACCTCTAGCGCTGGCTTCACCTCTATAACCAGTGGTTCATATGCTGGAATTAGCCTAACAGATAAGGGATCTGAGAGCCCAATATGGGGTTGGGGAACTGCTTTATATGCACCTGGTATGTTAGTATAAAGCAGGTCTAGTGAATGGCAGCAAAACCAACATGCTGGTAGTATTTAGGGAGGATTGCATGGTTAAGGTCATCAGTGACGATGAAGGTGTTTGGTTTGAAAGTCACTGACAGCACTGTAGAGCTGCCTAACCGGCATTTGCTGAAACTTTAACATTAACATGTTCCTTAGTAAGAAAACAAAATATGATCAGTGCTTGTGGATTATGTACATTCCCACCAATTACATTACCCCACAGTGTGAAACGGATCAGTTGAACAGTGGTTATACTTACTAGATGTGATTCTACAAGCTTGAGGTTCGTTTCTTTACAGAAGACCGTGGAGTGACCTGCTAGAGTCTTTGAACAGGTGTACTGGGGGAAGAATGGACCACCTCCAGCAAGGCACAACCACAAAAAATTTGAAACAATCATGGTTGCAGTATATCAGGTGAAGAATTCAAGGCACCTTGTTTATATAATCACCAGGAGTTGTTAGGGTGAGCAATGCAGACAGTTTTAAGGCAAAACTCAGTGGACACAAGAAAGAGGACGGAAGAGTCTGATGGAGAGAGGAGAGGGAAGGTTCATGTGGAGCAAACACAGGCACGAGACTGTTGTGTCAAATAGCCTGTTTCTGGGATGACAGTACTATTTGAAATAAGCACTGAGAATGCATCATAGTGTAAGCACACGCTGAGAGGGGAGCAACTAAGTTGCTCGTCTTACTCATCTCCTAGCCCTCCTGCCTTCCTGTGGTGCAACCTCTTTCTATAACACACTATCCTGATTATGCTTCTCTGGTCAGAAGGTCACTGTGTAGAGAGTCGCATCCATCAGCGCATGTCTAACCTTTGTCTCTCACAGTATGTGATGGAGAATTATAGGCTTGAACTATGATCTGACATTTTTGTGGCACAGCATGTTATTGTATTAATATGCAGCGGGACGGAGGTCAGGAAATGCACAACATTTTAACCATTTCCTTCTTAAAAATAAACGTCAAGCTGGTAGTGGGTTTCCAGCGTAGCGATTAGTGTGGCACTATTACAGTTCGGAGCGTCAGAGCTCGGAGTTCACTTCAGGTGCTGACTGTAAGGAGTTTGCACGCTCTCCTTGTGATGGCATTGGTTTCCTCTGGCTTCTCCAGTTTCCTCACACAGTCCAATGACGTACCAGTTAGTAGGTTAATTAGTCTTTGTACATTGCCCTCCGATTAGGCTAGGGTTAAATAGGAGAGTTGTGTCTTTGAATAAATAAGCTCAAAATGCAGCAAAATAAACAAGAGAAAATCTACAGATGCTGGAAATCCAAGTAACAGACAGAAAATGACAGAGGAACTCAGCAGGAAGGGTCTCGGCCTGAAACGTTGACTGTACTCTTTTCCATAGATGCTGCCTGGTCTACTGAGTTCCTCCAGCATCTTGTGTGTAATGTAGCAAAGTAACCAGGTTTGCTGTTGAAGGATTTCTGGGTTGTTACATGGGCAAGGAAGGAGAAATATTAATTACACAACCTAATGCAGTTTATACTTACTTAGCTAAAAAATTATTAAAATAAACCTGTTGATAGAAGTGCCAATTACCATGTGAAACCAGTTTCACCAAGTTGGCATCATCTATGGAGGAAAAGGAACTGTCGACATTTCAGGTTGATACCCTTCATCTGGACAGAAAGACGGAGGGGAGACAGCCAGTATAAAAAGGAGGAAAGGGTTGGAGCAATAGTTTGCAGGTACTAGGTGGATCTTGTGGGAGGGAGCTGATGAGCAGATAGAGGGGGGCAGGAGAGTGGGAATAGCTCCAAAAGCTGGGATTTGTTAGTGGAAGTGGCAAAGGTCTGAGATGATGAAATCCGATAGGATCACCAAAAAAATAGTACCTCTCAATTCTCTTAAATATGCATTGTTCTACATTTATGTGCCAGTGCAGAGATCGGAATAGCTAGCTAATAGCTAATTTCAGATTTTCAGATAAATACTCTACCGAGCAAAAGCCTTAGGCACATGTATATAGCTAGGGTGCCTAAGACTTTTGCACAGTAATGTATTTGTCAATGTGGAGCAAAGAGCGAGTTTGTAAATCTGGCGGGAGAAAAGGATGTTGGGAGTCGAGAGGGTGGAGTACTGTGGGAGGGGTGTGGGACAGGTGGCGGAGAAGGAGTGCCGGGGGGAAAGGGTGGTGCTGGTGCAGATGTACCCAGCACTAAGATACCAGGCAAGGTCATTTGATTCCAAACAATTGGTTTATTGATCATTACAGAATGTCTCTCTGGTGCTTCCATCTCCCCCCCAACTGCCCCTTCCCTCTCTCAGATCACAAGACTCATATCAGAATCAGGTTTATTATCATTCACATGTGTCAAGAAATTTGTCTTTTTTTGTGGCAGCTGTACAGTGCAATACATAAAATTATTACAGTACTATGCAAAAATCTTAGGCACCTTAGCTATATATATATGTGCCTCAGCATTTTGCACAGTACTGTAAGTAATTCATTCATTTATCACACATGCATCAAAACATATAATGAATGCAATATTTGCATTAAAAACCAACACAACGCCCTACAAAACATCCTTAAATGTGAAATACCCTTGGAGAGTAAGACCATATATTTTGGATATATACCTCAAGAATGGTTGAAAAGAGATAAATATTTAATCAATATACTGTTGGTGGCTGGTAAAAAGACTCTTACTAGGAAATGGTTATCACAGGAGAGCCCAACTTTAAATACATGGATGGAAATTTCAATGGACATTTACAAAATGAAGATAACAGCATCTGTTAATCATAAGCTGGAACAATTTGATTCATACTGGGAAAAATGGTTTAACTACATAATGCCTCATAGGCCTGATTTTATTCTCACAAATCAATGAATCTGTTGTAAAAAAAAATCACTCCTTACTTGTACATAGTTCTTTCCTTTTGCTTGTTTTTTTCTTTCCACTCTTTTCTATAAGTGTATGCCTCAGATAAATACTTTGTGGAGATTTGTGATATATATATGATTATATGATGTATATGTACAATGTCTGAAATACATCTTATGGAGATGTTTGTTTGATGAACTTCAATAAAAAAATAAATTACAAAAAAAAAACCAACACAACCTAAGGATGCACTGGGTCCACACATTCCGGCTCCAACATTGCATGGCCAAAGTGTGTACAGAACACTCACTTGAGTGTTATAATACTCACCATACACCAAAACACTTAATTGTCTGGGATGTTGTAAAGTTCTGAATAGCACTGAAAGAATGAACACATTTCTTTAGAAAGCTTAGGTGTTAACCTTTAACAAGTGATATATCTTAAAATTAAACTGATAAAATAAGAACGCTTGCCACAAATGAAAGCATTAGCCCCGGCAAAGTGTCTGTCCTTCACACCTGAGTTTCAATAGTGACATCAGAGTCTGCAGAAATCCAAATGTATTCTACCGCCCTTTCCCGTGAGTTGAGGCACATCAGGAGCAGGAAGTCCGACTGATTTGTAAGAGAAGTGCAAAACAAGATGTGATACAAATGATTTCTGACTTCATCTTTCTTCTGCTGACTCTGCATCCAGATCATCTGCAGAGATCAGAATGAGATTAAAAACCATGATATTTCAATATTGCAAGCTCCATTTAAACGAGACTGCTGATACAGTTATATTATAAAATTAAACTGATAAAATAAGAAAATTTGCTACAAATGAAAGGTGCAAATGAGCACAAAAAATTGTTCATATGCAAACACAGTCAAGTTTTGAAACTGCTTCATTGATGAAACCTGAACCACAATCTTTGAAGTTTGATGCACCATCAATAACTCTCGGAGACGTGAGTTAAGGTAGGCTTTTATTGGCTGGAAGAAAGCACAAGCAGCAAGCGATCACCACACAACATCCTGGAGACTGAGGAAGGAGCAGTGCCTCCAATCGCCTTTATACCGGGGTCTGTGGGAGGAGCCACAGGAGCTGTCAGCAGGGGTCAGTGGGAGGAGCCACAGGAGCTGTCAGCAGGGGTCTTTGGGAGGAGTCACAGGAGCTGTCAGCAGGGGTCTGTGGGAGGAGCCACAGGAGCTGTCAGCAGGGGTCTGTGGGAGGAGCCACAGGAGCAGTCAGCGGGGGGAGGGGGGGGTGCATGTCCAGACAGGTATATGTAGTTCACCACAAAGTTCTCTTTGCTTTTTGCAAAGTTCAATGCCATTTGGGAGTAATCTGCCAAAAGCCCCAGCCTATGAAGGAGCAAGCCTTTTAGATATAATGGTAGAGTACCAGATCTTTGCCATCACACTTGTCTCCACTCGCCATATAAAGCAGTGGATATAAGCTATAGGACTCTTTCACATGAAAAACTTACTGATTCAAAGTTCAAAGTTCAAATTTATTATCAAGGTAAGTACTGCTTACCATATAGAAGCTTGAGATTTATCTGCTTGCAGGCACTCACAAAACAAAGAAACACAATAGATTTCACAAAAAAGCACACACACACAACACATATCCAATATGCAAAAGAGAAGGAATCGTGCATATAATTTAAAAAGTAATCAAATAATGCATCTAACATGAACTGTAGAAAGTGAGTTCACAGCTGTGAGAACTCAGATTTTTTTACAAAACGTACAAAAATGTATTCAAATACAAAAAACGTACAAAACATAAGGGTTACAATACAGTTACTGAATTCAAAGTTATTAGCGTCTATAATACACTCACTTTCTTGGGCTGCCCATTGTTCCTGGTAATCCTCCACTGAACCCAAGATGATCGCATGCCTCCTCTCTAAGGACATCCTAGCATGGATGTAGCCCTGGAATAGGGGCGGGCAGTCAGCTCGGGCAGAGCCCTTGACAGCCCGCTTTGACGAGGCCCAGTTTGGCCAGGCCCAGGCTTGACGTCAGTTCAGCACTGACGCGAGTGAAGCCGCTCCTGATGTCTACAGGGCAACAACAGCTCCCGATCCAGGCGACATGGGACCCAGAATTTCTGAACCTCCCACCCAATAGTAGTGGCAAGAAAAGAGTTCAGTCGACACTGAACACCAGCTTGTTTTCCACTCTCTGGACTCTGACTTTAATCTGGATCAGAGTCTTAATCAGTGTGGAGTAATGGAGCTGAACATAGGTTTGTTTTATGCTGTCGGGCCTCAATGTAGTGTATACCTCCAGTGATGGTCGCCCGGATGGTGGCTGTACCCGCATTCTCAAGAGTCAAGTTCATCAAATCCTTCAAATCATGAAATCTCTACTTCATTTAGAGTACTCAGAAGTACATCTCTTAAAAGGAAATTACAGGCTGTGGGGTGGAGTGATCATAATTCAGGAGTACAGTATTTCTAGAGTATCTAGTAGTTTTGTAAGCTGCCCGCAAAGCATTCTCCAGGATGTAGTGTTGTTCATTCTTCCAGTCAATAAAATTGATGCACCATCAATAACTCACTCTGAAACGTAAGAAGCGAGATATCGGCTTCCATGCTTTAACTTCCAGTCAATAAAATTCTCAGTGCTGCCCGTGTCAAACAGGCAGCTAGTCCTGTGTCCCTCCACCAGGATGTCCATCATTGACTTTGCGAGCTGGTGCGGAGCGCTTTGGTCGAGGGTTACGGTGGCCAGAGTTGAAACGCCGTCTTGGTGCCCGGTAAACACCGGCGAGTCGGGGGTGGGGCATGGTGACGCCGGCAAAGATGGCCGCCCACATCCGGGCATGCAAGATGGCGGCCCCCACGTCTCACACGGGTAGGTAGGGGCGGGGCATGGTGACGCTGGCAAAGATGGCCGCCCACATCCGGGCATGGAAGATGGCGGCCCCCACGTCTCAAACGCAGCGCTGCTCGACCCTGCGCGCAGTTTAGACTTACAGGCTCTGGCGAAATGGCCCGGTTTTCCGCAGCTGGAGCAGGTCGCTTCTCAAGCTGGGCAACGGTTTCAAGGATGTTTCTCAAGCCCACAGAAATAACACAGCTTTCGCTTGGTCGGGTTCGGGGAGTGCGTGGAACCACGACTGGCAGCGGCGTTGGCGAATTCGCTCGCGGGAACCAGTGGCGGCGGAGTCGGAGGTGTCCACGGAACCGGCGGGGAATCGCGCGGCTGGACAGCGTCAGCGTCGTGCAGAGCAGCCTCCAGCGTGTCGGCCGTCTTGATCGCCCAGCGTAAGGTAAGATCAGCATTTTCCAGCAGCCGCTGGTGCACATACACTGACCTAATTCCGGTCACAAAGGCGTCTCGTACCAAGAGTTCCGCATGCTGTTCCGCCGTGAGCGTTTTGCAGTCACAAGTCCGCACGAGTGCCTGTAGAGCTCGGAGAAATTCAACGGACGACTCCGCAGGGCACTGTCTGCGCGTGGCCAAGCAATGTCTGGTGTAGACGGTGTTCACCGGCCGCAGGTACTGTCTTTTGAGGGCGTCAAGCGCCCCTTCGTAGGTTGAGAGGTCCCTGATGAATGAATAAACTTTTGGGGCGACTCTTGAGAGGAGAATTCTGTGCCTAACAGCGGGGTCAGTTGCACGAACCTCCTCCAAGTATGATTGGAAGCATGCAAGCCAGAGTTCAAAGGCAGGAGCTGCTTCAGGGTCTTGGGGGTCCAAATCCAATCTCTCCGGACGTAAAATGTCCCAGTGCCATCTAGCTGTGGTGACTTAGGGGCAACAGCATTATTTTGTTTAATGAGAAGCCAGAATGGTTTGAAGTAGCATAATGAAACTCTCAAACTTTAGGGACAGTCTCTGATGAGTCAGATCCCCAATTCTGTTTCCCTGCTTCTGCTAAAGTAGCAATCTTCACTGAGTTACAAGCTGAAGGACTCTATTGAACTGCCTTTCATGTCACTGTCTGTCTCAAACAAATTAGTAAGGTGCTCAGTAAGTTAAAGCAATTTCGATGTTTGATACTACAGTCATTCCAGAAGTGGCAGGAAGTACTGTGCCGATCTTTTGAAGAGAGAGAGAGCTTCGCGCACATCCGGTTGAAGAGTATAAAAAAGGAGCGTTTTGCGGGGATCAACGCATTAGCGACAGACCAACTGACTCGCAAGTCATTAGCAGAAACAAATAAAAGTAAAGCAGGGTCAAAGCAGAGCAGCCATTGTGTGAGGGGATCAGTGTAGGAGTGGCAACTTGAGGCTTTGGCAAGGGTGCACAGATAAGTGGCGAGTAAGGCTTTTGTCGTGGTTGAATAAGAAGTCACTAAATGACAGCTAATTAAATAAAGGGATAATGCAGGATCAGGCGATGTGCTGTAGCTGCATGATATGGGAGCTGGTGGACCCCATTGTGGTTCCTGGTGACTACATCTGCAGCAAGTGTTGGCTGCTCGAGGAACAGGCTCAAAGCTGATGACCTGGAATCTGAGCTTCAAACACTGCGGCACATCAGGGAGGGGAAGAGTTACCTGGGTTCTCTGTTTCAGGAGGCAGTCACACAGAGATTAGCTGCCTCAAATTTGGTCTGTGGTCAGGGACAAGAGGGTGTGACAGTGAGTGAGGTGGGTAGTGGGATCCAAGAGACAGTGCTGGAGGACCCTCAGCCCTTGAGATTGTCCAACAGTCTGAGATCCTTGCTGCCCTGTGTGGATGAGAATGGGGGCTGTAGGAAGGATGAGCAACCTAACTGTGGCACCATAGTTTAGGGAGCTGTTCGGCGGTGGCGGGGGGAAGAAGAAAAATATAGTGGTAATTGGGGATAGTATAGTCAGGGGAATAGACAGAGTTCTCTGTCATGAGGATAGAAGGCTGTTTTGCCTGCCTGGTGCCTGGGTTTACCATATCTTATCTGACCTGCAGAGGAATTTGCAGTGGGAGGGGAAAGATCCAGTTGTTGTGGTCCATGTGGGTACCAATGACATAGGTAGAATGAAGAAGGAGGTTCTGCTGAGGGAACTTGAGCAACTAGGGACTAAATTAAAAAGCAGAACCAAAAAGGTAGCAATCTCTGAATTATTACATGAGCCATGTCCAGATTGGCATAGGGTCAAGAAGATTAGAGAGTTAAATGCTTGGCTTAAGGATTGGTGTGGGAGAAGTGTTTGAATTCATGGGAAATTGGCACCAGTATTGGGAAAGAGGGAGCTGTTCAAATGGGATCCAATGGCAGCTGGATCCTAGCAAATCGCATAACCAGGTCTGTGGATAAGGCTTTAAACTGAATTGGAGGAGGGAGAAGAATGGGTAAAGTAAAAAAGTAAAGTGTGGATAAAGATAAAGAAAAAACAGAAGAGTGGAGTGAAGAAAAGTCAAGTGCAAAAGAGTAAAAGATTACAAGATTTTAAAAGCACAATGAGTGTTAGAGAACTTTATTTATAGTATTCAAAACAAGATCAGTGAACTTGTAGCACTAATCAGAACAGAGGAGTATGATTTTAGTGGCCATGGTTGTAGGGTGGAGAGGATTGGGAATTAAATATCAAAGGATATCAAGTAATACAGAAGGATAAGCAGGAAGGTAAGGGAGGTGGGGTAGTGTTCTTAATTAAAGATGAGATCAGGGTGATGGTGAAAAACGATATAAGATCTAAGGAGCAGAATGTTGAATCTATCTGGGTAGAGATCAGGAAAAGGGAAAAATCACTGGTGGGAGTTGCCTATTGGCCACCGAATAATAACATTACAGTGGCACAGGCAATAAACAGAGAAATACCTAAGGAATGTAAGAATGGAACAGCAGTTATCATGGGGGACTTTAACTTGCACATAGATTGGGTGAATCAAGTTGGTTAAGGCAGTCTTGAGGAGGACTTCATAGAACGTATCCATGATGGCTTTCTTGAACAGAACTGAACCTACTAGGGAATGTGTTATTTTAGGTCTGGTCCTGTACAATAAAAAAGGTAAAGTTAGTGATCTTGTAGTTAGGAATCCTTTTGGAAAAAGTGATCACAGTATGAATGAGTATCTCATACAAATAGAGCATGCAATTGTTCAAGCTAAAGCCAGTGTATTATGCCTACACAATGGAGATAACAATGGGATGACAGAGGATTTGGCTAGTGTAGACTGGGAACACAGCCTATATGGTGGGACAGTTGAGGAACAGTGGAAGACTTTCAAAGAAATTTTTTACTATGCTCAAGAAAAGTATATTCCAGTTAAAAACAAGGACAGGAAGGGTGGGGGAAGTCAGCCTTGGATAACCAAGGAAATAAAAGAAGGCATCTAACTAAAAGCTCATGCATACAAAGTCGCCAAGAGTAGTGGGAAGCTGAAAAATTGGGAAAACCTTAAAAAGCAACAAAATACCACCAAGCAAGCAATAATGAAAGGGAAGCTAGATTATGAAAATAAACTAGCACAAAATATAAAAATGGATAGGAAAAGTTTTTACAATTATATAAAGTGGAAAAGGGTGGCTAAAGTGAATGTAGGTCCCTTGGGGGATGAGAAGAGGGAGTTGGTATTGAGTAATGAGGAAATGGATGAGGCTTTGAATGACTATTTTGTATCAGTCTTCATTGTGGAGGACACATCTAACATGCCTAAGAGCGATGTTATGGATGCGATTGGAGATGACCTCGATACAATGGCTATCACGTAAGAGGTAGTGCTGAGAAAACTTGTGGCCCTGAAGATAGATAAGTCCCCTGGTCCTGATGGAATGTATCCCAGGGTACTGAAAGAAATTGCAGAAGTTATAGTAGAGGTTTTGGTGATGATTTACCAAAATCTCTGGACTCTGGGCAGGTCCCAGCAGATTGGAAGACAACAAATACCATGCCACTGTTCTAAAATGGATGCAGGCAAAAGGCAGGTAACTATAGACTAGTTAGGTTAACATCTGTAGTTGGAAAATGTTTGAACCTATCATTAGAGAAGAAATAGCAGGGCATCTGGAAAGAAATGGATCCATCAGACATGAAACAGCGTGGATTCAGCAAAGGTAGATCTTGCTTGACAAACTTACTGGAGTTCTTTGAGGATATAACTAGTGCAGTGGAACAGATGGGTATTACTAGGATTTCCAGAAGGTGTTTGATAAGGTGCCACATAAAAGACTTATCCATAAGATAAGGATGCTTAGATCTGGGGTGATGTATTAGAATGGATTGAGGATTGGTTAAATAATAGAAAGCCAAGAATTGGGATAGATGGGTGTTACTCCGGTTGGCAATCAGTGGTGAGTGGTGTGCCACAGGGGTCGGTGCTGGGCCCGCAGCTGTTCATGATATACATTAACGATTTGGGAAAGGGGACCGAGTGTAGTGCATCTAAATTTGCTGATGATACTAAATTGCATGGAGAAGCAAATTGTGCAGAAGATACGGAGAGTTTGCAGAGAGATATAGATAGATTAAATGAGTGGGCAAGGGTCTGGCAGATGGAGGAGAATGTTGGTAAATGCGAGATCATCCACTTTGGAAGGAAAAATGAAAGAGCAGATTATCATTTAAATCATAAAAATTTGCAGCATGCTGCTATGCAAAGGGGCTTGGGAGTGCATGTGCATAAATCACAAAAGGTTGGTTTGCAGGTTCAGCAGGCAATCAAGAAGTCAAAGGGAATGTTGGCCTTCATTGCTAGATGGATTGAATTTAAGAGCAGGGAGGTTATGCCACAACTGTACAGGGTACTGGTGAGGCCACCCCTAGAGTACTGTGCGCAGTCCTGGTTTCCTTACATGCAGACATACACTGGCGTTAGAGACAGTGCAGAGCAGGTTCACCAGGTTGATTCTGGAGATGAGGGGGTTAGACTATGAGTAGAAATTGAGTCTGGGACCGTACTCGCTGGAATTCAGAAGAATAAGAGGAGATCTTGCAGAAACACATAAAATTATGAAAGTGATAGATAAGATAGAGGCAGGAAAGTTGTTTCCACTGGTAGGTGAGACTAGAACTAGGGGACATAGCCTCAGGTTTTGGGGGAGTAGATTTCAGACGGAGATGAGGAGGAACTGTTTCTTTCCCAGGGAGTGGTGAATCTGTGGAATCCTCTGCCCAATGAAGCGGTTGAAGCTACAACAGTAAATATATTTGATAGCTTTTTGCATAGTAGCGGAATTAAGAGTTATGGGGAGAAGGCAGGTAGGTGGAGATGAGTCCATGGCCAGGTCAGCCATGATCTTATTGAATGGTGGGGCAGGCTCGATGGGCCAGATGGCCGACTCCTGCTCCTGTTTCTTATGCTTTTATGTTGCATTAAAGGAGAAGCAAGGTAATAATGTAAAGAGAAAGAATGTAAGCATTAACATTATGATATACTGGATAAAATATGATATAAGTTTATGATATGAGTATAGATAAAATATGAGTTTATCTATGTCTATTATGAGTCAGCCGGAGTTTGAAACAAGAAGTTTCAGGTTCGAATCCAGTCAGCTCTTAACATACTTTCCATCCGTGCTTGGATGAGTGTTAAGCTAGCAACTCCACTTCATAGAATAGACAAATGCTCAAGAATTGTCAAGGTTACCTTTACCTTTGCCTATTATGAACGAAGTTATGAAGACCGTGAAAAGGATCAGTACCTTTGAAAGGCAGTGGTTATGAACCAATGATCTTGATTGTTTTCAGAAATGCAGAATTTATTAACTCCACCAAGAAAGGATCAAAAATTATACCAAATAACGTTTGGCCTAGGATAATCTAAAAGAAGGGTAAAAGTCCTTATGAAGAGTTGAAAGACCGGGGCAGAACTTTGAAGGTGAATTATTTCTGGGTTCATTGTCTAAATGTTCATGCAAATTTTAAGTTTGTGCAAAAGCAAAGCTATTGATGAGGAAGCAACGAAGAAACTTTCAAAAATGTTGGCTGAAACGTGGTTGGCACAGAGGTGCATTTATCAAGATCTCTGCTTCACAGTTCTAGTAACTTTGGTTCAATCCCAACCTTGGGTCCTATTTATACGGAGTGCGTACATTTTTCCAGTGACAAGGGATTCCTCCAGGATCTTTGGCTTTGTCCAATATCTGAAAGACATGCGGATTAGTTAAAAAAAAGAACAAAATAGCTTTACTTGTGATATGTACATTGAAACACCAAAACATACAATGAAATATGTCATTCGCGCCATAGTTTCCGATGTATTGGGAGCAGCTGGCAAATGTCGCCATGCTTTCAGCACCAACATAGCATGCCCACAACTCATAGCTGCCCTCACCCTAGCTGGACGTTCTTGGACTGTGGGAGGAAACCAGAGCACCTGGAGGAAACCCATATAGTCACTGAGAAAATGTACAAACTCTTGCAGACAGTGGTGGGAATCGAACCCTAGCAGCGGTCACCAGTGCTGCAAAATGATTGTACTAACCACAATGCCACTGCACCATCTCACTGCCCACCATAATTTCTCCCAGCATGTGGAGTTAAGTTGATGTGGAGAGTATAAAACGGTATTAGGATAGTATTAGTACAAAATGGGTGTATGATGGTTGGAACAAATTAGATGGGCTGAAAGGCCTGTTTCCCTGCTATACCTCTGTATGATTCACTGGTGAAATCATTCATTTCCCTGCATAATTATTTCATTCTGACATGGCTGGTTTATTTTAGAAACAACTGCTAGATCACACATACCTTGCAAAGGATGAGAATCAATGTTTGGATTTAAAGTCGGGTCAAGAGCTATCGAATTTTGCTGCCGGGAGGTGGGACAATGCAGACAGGGACTGCAAGCTGAGAATCATATACCATCTGATGATCTGCAAATACGTTATAGATATGAAGTGAATATTGTCCTACAAGTTTAATTCTCCCTGAAGAAATTCTTGTCAACCTCAAATATTTAAAAAAACAATCATCCCCCATTCAGCTTATAACATTTAGAGCAGTCATATCCTGCATCTCTCAATGACTCTCTGGTGAAACAATTCATTTACCTGTGCAAATATTTAATTGTGACAAGGTCTGTTTGTTTCAGAGGAAAATTATAGGAATCACCAAGAAAGCATGAATCCATCTAGTTCCCCCACCACCTTCTGAGGCTTAAGAAGCTCCTTTAGTCTCCTTCCCACTTCTGACAAAAGGTCTGCGAACAGAAACATTCACTCTATTTCTCTTCCCAGAGATGTAGCCTGATTTGTTGAGTATCTCCAACGTTTTCTGTTTATATTTTAGTTTTCAAAAATCTATAGTATTTCCTTCAATTTTCATTGGGTAAGATAAATTTGATATACTGTAGTTCAATCAGAGCTTTAATGTACATCTGTGAGGCAGCCAGGGTATCAGTTTAACATTTCGTCCAAGAGAGACCTTGAAGGTATATTATCCCCTCAGTACTTCTCACATGCCCAGTCAACCAAGACAGTGTATGTAACTCAGAACCTCCTTACTCTGAAGGCAAGACTGTGCCTGCAGATTTGGAGAAGTATTGTATACACAGAGCACAGAAGGAAGGAGAGCCAGAAGCCTTTCGCAGAATCAACATTTCAGACTGTGTTAAACGCATCACTGATTAATTGTTTTTGACACTGAAAGGAACATATTATGAATTTCAATGATTCAAAGCATAGTTATTACCAAAGAATGCACAAATTATACACCTTGAAATTTGTCTGCTTACAGGCAGCTACAAACCAAGAAACATAAAGAACAGTTTTTTTAAAAAAGACCAAAAACAACTGCGGAGAGAAAGAGAGAGAAAATAGACACAAATCATTTAACAATAAGGAGAATCATAACTGTTCGTACTAGAAAGAAGCAGTTATTTGTTTGGTAACTATACAGAAATAGCTATTCCTTAATTTTATCTTTGTAATTTACTCATGTAATTTAATAGATTTATTGAGTGAAGGGATTAAGGCTACAGATCAGGCATAGTGTCACTGAGAAGTAGAACAGAACTGAGGAGTTGAAAGGTCTACACCTGTTTCTTATTTTCCAGTATTTCTTCCCAGTGTGGCTTTTCACGTTAGCTTAATGTGATTTTGCGATTCTGCAAGAGAACAAATCATTCCGGGAGATGATTGACATGTGTCCACACACACACACACACACACACACACACACACACACACACACACACACACACACACACACACACACACACACACACACACACACACACACACACACACACACACACACACACACACACACACACACACACACACACACACACACACACACACACACACACACACACACACACACACACACACACAATTTTATGGCCTTCTACATACCTCGGCTTAACTTTTTACAATTTTCAGAATGCCAAAATATAATTCTAAACCCTCAGTGAATTCTACATGTCCACAGAGCAGCAATTAAGAAAAGAAAATACAGAAATCTTGGACAGGATTTAGATTTTTTTAATTCCCAGCTGATGGATCCGGTCATAAATGTCAACAAAGGCATAAAACTTTAATCCTGCCCTCCAGAAAATGTCACAGTAGCAGGTTTAATGACCGTTCAGTGCCCACTAATCCAGGATTTTCACCAAGCCTTCTCCATCAACGTGGGGCGTGACCTGAGGCTGAGTGAAATAGAAATGTTGCTTTGTTTTGTGCAGTTTGTGGTTGGTTTCATTCCAATATTTTCCTGCATTTTCCTCCCATTTTCAACTGTGCTGTTTCTGGTTCATTACAAGTACTTTTCCAGGTGCTGAGCTTCTGTTCTTTCCTCGCTGGCTCCAGAATAGAGCTGTGCTGAGCTCTGACTCCACATTCATTTCCACCATATGTGAAATCACCACTGTTCTATCCTTTCCACTGAGGAATGTAGAGAACAGAGGAATTTGGGAATACAGATCTATAATTCCTTAAAAGTGCATCACATTTAGATAGGGTGGTTAAAAGAGCTTTTGGCACATTGGTCATAAATCAAAGTATTGAGTACAAGAGTTGGGATATTACTGTATGTTGAAGATGTATGAGACATTTGTGAATCTTAATATGGGGCATTGTGTGCAGTTCTGGTCACCTACCTACACAAAAATATCAATTATACTGAATGGATACAGAGAAAACCAACAAGAACATTGCCGGGATTTGTGAACCCGAGAAATAGAAAAGGTAGAACAGGTGAGGACTTTATTTCCTGGCACAGATGAGAATGAGGTGAGATTTGATAAGGGTATGCAAAATTACTAAGGTTGTAGACAGCGCAAATGCAAGCAGGCTTTTTCCACTGAGATTGGGAAAATCTAGAACTGGGAGTCAGAGGTTTGTCATGTGTCCTGTGGGCCTCTGCAGTACACCATAGGGACTGGACTTCTAGGTTTCTCTAACACCTGTGTTTACTAATTATTGGCTTAATGAGAGTCATTAAGCCCTTGCGCTTTCTGTTTAATCTTGTCAAGTTAATTGTGACTGGCACGGGTTTTCTGCTTTCTGTGATTATTCAATGCAGGCTCCCGTTTAGAGCTGGGAGAGTGGCGTCCTTTTGTTGAGAATGATTTGCCTGTGGTGTCACTCAGTCATGCCACTGAGGCTCTGTTGGTATTCTTAGGTTCAACCTCTTGTTTCCATCACTATGTGGGAACCTGCCATTTCTCTGGACCTGGGCTCAGTCATTGCCTGCACTCACCATGTCAAGATTAAGGGTGAAATGTGAAATATTTAAGCGGAACCCTAGGGCAAACATCTTCACTCAGCGGGTGGTGCAAGTGTACAATAAGCTGTCGGAGCAGTGGTGGATGTGGGTCCGATTTCACTGTTGAAGAGAGATTTGGGATTGGTCCTGGTGTGAGTTAATGGGGCCAGGCAGTATAACAATTTGGCACATACTAAATGGGCTGAAGGGCCTGGTTCTGTGCTGTAATGCTTTCTGTACATATGGTTTGAGTGAGCATTTGAGACACTAGCTGGTTACAGCCAGATAGTGGATATTCACTTTTGAAGCTAGTTTGAATCCAGTTTGGATAAAGTCCAAGCAACACACACAAATACATCTATGGAAAAGGGTAGTTGATGACTTGGGCCGAAACCCTTCCCTGTGGTTTCCCAGTGAAGCCCAACACCCTACCTGTCTGCAAAGATGTGATCATACATCATATTTCCAAGACACTGGTAGACACTGTTCACCACCACCACCCACACACACAACACTCAGTAGATGCTCATTACAGCAGATGATGTCATGACGTCTACTGTCCTGAATAGTCTCATGAGCCTAAAACTAGATGGCACAGGTTTAAATTGAGAGGGGATAAATTTAAAGAGGGTGCGAGGGGGCAGGTTTCCCATAGTGCGGTGGATTCTATGGAAGTAGCTCTTGGTTGGATTGGGAGAGGTGGTCACATTTACAATACTTAAAAGACATTTAAACAGATTCACGAATGGGTAAAATTCAAAGGGATATGAACCAAACTCAGACTTTTGAGACTAGCTCAAGAAAACAACATGGTTAGCATTGAAGAGATGGGCCAAATGGCCTGTTCCCATGCAATATGTCTCTATGAATCTGTGGTATGCTGCTGGTTTATTGACACATGTATCAAGACACAATGAAAAATATTTTGTTTGCATGCCTCCAGGTAGTTCATGCCAGGCATAAGGACAGTGGTGATGAATATGGAGTTGCAACTGTAGATAACATACAGTGCAGGAAAACAAAATGCAAGGCCTGCAAAAATGAAGTTTGCGAGATCAAGAGTTCACCTTTAGCATGCAAGTCCATTCAAGCATTCTATCATCGCAGCTCAGAAGCTGTACTTGAGCCTGTTGCTGAGTATTTGAAAGTTTGTGTATATTCTGTCCAACAAGAGAGAGTGACGGTAGTGGGAGGGGTCCATAATTATATTGATGTTTTTGCCTGAGGCAGAGGGAAGTGTAGGAGGAGTCAGCAAAGGAGTGGTTCTAATGAGATAATTGAGATAAAATAATCCACTGAATTTGTTGATGTCTAATCCTCCAAAGTGATTGAATTTTGTTAAGACTATTGTCTTCCTCTACCCATATATATTTTTTCATTTTCAAGATGATGCTACATTTTTATAAATAAACAGCTACTAATTCATTTATAAAGTATGCCTATATTGTCATCTATATGGGGTTCATAAAGTATATACCTTTAGTTAATCAACTCGCACGCATCAGAATGACATCATATTCACTTTGTCTGTAATCTTGTTTTTCCCAAGGTCACTCGATCAAACTTCAGTGGAGTATTAACGACGTGTGAGTTAGAAATAGCTCCATCAAGCCTTCCCATTTTAGTCCAATGTAATTCAGTGGCTGGTGCCTCAACGTTCTCAAGGGGAAGACCTCTGGTCTAAACCCTGCCACACCTCTGCACATTACAACAGCACTAGTTCCTTAAAACATCAGTTGCATCTCCCAGACAATGTAAAAAGATTGTATTATGCCTTGTTCACAAAAAATGAGAAATCCAATCCAGTCCATTTCTTTCCCTTTAACCTTTTTCCTCAACTAACCACAAAGCAATACAATTGTTGTCTGTCCTATCACATAATACGAAGGGTAGCTTCTCCAATCACTTTATAAACAATACAAAAGAATGCAATACAAATCACTACAGCACAAATGAAGGAATCTCTAGCCGTGCATTCTCTGAGACCTGTGTTGTGCTGTCAATCCAAATAAATGCATGTGCGCTAGAGTAGGATTTTCAGATACAGGTTCTGAATTGCAGTCAAAACTAACACTTAATGGTAAATACAATCAGTTTCTTCAATAATTGTAGAAAAATCAATGGTAAAGGAAGATAGCTGTATCAAGGCAAGTCCCTTCTTGATTAATTGAGGTTTACAACTTAAATTTCCTGGACTTCCCTGAGGGGCAGTTTTTAAGATGTGTTCCAGGTAGCGTTGCAGTACAATATGTTGATCAATTGGTGAACTACTGGAGTATTAGGAAATCAGCAACAAAAGGAAAGCTTTCTGTGCCTGGCAGAAGGACATCAACTGCAAGGCAAAAAGAGAAGCCCACTCCAAAGCTAAGGCCATAGGCCATTTAGTGTAAGGGAAATAAAGAATCAGTGGTGGACCGAGAGAGCCCTAGAAATATAGCAGTTTGCTGACTCTGGTGATATCAGAGGTTTCTTTATTGCAACCAAGGCAGTCTGTGGCCCAAACCCCCTTCACTCCAAAGATGTACTAAGGCTGCTAAAGGACAATGATGCCATCAATTCTCGATGGAAGGAACACTTTCAGGAGCTTCTTAATCAACCAGCTCCCACAACAAACTATGAAGGAGGACATGAATAAGCCTCCTAGCATCAAAGAGGTGCAAACGGCTTGCAAGGATTTGAGGAACAAGGCCATCGGGCCTGATGGAATCCCAGCAGAAATCCTCAAGGAAGGTGGCTGTAACTGTATCAGAGACATGTTTCATTGAGATGTTTATTTTACATGTTTTTGTCACAAATTCATGATTATTTTATCATCTTAAAATATTTTATGTAATGTTTTATTTAAGGACTAGAGTTTAATGGGTCACACGACTAGAGTTTAACGGATCACATGACCACAGTTTAATAAAAGCGTGACTGTGGTATTATGGGTCAGAACCAACACGGAAACAGAGAAAGACACATGGCCCTAAAATAACCTTATTCTGCATGTGGTCCAAGAGGCGCACACGGTAATTGTTTATTGTTTATATTGTGTACAATGATGTTGATGTGCCTTTATATGAACAGTGTGATACGTTTTTAGTGATTTATTTGATCTCAGCACACTTCTGATGTGCTAACATGTTTGGGCCTGTTTAGCAGCGGACACTATAACTTGAGAGACTTTAGAAGACTGAGAGATGTATGTTTCAAACCTTTTATGACTTTTATTTTTTTGTAGTTTTCATAGTGTCTACTGAAGAAAGAGAGAGAAATAAAATAAATCTTCAAGGACATCTGAATATTGCATGGCCATTATTTCATTGGACTGGAGCAGTTACAGTGGCAAAGAACATTTAAACCATTTACCTGACCTGCTTGTAAAGATCGGGGACCAGGAGAAGATTCCAGCTGATCTCAGGGATGCCCTGATTGTCACACACTTCAAAGAGGGTGACAGAGCTGTCTGAGGAAATTATTGAGGCACCTCCCTTCTCTCTACAAAAGGAAAAGTAATCACCCAAGTTTTATGTAACCGGCTTTCACCTCTGACGGAAGATCTCCTGCCTGACTTCCGTCCAGCCAGAAGAACATCTGACATGATTCAACAGTACGTCAAATGCAGGAGAAAGCCCGAGAACAAAATCTCCCACTTTATATGGCCTTCATAGACCTTAGAAAAGCATTTGACTCTGTAAATCATCCTGCCCTTTGGCAGGTACAGTCCAAAATCGTATGCCTGAAGAAATACCTCAAAATGCTGCAACTCTTACACAATGATATAAATGCAACAATCCTCAGCAACTGCGGCTCTGAAACAGCACCTTTTAAGGTTGAGACCGAGCTCAAACAAGGGTGCATCATTGCCCCTACTCTGTTTACCATTTTCCTTACATCCATTCTTCACCTCACAGGCCAAGACTTCCCACAAGGAGTCCAGATTCTCTATAGGACAGATGGTGGGGGGGTGGCACTCTCCAAAGTTAACAGGTTCAAGACAAAGAGCAAGGTGTCAACTACTTCCATCATGGACTCCAATATGCAGGTGAAAATGACATCGTAGCTCACTCTGAGGAGGATCTGCAGTGTATAATGGAAGCTTTTAAAAGAGCGTTCAATTTCCTGGGACTTGATCTAACTATCAAGAAAACTCAAGTCCTGCACCAACCTGCTCCAGATCATGCTCCTAAACCGCCATCCATTCAAGTTGACAACATCCCATATCTTGGCAGCCTTCTTTCTTCTAGAGCCAACATTGACCTTGAAATAAATTGCGGATTAGGCTGTGCGAGTGGAGCTTTTGCCAGGCGGAGAAAGAGGGTTTTTGATGGTCAAAATTTCAAGGCCAACACTAAGCTTCAGGACTATAAAGATATAGTCCTTCCCTCCTTGCTACATGGATGATATATAGCTGGCACATAAAATCCTTAGAAAGTTGCCATCAAAGATGCCTCCGTAAGACTCTGAGAGTTAGCTGAAAGAACAGGCATACTAATTCCAGCATCCTGGAGGAAGCCTACATTAACTCCATACCCACCAATTGTGATAGGTTGGCCACATTATCCATATTCCTGACCCCCACCTCCCAACATAATTCCCGTTCGGCCAACTCAAGGATGGAAAGTGCACTCCTGGAGGGCAGAAAGAGCAGTCCAAGGACAACATCAAGAGCCACCTCAGGAAGTGCTGCATCAACCTGTTTGGATAGGAGAAATTAGAGCAGGATAGGAAAAGCTGGAGAAGATCTGTTTATGAGGGGACTGCGCAGCTCAAAGAATGCCTCCACCTTGCCGCTGAGACTGAGAAGCTTCAACGTAAGGAGAGACTGGGAAAAGCCCAACCAGCTACATCCACCACCACTTCAGCTACACCTGTCAACACTGCAGTAGGACTTGTGGATTATGGATCAGCCTCTTTGGTCATCTCAAGACCCACAAGTGACTAGATCAACCACCAGGGGAAGAATCATACTGACTACGAGTAATAGCTGACGACAATGATTACGTGACCTTATTTTAGGGACTGAAGCCGGTCAAAAAGAAGGAATATCATTGGGGGGGAACTTTGGGAATAGTGACCATAACTCCATATAATTATGGTGGTTATGGAAATGATAGTCTAGAAATGAATGCCTTACGTTGGGGGGAAGACTCATTTCATTAGACTAAGATAGGACCTGCCTAAGGTTGACTGGGAGCATCAACTTTCAGGGGCATCTACCCCTGCAAACAGGAGGCAGTCGAAGGAAAAACAGCGAAGCTTCAAGATCCTCATGTTCTAGTAAGGCAGGAGATCTCAACCTGGGATCCACTGACCCTGCGGTTAAAGGTAGGGGTCAATGGTATAAGAAAGGTCAGGTCTATTGCTGTAAGGGTATGAGTCAGGGTATACAATTCAGGAAACCCTGAGGGTCACATAAAGAGTAAAAAGGGAAGTATATGATAAATACAAGGAACTAGAGATCAGTGAGACCCCACAGGAGTACAAAAGCTCTACAAAATGTGATCTTCGGTCCAAGTGCTGGAAGATGAGATTAATATAGAAGGGTGCCCACTAGTCAGTGTGGATGTGGTGGATTGAATGTGCTCTACATCCCTATAACTTTAGCGACTGAGATAATGTATGAGCTAATATATGGGTGGGAATCTTGTCACTGTGCGTACATGGACAGAGACATTCTGTTTGTGGGCTGGTAATATTTGAAGTAACAGCCAGTACTTACCTTTACTCTTGAATGGGTCACTGAAGCCTTGTTCATCAGCACTCTGCCTTATTTTACCCCCTCCGTCCTTCACTGAGAAGTAGCAGAGTACCTGGACCGCTGAGCAGTGGGGAGTCTCAGAATGAATGTGACCCCACAGAGGAACTGGAACCTTGGTTTGGTCTCGGGTGGGTGCTGCAAGAGTTAGTATGGTGCGAAGGAGTTTCAAAGAGTCATAGTCATTGATCACCACAGCACTGAAACAGACCCTTTGGCCTATCTAGTCTATGCTAAACTGTTATACTGCTTTGTCCCGCCAACCCACACATGGAACATAACCCTCCACTCTCTCCCATCCATCTATTTATCCAAAGATCTCTTAAATAATTCTATCAAAGTTGCATCCACTATTTCAACACTCACACCACCCTCTGTAAAGAAGATCATTCCTCAGGTTCCCCTGAAATATTGCACCTTTCACCCTCACCCTCCAACAAGATGCCCTGGACCCCATTGTTGACGTTTTCATCTTGCATAGATGCTGCCCGACCTGAGTGATTCAAGCACTTTCTGTTTTAGTTTCTGACTTCCAGAATCTACTTTTTATTTATTTTCTCTATTTGATTCTCAATAACTTGACTGCAACATTAACTGAAATGTTTTAAATGCTCTTGAATATGATTTTAAAATGTACTGAGAAGCAAAGACCAAAGTAGAAAATGCTATTCTTTTAATATCGTGCTGATTAATTAATCTTTCATGTGGCAGTCAGCTTGATGAGGACACATTTATACCTGTGGACAAAACAGTTTTGTGGGCTACAGTAGTTCTCATGATGTAGGCTCATTTCTGACCTCTAGTGTAGCGTGTCTGTGGGCACGTGGAATCTGCACATTCTCCCTGCAAATGTGTGGGTTTACTCCAGATGTTCTCATTTCCACCCACATTCCAAAGATGTACAGAGTAATAGGTCAATTGGTTGTAGTAATTTACTGTGAGTGCAGGTAATTAGTTAATTACTGTTACATATATCAAGATACACTAAAAAGTATCTTGATAAATTTCTGACTCTCCAGGCTGATTATTAGGACAAAATGGAAATAATGTTATACAGAATAATAGAATAATAGATTTACTAGAATGTTACCTGGGTTTCAGCACCTAAGTTACAGGGAAAGGTTGAACAAGTTAGGTCTTTATTCTTTGGAGCGTAGAAGGTTGAGGGGGTAGTTGATAGAGGTATTTAAAATTATGAGGGGGATAGATAGAGTTGACGTGGATAGGCTTTTTCCATTGAGAGTAGGGGAGATTCAAACAAGAGGGCATGAGTTGAGAGTTAGGGGGCAAAAGTTTAGGGGTAACACGAGGGGGAATTTCTTTACTCAGAGAGTGGTAGCTGTGTGGAACGAGCTTCCAGTAGAAGTGGTAGAGGCAGGTTCGGTATTGTCATTTAAAGTAAAATTGGATAGGTATATGGACAGGAAAGGAATGGAGGGTTATGGGCTGAGTGCGAGTCAGTGGGCTAGGTGAGAGTAAGAGTTCGGCACGGAGTAGAAGGGCCAAGATGGCCTGTTTATGTGCTGTAATTGTTATATGGTTATAATCAGATTCAGAATCAGATTTAATCTCACTGGCATATGTCATGAAATTTATCAACTTTGCAGCAGCAGTACATAATAATAGGGAAAAACTGGATTACAGTAAGTGTATATATATTAAATAGTTAAATTAAATAAGTAGTGCAAAAGTAGAAATAAAAAAGTGGTGAAGTAGTGTCCATGGGTTCAATGTCCATTCAGAAATTGGATGGCAGAGGGTCACAGTTACTGAGAAAGTGCGATGCAGGTGAACAAAGTGCAAAAATAAAGGTAGATTGAGAGATCGAGGGTTCGTCTGTATTTATAAGTGGTCCTCAAGATTCTTATAGCAGCTAGTTAGAAGTTGTTCTTGAACCTGATACACTGATGGGAGAATCAGTAGCTACTTAATGCGCAGAATCGGAATTAGAATCCGGTTTATTATCGGTTACACCTGCCATGGAGTTTGTCATTTTGCGCACCAGTACAGTGCAATACATAAAAAAATGATAAAGTGGAATAGCAAATGTAAATAATAAATAATTGGTGCAAAAGAGAGTGAAATAGTGAGGTAGTGTTCATGGGGTCATGATCTTGGACACAAAGAAGCTCTTTCTAAAGTATTGAGTGTGTGTTTGTGTGTCATATTTTCAACAAAATGTTATTATCAAGGTATATACATGTGACAATATACAACCCTGAGATTCATTTTCTTGTCGGCATTCACAGTAGATGCCAAGAAACACAATAGAATCTATGAAAAACTAGACGGATAAACAACCACTGTCCAAAAGAAGACAAAATGCGCACGTTAAAAAAAAAGAAAAATTACGAAATAATAACAATTAATAAATGTGGAGAATTTGAGTTGTAGTCCTTGAAAGTGAGTTATTAGGTTGAGAAATTCACCCAGTGCTGGGGAGAGTGAAGCTATCCCGGCTGGTGGTGTGGGAGCTAAGGCTCCTGGACCATGTTCCAGACGGCAGCAGTGAGAAGTGATCATGGACTGGATGGCCGGACTCCTTGAGGATGGACGCTGCTTTCCTGCACCAGCGCTCCTTGTGGATGTGCTCAATGGAGGGACGGGCTTTACCTGCGATGCACTGGGCTGTATACAATACTTTTCGTAGACATGCGAGGGCATTGGTGTTTCCATACCAGGTAAACTGTCAAGATAATCTCAGCCATGCGTCGATAGAATCTTGCCAAAAACATGCTGCATTTGTGCAAATTTCTTAGTAGGGGCACTGCCATGCCTTCATTGTAAAGGCGTTTACATGCAGGAGATGTGAGAGAAATTGAAAAGCTAGCATAGACTCAATGGACTGAAGCCATTTTTCCATGTCAAATATGATATAATATATTAATAATTTATAATGAAGATACAAATGTAAACTCAGTGGCCACTTTGTTAGGTTCATCTGTACGCTGGCTGGTTAATGCAAACATCCTCTCAGCCAATCATGTGACAGCAACTCAATCGATAAAAGGTCAGGAGGTTCAGTTGTTCTTCAAACCAAACATCAGAATTTAGAAGTGGGATCTAGATGACCTTGTCTGTGGAATGATTATTGGTGTCAGATGGGGTGGTTTGAGTATCTTACAAATTGCTGATATCCTGGGGTTTTCAGGCACACCAGTCTCTCGAGCGGACAAAGAACGGTGTAAAAATCAGTAAGCATTCAGCGAGTGGCAGTTCTGTAGGTGAAAACACCTTGTTAATAGGAGAGTCAAAGAAGAATGACCAGACTGGTTCTGGCTGACAGGAAGGCAACAGTAACTCAAGACCATGCTGATTCTAATCCTAAACCTAATAAAGTGGCCACTAAGTCTATGTTGGATTATAGCTGTGATTAAATAAACATTTTTTATAATAATTATTAATGAAACATTGCCACTCTTATATATTGCAAGCAATATTATTCAAAACAAATGCTTGCTGACAGCTACCTTTAGAGAAGGTTTGGCTGGTAGCAAGTTCACCTTTGGTAACATATGTACTCCAGCAGGAACGTGTGAGGGTGGGAGGTTTGTTCAAAATAAGCACAATTATGAGCGTGATTGGAGCGGGAGTAGTCAATTGCGCCCAAAGCAGAAATACTGCGCTCATTACGCCTTTCAAAAGAAAAGCGATTGAAAGGAGCCTGTTGGCTAAAGCATAGTTTATTCCCAGCTCTAACTGCAGGTGGCTGGTAAGTGCTTATCAAGCTCAACATTTATTTGATCTCCAGATTCTGTTGCTGCCATAGATGCAAGGTTAAGTAATAGAACCTGCTGAGAGACTGATCAAAAACTGCAAGGGATTAGCTTCCTAAAAGCTCTGTTTTACATGTAATGGCTTCAGCCTTGCTTCCTTGCTGGGACTGAGCCAGACTTGCAGGCCTGAATATATACCTAAAAAACCGAGGAGCTGAACATTAAATCTGAAGCAACAAACAGGCAAGAAAGTGCAAATATTCCTTTTCTCCTCTGCTACAGAGCTGAGAAGAGATCTTGCAACAAGAATCCTAGCGGTTTAAATGCAGAAGAATTATTGGCAAGTGCCAGGGATTTACCTGCCTTTAACAGATGAACAAGTGAATGCCAAAGGTGAAAGTGAAAACATTGGTGAGGGAAATCCACAAAAATCTTCAAGTACTGGATATCTGATACAAATAAAGGCAAGAAATGTGGGAAAAATTCAGCAGACTAGGCATCATCTGTGGAAAGATTCAATGTTTTGTATGCACAGTTCTTTACTTTATAACTGTGATTAGTAAAACCTGCACTGGCTATATTTTAACCGAAGCCAGTTAGAGGACTATTTATGATGTGAGGCTTGCTTATCTCCATCTTGCTTACATTGATCTATTTTCTGCTGCGTTCTATTGCATATACTCAACATTGGATATTAAAAGCACGCACCATGTTTTAAAAGGAAGGAAAAAACCCTAACAGGCAATGTGAGGTTTAATGCTTGCTCTTCTGCTGTGAGAGTTCCACCATGCTGGAAGATCAATAGAATAATTAATAAGGAGGATGTTGTTCAGCTTCAGCTGTGGGTTAAAAACAAAGTGAAGTCTGAAATGTAAAATAAACAAGCTACAATTGGCCATGGCTTAGTAAGGTCCAATCTCAATTATAAACCTATAAGACCAAATGCTATTGTTTCATGATCCACGTAAGTACATCGCTTATATATCCAATCAGCAATGTCAGAGGTACCCTCATATAGAATGATTTATTAAAACAAGTCTCTCAGTTGAATTTCCCCATGGGGATGAATAAAGTATCTATCTATCTATCTATCTATCTATCTATCTATCTATCTATCTATCTATCTATCTATCTATCTATCTATCTATCTATCTATCTATCTATCTATCTATCTATCTATCTATCTATCTATCTATCTATCTATCTATCTATCTATCTATCTATCTATCTATCTATCTATCTATCTATCTATCTATCTATCTATCTATCTATCTATCTATCTATCTATCTATCTATCTATCTATCTATCCTTTTGATATCAATGAAGACCAAGGGTGAAGTGAACCCCCCAATGGATTAGAAAATGTTCATCTCTCAGTTAATATCAGCAAAGGAGATAGAGGAGGGAGGGGGGATTTTAACCAGGGAGAGAGGCTGTTTTGGCAGCAGTTGGGAATTGGTTAGAGAGCCAAGGCTATCCTGCTGACCTGTGTTCAATCTCAGCGCGTTAGACAGCAACTGAAAACTCCGTGTTGGAGAAGACCAAAGGCTGTTAAAGAATTTAATCTTCAGTCTGTGAATCTAATGCAGGGCAAGCAGGCACCCAAACCTTTGTGAACTTTGTCTATGAAATTATAGTGGATGCTAAGCAATTTTGGATAGGACGTGAACCAATCCAACCAACTAGGCAACTACTAGGGTATTTTGAGTACCATGTGAAAGGTTTCCTTCATAAGGGTCGTAAATTGGTGCTGGTGTTGGATTATTATTGCCATATGCCTGTGTTGCATACTGTCCATACAGATCAAATCCTTACATGGTACATTGAGCTAGAATAAGGTAAAACAATAACAATGCAGGTTAAAGTGTAACAGCTACCGAGAAAGTACAGTGCAATTAAATGATAAAGTGAAAATCATAACAAGGTAATTTGTGAGATCTGGGGTCCATCTTATCCTACAAGAAGTCCATTGAAGAATCTGATAGACTCTGCTTTTGAGCCTTGGAGGTATGTGTTTTCAGGTTCTGGGAGAAGGGAGAAGAGAGAATACCTGGGGTGAGAGGGGTCTTTTCTGGTTGCTTTACTGAGGCAGCAAGAAGTATAGACAGGGTCCCTAGGGGGGAGCCTAGTTCTCACGATGTGCTCAGCTGTGTCCACAACTCTCTTCAGTTTCTTATGTTGTGCAGAGCAGCTGTCAAAGCAAACTATGATGCATCCAGTCAGATGGTGCATCGATAAAAATTGGGGTGGATTGACCAGGAAATGTCAAATTTCTTTAGCCTCCTGAGGAAGTAGAAGTGTTCGTAAGCTCTCAAGTTCAAAATCAAGTTTAATTGTCATTCAGCCATACATGAATACAGCCAAATGAGACAGTGTTTCTCTGGGGTCAAGCAAAACACAGCGCCAACAGTCACACACAACCCAAGATATACAGTATATAGAATATGCAAGATAACAAGTGCATATAAGGTATCTGTAAAATTCAGTCCACAGACAAAATATAGTCCAACACCCTGAGTCCACAAATGTTGTAATAGTCGGTAGCTGAATACAATATGGCTTGTCTTCTGCGGACGTACACTGGGACAGCAGCTCTGGCTCCAGCTCAGACTCCACACCACACTGCTTCGGGCACTCCGGTGAGGCACAGCAACTCCAGCGCCTCTCTCCTGGCTGGCTGTAGACAGCTGATGAATCAGTGACTCAGACTTTCAGAATTCCACATCAGCAACAGATTCGTGCCATCGCAAGCAAACCGACTAAGACAATCGCTTGCTGTTAGACTACACACTGCCTTTGCGCACCAACTCTTCTGATGCTTCTCTGATGTAGGCACCAAGTCCTGCCCCTTCAGTCCCTGCACCAACGAGCAACTCGCTGACGGGGTAGACTAGTTGCATTTTAAATTCGTAATGCCCAGCAGGGTTGGTGATTGTAAAAATTAGGTTTAAAAACAACAATAACAGCTTTGTTTGGCCCTGTAGAAGCCACAAGGACCGAGCACACTGCCATTTTATTATGAGCCTTCTTGGTTCTGGTTATAAGACCTCCTGTTTCTCTGTTCTCCAGTGGCAGGAGATCCTTGTGGCATTCCTTCTTTTTAATGAGGTAACAACACACTGGGAGCTTAGAAAATCAACATATGGTTCAAAACTCGGCTTTGGAAGTGATTTCACTGCCAGTGGAAGAACAAGATGAAAGGCTGTGGTGGAAGAGCTGCTCACAAAGCTGCAGGAGCTCCCTGGGATGAACCTGGGAGGTTTTGGCTTCCAACAGAATCATCAGATTATGTCCCGGCCCTATTCACAGCAACATGCATAATTCAGCAGCAAAATACTGTAGATACTAAAATCCTGAAACAGAAACAGAAAATGCTTGAAACACTCAACAGTTCTGGCAGCAACTGTGGTAAAAAAAAAAAAGTTTATGTTTCAGGTGAAGAACATTAACCTGATAGAACTTTGACTAAACTTCTGTTAATTTAGCATGGAAAATATTGATTGTGGAGTAATCATGTCATTAAAACCAACAGAGGATTATTTGCAATTATTATCAAAGTGCAGAGTCTTCACATGCAAAGGCAGTCTCTGAACATCTCTCACATTACTGATCCTTATGTACTTATAGACCATTACACCACTGGTGCATCTATTACTCATGGGCAAATAAAGTTACAATGCTCTGATACTTTATAAAGTAACTGTTGCTCAAGGCAAAATAAAGTAGTAGTGCTCTGTCTGATATAATCAGAATGCAAAATAGTTGCATTAATTATGTCTTTGCTGCTATGATATTCTGAGGTTTGCCACCTGTTTGAACAATTAAATCATCACCTTACTTGTTTTTTTTTCCCCTGGCTTCCCAATTGTTCTTATGTACTAATGAATGGTCTTTGACAAATAGAGTTATCTCTGTTTTACTCTCCACAGTTGTTTCCATAAGGCCATAAGACATAGGAGCAGAATTGGGCCATTCAGCCCATCAAGCCTGCTCCTCCATTCCATCATGGCTGATTTATTATCTCTCTGCCTTCTCCTCAAAACCTTCGATGCATTGCAAATCGCTTTATATTTGATCTCCCAAAGAGCAGCAAC
Organism: Hemitrygon akajei; assembly: GCF_048418815.1. Lineage (NCBI taxonomy): Eukaryota > Metazoa > Chordata > Chondrichthyes > Myliobatiformes > Dasyatidae > Hemitrygon > Hemitrygon akajei. Next base: position 27,878,552 of record NC_133155.1, read on the forward strand.
TTGCACTTACTTGGATTACATTCTATCTGCCAATTATCCATTCATATTTACAACCGATCTATATACCGCTGTGTCCTTTGGCAACCTTCTACACCATCCATAAAGCCACCGATATGTGTCACCTGCAAGTCTACATACCCGCCCATTCGCATTTTCTTCAAAGTTATTATCACAGAGCAGAATTCTCAGTAAAGACCCTTGCAGGTCACCACTAGTCATGAAATTTATCCAGACCACTATCCTCTTTTCAGTGGGCAAGTTAATTCAAAATCCAAATGACCAAGTCACCATGGATCTTGTTCATCTGCCTGACTTACTGAGCATTTCTGTCTTTGATTCAAAACCAAGCCAAAGCAAGCCTAAGTGAAGACCAGACAGCAACTGGTAAGACAGAAGTAGGTTTAATGTTGCCGTTTAATGACCATTCATCAGAACCAGAGAGTCACACAGCACACCACAGCAGTTCATTTCATTTCCAGTTGCAAGTTGTTTTTAAAGGAAGTGATTTTTATCCTGCTATCCAAGCAACAGAATAAGAGTGATTTGTGTAGCCCATGGGGTAAATAGGCTGAGAAACTCCCGTTATTTTTTGTCCAGAATTTGACAAGTGCCATCCCCAAGTCCCGCTAATATCAGTGAGTCCTTCATGCTCTTATTCCTTTCCATCTGAACCATTGACAGATCTAGAGGTTACCAGATGAAATGTTTACAATGCACCTTTTAAATTATGTGGTTTGGGTTTTCTTCAAGCCAGTTCCACCCAGAAGCCAAGTTAGCTGGAACAAACACATGAATGAAATGTTAACTTACGGAATGACAACATTCAATGTTGTCTCCCACCCTGTGCTGGGCACCTCCATTCCTAACATGTCAGGAAATTAAAACTACTTGTGTGTGTGCATGACTGTGTACATATTAAGTGGCATGTTTCCTATCTTTGAAAGTTTTTGATTTTTATGAATTACTTAGACATAGAATTGTAGCTTCACAGGTCTCTTCACACATAATATCCACCAGTCACTCCCAAATCCATTCAACCATTCTTCACAGGGAGCTAATAGACAGACATAAACTGTATTAAGAAGACAAAAGTTTTCACAGACTCTTTAAAGTTCTTCATAAAAAATCAGCTAGGATGTTATTTCCAGTTGAAAACCTACATCACTCATATCTGGCACTTTGCATTGCACAGATCCAGCACCCAAGGTCCCAGTATACTGCTGCACTGACTATCTTAAAATATGTATCTCCATTTAATCCAAAAATTTTCAATCCAACCTTTACCAAAAAGGCATCCAGCTGTCATGGGTTGACATACTTTGATGGCCGTGTATTTTAAGTATCTCTGCTTCTGAGGAAATATATAGTAGTATTGCAATTACTTTAGTCATGTACAAACCCCATTTCCAGAAAAGTTGGAATATTTTCCAAAATGCAATAAAAACAAAAATCTGTGATATGTTAATTCACGTGAACCTTTATTTAACTGACAAAAGTACAAAGAAAAGATTTTCAATAGTTTTACTGATCAACTTAATTGTAGTTTGTAAATATACACAAATTTAGAATTTGATGGCTGCAACACACTCAACAAAAGTTGGGACATAGGCATGTTTACCATTGTGTTACATCACCTTTCCTTTTAATAACACTTTTTAATCATTTTGGAACTGAGGATACTAATTGTAGTAGATTTGCAATTGGAAATTTTGTCCATATTTGCTTGATATAAGACTTCAGCTGCTCAACAGTCCGTGGTCTCCGTTGTCTGATTCTCCTCTTCATGATGCGCCATACATTTCCAATAGGAGATAGAGCTGGACTGGCAGCAGGCCAGTCAAGCACACGCACTCTGTGTCTACAAAGCCACACTGTTGTAGCCCGTGCAGAATGTGGTCTGGTATTGTCCTGCTGAAATAAGCATGGACGTCCCGGAAAGAGATGTCGCCTTGATGGCAACATACATCTCTCTAAATTCCTAATATACGCCTCAGAGTCAATGGTACCTCCACATACATGCAACTCACCCATGCCGTGGGCACTGATGCACCCCCATACCATCACAGATGCTGGCTTTTGCACCTTTCACTGATAACAATCAGGATGGTTGTTTTCATCTTTGGCACGGAGAACTCAATGCCCGTTTTTTCTGAAAACTAGCTGAAATGTGGACTCATCTGACCACAGCACATGGTTCCACAGTCTTTTGGTCCATCTGAGATGAGCTCGGGCCCAGAGAACTCACCGGCGTTTCTGCGTAGAGATGAGGAATGGCATCCTCCTTGCGTAATACAGTTTCAAGTTGCATTTCTGGATGCAACGACAGACTGTGTTAAGTGACAATGGTTTTCCAAAGTACTCCTGAGCCCAGGTGGCTATAACTGTCACAGTAGCATGACGGTTTCTTAGGCAGTGCCGCCTGAGGGCTCGAGGATCACGCACATTCAACAGTGGTTTCCGACCTTGCCCTTTATGCACTGAGATGTCTCTGAATTCTCTGAATCTTTTCACAATATTATATACTGTAGATGTTGAAAGACCTAAATTCTCTGCAATCTTGCATTGGGAAATGTTCCTTTTGAACTGACTAACAATTCTCTCATGAATTTTGGCACAAAGGGGTGAGCCACGACCCATCGTTGCTTGCAAAGACTGAGCCTTTGATGGACGCTACTTTTATACCCAGTCATGATACCTCACCTGCTACCAATTAGCCTACTTAATGTGGAGTCCTCCAAACCGGTGTTACTTGAATATTCTGTGCAGTTTTCAATCTTATTTTAACTCTGTCCCAACTTTTGTTGAATGTGTTGCAGCCATCAAATTCTAAATTTGTGTATATTTACAAAATACAATTAAGTTGGTCAGTAAAACTATTGAAAATGTTTTTATTGCATTTTGGAAAATATCCCAATTTTTCTGGAAATGGGGTTTGTATAATGTTCTTCTAATGGGTTGTGGATCCCCTTAATGGAGGACACCTGTGTATGGCTTTGTTTAACAGGACGAGGTTGTTGCATGGGCAGTCACCACACAGATGTAGGGCAGGGTCCAGTGACATAACCTGCAAGACAACTGAGGACTTAATGAATACTTTGCATCAGTATTCACTATGGAAAAGGATCTTGGTGATTGTAGTGATGACTTGCAGCAGTGTGAAAAGCTTGAGCATGTAGATATTAAGAAAGAGGATGTGCTGGAGCTTTTGGAAAGCATCAAGTTGGATAAGTCGCCAGGACCAGATGAGATGTACCCCAGGCTGCTGTGGGAGATGAGGGAGAAGATTGCTGAACTTCTGGCGATGATCTTTGCATCATCAGTTGGGATGGGAGAGGTTCCGGAGGATTGCAAGGTTGTGGATGTTGTTCATTTATCCAAGAAAGGAAGTAGAGATAGCCCAGGAAATTATAGACCAGTGAGTCTTATCTCAGTGGTTCATAAGTTGATGGAAAAGATCCTGACAGGCAGGAGGTATGAACATTTGGAGAGGTATAATATGATAAGCAGTCAGCATGGCTTTGTCAAGGGCAGGTCATGCCTTATGAGTCTGATTGAATTTTTTGAGGATGTGACTAAACACATTGATGAAGGAAGAGCAGTAGATGTAGTGTATATGGATTTCAGCAAGGCATTTGATAAGGTACCCCATGCAAGGCTTATTGAGAAAGTAAGGAGGCATGGGATCCAAGGGGACATTGCTTTGTGGATACAGAACTAGCTTGCCCACAGTAGGCAAAGAGTGGTTGTAGACGGGTCATATTCTGCATGGAGGTCAGTCACCAGTGGGGTGCCTCAGGGATCTGTTCCGAGACCCTTACCATTCATGATTTTTATAAATGACCTGGATGAGGAAGTGGAGAGATAGGTTAGTAAGTTTGCTGATGACACAAAGGTTGAAGGTTGTGGATAGTGTGGAGGGCTGTCAAAGGTTACAGTGGGACATTGATAGGATGCAAAACTGGGCTGAGAAGTGGCAGATGGAGTTCAACCCGGATAAGTGTGAAGTGATTCATTTTGGTAGGTGAAATACGATGGTAAAGTATAGTATTAATGGTAAGACTCTTGGCAGTGTGGAGGATCAGAGAGATCTTGGGGTCCATAGGACACATAAAGCAGCTGTGCAGGTTGACTCTGTGGTAAAGAAGACATACGGTGTTTTGGCCTTCAACAATCAGGGAACTGAATTTAAGAGTTAATGTTGCAGCTATATAGGACCCTGGTCAGACCCCACTTGGAGTACTGTGCTCAGTTTTGATCGCCTCACTACAGGAAGGATATGGAAGCCATAGAAAGGGTGCAGAGGGGATTTACAAGAATGTTACCTGGATATGGGAGCATGTCTTATGAGAATAGGTTGAGTGAACTCAGCCTTTTCTCCTTGGAATGACAGTGAATGAGAGTTGACCTGATAGAGTTGTATAAACTGATGAAAGGCATTGATTGTGTGGATAGTCAGAGGCTTTTTCCCAGGGCTGAAATGGTTGCCACAAGAGGACACAGGTTTAAGGTGCTGGGCAGTAGGTACAGAGGAGATGTCAGGGGTAAGTTTTTTCACGCAGAGAGTGGTGAGCGCATGGAATGGGCTGCCAGCAACGGTGGTGGAGGCGGGTACAATAGGGTCTTTTAATAGGTTTGATAGGTGCATGGAGCTTAGTAAAATAGAGGGCTATAGGCAAGCCTAGTAATTTCCAAGGTAGGAAAATGTTCGGCACAACTTTGTGGGTGAAGGGCCTGTATTGTGCTGTGGGTTTTCTATGTTCTATGACTCTTCACTGCAGTGGCCTCCTTCCAACTTCTCTGCCATTGTGTTGTGTCATCATCTTCCACCACTGTTGAGGGCTTGGTTAAATCACTCTTTGTCTGCAAACTCCTCCTTGACCCTACCAGATGGCATCACTCTTGGGATCTCAAAGACCACGACAAGGTGAAGATTGGCTGGAGAACAGGAAATATATATTGAATCCACAGAATGTACTGTTAAATTTATGTTTTGAAAGAGTGAAATTAAAACACTCCATCTTATTCCCACAAAGCTATCTGTCACTGATGGTGAAATTGAAATTTGGTGTCTGGCACAGAAGCAGAAATAGTTTGTGACGCTGCTTGAACAGTGGGAACAATCAAAGTGAACACAGTCAGCACATCAAATCCTCTCAACCCAAAGTCAGCATATTCTACTGTAGCTTAAAATTTTATTTAGTCACAAAAGCAGCTCCATCGTGGACATTAGCCTCCCCATCATTGAAGACATCTTCAGAAGTCCAATGACTCAAAATGGCGACATCCATCATTAAGGACCCCCATGCCCTCTTTTTGTTACTACCAAGCACACTCAATGTTTTAGGGACAGCTTCTTCCCCTCTGTCATCAGATTTCTGAATGGACAATGAACCAACCCTTTAATATTACCTATGGAAATAACATTTCAGAATTGGTGAAAGGCTTTGGCCCTAAACAATGACTATTTACTCTTTTCCATAGACGCTGCCTGGCCTGCCGAGTTCCTCCAGCATTTTGTGTGTATTGCTTTGGATTTCCAGCATCTACAGATTTTCTTGTGCTAATGAACATTATCTCACTATTTTTGCCACAGGATTCCTAGCCTTTGCTTGCTCTTATAGTCACGGTGTCACTCAGTCAAATGGTGCCTTGATTTCGAGGGCTATCACTCTCACCTCACCTCTCGCATTTAGCTCTTTGGCCCATGTTGGGACCCAAGGAAGTGATGAAGTCAGGAGCTGAGTGGCTTTGAGGAAACCGAACTGGGCATCCATAAGCAGGTAATTGCCAAGAAGGTGCTGCGTGATAACACTGTTGATGACCCCCTTCCATTACTTTGCTGATCATTGAGAGTAGGCTGATAGGGCTGGGTTGGACTTGTCCTGTTTCTTGTGTACAGGACATACCTGGGCAACTTTCCACATTGCCGGGTAGATATATCTGCCCACAAAAACCTCCAGATAAGAATGACAAGAATAAGTAGTGTCATGCTGGAGCGATGTCAGCAAGATTAACAAGGTCCGTGCCAATGGTTGGGGAACCGAGACCATCTGGTGATAAGTTGACTAGTAGAACAAACCATAAATGGATGTGACTGGACAACAACATATATCTATATCTATTGTTGTAATTTACAGTATTTTTATGTATTGTGCTGTACTGCCTCCATAAATTTCACAACATATGTCAATGATATTAAACCTGATTATGATTCTGATTCTTTTTTCCTCCCTTCAATTGAATTAAAGGAAACTACAAAAGTCCTTGAGAATTTACTTAATGGTAATACTTAATGTAGAACATTTTTAAAAGCATGTCATTGAAAATGTGTGACCTTCTACGGAAACTTCTTCATCACAGAAGTGGCCTGAGCGTGGCTTGTTAATATGGATAATGAAGCATTTATCACCAAAGGCGTTACTCAGCATTCGTTGTGGTGCTGCCCGTGATTAACTTGAACCAGGATGATTATAAATAAGAATAATGGAAAAACTAATGAAGCCAACTATTGCGGGAGGTGCTTAACTGCAGGGTCTTACTGCTGTTTACCGCTACTCACCTAAGAAGGATTTCGGTCACGTTGCATTTTGTTGTTTCAGCATGGAAAATATTGATCGAGGAATAAGAATATCAATAAAATGCATGGAGAACTAATTTTTATTGGTAGTTATTATTAGTCAGGAACAGAATCCTTGAAGAGAGTGGTAATTACTGAGTATTTCTTCCTTTATTGGTGCTCGAAGTCAAGATTAAGAACCAGTGCTCTGTGTAATGTAATTATTATCCACTTAGCCTGTAAGTTTGTTGCATTCATTGTGTCTTTGCTGAACTTAAACTCTATGATTTGGCTTCTAAGTGGACTTCTCTTCTTCCTTTAAGTCATAATGATCATCCTATTACAAATGCAAACACGAGAAAATCTGCAGATGCTGGAAATTCAAGCAGCATCCATAGGAAGAAGTACAGTCAACGTTTCGGGCCGAGACCCTTCATCAGGACTAACTGAAAGAAGAGATAGTAAGAGATTTGAAAGTGGGAGGGGAAGGGGGAGATCCAAAATGATAGGAGAAGACAGGAGGGTGAGGGATGAAGCTAAGAGTTGGAAAGTTGATTGACAAAAGGGATGCAGAGCTGGAGAAAGGAAGGGATCATGGGATGGGAGGCCTATGGAGAAAGAAAGGGGGAGGGAAGCACCTGAGGAAGATGGAGAGCAGGCAAAGAGTTATTGTGAGAGGGACAGAGAGAGAAAAAAGAGTGGGGAGTAATAAATAAATAAATAAATAAATAAGGGATAGGGTAAGAAGGGGATGAGGGGCATTAATGGAAATTAGAGAAACAAGTGTTCATGCCATCAGGTTGGAGGCTACCTGGATGGAATATAAGGTGTTGTTCCTTCAACCTGAGTGTGACTTCATTTTGACAGTAGAGGAGGCTATGGATTGACATATCAGAATGGGAATGGGATGTGGAATCAGAATGGGATTGGGACGGGATCCCACCACCAAGCACATTTTTCCCTCCCCCCCCCCTTTCTGCTTTCCACAGGGATCGCTCCTTATGTGACTCTCTTGTCCATTCGTAACCCCCCCCCCCATCCCTTCCTACCGATCTCCCTCCCGGCACTTATCCTTGTAAGCAGAACAAGTGCTACACCTGCCCTTATGCTTCCTCCCTCACTACCACTCAGGGCCCCAGACAGTCCTTCCAGGTGAGGCGACACTTCACCTGTGAGTCGGCTGGTGTGATATACTGCGTCCTGTGCTCCCGGTGCGGCCTTTTATATACTGGTGAGACCCGACGCAGACTGGGAGACCATTTTGCTGAATACCTACAGTCTGTCTGCCAGAGAAAGCAGGATCTCCCAGTGGCCACACATTTTAATTCCACGTCCCATTCCCATTCTGATATGTCAATCCATGGCCTCCTCTACTGTCAAGATGAAGCCACACTCAGGTTGGAGGAACAACACCTTATATTCCGTCTGGGTAGCCTCCAAGCTGATGGCATGAACATTGATTTCTCTAACTTCTGTTAATGCCCCTCCTCCCCTTCTCACCCCATCCCTTATTTATTTATTTATTTATTTATTTATTTATTTATTTATTTATTTATTTATTTATTTATTTATTTATTTATTTATTTGTTTATTTATTTATTTATTTATTTATGTGTTTGTTTGTTTGTTTATTTCTGTTCTCCCCTCCCCCTTTTTCTCTCTTTTTTTTCTCTCTGTCCCTCTCACAATCACCCCTTGCCTGTTCTCCATTTCCCTCTGGTGCTCCCCTTCCCCTTTCTTTCTCCCTAGGCCTCCCATCCCATGATCCTCTCCCTTCAAGATACACCAGGCAGTGCTTGTGAAGTTAGTTGTTCAGGTGTGATCAGGTTAGCTATGAGACATTGGTTGAGATGAGCCTAAATCAAATGATCCATGAGTTCTTCTGCACTCTTTTTTTCTGTGATGGTGTTTCCATTACTGACATCGTATTAGGGCCAGATGTGGAACTGATGGATCAGAATATGAGTGATGATTTGCCCGTTATTCAGCAGTTCATTCCATGGTGTGCATGATGAGAACATCCTTCTGGACCTGATTTGGATGATGAAGCATTTTGTGTGGTATTGAACTTGAACAAGGTATTGAACGAGGCATTGTCCCTACCTCTCTGATGCTGCACGTCATTGTGGTAAGCCCATGAGAGGAGCACCAAAGAAGCTGGGTTTCCCCTACATTTTCCCTGTTGATAGCACCTGGTGTCACCAAACTCTCCAGCAAATTTCTGACTTGTTGCATCACAGCCTGATTTGGAGTCTCTAAAGCACAGAATCACAAGAAGCTACAGAAGGTTATAGACCCAGCCAGCTCCATCATGGGCACAATGTTCCCCATCATATAAGTGCCTTAAGAAGGAGATATATTCATTAAGAAACCCACCATCAAAGGGTCTCAGCCTGAAGCATCGACTTTTTGTTCCTTGCCATGGATGCTGTCTGAAATTTTTTATGTCACCATCCTCTCTCTGCTGCCTCAGGAAAACAGCCAACACACCCCTCCCTTTCTATCTTCTTCTCCTTTGCTTTGGGCAAAAGATACAAATGTTTGAGAATATGTGCCAGCAGCCTTGGCATTTTATTTCTTGCTGTGATAAGTCTCCCAAATGGACCTCAAATGGAGAGGAAATCTTGATCTCTCAGTCTACCTTATCATGACTCTTGCTGTTGTGTAGTTAATATCTCAGTAATATTTGAGAAATATTATAACCATATTGTTTGATTAAACATTCTTTGTTTGTTCAAATATTTCATTATGGGTTATATGTGAATGGATACGTCATTATGTCACCACATCATAAGTGGGTGCAACACTAAAGTGAAAACTAAATAGACTCACAACACCAAGCTCCATGTTTTTATTTTGATTAATTTTTCAAGTTACAAAACATAACCGTTGTGATGAGCAAGCTTTAAAATGAAGCTGAGACAAACTCATTTGTTGAAATGACTGAAACAGATGAACCAGAGTCCAATTCTATTTTAATTAATTTGCCATTTACTGCTGGTGTAAGCAATATTGCTTGTTTCTTGTTCTTTTTCACATTGTAAATCTTAAGGCTGCTCAGTTTTGTGTCAATCTCATCATTGCCAGATTTTTCATTAACAACATGCAGATTAGTGCTATCTTTTTAAACTTTAACTTGCCTTTTTATCTTTGTCTCTTCCCTGTGCAGTCCAATTATTTTTGTCTGCCTGACATGCTCTTAGTATCTGTTCCACTTTGCTGCATTTTCTGCAAGTTTCTCCTTTAAACCTGCTTTGGTCTGGTGTACTGTATGTGAGACACTGCCACAATGGTAACACAATTTGTATGGCCAGCTTGGTTACATGCTTCAATTTTGTTCATGTTCTGTTTCATTCCTGACTATAATGTATGACTGTTTCTATGGATACAGTGAATTCATCTGCTGTTTTAAGTGTGAGTTGTGCTTCAGTTAGTAACCATTTTTGAATGCTTTCTTGCAAGATTCCACAAATTAAACAGTCTTCCAGTTAATAAGCCTATTATTAACTGGTAATGCTCAGACAATTTCTTCAATTCAGTCATGTAAGCTGAAATGGACTCCCCTTCCTTTTGGTTCTGCTTATGAAACCTAAAGCATTTTGCAATCAACCATGGTTTTGTTTTAAATGTTCCTGCATTTCTTTCATGATATCAGCAAAGCTAATTTTGGCTGGTTTGGTTGGAACTTTTAAACTTCTAAAAAAACTGTATGCTCTTGCGCTTATCATACTCAGCTAAACTGGCACTCATTTCTCATTGGCTACTCAATTTACTCTGTTATGATCCCAGCCCCCTCCTTCTTGAGAATCGCAAGATCGCTATTAATTCAGGTCTTGGACCCAGGAAATGAGAGAGAATCCTCAGCAAGACAAAGCAACGGATTTTGCCATTGTTTCTTGGAGACACCTTTGTGGATTGCGATCCTATACTATGTGCCAGCTCTCAGGGCAACATGGGCTGCGGATTGCATCACCCCACCCTGATTGACATCTACAACCCTGCAAGTCAAGATAAAAGAGGGGCTAGCGACGCACCAGAAGGAGACACCATCGCTCATCGCTCCCGTGATAACGGGAAGCTATTCGGAAGCCACGTGTGTGCCGTTCCCCTGGCCTGGGGAGCGGGTGGCTGATAACACCAAAAAGGACTTCGAACTAACAACGGGGAACCAACGTTCCCGATTCAACGGTTTGCATCCTAAAAGACTGGGCAAGTTTCTTTTCTCACAAAACCTCTCTCTCTCTCTCCAACAAGTGAAACCCAGCGGTCCCCAAAAGGCTAAAGCCTGCATGAACTTGAGAGACTTTTATATTTCCATCGGACAAGATTTTTACTCCTAGACAAAACGATAGAGCTACTTCTTATTGATGATTATTACTATACCCGCGCTTTAGATTGAGTATTGACGACGTATATTATCTGAATGTTTGAATTAACCTTACTTTTGTGCCCCTTTATAAATAAAAATGTTTAAAAATAGTACCATCAGACTTCAACGGACCTCTCTATCTTTGCTGGTAAGTGATCCAGTTACGGGGTTCGTAACAACTCTAAAATACTGCTCAGTACACTGTACATCACTCAGTTGACTTCTGTGCAATCGAACATGTCGATCTTTCTGATGTAGTTAGCCATTTCTCCTTTCTTATTTGTTATTATCACCACCCAGTTCTCACTGTTTATGAACCCATGAATTTTGTCCATTTACTGACTTTTTTCTTAAATATAATAACTGACAAGTCACATTGGGCTCGCATGTGGTAAGAAACAGGAGGACCAGCATTGTGGGTCTATGATTGGGCTGAGACAACTATAACTTGATTGGAAATCCCTCCACCATTTGATTGTTACTTCTCATGCATTATAAAGGTATTGGATGATGCTACAGCAATGTTCAAGGATGGCATTGGAAAACTCAGACATAATCAAGGGTAAAATAGTGTTAACTGGATATTCCACACCCAAGTTTTACAAATCCCATCTGGTTCTTTATACCATCTGTGATAACGTAGCCAGTGAGCTAGATGGCATGGAGTTGAAGGAATTCTGTCTAAGTTTGAGTAGAGCCCATGGATAACACTAATGGTCCCAGTAGCCAAGAAGGATGGGTTTCTCAGAATCTTTGGTGATTTTAAGGGCACAATTAATCCAGTACTAAGAGTATATCAATGCCCTCTGCCAAGGATAGAGGATATCTTTGCACACCTTTCTGGAAGAAAAGACTCCTGCAAAGTGGACATAGCTGAAGCCTACCTAAAATGGAGGTGGAAGAAGAATCTTATCATAAGCACTCATAAAGGGCTTTATCACTATAGTAGGCTTACTATTGGAGTAGTATCTGCACCTGCACTCTGTCAGGTGCTGCAAAGCTCTCCAGGGCACTCAGTGTTACCTGGATGACATCATTTTTACCAGTGGTGATGAAAATGAACATCTCCAAAATCTCAAGACAGTGTTAAAAAGATCAGAAGATTGTGGGCTCAGAGCACAACGCAACAAGTGTGACTTCTTTAAACCAACTATCACTTGCAGTGGTCACACCATTGACGCAAAAAGCTTACAGAAGTCTGCTGATAAAATTCAAGTAATCGTGGATGCCCCAATGCCAAAAGATGTGTCACATTTGCCGTCCTTTTTAGGATTTTTCAATTACTATAAAAGGTTCCTGCCAAACCTGGTTTCTGCGGTCCACCCCTTGAACTCATAGCCATAGACCAGGAAGAAATGGCAATGGACAAGGCAATGTGAGGCATCTTTCCAAAAGATAAAGGAAGTGGTGACGTCAGACATTGTACTTATACAGTATGATCCACATTGTCCAGTGAGGCTTGTCCGTGATGCCTTGCCTCATGATACAGGTGCAGTCATGTCACATGTTATGACTGATGGAAGTGAACGACGCATAGCATTTGCATCTCATTACCTTATCACTGCAGAGAAAATTACACACAAATTGACAGAGATGTTGAGTCTGTTTTGGGGTGAAAATGTTTCAATCAGTACTTGTATGGTAGACAGTTTACCCTCATAAGTGATCATTAACCACTAATGTCTATTTTCACTCGACAGAAGGGTATTACACTAACAGCAACAGCATGAATACAGACTTGAGCTCCATCTCTTGGTGAACACAATTACAAGATTGAATTCAAAAGGACAACTAATCCTGGAAAGATTGTCCCATTAATCCTTGGATAAGGAGGTAACGACAACATTTACAAAAGAGCACACTCCTCTTGACGTATTCTTGACGTGTAATCAAAACATTCCCTATTATGGCAAGAGATGATCCGAAGGGAAACCAGAAAAGACCCCACACTGTCTCAAGTCTGCTTGGCTGGAATGTGCAGCAGAAACTCCAGTTCACCCATTTGTACCAGCACCGGGATGAACTTGCCTTTGACAGAGGTTGGCTTATGTAGCGATTGAGAGTTGCTGTGTCATCCAAGCTGAGAGTGAAAGTGCTGCAGAAGCTATATGCTGGTCATCAAGGCATGGTGAAAATGAAAGTGTGGCCTCAGATATATAACTGATTGAGCAGCTTGCCATGTACTGTGCAGGATGCCAACACATCCAGAAAATTCCAAGAGCATTGTGCTTCTCTATCCCTGGGAATGCCATAGCAGAGGATTCGTGTGGATTTGTCCGGACTATTCATAGGAACAATTTCCTGGTAGTAGTGGATGCAGCTACAGAGTGGCCAGAAGTGTTCCCAATAGCCTCCACTACAGACTCACACACTTCCACCTCTAGATTATTTTCTTCCCCTTTATTTTCTTCTGAGAGCATTTTTTAAAAAGCGTGACTTCGGACTCTTTGAGATTAACAAGAGGAAAACTTTTCAAAAGAACAAGCCAAGAAATAAGTTGCACAAATCTGCTCTCTGAATCTTGCCAATTCTGAAACGAGTGTACAGCTCTTCACACTGGTGATTTCAACAGGCCCAGCTATAAACCTATCAGAAGACCCACTATAAAGTACTGGAAACATCCTCACATTTAGAAAGATGTCTTGCATTTTTGTCATCCGCATTTTAATAAGCGTCAGTGAAAATGACATTTAGTGAGGGTTTACTCACTAAAAAATCAATATTTACAAGATGTGCCAAAGTTGTAATTTGTAGCAAGGACATTTCCTCAGAGTTTTAGAAAGCCTGTCACTAAAACAATGCCTCAGGTCGTTAGATTATTGGTCACATCCCTGCTATTGAGTGATTAGACATGTCAGTTTCATTGACACAAATATTTGCCAATATTTCAAGAAGTTAGGAATGGTCGAGGGAACTGAAATGTAAAACTCTTAGAGCTTTTCATGAATCAGAGCTGCTACACAGATATGAATGGCTCATTGGGCTGGACCATTGCTCAGAAGAACACAGTTACATTCAGGTTATACTATACAAGGGGTAATTGATAAGTCCGTGGCCTAAGATAGAAGGAGTCAATTTTAGAAAACCTAGCACATTTATTTTTCAACATAGGCCCCGCCTACATTTACACACTTAGTCCACTGGTCGGGGAGCATACGGATCTTGGACCACCAGAAAGTGTCCACAGCAGGGGTGATTGATAAGTTTGTGGCCTAAGGTAGAAGGAGATGAGTTATACATCTCTTGTTATATATGCATACAGTTCAACTCTTTGAGTGATTACGCAGGAACTTTGAAGTTAATAACTCATCTCCTTCTACCCTAGGCCGCAAACTTATCAATCACCCCTGAAGAGTTATTAACTGATGAGTTATTAAGTTCAAGCTTTCTGCATAAACTGCAGAAGTTGTAACATTCAGTTATTTATAAGCTCATTTTTGCTATTGACGCCAATGAAATTTTACAGCAGCTTCATTGTGTAACTTAGTTTACTTTTCATGTGATGCTAAGTCATAATTACCTTAACAATACCTAAAGAAGTATTTGTTGTGTGGAGTTGCTCACTCTCTCACACAAATGTTTTGACAAGGCATACGAAATATTTTCTATTTTAATTTTACCACATGCTTTTATCCTAGATGTGATCTAATCATTGCTTTGTGCCCCAAAATATGACATCTGTGAGTAAAGATGGTGCTTTTTACTTCCTAGTTTGTGAAGTGTGTAATTATTGTTGCAAAAGGGAGCCGAATGCATTCATGTTGAATGCAGTTTTTTTAAAGTGTTAGATCATAAGGCCATAAGGCATAAGAGCAGAATTAAACCATTTGGCCCATCGATCCTGCTCCACCAGTCCATTCTCCCTGTTAGCCCCAGTCTCCTACCTTCTCCCGGTATCCCTTCATGCCCTGACTAATCATGAACCTATAAACTTCTGCCTTAAATATACCCAATGACTTGGCCTCCAGGTCATCTGTGGCAATGAATTTAACAGATTCATCACTCTCTGGCTAAAGAAATTCCTCCTCAGCTCTGTTCTAAAAGGACACCCCTCTATTCTGAGTCTGTGTCCTCTGGTCTTAGACTCCCCCACCATAGGAACCACGCTCTCCACATCCACTCTATTGAAGCCTTTCAGTGTTTGATAGGTTTCAATGAGGTCTCCCCTCATTTTTCTGAATTCCAATCAGTACAGACACAGACCATTCAAATGCTCCTCATATGACTAGCCTTTCAATCCCAGAATCACTTTCGTGAACTTCTTTTGAACTGTCTCCAATGTCAGCACACCCTTACTTAGATAAGGGGCCCAAAACTGCCCACAATACTCCATGAGGCCTCACCAATGCTTTATAAAGCCTCAACATTACATCCCTGCTTTTATATTCTAGTCTTTTTGAAATGAATGCTAACATTGCATTTGCCTTTCTCACCACAGACTCATCCTGCAAATTAACCTTTAGGGAATCCTGCACAAGGACTTCTAAGTCCCCTTGTACCTCACATTTTAAAATTTTCTCACCATTGAAAGAATAGTCTACCTTTTTATTTCTTCTCCCAAAGTGCATGACATTATATTCCATCAGCCGCTTCTTTGCCCATTCTCCTAATCTGTCTAAGACCTTCTGCATCCTCCCTACTTTTTCAAAAGTACCTGCCTCTCAGGATTGTTATCACTTCTGTGGCCCATTCTTTTTCAATAATTTATAGTGGGTCTTCTGATAGGTTTATAGCTAGGCCTGTTGAAATGATCTAAATGCACCATTGTGAAGAGCTGTACACTCCTTTCAGAATCAATAGACTGCAGATGTGATTTTAATACTAGAATAGTGGCACAAATAAACTTCGGGGCTCTGATGATTTATGAGTTTTCTGACAGCCATAAACAATTAAAAACATACAGAAACTACTAAAACTGGCCTGCTGAGTTCCTCCAGCATTTTGTGTGTGTTGCTTGGATTTCCAGCACCTGCAGAATTTCTCCTGTTTGTGAGAAACCACTAAAAGATGTCAACTGTTAATGTTGTTCAAAAGATCAAAAATATAATCCTAAAAGAAGGTATATATTCTACTAAAATCATGTAAAAAATATAAATCAACTTACACTTGCTCCAAATGAACTAAGTTTCTGTGCCAATGCCAGGTTTATATGAAAACAGGATAAGTGGCAAGGTATAGCTATGATTAAAATCTCATTTTCTAAGGAAGAGAAATACAGTAGCTCTTTGTTCTTTCAGAGTTATTCCAGAGCTGAGGTGAAGTCTGCTTTAACAGCATGTATCTCCAAAGTATTTTTAGAGATTTAATATCAGAAGGAGCTTTACAAGGATGTAATTAGACAGAAAGTGGCTGAAAAAATCTGTTGTATTAAAGGAGTACTATAAATATATTAGCAATTGATCCTTTTCTTTGTGTGCTAAGGATGAATTATAAATGTGTGGTACTCAATCAAACTGCATTTCAAAAGCAGAATTCATCCAGCTTACTTTCTTAAGTAAGTTTAGTAGATCCAAAAAAGAGATAATTCTTCCTTATTTAGCATCTTTTATGTGTTCCAATGTACTATGCAAGGCATTGTTCTAGAAATTTTAACCCCCAGGCCAAGAAAGTAACTTTAGATCAGGTGACCAAAAAGCTTTATCAAAGATTTGGTGATGAATAGTCATCTTAATGGAGTAAAGAGAGATAGAAAAATGCAGATAGAGAGGTTAATCGAAAGCCTTAGGACACAGGCTGGTAAGAGTCCAGCTAGCAATAACAGAAATTGAGAGGACAGAGTTGGAGGTTAAAAACATTAGCACTGTGGTTGGTGAAGTCCCAGAGGGTAACGAGGAAGTATACAGGAGTGAGAAGGATCAGCTGGTTGTGCGGCATCAGAACAGCATCACACTCAATGTCAGCAAAACTAAGGAACTGATATTTTACTTCAGGAAGGGGGAGTCAGGAGAACACATACCATGAATCTTCTTTAAAGACATGGCAGTATAAAGGGTGAGCAGCTTTAGGTTCCTGGATGTCAGCATCTAGGAAGATTTATCCTCTGATACTAAACCTGATTTTGAGATAAGGGACCAAAGACTTGTAAGGGATCTGGTGAAGAACTTTCTTACTCATAGGGTAGTTGGAATCAGGAATGCACTGTCTGAAAGGAGGTAATCTCACAACATTTGAGAAAGATCTAGAGAAGCATTTGAGCCAGAAACATATGGAAGGCTATAGTCCAGGTACCAGTAAATGGAATTTTTACAGATAGGAAATTGATAGTCAATATAAATTAGGTGAGATGACGGTTTTCATGCTTAATGAGTCTATGACACTGACTTTCAAATTATTTTATTATTTTACCGAGAGTCGATGTGGACAAGCACAATGAAGCACAGGGATCAGTACAATCACTTAAACACAGGATGTTATAGGATAACAAACATTGAAAGTAAAATAAATAGTTTTTAACCAGCTTCCTAAAGGAGAGAAGATGTGATAAAAAGCCAAAGTCCATGAAAATCAACTTCGTATAAAATTGTTTATTAAAACAACTGATATTTTTATATAAAGTTGATTTGCTGTGTCTTGAGCAACAAACAATCTGTTGGGAAATTCAGTATTTCATACAGCATCTGTGGGGGAAAAGGAATTGTACACATTTCATGTTGAAACCCTGCATCATGACCCAGAATGTCAACAAATCCCTTCCTCCTGCAGATGCTGAGTTCCTCCTGCAGATTGTCTGTTGTTCGTGATTCCAGAACCTGTGGTCTCTGTGTACCCATTAGGATGGTGTTGCTGGGAGTTATGGGAATGATTCTAGAGTACCCATCAGGTAAGGTGTTGCAACGTAAGCATTTTATGATCGCACACCTTAAGAAAATCCAACTTTGGGAGCTGTGTGCAAACCACAAACTGAACTACCAGAGAACCCATCATGGCTGGAGCTATTCAGATGAGTTCTCAACTTGAACAGCTAGTGAAAGTACCAGGACTGTCAGAAAAATGCCAGAGTGTTAGAATTGTATAGGACAGACAGAGGCCCTTTGGCCCATCGTGTTGGTGCCCACTTTTTGCCCGCTTTACCACATTCAGACTATGTCCTTAAGACTGTGTGCATTACAGGTGGACAACAGAGAGAAGAGCAAAGAGCTGAGAGTTGGCACTCAGCTCTTCTACTGAAGCCCATCAACCCTACTGGGACATAGGCCACTGTCAGCAGCTCGCCAGAGTCCTCAGTCCTGTGCCGAAAACTGATTGGCCTGCACCATCCGTTTTCCCCACACAACTTCATACGTCGTCTAGGCGAAGATCCATCATCTCCCAGGGATGAGATCTTCAGAGCTTCTGTTGGTGGTTCAATAGCTCTGTGCTGCTAGCCCCATGCACAACACTCCCCCTTTTCACAGCCAGGTTTAGGACCTTCCCTGGCAGAGTTCAGAGATGCCACACCCACCTATAAAGATCATGCATTTAGAAATCTGACCCATCGCTGTATCAGGGCTGAAGCCACCCATTTTTATTTATTTATTTAGAGATAGAGCATGGAACAGGCCCTTTCGGCCCAACAAGTCGTGTCACTTAGCAACCCACCTATTCAATACTCGCCTAATCACAGGGCAATTTACAAAGAACAATTAATTTACTAACCAGCACATCTGTGATCTATAGGAGTGAACCAGAGCAATTGGAGGAAGCCAACATGTTCATAGGGAGAATGTACATGCTCCTTACAGACAGCACTGGAATGGAACTTCAAACTCCAACATCCCTAGGTGTAATAGATTCGCACGTACTGCTACGCTACTGTGGACCCCAGTAAAAGTAATTGCAGCAACTTAGGGAAGGACTGTATGTTTAAGGAGCATCCGTGTGGAGTGGGGCTGCTTTTCCTGTTAGGCCCTGTTTTGCTGGTCAGGGCCAACACTGTTTCCCCATTGAATAGCATCAAATCTAATGCTACAATGGCAACATCAACAATATGTTGCACATTAAGTGACATCGTAATTGCTTGGCAATACTCTTATGTTTAGCTAGCATGTTATTCATGGTCACATTATGTGTTATGTTTGATCCTGATCCTAATCACATTCGGTGATTAGCTATATGATTCATTCTCTGTGAATTTCAGAAACTTAAGATGGCTGAAGGTACCGATGAAAAGGCCTAGCGGTTATGAGAGAAGGTGAAAAGTGGTTGGAATGCTGTAGAGCTAATGGAGATATAGTAAATAGAAGTAAATCGACAGAGCAATTTTCCCACTTGGGTGAGAATTGAAATCTGAGATGTTCTGGATGAGGAGCCCATGTGAACATGTGGCAGAGGAGAACAAGGCTTGGTGCAAGTTAGGAAATAGACTGCAGAGCTTAAATGAGTTGGTTATATATGATTTGGATAATGATAAGCTGACTATTAGAGTACTGAATTGTCTATTAATATGAAATTAGCAATGCTGTGACTAAGACCAAGACAAATGAAGTAGACCTCCAGGAGGACCACAACCTTGCCTTGGTTTGGAGACTTGTGCACCTCAATGACCTGTAGAGCTATGTAGACTGGGATCAGCGCTTTATACTTTGGCTCTTGGTAGGGTCTCCCATGTCAAAGAGGTCAAAGGGCGGTCTACCTGTCCCCCAGGTTTGGGAGTTCAGCTCAGGTCTAACAACCCTGACTGGTAAACCAAAATTGTGGCTGAAAAAGCAATGAAGAATCCTTCTACATCTGAGTGTAACGGTGTTCCTGAGTCTCCACCTGGGACTTGAATGACTGTCAGTAGTGAAAACCAAGAGGAAGCTACTGACATGATGAAGGAAGCCCTGAGAACCACCAGAGATGGAGGACCCTCACTGCTGTCCTAAACGCTGATAATGTAATGGGCAGTAAGTAAGTAAGTAGGCAAAATAGAGTAAATCAATGTTTCCGTTAAAATGTGTCAGAGCTCTTTAGGTCTGTGCAGAACACCGGAGAGTGTTAGACTCTGAGGTTTTTAGAACACCTGATTGGTTAATTGTTGTTTAATGAGAGTCATTAATCATTTAGAGTTCTCTGTGTTTTTCTCAAGCAGCTTGCTCTTTGCAGTACAGTCTCCTGGTGATTTCTCTTTAAGTTTGTTAAGTTTATATTGATAGGCTCAGTGATTCCGTGTCGCTTATATTATTTAAGCAGTTGCCCAATTAGTGCTAATTGTGAGGTCCTAGTTTTTAAACTGTTACTTCTCACAGTGTCGCTCAGCCGAGCCACTGATATTCTTTTGGACTTATGATGAATAAACTCTCGTCATTGTCTTTATATCTGAGTCTCCCTTTCCTCTACACTTGGGTTCCAACATTGCCAGCACACATTGTGATGATATGGCTCACTTTTGACTGCTAATGTGATTATATTTTACAGATAAAATTAAAAAAAACTCCTCAATCTTTAAGCTTTACAAAGTAACATTGACTGAATAATGATCTTGAGGCACCCTGTCAACTTAACTTTTAAGAAACTGTGCTGGAAGCTCTATGATATAAGTTCATGTGGTCAGTAGAACTCCTGTCTTATGTTCCCAGCCATCACCACTGTCCATTTGTCATTGTTGCCATCAGCCATCTATCTAGGAGCTGCCTTGTCATCTAATCAGTTGAAAATCATTTAATTCCCATTCAACTCAGCATTTAGTTACATATTGGTACTATTCAGACTTTAAAATGCACAATGTTATAATTGACTACAATATCAACCTCCATAGATATCTGTGGCCACTGACTTTTCTTTACAATCAGAAATATTATCAGAAATGTCTGTAAGGAAATTAACATCTACTGGATGCAGTAGAGCATATTGTTGGCTTTATAGAAGGAATGTATTGATATTTTTATTGATTTTTATCAACTGCTCATACATCTAAATAGTGTACCATAGTATCTAATGATGAATTTATTGAGAATAGACTGTAGGAATGTAGAAGCATGTAAAAACATAAATTTCATTTAAATTTTACCACAATTAATTTGTGCAACAAGGCTTGGATGCCTGATTCTCATGATATACATGAATGACTAGGATGTGAATGCAAAATAATGATAGGTGAGTTTGCAGAAGGCACAAACATTTATGGCGTGCCTAAGGCTGCAGTATAGTATTGGTCAGCTGGAAAGCTGGAGGAGCATTTCATGTCCCTACATCTGAATTTGATGGCATTCGGAAGGATGAGGGAGAATCTCATTGCACCCTACTGGATACAGTAAGGCCTGGATTGAGTGGTTATGGATAGGATGTTTCCATTGTTAGGAGAGTCCACTATCCAAGGGCACAAGCTCAAAATAAAGGGACGTTCCTTTAAAAATGAGATGAAGAGGAATAGTGAACCTCTGGAATTCGTTGCCATGGAAAGCTGTGGAGGGCAAGTCATTGAATGTATTTAAGGAAGAGATGGTTAGGTTCTTGATTGGTATAGGGGTTAATGGTTACAGGGAGAAGGGGTAAGACTGGCATTGAAAAGAATCAGTCACGATTGAATGGTGGAACAGACTCGATTGACCAAATGACCAAATTCTGTCCCTATATCTTATGGTCTTATAGAAGGTTCAGTAGGCCAATGGCAGATGAAATTTAATCCTGACAAGTGTAAAGTGACGCACTTTGGAAGCTTAAGTAAGAGTAAGACATTGTCATGACCAGAGGTAGTGTTTATGAACAGAGAGACCCTGGAAGTGTAAGCAAATATAGATGGGGTGGTAGAAAAATAATATGGGTTGCTTGACTTTGTCAACCATGTTGTAAAATGTAAGAAAGGAATGTTATGTTACAACTCTATGAAGCAACAGCTGGGCTAAGCTGGAGTATTGTATGCAGTTCTAGTAGCACATTATAGGAAGGGTGTGATTGTGCTGAAGAGACTACAAAAAAGATTCATCGAGATGTTGCCTGGATTGAAACTATTTGGTGATAAGGGGCGATGGGATAAGTTGAGTTTGTTTTCCCTGGAGCAGAGAAGGCTGAGGGATAACCTGTCAGAGATATGTAAAATCTTAATTAGAGATAGACAATGTAGATAGGTGGTGGTGACAGTAGGTAACCTTGTAACATTTAAGAAGCTTTGAGACAAAGTATAAAAGATTATAGACCAAATATCAATAAATAAACAGAAGGACTTAAAAATATAAGAACACACACAAGATGCTGGTGGAAAGCAGCAGACCAGGCAGCAGCTATAGGAAGAAGTACAGTTGACATTTCAGGCCAAGACCCTTCGTCAGGACTTTGTCTAGTTCTGACGAAGGGTCTCGGCCTGAAACGTCGACTGTATTTCTGCCTATAGATGCTGCCTGGCCTGATGCTTTCCACCAGCATTTTGTGTGTGTTGCTTGAATTTCCAGCATCTGCAGGCTTCTTCGTGTTTGCATTTTAAAAAATATAGGAGGATTATGCCATCAGGCCCTTCAAAGCTGCCCAACCATTCAATGTGATCATGGCTGACCTAAGAGAGCCTCAACTCTTTTGTGCTAGTTTCCCATAGCATTTCATTCCCTGATTCTTCAAAAATGTAGCTACCTCTTCCTTAAGTATTTCTACTGATCAGGCCATGTTATAAGTACATTGAGCAGGATGGACATGGTGGGCTATTCTCTGACTTAGGACTCTATATATAAGCATTTTAGAGACAGAACTAAGTGAAGCAAATTTTAGTATTAAGCTTGATAATACTGTTGATCACAGATCCATCCTCCTGTCTTCCTAGGCACACAGAATGGTTTTCATAACAACATCAGCGAGAACTTCTGGTCAATAAGGCACTGAGCTGCGGCCTCCATCAAGGTCGTGGCTCAGACCTAGTTGTTTCTAAGATTTTTAGGGATGGTCTTGGGGACAGTGCAGGGAGTTGGGGGTCAGGTTTGGATTTAAGGACTGGAATGTAGAGGAATTGGGGGTCAGGCCTGAGCCTAGGCCTCCGCACTGTGCTCCATAGGCAACATGGACGAAGGGTGTCAGTGCATGGATGTTGAGCCAGCCGGTGCTATGAACAAAGACCAGCAAGGAAGAGGGCTCGGAGGCCCATGCAAGCGGGATGCATAGGGGCCAATGATCCTCTATGCACGCATATTAGTGAGTCTGTAATTTGGGCCTGAAATCTGAGTATTCTCATCGGTGATTCTAGAGTAAGGCCTGGAATTCGAGTTCCCGTCACAGCGAGCCCTAGGGTTGATACCAAAGATTGATGCCCATAGGTCGATTAGAAGTTTTGAGGTCAAAGCCCGATGGCTGAAGCCCCAGGTCTGGAAGTCTGGAAGTCTGCTGGGGAAGTTGGAGGCCTGATGTCTGCGAGTCCACAAGTTCAATGGAAGCTGGAGGCCCTTGAGCAGCCAACCCTGGTGTCAGAGGACTGTTTGTGTGTGAGTGGGTGGGTGGAATGGGAGAGCGGACAGGAGCTTATTTTGCTGCTGTGGTTCCGCTGAACGTTGTGGGCATGTGATGTTGGTGCCGGAATGTGTGGCAATAATTGCAGGCTGCATTGGTTGTTAACTCAGACAACACATTCCTCTGTACGTCTCAATGTCAAAATTATAAATAAATGAATGTAAATCTCAGGTAAAGCTGACGTGAGGAGCGATGGGAAAGAGTAAAAGAAGTGGAAGAACAGAAAACCCAGCTTGCACATTTCCAGAACCATCGCTTGATGGTGATCATGTTCTTGAAAAAGGGATAGACCACATTAAGATATGAGATGCAGTCACTGTTTTTGTACTCCATAATGGCTTTAGAAGATTCCCAGTGTGATTTAGAATAAATCTGTCTCAAGCCTGGTGTCATACTAATGGTTCACTCTTCTGAAGTTTATCATGGAGTCAAAGGCCTTATCAGCACTACCTGAATGTACAAACCCAAAAAGACTGCCTGCCCCCTCTCAAGGTACATAGGATACGACCTTACCAATGACATTCAAACTGCATAAAAGAAATTTCAAAATGGTGACCTCAATTTCCAGACAATAGTAATAATTCCAGCTTCTCTCTTTTTATGTTCATTTATAGGATTTTTTTAATGGACTTTACAGACCTAACTGTTCACCAAGGAGAAGAAGTAAGTGGTAACTGCAGACACTGATGAAAAGTTTGCTTATGGAAGATCTTGGAAGGAATTTTAAGAATAGAGGGAAGTTCAAAGAGAAGGAAGATGATGGGATAGAAACCAAGGATGCCCATCATTGTTTGGGAAGCACAGGACAAAATAATTTATAATATGTGCCAGCCTCTACTACAATTGTCATACTCTCTTCCCAACCCGGTTACTCTAATTCTCTCCTCATCAGTTAAAACTCCCACTGTTAAACTGACTTTCCTTCCTCCCTACATTAATACTTCCATCAATTCTGCACCTTCTCTGCCAAGGAGCGGAGCATGTGATGGGCACAAAACTTAATGGTTCTTGTTTTCCCCAGTCTTGGGTTGGAGGGAATTTCAGATCATCCGGTTCTGAATGTAAGATAAAGATAACAGAGGGATCAAGGGGAGCTAATGGTATGATAGGGCTGGACAGCATCAAGATGAAGGAAACACTGAAACAGTAACAGGAAATGATGCGGGTCTGGCAACACCTGAGGAAAGAGAAAGATAAGTTACGTTTCAAGTCAGGGAGGCTTCACCACGGCTGTTTTGTATTTGTTTCTGAAGATGTTGCCTAAGTTTTTTTTTAAATTTCCGATTTCCAACATCTGCAGTTTTTGTTTACATTACTTCTTTATTAGGTGGCCAAAATATTACCCAAGAACTAAGGTGGTGCAACGATCAATCTGTTGGAGGAAGGCAGCAGGTCAAGTAGCAAATGTGGGAGGAAAGGAATTGTCAACATTTCGGGTCGAGGCTCGGCACTGGGACTGAGAGGAGAGAGAGAGGAGATGGCCAGTCTGAAGATAAGAAGGGGAATAGTGAGACAGGAGTTTGAGTTGACTGTTGGACTGACGAGGAGTGTAAGATGATAGACAGGTAGTTCTAGGTAGTGGAGGGGAGTGGGAGTGGACTGCTGAAGAGGAACAAGCCCATGTCACCCAGTTACACTCATGTGACCAATTAATCTACTAACCTGTACGTCTTTGGGATGTGGGAGGGAATCGGAGAAACCCAGACGGTCACGGGGAGAATGTACAAACTCCTTACAGACAGTAGTGGGAATTGGACCCGGGTCGCTGACACTCTAAAGCATTACAATAACCACAATGCTACTGTGTCACCTTAAATTGCTCCAGATTGTCAGCACCCTGCGGCTCTGAGTGGCAGATGAATGTTAGATGAAGACAGACAAAGAGAGAGAAAATATGGAGAGGTGGAGAGGTGTGTGGAGTGAGGTGGGGAAGGGGAGGGTGAAAATTGGAGGGAGTTACTGGAGGGAAATAAGCAGGAACACAAAATGCTATTAGTGCTGGTAACACACATACAAAAGCTGGAGGAACTCAGCAGGTCAGGCAGCATCAGGCAGTCAAACCATTTGGGGCGAGACCCTTGAACTGGACTCTGATCAGGAAATAGGACTTAGTGCTGGATTCTGACGTAAAGCAGGTAATGATGGAAATTAAAGTGCTGTGCTGTTGTCCAATTTCAGGTTGTTGTCCAATTTCCTCCCCCCCTCCCCAACCCTTCCCCAGGACAGACTGTCCTCTGGCATTGCCATGCTATATGCAGACTTTAAGAACACACACAAGAGCCTATTCTCCACCAGCCCTGTCATGTAGACCAAATGGTGAAAGACGGGGTTGAGCGTGGATGCCAGAGCTTGGGGAGGGAAGTAAATGAACGTAGAGAAGATGAAGCACAGTTGGTGTGGTTCGGAGCGTGGTTAGAGCAACAAGCTACAGCTTGGAGAGGCACCAGAAAGTAAACGACATTATTCTGAGAAAGAGTTCTGTATGGAACAACACGGGATCAGATAGACCACTGTGATAAAGCTCATGGAGACATGATTGAGCAGAGTTTAGGGGTTGAAGGAGGGCAGGGAGGGCAGTCACCAACCCGATAGTTGACCGTGTAAATCTGTCCAATTCGATTACAATTTCAATTAAAGCAGATTTCAACTCTCCACAAACACTTGCTTCAGGGCGAATCTCCTTCAACAGTCACAATGCACACCAATTGATCTCACCACACCTACGCACAGCCACCATGCATATTCATGGAAAATTCAATTGAATTTCAAAAATTCGGTACAAGAGAGATAAAGTTCATCTGCATAGCGCGATAAAATCATGGGGACACATGAAAGAATTTTGAGCATGGTGTTTCTTTTGGATGATGTCTCCTTGGCTCAACATTCAATAGCAGCACATAATTGGGAAAGGAGCAATGATTGACCCCTGGGCAATACCAGATACATCGGTTCAGAAGCGGGAACAGAAACAATTCCCTATCTTGCATTCTGACAATAAAGATGGAACCAGACAGCAGTGGGAATCTCCTTTGGGACTACAGGCTGCAATGTTTTGAGTTGCAAATCATTCAGTAGCTTTCAAATAGAACAAAGGTATCATTTCAAATTTCTGTGCATTCCACGATCATTAAAGCATTTGATGGCACAAGGACACAAGCTGGAGGATGGACCCCGCTGGGAGAAACTTCTCTTTCAATTGGGGCTCCACTTTGTTCTGCTGAAATGAGCAGCAGCATCATGGGAAACTGATTCTGAAAGAGAGAACGTTCTGCAGCTAAGGACGAATGCTGGATATCTCTGTCAGGCAGGGAAATGCTCATTAACACATTCTTGAAGCAAGTGCTCCGTGTAAGGAGGGAGGGAGAGGCAAAATAAATCTTTTGAGGCTCCGATGGGTAAGACCCAATGATGCAAGTAGACAATAGACAATAGACAGTAGGTGCAGGAGTAGGCCATTCGGCCCTTCTAGCCAGCACCACCATTCACTGTGATCATGGCTGATCATACACAATCAGTACCCTGTTCCTGCCCTCTCCCCATATCCCTTGACACTGCTATCTATAAGAGTTCTATCTAACTCTCTCTTGAAAGCATACAGAGACTTGGCCTCCACTGCCTTCTGGGGCAGAGCATTCCACATATCCACTACTCTCTGGGTGAAAAAGTTTTTCCGCATCTCTGTTCTAAATGGCCTACCCCTTATTCTTAAACTGTGGCCTCTAGTTCTCGACTCACCCATCAGTGGGAACATGCTTCCTGCCTCCAGCGTGTCCAATCCCTTAATAATCTTATATGTTTCAATCAGATCCCCGCTCATCCTTCTAAATTCAAGTGTATACAAGCCCAGTCGCTCCAATCTTTCAACATATGACAGTCCCGCCATTCTGGGAATTAACCTTGTGAACCTACGCTGCACTCCCTCAATAGCAAGAATGTCCTTCCTCAAATTTGGAGACCAAAACTGCACACAATACTCCAGGTGGGGTCTCACCAGGGCCCTGTACAGCTGCAGAAGGACCTCTTCACTCCTATACTCAAATCCTCTTGTTATAAAGGCCAGCATGCCATTAGCTTTCTTCACTGCCTGCTGTACCTGCATGCTTGCTTTCATTGACTGATGTACAAGAACACCTAGATCTCGTTATACTTCCCCTTTTCCTAACTTGACTCCATTTAGATAGTAATCTGCCTTCCCGTTCTTGCCACCGAAGTAGATAACCTCACATTTATCCACATTAAACTGCATCTGCCATACATTTGCCCACTCACCTAGCCTGTCCAAGTCACCCTGCATTCTCATAACATCCTACACTGCCACCCAGCTTTGTGTCAATGTTACTTTTAATCCCTTCATCTAAATCATTAATGTATATTGTAAACAGCTGCGGTCCCAGCACAGAACCTTCCGGTACCCCACTGGTCACAGCCTGCCATTCCGAAAGGGACCCGTGAATCACTACTCTTTGTTTCCTGTCAGCCAGCCAATTTTCAATCCATGTCAGTACTCTGCCCCCAATACCATGTGCCCTAATCTTGCCCACTAATCTCTTATGTGGGACTTTATCAAAAGCTTTCTGAAAGTCTAGGTACACTACATCCACTGACTCTCCCTTGTCCATTTTCATAGTTACATCCTCAAAAAATTCTAGAAGATTAGTCAAGCATGATTTTCCCTTCGTAAATCCATGCTGACTAGGACTTATCCTTCTACTACTATCCAAATGTGTCATAATTTCCTCTTTTATAATTGACTCCTGCATCTTTCCCACTACTGACGTCAGACTAACTGGTCTATAATTCTGTTTTCTCTCTCCCTCCTTTCTTGAAAAGTGGGACAATATTAGCCACCCTCCAATCCGCAGGAACTGATCCTGAATCTATAGAACATTGGAAAATGATTACCAATGCGTCCACGATTTCTAGAGCCACCTCCTTAAGTACCCTGGGATGCAGACCATCAGGTCCCGGGGATTTATCAGCCTTCAGACTCAACAGTCTATCCAACACCGTTTCTTGCCTAATATATATTTCCTTCAGTTCATCCATTACCCTAGTTCCTTTGGCCACTATTACATCTGGGAGATAGTTTGTGTCTTCCCTAGTGAAGACAGATCCAAAGTACCCATTCAACTCATCTGCCATTTCCTTGTTCCCCATAATAAATTCACCCGTTTCTGTCTTCAATGGTCCAATTTTGGTCTTAACTATTTTTTTGCTATTCACATACCTAAAGAAGCTTTTACTATCCTCCTTTATATTCTTGGCTAGTTTACCTTCGTAACTCATTTTTTCTTGACATATTGCCTTTTTTGTTATCTTCTGTTGCTCTTTAAAAGCTTCCCAGTCCTCCGGTTTCCCGCTCATCTTTGCTATGTTATACTTCTTCTCTTTTATTTTTATACTGTCCTTTATTTTCCTTGTCAGCCACGGCCACCCCTCACTCCCCTTAGGATCTTTCTTCCTCTTTGGAATGAACCAATCCTGCACCTTCTGCATTATTCCCAGAAATACCTGCCATTGTTGTTCCACTGTCTTCCCTGCTAGGGTATTGTTCCATTGAACTTTGGCCAGCTCCTCCCTCATAGCTCCATAGTTCCCTTTGTTCAGCTGTAATACTGACACATCCTATTTTCCCTTCTCCTTCTCAAATTGTAGGTTAAAACATATTATATTATGGTCACTACCTCCTAATGGCCCCTTTACCTCGAGGTAATGATCAAATCCGGCTCATTCAAAATAGAGACTTCTGTGGACTAACCCTGAGAACCATAAAATGGGAACAGAAAGACTGCCTGAACCATACACAAGCTGTCGATCGAAGAACTGATGCAGATTCCAGGAGCTACCATGAATTGATCTGTGGCTGAAAATAAAACTTGCAAATTCCCATTCCCTTCATCACTGCAATCTGCCCCGCTGATATGTTTGGCCTGAACTCCTGCCAACATATCTAGTGGCACACTTACTGAAAGGCAACTTACGTTGATACAACATCGGTTACTTCCTTCCTACATCTCTGAATGAACCTCAGTACATACGCGGGGTGATTGATAAGTTTGTGGCCTAAGGTAGAAGGAGTCAATTTTAGAAAACCTAGCACATTTATCTTTCAACATAGTCCCCTCCTACATTTACACACTTAGTCCAGCAGTCGTAGAGCATACGGATCTTGGACCTCCAGAAAGTGTTCACAGCAAGGGTGATTGATAAGTTCGTGACTGGACAAATGGCACATAAGAGGGGTGCTCCCAAGACCAAGGGTTACAGTCTAAGGAAAAGGGTGAAAAGGGGTAAGCCAGTTAATACACGGCTGAGTGGAAATTAGAGTGGGAAATCGGTTGAATTTTCCACCACAGAAAGCAGTTGAAGTTAAATCATTAAATATATTCGCAAAGGAGTTGGATATTTCACTTAAAGCTGGGGGAATCAGGGAAATGGGTTGAACCGTGGGATGATTCTGAGCTTTGATGATCAGCCATAATCATGTTGAATGGCAGGCAGGCTTGAAGGGCTGAACGGCCTCCATCTCCTGCTATTTTCTATTTCTATTTGATTCAGAGTCAACATCTGGAAACCCTCTGTGTTGGTTACTTTGCTCTAAGGTATATATGAATTTCTGTTAACACACACAAAATGCTGGTGGAACACAGCAGGCCAGGCAACATCTATAGGAAGAAACACTGTCGACGTTTCGGGCCGAGACCCTTCGTCAGGACTAACTGAAAGAAGAGATAGTAAGAGATTTGAAAGTAGGAGGGGGAGGGGAAAATGCAAAGTGATAGGAGAAGACCGGAGAGGGTGGCGGTGAAGCTGAGAGCCGGAAAGGTGATTGGCAAAAGGGATACAGAGCTGGAAAAGGGAAAGGATCATGGGACGGGAGGCCTAGGGAGAAAGAAAGGAAGAGGGGAGCACCAGAGGGAGATGGAGAACAGGCAGAATGATGGGCAAAAAAAGAGAAAAAAAAGGAGGGGGAAAAAAACTAAATATATCAGGGATGGGGTAAGAAGGGGAGGAGGGGTATTAACGGAAGATCGAGAAGTCAAT
The DNA here is from genome assembly GCF_048418815.1 of Hemitrygon akajei. Classification (NCBI taxonomy): domain Eukaryota; kingdom Metazoa; phylum Chordata; class Chondrichthyes; order Myliobatiformes; family Dasyatidae; genus Hemitrygon; species Hemitrygon akajei. The sequence continues at coordinate 27,908,905 of NC_133155.1, forward strand.
GTTCATGCCATCAGGTTGGAGGCTACCCAGCCGGTATATAAGGTGTTGTTCCTCCAACCTGAGTGTGGCTTCATCTTGACAGTAGAGGAGGCCATGGATAGACATATCAGAATGTTCTGTTGTTATTTTTGTTATACAACTGCAATGACAGGTTGGCTGAGTTGGCAGGTCTATACCAGTGGTCATGGTCTCATGCTCCCATTGCCAGGGATGGTCTAGTTGCTGCCTGACTTTCCTCAAGGTTGGAGACCTAAGCATAATAGAAAGTTGCCTGAGGGAGCACTGTGCTGTCATTATGATGAATTTTTGAACTGAAGCTCAATTGTCCTCTCAGAAGATGATAAAAGATCCACAGTAAGCAGATATTTCTGATAACACACACAAAATGCTGGTGGAACACAGCAGGCCAGGCAGCATCTATAGGGAGAAGCACTGTCGACGTTCCAGACGCAGGGTCTCAGCCCGAAACGTCGACAGTGCTTCTCCCTATAGATGCTGCCTGGTCTGCTGTGTTCCACCAGCACTTTGTGTGTGTTGTTTGAATTTCCAGCATCTGCAGATTTCCTCGTGTTTGCTAGATATTTCTGATGTTCTCTTGATCCTTATTGACAAATACCAGTAGGAAACCAATGTTTTTGTCTGGGAGATCTTGCTAAGAAACTAGCTGCTCTTTTATCTGTGAGGACTAAACTTGAAAATAGTTAAACCACAAAGGAGATTGGTATGGACTGAGGCCATGATAGGTAGCTACTGCATATAAAGGCATTTTTCTTTTCAGCAGGGTCTATAATGCAATAAAGAAAGAGTACTACATTGCCAAGAATGCAATCTCTTAGATATCAAGGAATTCATCACCAGTTGATAGTTCTGATATTGTTATACAATAGCAGCTGGCTATTTTACTCTTAAATGTGTTCCAATCTGTCTCCTTGACCAGCACAGATGCAAGTGGGTCAGGCAGCATCCACAGCAGGAAATAGAAAGTCCCCTTCATCGGGACTGGAAAGAAACAGCATTGTGCATAGTCAGTATGAAACGGTGGAGAAGAGTGGGAGCCGACGGGCAGGTGATCTCACCATGAGGCATATCTTGCCCTCCCCTCCCCTCCCCACTTTCTGTAGGGATCACCCTTTCCATGACTCCCTTGCTAACTCGTCCCTCTCCACCGATCCCCTTCCAGCACTTACCACTGTCACCAATCTATATAATACACTTTCCCTGAAGCTCTTCCTCATCACCACTGAATGCCCTAAAAGGTTCTTCCAGGTAAGGCAACACCTTCACACGAGAATCCATTGGTGTCAATCCATCTGGTGCTGCCGGTGTGGCCTCCTCTACGTTGAAGAGATCTGATGTAAATTAGGGGACCACTTAGTTGAGCACCTTCACTCCATCTACGCTAACATCCAGGATTTCCCAGTGCTCATCCAGTTTAATTCCACATTCCATTCACACACCGCCATGTCTGTCCACAGCCTCCTCTATTACCATGTTGAGGCTGGAATCATATTCTAACCTCACATTCCACCTTTCCAGTCCACATGACAGCATGTAAATTGATCTCTGTAACTTATTCCGCTTTTTTCTCCACCCTTTTATTTCCTTATCTCATCACCCCCCTTACTCCTTTCCCTTTACCTACCCTCTCAATCTGCCCATTATCCATACATTCCTCCCAGAGGGGAAGAAGCTGTTTTTAAAACATCAAGTGTGGGTCTTTGTAATGGTAGTAACAACATGAGGGCACGTTCCAGATGGTGAGCATTGTTTACGATGGATGCCACCTCCTTGAAACAACCATAATGGATGGTGTGATAGACAGATATATCTCAACGCCAGGCACATCTTCCCCTTCTCTCCCCTTACTGCTTTCTGCAGGGATCACGCTCTCCAACTCATTCTTCTCCACCAAAACCCCTCCAGGGATTTATCTCTGTAACAATTGCCCCTGCACTTCTTCCCTCACCAATCCTTCCAGGTGATAGAGCACTTCACACGCGAATCCAGTGGTGCCAATTTTTGCCTCTGGTGTCCCGCCATGGCTTCCTCTACTTGAGGGATCACTTTCAAAGACTCTCCATCTCATGTTCTCAATATTTATTGCTTATATATTTATTATTTTTGTTTCTTCTTTTTGTATTTGGGTGTCCTCTGCACTCTGGTTGTACACCCTAGTTGGGCGGTCTTTCATTGATTCTGTTACAGTTATTATTCTATAGATTTATTGAGTATGCCCACAAGACAATTAATCTCAGGGTTGTATATGGTGACATATATGTACTTTGATAATAAATCTACTTTGAGCTTTGAAGTTCATTGAGCATTATCTTTCAGTCATAATAAAAGTTTCAACCAAAAATATCGGCTGTCCATTTCTCTCTATAGATGCTGCCTGACCCATTGAGTTCTTCTGGCATTTTGCGTATTGCTCCAGATTTCCAGCAACTTCCATCTCTCTTGTGTCTCCATCAGTTCTCTTTGTTGCATACAAGCTCAAAAAAGAATGTAGTCTTCAGCTCCATCTAATGTATTTCATTCAAAGGAAAAGTAAATTTGGACAGAATAAAACATGCATTTACTTCATGGGCCTTCAAGATGACCACAACCTTGTCATAGGGTTTGGAGGCTTGTGTGCCTCAGTGACCTGGAGAGCTATGTTGGCTGGAGTTGGGGTTTATGCTTTGGCTCCTGGAAGGGATAACCATGCCAAACAGGTCAAAGGGTAGAGGACAGACTAAGGGTGGTTCACCAGTCCTCCAGGTTTGGGGGCTCAGCTCAGGGCTAACAATTCTGACTGGCAAAGCAAAATTGTTATGGAAACAGCAATGAAGAATCCTTCTGTGTCTGAGTACGATGGTGTTCTTGAGTCTCCATTCAGCACTTGCATGACTGACAGTAGTGAAAACTGAGAGGAAGCTACTGAAAAGATAAAGGAAGCCCTGAACACTATCAGAAATGGAGGAGGTTCTTTGCTGCCCTAAATGTCAGTGGGGCAATGGGCAGTAAGTAACTAAGTTACTTAATGGGCTTCAGGACCCAAAGATTGCAGCCAAGACCCAAAAAGTATTGCAGCCAAGTATTTGTATCTGAGGTGTGGATGTTGTCACAATACAACAACTAACTTGTGTCCATCATCATCTCCCAAAAATCAAATTAGATTATCAATTTTAATGGGTTTAATATTGATAAGGGTGTTGGGATTAACTGATTAAATGAGCATAATCATCGCTATTGTTGGGATATTAATGTGCACTAATTAACTGAAGTATTTGGACATCAAGCAATGACAATTGGAAATGTGATTCATCCGGTGTGTTATAATACCCCAAGGAAGGGTACAGATGCAAATACATTCCTTACAGGTCTGCAGTTTCCTATTATGAGGCCCTTGGGAAAAAGACACATAAAAGACTTAGCTCCTTCACAAACTGGAGACAGAAACTAGTTGTTTCAGAAGCTTTCCATCACTCTGTGCTACCAATGCCAGATAATGTACCAATCTACACTATCGCTCAGAGCAAGATTGCAAACCCTTCTAAACAAATGTAGCAATGCTTACTTTTAGCAGCAAGATATCGCAAAGCAAGGCCACCTAAAGCAAATGGAAGCACTCAGGTTTGATTGGCTCATCATTCAATCAATGCACTGCAGTTTAAGCTTTACCAACTAGCTACCTCTGACAGCAAACGCCCATCCAACTTGTTGCAATGCAAGTAAATTGTCTTTCAGTGTGCTCTAATAGAAATAAAAGTGATCTATTGCTAACCCTTGAGAGATTTAGTGAAAAGGAACTTCAGCTTTGTGAAAGTGAACTAACACCAACTGGCTTCCAAAAGGATCAAAGAGGTCAAGTGGATGTCAAATGTCACCTTTCCTGACTAAGATGCTTTAAACATTCCTGGCATTTTAATGTTTCCCTGCTGGGACAAGATGTCAGCTCTCTGGTGCCTCACAGCTGGTGAACTCTTCCTTCAGGCACAGTGGGGTGGACAGTCTTGAGCATGTAGGAAGTTCCGACTGAATACAAGAGATTTTTCAGATCCTGGAAATCCAGGAACACACACAAATGCTGGAGGAACTCAGCAGATTGTGCAGCATCTATGCAGAGGAATAAACATCTGGAATTTTAGGCTGAGGCTGCTCATCAGGACATGAATTCCTCCAGTGTTTTGTGTCTCTTGCTCTGACTGAATACTTACAAGGGTGAAGGATCTCTAACTTGAGCAGAGTCTGTGCCAATGGAGGAAACTTACACACTGGACTTATTTCTGAAATTAAATCTGAAAACATCTGAAAGAAGTTTCATTTGCCTCTTTGTCACCATTTTCATTTAAAATACCTTTAATCTCTACATAACATCTTAAGCCAGACTTTCATTAATTCAGTAAAGCTGCTCAATAATACTGACAGCTGCTTTGTGCAAAAAATGGCAATGTTGCCTTTAACCCAAATATCACCGTTCTGCAGAGACTCGGCCGGGCAATAGAATAACTTCAAACCAGACAGTCGTTATCTATGTGAGTTCATGCAGTGTGATGGCACACTCAAACAACACACTCTCTATGACAGATCTCCATAATCAGTAGACTTTTCCACCATATTAATTCAATTTTCAGTGTTAAAATGGAGGCTGTGTGCTCTTACCCGTTTTGCAATGAATGACTCTTTAACATGCTGTAACCATGGATACAGTAAGAGATGTTGCAGAATGGTGATGCTACGTTATTGACAGACAAGAATACTGACAGGCAGAATAAAGGAAAAATCCTCTGTTAAACTTAGGTAGTTCCTAACGATTAAAAGTGACCTGTGTTTTGTGGATACTGATGGAGCCCTGCACGACCTGGATCAACACGTTGACAATAGACAATAGACAATAGACAATAGATGCAGAAGTAGACCATTCAGCCCTTCGAGCCTGCACCGCCATTTTGAGATCATGGCTGATCAATTCCTATCAATACCCGGTTTCTGCCTTGTCCCCATATCCCTTGATTCCCCTATCCATAAGATACCTATCTAGCTCCTTCTTGAAAGCATCCAGAGAACTGGCCTCCACTACCTTCCGAGGCAGTGCATTCCAGACCCCCACAACTCTCTGGGAGAAGAAGTTTTTCCTTAACTCTGTCCTAAATGACCTACCCCTTATTCTCAAACCATGCCCTCTGGTACTGGACTCTCCCAGCATCTGGAACATATTTCCTGCCTCTATCTTGTCCAATCCCTTAATAATCTTATATGTTTCAATCAGATCCCCTCTCAATCTCCTTAATTCCAGCGTGTACAAGCCCAGTCTCTCTAACCTCTCTGCGTAAGACAGTCCAGACATCCCAGGAATTAACCTCAACATTGTATGGAGGCTTGCATGCTTTAAGGACTCCATAAGGCAATGCCAACTCAGGGCCACCCATGTGGGAATGGCTGTGGACAAGACGCCGGACGAGAATTGATCCAACCCCGGCTTCCGAACGGACAGACTCGCATCTGCTCCTACCAGGCCATGCCTTACGAAACAACAACTTCTGATGTAGCCAGTGTGGGACCTGCAGACTCTTCCATATTCAGGACAGTGGTTTCTTCATGGAGAGCAGGTGTGGGTAGTCTGAGAAGTGGGTGGTCCTTACACGATTTTCACTGGGCTTCCATATCCTCCTGTCAAAGAGTCTTGAGGTTCTCAGTGCTTTCCCAGATATTCTTTTGCCATTTTGAGCAACCAGGGATTAGAGATTCTATTTTCATTGTGTTTTTATTTAGTGACACAGGCTCTTCTGGTCCAAAGTGCTTGGGTTGCCCATTTACCCCTATGGGATCAAGTAACTAATATGGGAGGAAACCAGAACACCTAGAGAAAGCCCATGCAATAATGGAGAGAGCATACAAGCTCCTTACAGACAACAGTGGAATTGAACACATGCCCCTGGTAGTGTTACAGCATTGTGCTAACCATTACACTAACATGTCACTTTAGAGTTGCCAGTGTGAGATCTGTGAGATCAGTGACTTGCCATGTTTTTGTTTAAGGAAGCATTGGGAGCACCTTCAAAGCAGGAAGGTGTCTCTGTCCCTTATAATCTGTTGCTGTGATGGAGTATAGAGTCCAGTCCAGATGAAGCCCCTCGATCAGAATCATTAACTGTTGATTCCCATCCACCGATACCACCTCACCTATTGAGACCCTCCAGCATTTTATGTGTTTCTTCAGATTCCAACATGTGCTACTATATTTGCTTAGCATCAGCCTTGATTGATGCATTCTAGGCAGTAGAGGTAGCTGAGTGCAATTTGATCCACTCATCATGGGCCTATTAGGTTTTCCATTGCTGTAATCTTCCAGAACCTCAATCCTGGGAACCTTGGCCTGTGAGAGACTGCTTAGCCAGCCAGTGCTCCTGAAGGACTTTTTTTTTTGAGGAACCATTGATGGAACTTCTGCAGTGCTTTGAGATAATATAGGCAGTTCATTGTCTCAGAAGCCTACTGGAAGGTAGACTTTACACTGCTGAGTGGACCCTGAGCTTTGTGCCAGGCTTAAGGTCTTGATCTTCACTCTTTTCCTCAGTTGGCTAATGCCCATGTTATCAGACTGAAAATGTGCAAATTTCATCATCAGTTTCTGTCTTTACTGCGGGCTGCATCCCAAGATATGGAAAGCTGTCTAAATCTATGATCCATAGAGCACTACTGTATCTGGCAGACACTGTTCTTTCCCGTTCCATATGGTCTTCCAATTCCAACAAGAATGCAGTTAATATGTTAACATAATTGAACAGCACATGAAAGTGAATGGAGATTTACTAAAATGATTCCAGATTTAAATGGCTTGTCATATGAAGAGAATCTAAGCTCAGAGGACGCAGGCTCAGAATAGTGGGGCATCCTTTTAGAACAAAGAATAGGAGGAATTTCTTTTACCAGAGAGCGGTGAATCTGTGGAATTCTATGCCACTGGCAGCTGTGAAGGCCAAGTCTACATCTATATTTAAGGCAGAGATTGATAAATTCTTGATTAGTCAGGCAATGAAGGGATATAGGAGAAGGCAGGAAATTGAGGCTGAGGGGAAAATTGGATCAGCCATGATGGATTAGCGGAGCAGACCCCAAATAGCCTAATTCTTCTCCTATTTCTTATGGTTATGGTAATATTTGAGTAATATTGTAAATAGTTTGCTTTGATTAAGCATTCTTGTCAATTTAAGTAATAAATTACAGGTTGTGTTGCCCTTAAGGCATTTGTTTAGCTTTATTACATTTTCGCTTCAGTAATTCATTTGTAGTTATTTTCTAGTTAAAGTTAAGGTTGTTGAAAGTAAATTCGTTGTCTGTGATGTATCGCGGCATGCGATGACGTCACACCTGGTTTTGCTGCGTCTTGTGGGAAAATACCGGTTTGGAGAAACGGGAAGGAGAGGGCTTGTGTGTGCAGGATCACCGCGAGAGAAGTTTCTTTCTACACACTAAGAAACATCATAGAAGCAATGCCGTAAGTTTATAAGATAACCGATATGTTGAAGTAAAAATGTTAACGCTGATTCTGTTAAAAGTAATGATGGTTGATAAAGTTATTTTCTTGTTCTATTGAAAATGTTACCGGATAGTTTGTGTTGAAGTATTTAAAGCAGTTGATGACGTAGGTAGATTCTGACTGTATGTCGTATTTTAATGTAATATAGTTTGTTGTAGTTTTATTTTTGCAAGTATTTATGATGTAAATGTGATGCCAAGAAGGAAACAAATACTGTATATATTTTGTATTGTTTTATCAACAGTTTTCACCATACTTTAATGTGGAAGAGTGAGCAGTAAACGGTTAATCTTACTGGGATCGTGCCTCAATGACTCTGGTTTATACTTGGTGTTTAGTTCAGAGTTTTTACACCTGTGCGAGAACACTATATAGGTTATATGTGAAAATATGTGAATAGCATATGTCATCATGCCACCATGTTATATGTGGGCCATCCTCACTTAAAGTACAAAGAAAAAAACAAATTAAGCCTCACATTCCAGACTTCCTTGTTTGTCTTCCAATTAGTTTTATATTTTGGAGTTACAAAAACATAACAGCAGCAACGAGGAGGTTTGAAATGAATCTGGAATGACTACATATCTGCCGAACCACGGCTAGATGATTTAGTTTTTTGAAAAAAATGCACTACTGTGCATTTTCTCTGGAAGAGAAAACACAGTTGATTTTAAGAAAAGACAGAAAACAGCAAATACACGGGTTCATATACACTGAGTACTGGATGATAATAATCATAAATTTAAATAAGCAGAAATGGCTGGCTACATTGGAAAGATAGATGTGTTTGATTTCGCAGAAGATGGTGGCTGCTGTGTATGGAGCAAATTGAGCAGTATTTTAACGTAACACAGGTGCCAGTTTTGCTGAGTGCATTGGGTTTAAAGGCCTAGAGTTTGTTCAGAGTTTTGACTGCACTGACCAAACCAGCTGAAATGAGTTTTGCTGATAATGTGGAAGTAACGTAGGAAAATTTAGAACCAAAACTATTGTTGATTGCAAAACACTTGAGGTTTCATAAGCAAAATCTAAAAGAAGGGAAGTCCATATCAGCTTATATGACTGAACTGAAAAGATTGTCCGAGCATTGTCAGTTCAATAATGAGCTTAATGATGCGTTGTGATTGTTTATTTTGTAGAATCTTACAAGAAAACATTGAAAAATGGGTCCTAACTGAAGCACAACTTACATTTAAAAGAGCAGTTGAAATAGCTGTATCAATGCAAACTGCAGACAGAGACACTATTGGGTTGCAGTCAGAAATGAAAGTGAGCATGAACAAAATTGCAACATCTAAACAGAAATCAGTCTAGCCAAACAATTCGACTGACATAGACCAGACCAATGCAGGTTTAAAGGCAAATTTTCTGAAGAAAATTCTACAAAGTAGAAAACATACAAAGAGCGCGTCAGACAGATAAAAATATATGGACTGCACGGGGAAGAGAAAAAGATGAACAGGATTAAGTTGCAGTTTTAGAAGGGCATTAAGCTTCATGATGAAAAATCTGATAATGATGAGAATGATACGGGACTCAGAGTGACTCTAAACTTGAGATTGTTAAGTGAAAACTAACAATAAACAAGCAATTTGGTATACACCAGAAGTGAACAGCAAATTAATTACAATGGAATTGGACACTGGCTCAGCTATTCCAGTCATTCCATAAAATGTGTTTGAATGGCATTTCAAAAACACTGAAATGAAGCCTGCAGCTAGAGAAAAGCTCATTCATGAGGGAATGACATCTGTATCAGTGAAATACAACAACCAACAAGCCACTTCGAGTTTGTATGTGATAAAAACAGTAGAGCCAATATTGTGGGGTCATAAGTGGCTGACACAACTACAAATTGATTGGAAATCCATCCGCCAGTTGCACGCCAGTTAAAGTCAGCTGAAAGCAAATTAAGCAAGGTACTCCAAGGTGGAACAGCAGTGTCCAAGGATGAAAATGGAAAACTCAAACTTATCAAGGGTAAAATTGTCTGAGCTGAAAATGCCTCACAGAAGTTTCGCAAGACCTGTCCAGTTCCTTATACCATCTATGATTAAGCAGCCACGTGGCAGCTGAAGGAATTATTTCCAAGGCTGAGTGGAGCCCATGGGCAATGCCAGTGGTTCCAGCAGCCAAGAAGAATTAGTCTGACTGTCAGGATCTGTGGTAATTTTAAGGTCATCATCAACCCAGTACTGAAAATAAGAGTAATACCCTCTGCCCAGGAGAGAGGATATCTGCAGTGAGAATTGTCTAATTAAAGTTTATAGTTAATTTTGTCCAGCATCTTGGCATTCCACAGTAGCGTAGGGGTTAGCACAACACTACTACAGCTTGGGGTGTCAGAGTTCTGAGTTCAATTCTGATGCTGTCCTTAAGTTGGTACATCCTTTCCGTGATTGCATGGGTTTCCTCCTGTTGCTCTGGTTTCCTCCCACAGTCCAAAGATGTACCAGTTAGTAGGTTACTTGATCATTGTAAATTTTCCAGTGATTAGGCTAGGGTTAAGTAGGTGGATTGCTGGGTGGTACCTCTCATTGGGCCAGAAGGGCAAGTTCCACGCTGTGTCTCAAAAAAATAAAACAAATAAAAACAATGTGTAAAACTGACCTCTCTCCTAGGAATTAAATTTGGATTACTGTCATAAAATTCACACATAATCCACTGTACCAAACAACACCTGAAAACATAACACCATTCAAACATTAGCCTCTTCTAGGGCAAACTTATTTTCAATGTGTGGGGTTTCTTACCTCCTTGAGTGCAAGAAGTGAGGTTATAGTCTGCCCCACACACACACACACACACATACACATATGTGTATCTTCTCTCTCTCTCTCCCCCCCCTCCTCTCTCTTTCTCTTCCCCTCCCTCTCTCTCTCTCTCCCTCTCCCTCTCTCATATTTTGGAATCCCGGAGTTGACTTAGCCATCAAATGAACTCAGACTTTCACTGAGGCAAATCCAAAGAATTTAATTCCAAAACCGAGGTGAGATATTTAGGTTTTGTCACATCTAACTTCAATTGCAGTTTCCTTTTAACCTTAATTTCTCTGTTTAAACAGCATAAATACACAGCTATTCGATAAATAATGGAAAATGACTCTCTTAAAGCCACATGTCACACAAATCAAAATTTTTATGGCATTAGCAACTTGATAAGTGCTCATTATAATAACTAATAGCAAAAATGATGTAATTTTATTTCACTTTGTCACAGATATTTTAGTAGTTTCAGTCTTGCCAAATGGCCGATGTAGAGTCTTATGTGAAGACTTCCAGAGTAATTTTGCTCCGTTAACTGCCTTTAGGTGGAAATCTTTCTTTAATGAAGTAATTTTTTTAGCATAATGACACTGGCGAATCGTGTTCCATACTTATTAAAATTTCAAAATCTCCAGAAAAAAAATCCAACAAACAAGCTTTATTAACTCTTTCATAAGCATTTAATAAATCAGTATTTACATCAGTTAGCAGCGTAGTAAATCGAGTCAGTCTCTGGTCTGTCTCTTCACCTGCATTACATACAAAGAATCCTTTCATTAATATTCATGTTTTGATGCAATTTCCAGTCTGTACCTACAATAATGGAATCTGAATCTGGAACAGTGTCAACGTTGGTTTGCAACACTTCCTGAAGAGGAACTTGGTCTTTCTACATCCTACCTTGTCTTTATATGTTTTGGCATCGTCCTTTTACCACTCTCCAAACACTTTGAGCGAGTCACAGCCTGAAGAGTTACTACTTGATCGTCCCAGAGACCCTGGTTCAATGCGAACTTCAGGTGCTGTTGTTCTTGCCAGTTCTTCCCCCAACCCCATACATTTCCACCAAGGGCTCTGGCTTATTGCCACATCTCAAGGACAGAGAGATGAGATAGATACTTTATTGATCCCAAAGGAAATTTCAGTGTCACAGTAGCATTACAAGTGCAGAGTTCTACAAATATTAGAAGAGAAGTAAGAAAGAATAAAAAATAACAGGAGGGAATCATCACATCCCTGGCAATAGGTTGACTCATTATAGAGCCTAATGTCCAAGGGTAAGAATTAACTCATATAGCGCTCTTTGGAGCAGCACAGTTGTCTTAGTCTGCTCCTAAAGGTATTCCTCTGTTCGGCCATGATGGCATGCAGAGGGTGAGAAAAGTTTTCCAGAATTGCCAGGATTGTCTGTAGGGTCCTTTGTCCTACCACAGCCCCCAGTGTGTCCAGTTGGACTCCTATAACAGAGCCAGCCTTTCTAATCCATTTAGAAAGCTCTGGATATGTAGATTGGCAGGTTAATTACCATTCTAAATTGCCCATGACATGAAGGTACATGGTAGAATCTGGGGCAGAGCTGTTGAGAATGTGGAGAAAATTTTAAAAATTGGATTAATGAAGGATTTGTGTAAATGGATGGCTTATAGTTGGCTGTTGTGGACCAAAGGGCATGTTTCTGTGCTGTATATTTTATGATTACATGACTCTATATCATTTGGAAGGTAATTCTAGCATTGTATTCTGTAGGTATAACTCCAACCACATTGTTGTTGATGATTGGAATCAGAGAACCCAGAGTAAAATGGAGTCTGTTCGATAAATTCTCATCAAATTCAGATTCAGATTTATTGATTTATTTATTTATCACATGTACAACGAAACACACTGTGAAATGTGCCATTTGCTTTAACAACCAACACAACCTAAGGATGTGCTGGGGGCAGCCCACAGATCTTACCACACATTCAGGCACCAATGCAGCATGCCCACAATACGTAGAACACAACAAGCAACACTGCAACCACAAAACAAGCCCCACTCCTCCCTCCCACCCACCCACACATCCACACAGTCTTCCAACCCCAGGACAAAATCTTCAGGCCTCCAGTGGGCTTGGCAATAATGGATCTCTGACTTCCCTCATAGATGCACGGCACATAGATCCAGGACTTCGGCTATCAGGCCCTGACTGCCAGGTTTCCACTCAACCTTTGGGCCTTGATCTTCGGTCTTGGCTGGTCCAGAACCAGGGGTGTTCATGTCTCCACCATTCAGCTAAACCAACGTTTCTGGCAGAATCACGGGCCTCATTACTTTTGATCAAGGATGGGTTCTTGTGCATGTCTTTGAATCATTTAAGCAGGTTCCCTCTAAATCTCTTACCCCTCACCTTAAACCTATGCTCTTTAGTCTTATCTACCTCTGATATGGGGGAGAGTTTCCTGCAGTCTATCATATCTATACCCCTCAATTTTACATATGTCTAACATATCTCCTTTTAATTCCTCTACTTCAGTGAGAATAGAATTAGTATCTCCAGTGACTCCTCATAATTGAACCACTCCATCCCAAGCAACATCCTACTTGGTTAGGTGCTCTCAGCTCCATTAATGGCCATGCTTTGAGCTGCCTGGACCTATGTTCTGGAATTTTCCCCCTAAATCTGGCTTGTTTCTTTCTCTTCCTTTAAGACACTCTTTTGCATCAATTTCTTTGACTAATCTTTAGACAAATGCATTCATATCCTTCAGCAGAACTGGTGTCAAATTATCCCCATGGTTGTGTGGCTGAGCACAGCTCCATTACCATATTTAAGTTTGCATATGACACCACTATCTCTGGCCCAGTCAAAGGTGGTGACAAATTGCAGATACCAGGGTGATTGAAAACCACACCAAGAGAATATCTGGAGATGCTGGATATCTGAGCAACACACACAAAATGTTGGAGGAACTCAGCAGGCCAGGCTGCATCTATGGAAAAAAGTAATTGACATTCTGGGCGAAAATCCTGGAGAAAAAAAAGGCTGAGGAGTAGATTTAAAAGGTGGAGGGAGGGGAGTGAAAACCGCCAGGTGATAGGTGAAACCTGGAGGGGGAGGGATGAAGTAAAGAGCTGGGAAGTTGATTGGTGAGATGATGTGAGAGAGGGAAGACAGACAGACAGACAGACATACTTTATTGATCCCGAGGGAAATTGGGTTTTGTTAGGAGATTGAAAATCTGGATGAATTGTGCCTTAACAACAACCTCTCACTCAACATCAGCAAGACCAAGGAGAAGATTATTGACTTCAGGAGGAGGAAATCAGAGGTCCATGAGCCAGTCCTCATTAGCAGATTGGAGATGGAGAGTCAGTAACTTTAAGTTACTTGGTGCTTTTATATCAGAGGATCTTTCCTGGGACTAGCACATATGGTAAGTGCCAACACAAAGAAGGCATGACAGCACCTCTATTTCTTAGAAGTTTGCATAGATTTGGCATGCCATCTAAAATCTTGTCGAACTTCTATAGATGCAGAGTAGAGAGGATACAGACAGATTGTATCATGGACTGGTATGGAAACTCCAATCCCCAAGAACAGAAAAGTCGACAGAAAGTGCTGGACACAGACTAGTCCACGACCCGCAAAGCCCTCCCCACCATTGAGCACATTCACAAGAAGTACGGCCACGAAAAAGCAGTGTCCATCATCAAGGAACCCCACAAGCCAGGCCATGCTCTCTTCTCAATACTACCAGCATATAGGAGGTATAGGAGCCTTAGGTCTCACAACACCAGTTTCAGGGACTGTTACTAACCTACCACAATCAGGCTTCTGAAGCACTGTGAATAAATTCACTCACCTCAACTCTGAATTGACTGTTGATTCCACAATCTCCAAGGACTCTACAACTCCTCGTCTCAGTATTATTTATTTATGATTTTTATTTTCACTATTTGTCATATATTACACATTATGGTTTTGTTTATGTGTAGCTTTTCATAAACTTCATTGTGTTTCTTTATTTTCTTGTATATGCCTGCAGGAAATTGAATCTCACAGTAGTATACGGTGACATATACATACATAGAAAATAAATTTATTTTGACTCTGACAATTGCTGTTCCTTTTCTTAAAGCTGTAGCGACAGAGCATCATGCAAAATTTCTGCTCTTCTGGATTACGGATGCCAACACATTAACATTGCAGACACAGCCATGGTGAATGACTACCTGAAGGAACCAATCTGTCGTGGTGAAGGAATCAATGTGTCCTCCTCATCTCCATTCTAAAATGATGCCCCTCTATTCTGAGGCTGTGTCCTCTGGTCTTAGACTCTCCCACTGTAGGAAACATCCTCTCCGCATCCACACTATCGAGGCCTTTCATCATTCAATAGGTTTCAATGAGGTCACCCCTCATTCTTCAGAATTCCATTGAATACAGGCCCAGAGCCATCAAACACTCTTCACTACAGCAGGGTTCCTTCAATACAGAAGGAATAAAGGGACAAGAGAAGATGGGGTAGGAAAGAGACTGCTGAAGGCTAAAAAATCATCAGAAGGAGAACCACAAATAAGTCATTTGGCCCTCAGTGCCTGCTCTACCACTCAGTAAGATCATAGATGCTCTTTTACCTCAATGCCATTTTCTTTCAATAATACCATGTATATTCCAAAAATATCTAACAAGCTCTGTCTTGAAAATCCTCGCCAACATGGAGGCACTACCTGAGAAATTAGAAGCAGGAGTGTTCAACTTGGGTCCTCAAGCTTGCCTCAGCATTCAAGATAATCATGGCTAAGCTGCCTTGTGCCTCATCTCCACCCCAGCACGTCATACAGCTCTCTGTTTCTTTCTTTCCAAAAATGTATCTAGCTCACCTCTAAGTAACTCCAGCAATACAGCCTCCACACACTGAGGGGTATAGAATTCCTGAGGCTCACCACTTTCCACTGGAAGAAATTCCTGTTCCTCTGCCTTCAGTTTTATGCATGGGCATGGGCCGCTGCTGAGCAGGGACACAAGGTTGTATAGAGTACTATCTCACAGAAACATGCCCTTCAGCCCATCTAATCGGTGTCAAATTATTATTCTGGCTAGTCCTATTGACCTGTACCTGGACCATAGCCCTCCCATCCTTGTACTTCTCCAAACTTCTCTTAAGTAATGAAATTGGACCTGCATCCACCACTTGAGAAGATCATCAGGGTCTCTCTTCCCGCCATTACGGACATATACACTACACGCTGCATCTGCAAAGCGAACAGCATTATGAAGGACCCCACGCACCCCTCATACAAACTCCTCTCCCTCCTGCCGTCTGGGAAAAGGCGCTGAAGCATTCGGGCTCTCACGACCAGACTATGTAACAGTTTCTTCCCCAAAGCTATCAGACTCCTCAATACCCAGAGCCTGGACTGACACCTTGCTTTACTATTTATTGTAATGCCTGCACTGTTTTGTGCACTTTATGCTGTCCTGGGTAGGTCTGTAGTCTAGTGTAGTAGTTTTTTTTTCTGTGTTGTTTTTTACATAGTTCAGTCTAGTTTTTGTACTGTGTCATGTAACACCATGGTCCTGAAAAATGTTGTCTCATTTTTACTGTGCACTGTACCAGCAGTTATGGTCGAAATGACAATAAAAAGTGACTTGACTTGACTTGACCTGTGCTGGCAGGTGTCCTGTGTGGACATGCTTTATTCTGATTGCTGAAAGTCGCTTCCGTTGTGATTGGTTGGTGTAGAAGCTGCAGCTGCTTTACCATTGGATGGCTGCCTGGTGTCCAGTTTCAAATAGCCCGGGTATACAAAATAGCACATGGGAGGGGCTTGCTCCCTTCTTCCTTTGTTTAAGGCAAGATGAAAGGGAAGGTATGCTCTGCATGCACAGCTTGTTGAGTGTTCAGCTTTGTAGTGGCTGCAACTTGGGGAGCATGAATGTTTGGTCAAATTTTAACTGTTTGTAAATAAATGATTAATATACCTACTCGAAGTCAGTGCATTTTTTGTCTCACTTGCCAGGCCCCCAAACCGATTCAACATTACAGCAGGTTATTCCACACTCTCACCACCAGCTCAGTGAAGAGGTTCCCCTTCATGTTCCCCTTAAGCACTTGACCTTTCATCCCTAACCCTTGACCTCTAGCTCTGGTCTGTGGAAAAAGCCCCTCATAATTTTATGTACAATTTTTACATGCTGAGGTAATGGTGCAAATTGTTGGTTATCGGTTAGCACAAAACGAAATACTTCAGAGTTTGTACTGAGCAAGTTATTCAGATTACCTGTCACATTTGACACTTAACGGACTTTTTTTGGTGTCTCTCCTGCTGAAGCTAAATGTCACTGCACAAAAACCATCTGTTCACCCCATAAAAGTTCAACGGTTATGCAAACTCCTTTTACACGGCATCAGAGTCACAGCAATTACAGAGCTCTTTAGAGAATTCCTTGGGCGCCTGGCAAAGTGCGATGTGAGCTGAGCCTTTCCGTGGGTGGGTGGACTGTGAGTGGCTCTTTTGTCAGGCTGACTGCTTCCGACGCATTTCCCAGCAGGAGCCATTGAGCACAGGGTAAGGATGGGTTGTAAGCAGATAGACGCCCTTAGAGAGGTCACACAGTGAACAACTCTTTTATATGTTCTGTGGCATCCATAAAGTGCTGAAGAACACTGTTCCGCCTATTGCACCTATGCTTGTTTTTCAAGGAGCTTTCAAATTTGACTTAAGCTTTAGCTCTGTATTTCTAATTTTTTCAAGGTGTGTGCATTTAATGGCTACTTTATTATGTACATCTGTACAGTACGTTGCAAAAGTCTTAGACACAAACATATATAGCTAGGGTTCCTAAGAGTTTTGCACAGTACTCCAGTAATCTAATGTATTGTATTGAACTGCTGTCCTAAAAAAATGAATTTCACGATACATGTGAGTGATGATGTGCCCAATTCTGATATGGGTCTCTATTGTGGACTGAGAGTGGGAAGGGAGCAAGGAGAGTGGAATCATGGTTGGAGAAAGGGGTAGGGAGAGGGGAGGGAGTGGGAAGCACCAGAGAGACATTCTTTAATGATCAATAAATCAATTGTTTGAAGTCAAGTGACCTTGCCTGTGTCTGCACCTGCGCCAACCCCTGCCCCTACCACTCCTCCTCGGCCACCCGTCTCACTCCCCTCCTGCAGTGCGCCACACTCACCATTCCCAGCATCCTTTGCTCTTGCCTGAATTATAAATCACCCATCACTCCACGTTGACAAACTAAGTACTTTGCAAAAGTCTTAGGCGCCTTAGCTACATATATGTGCTCAAGACTTTTGCACAGCACTGTACGTCTGCTTGCTGATACAAACACCTAATCAGCCAATTACTTGGCAGCAACTCAGTGTATAAAAGCATGCAGACAAGGTCAAGTGGTTCAATTGTTGTTCAGATCAAACATCAATGAGGAAAAATATGATCTCAGTGACTTTAACTGTGGAATGATTTTGGTGCTTGTTTTCATGACACACGCCGGTGATAATAAACCTGATTCTGATTCTATCTCAGAAACCGCTGATCTGCCGGAGTCTTCAGGCTTGAGACAGTCTCTGAGGTTTACAGAGAATGGCGCGAGAAGCAAAACACACCCAGTGAGTTGCTGATCTGTGGGTGAAAATGCCTTGTTAATGAGAGAGGGCAGATGAGAACGGCCAGACTGGTTCAAGCTGACAGGAAAGTAACAGGAGTTCAAATAGCCATGTGTTATAATGGCGGTGTGCAGAGGAGCATCACTGGCCACACATTATGTCAAAACTTGAAGTGCAGGAGCTACAGCAGTAGAAGACCATGAACATTTTACTATGAACCCAACGCACACCTTACTAGACACATAACACGTAGCACTCAAACTTCAGAAAAACAGAGGATGGATAAGCAACACGAGTGAATCTGCAGATGCTGGAAATAAATAAGAAACACAAAATGCTGGCAAAACTCAGCAGGCCAGACCGCATCTATGGGAGGAGGTAATAACAATGTTTCGGGCCGAAACCCTTCATCAGGAGTGAAGTAACATGGGATGGTCGGGGGGGGGGGGGGGATAAGAAGTGGGGGGAGGGATAAAGTAGAGAGCTGGGAAGTGATAGGCTGGAGGGAAATGGGCTAGGGGGAAGGTGGAGAATTATGGGAAATAAAAGAGAAAGAAAGGTAGGGCTGGGGGGAGAGATAGGGATGGGGGTAAGGGTGGGGGGCAGGGGTATCAACGGAGGTCAGTGAGTTGGATGTTCATGCCGGCAGGAAGAAGGCTACCTAGGCGGGAGATAAGGTATTGATGGATAAGCTACTGATTGTGATGGAAAGAATGCAAGCAGAGACCGAAATAACAAGTAGACCAACTGGATTCATATTCCAACTTGAATCTCATGGCAAGTTATCTGTTTATCTGGCTGCATATATATGTAGCTAAGGACACCCGTCACCATGCCAGAGAGCCCTGGTGGGGTGGACTTGTAATGAGGTGACTTTGCAATGTTTGGATCTGCTCCCGTATCAGAAGTTTAATATTATTAGGATGCATTAAAGCCACAGGGCAAACCATAAGAGCGGGGAGAAAGAATAACCTACACATAAATGTAATCGCAAAGGAGTGTCAGCAGATCTATACTTTCTTAGAAGCTTAAGGAGATTCGGCATGACATCAGATGCTCTAATAAACTTCCACAGATGCACTGTTGAAAGTAATCTGACTTTCATTGCCTGGTATTGCAATTCCAGCATACAGGACTGATGGGCACTGCTATGAGTGGGGACAACAGCCTAGTTCATCACTGGCACATCACTCCCCATCACTGACAGCACTTACATAGAACATAGAAACATACAGAACATTACAGGTTGTGTTGACCATAAAACCTACTCTAGAAACTGCCTAGGATTTCTACACCACATAGCCCTCTATTTTTCAAAGCTCTTTGTACCTATCTAAGAGTCCCTTAAAAGACCCTACTGTATCCATCTCTACCACCATCGCTGGCAGTGCATTCCACACACCCATCACTCTTTGTGTGAAAAACTTACCTCTGATATCCCCCTTGTACCTTCTTCCAAGCACCTTAAAACTATGCCCCCTCCTGTTAGCCATTTCAGCCCTAGGAAAAAGCCTCTGGCTATCCACATGGTCAATGCCTCTCATCATCTTGTACACCTCTATCAGGTCACCTCTCATCCTCCGTCGCTCCAAGGAGAAAAGGCCGAGTTCTTTCTTGAGGCTCTATCTCAAGAAAGTGGTATCTATCTATCACCAAGGACTCCTCTCCACCCGGGACATGAGCTCCTCATGATGTTGCCACTGGACAAGAGGTATGATAGCTTAAATCCCCATGCCACCAGATCAGGAACAGTGATTTTCCTATAACTATCAGCTTCTTGAACCAATCTGCCCTACCTTAGCAACGGAACACTACGGATTTCTTCCATGAGTTTATCTCTGATTGTGTTTCATTTCACTCTAATCTTTTGTTGAGTCATATTTCTCCTTCAGTGTAATATGTAATTATGTAATGTGTGCATAATTTATATATAATTTACTATCTGCTCTGTATGTTGTCTGAATCTATATGCTTGTGATGCTAACATGAGCAAGTTTCTCATTGTGCCAGTACCCTCACTATACTTATGTACATTGTAATAAACTCAACTACATGAAAAAGTGAGGGAACTTAAACTTCGGGGCATATCATTTGTTGCAGCAACCTTCAGACTTCATGCAAAAATCAACATCACCAATTTCATCACATTTTATACTGCAGCTTGTTGGCCAGGAAAGCTGGATTATTCAGGACTGAGTGATACAGAGAGGGTCGACAGGCAAGGGCTTTCTTCTTCAAAGGATATGACACTGAGGGGTGATCTTCTGAAGGTCCATAACATCATGAGAGGCATAGATGGGGTGAATGCACACTTCCTTTTTCCAGGGTTGGGGAATCAAGATCAAGAGGGCGTAGGTTTAAAGAGAGAGAGGAGGGATTTATTAGGAACTTCAAGGACAAATGTTTCTACATTGAGTGGTGTGTATACAGAATGAACTGCCAGAACAAGTGATGTAGGCGTTTACAATGACAACTTTTAAAAGACAATAGGACAGATACATGAATAGGAAAGGTTTTGAAGGTTATGGGCCAAACATTGGCTCAGAGGACTAGGTTGGATGGGCATCTTTGTCAGTACAGACTAGTTGGGCAGAATGGCCTGTTTCAGCACTAGATGACTTATGGCTCTGCTACGGCCCAAGCATTAATGTTTCTCTCATATTGCTAAATTGAGGGCGTCTATGAAAACTCATAAACAACATTATTTTGTGGTGAGTCTGCTGTAACCAGAAGTATGAGACAACAATGAAAGCAAAGAGTAGAGGCCAGACCAAAGTATTAGTTCCATAATTCATAATAGCAGAGTTTGTCTATTTGGACAATTGAGCCTGCTCTGCCATTTGATCATGGTTGACTTATTTTCCTTCTCAATCCAATTCTCCTGCCTTCTCCCCATAACCCTCAATGTCCTTACTAATCAAGAAACTATCAATCTCCGCCTTAAATATAACCAAAGACTTGGCCTCTACAGCCTTCTGTGGCAATTAATTCCATAGATTCATCACTAACTAGCTAAAGAAATTTCTCCCCAGTTCTGTTCTAATGAGATGTCCTTGTACTCTGAGATTAAGCACTCTGGGCTGAGACTCTCTCACTATTGAAAACATCTCTTCCACATCCATTCATTCTAGGCCTTTCAATATTCAATAAGTTTCAATGAGATCCCTCCTAAACTCCAGCAAGTACAGGAGCACAGTCATCAAACACTCCTCTTACTATAATCCTTTCATTCCTGGGATCATTCTCATTAAACTTCCCTGGACCCTCTGCAATGCCAGCACATTCTTTCTTAGATATGGGGCTCCAAATGTGGACTAACTATTGCTTGACAAAGCCTTAAAATTATGTTCCTGCTTCTATATTTTAGTCCTGGATTTGGTTTCCCTGCCATGGACTCAACCTGTAGATTAACCTTTAAGAAATCCTGCACCTTTGATTTCTAAATTCACTCTGTGTTCAGAAATAGTTTACGCCTTAATTGTCTATATCAAAATACATAACTAAATATTTTCCTACACTCTATTCCGTCTACCACTTCTTTGCCCATTCTGTCCAAATCTTTCTGCCAACTTACTGCTTCCTCAACATTACCTGCCTCTCCATCTATTTTGTACCATGCATAAATTTGGCCAGAATGTCATCATTTCCATGATCTAGATCATTAATATATGATGTGAAAAGTAGCAGATCCAACATCAACACCTGCAAAACACTACTAATCACTGGCAGTCAAACTGAAAGGACATCATAATTCACACTCTTTGCCTTTGGCCAGTCAGCCAATCTTCTATCCACTTCCTCCCTCACCACCATTCAGTGCCCCAGACAGTCCTTCCAGGTGAGGTGACACTTCACCTGGAAGGACTGTCTGGGGTGATATACTGTGTCTAGTGCTCCTGGGGTGGCCTTTTATATATTGGTGAGACCCGGCGCAGACTGGGAGACCGTTTCGCTGAACACCTATGCTCTGTCTGCCAGAGGAAGCAGGATCTCCCAGTGGCCACACATTTTAATTCCACGTCCCATTCCCATTCCGATATGTCTATCCATGGCCTCCTCTACTGTTGAGATGAAGCCACACTCAGGTTGGAGGAACAACACCTTATATTCCGTCTGGGTAGCCTCCAACCTGATAGCATGAACAGTGATTTCTTTAACTTCTGTTAATACTGTTATGAGTGATGAACAGACCTGATGGACAATGGGGTGAAGAGTTAACCATCCCCCCCAAGAACCATGAACTATTACTGTTGCTATGCTGACCATGAGAAAGAGACGAAAAACAAGCAAGAACATTTGCTACAGATAAGAGAGGGGAGAGAGACTGTTGATTTACTGTATTATGACTTCTGCAAGGGTTATTTATCTTCTACTAGTTTGCTCATAAACATTCCTCAGTGGACTGAAGGAGTGGCCTTATTTGATGGACACAGTCATTCAGGAGTGATGCATAGCTGAGTCCCCGTGAGTAGGGATAAAAGACAGGTCTGGAGAGACACCTTCCAGACACGCCATTGGACACTGATAGAGTGATGGAACCCACAAGAAAGGTGGGGGTTTCGAAGACCGAACCAGGAGGTCAGTCATTAAGGCTATCAGTGTAAAAGCAGGGCCGGTGGGGACTTGTGTGTGTGTCCACTCATGCCAGAGTGATGAGTCCACCACAGAAGAACAGTCTAGCAGAAGGACGGAGGGGTCATAGCTGAATGACCACCATAACAACGGTACGACGGATTAAGAAAGCAAAGGAAGGTTTAACTGCTGTAGCTGTTAACTCTCGCTTGCTCTGTTTCTCTCCAACGATTACAATACAACAACCATAACTACATCAGCACTTATGAACTGAACTGAACTATATACTTTTCTATGACAATTTATTTACCCCTAGACATCGATAGAGCTTGTTTATTACTGATTATTATTATTCCTACACTTTTAGGTTTATTACTGCTAACTTGTTTTATATGTATATTTGCATTATTGATATGGTTTTGCTTATTTTTATTAATAAACGCCTTTAGTTTGGTACCACCAGACTCCAACGGATTCTTCTTTCTCTGCTGGTTAGACACCCAGTTATGGGGTACGTAACAATACCCCTCCTCCCCTTCTTACCCCATCCTTAATTTTTAATAATTTTTTTTCTCTCTTTCCCTCGCACAATAACTCCTTGCCTGTTCTCCATCTTCCTCTGGTGCTCCCCTCCGCCTTTCTTTCTTCCAAGGCCTTCCGTCCCATAACACTCCCCCTTCTCCAGCCTTGTATCCCTTTTGCCGATCAACTTCCCAGCTCTAGGCTTCATCCCTCCCCCTTCCTGTCTTCTCCTATCATTTCAGGTCTCCCCCTCCCCCTCCCACTTCCAAATCTCTTACTATCTTTTCTTTCAGTTAGTCCTGACGAAGGGACTCGGCCTGAAATGTCGACTGTACTTCTTCCTATAGATGCTGCCTGGCCTGCTGTGTTCCATCAGCATTTTGTGTGTGTTGCTTGAATTTCCAGCATCTGCAGGTTTTCTCATGTTTGAATCTTCTATCCATGCTAGTATCTTTCCTGTAATACTGTTTAGCAACCTCAAGTGCAGCATCTTGTCGTAGACCTTCCGAAAATCCAAGTAATCAGCATCCTTTGTCTACCCTGCCTGTTATTTCCTCAAAGAATTCCAACAAATTTGTCAGGAAAGGTTTTCCTTAAATAAACCGTGCTGAGTCTGGCCTCTTTTATCTTGTGCATCTAAGTACCCAAAGCCTCATAATCAACTCTAACATCTTGCCAACAATTATAGGCCAATTGTCTTATAATTTATTGTCTTTTGTCCCTCTCCCTTCTTAAATATGAGAAGAAGTAAAAGAAGTAACACAGCTATCACATCCCTGAAGGCCTCAGAGCCCAGGTAATGATATAGTTAATGGAAATTGTGAGAACTGGACATCATTTGCCACAACATGGCTATCTAACTTAAGACTTAAATAGCATTTGACTTTTATATACTCTCCCAGCTAAATGTGCTTTAATATAGTGTACTTCTCAGTCACCCACTTACCTTAAGTCTCAGTCATAGAATTATAGAATCATAATAAAAATTCAGGTCCTTTGGCCCATTATGTCCAAACCAAATACCCTCATCCACTTGTACTTACCTTATTGTACTTAATCGGTGGGATTTCAGTGTGCTCAGTTAGCTGCATTTGGTCCATCATCTTCAAAGTCTTGGTGATTCAAGCACTTTTCCAAATGCTTCTTAAATATTGAGAGCGTACATGTTGTGAGGGTGGTGTTCCTGCACTCACTGTCCAGCCTTGCTTTGAATGTAGAAGAACAAGGGTTCAAAACGAGGTGAAATGCCTCCACCCGCAGGGAAGACAACAAGCCAGGGGCTTTGCCCGAAAGAATATTCCCAGCATGCAATAAGGAATTCAGAGAAGGAACTCTTTTCCAAACAGTGACAAGGATATAATTTGGATTGATTGAGACGGGTTACCTTCAATGCACTTAAGGGAGAACTAAATGAAGTTTGGAGGAAGAAAAGCTTTACAGATAGGTTTGGATGGAGCAAGGTGATCAAAGGTACCAGCATAGATCATCCAGACTAAGTAATTTGCTTCTGAAGTGCAAAATCTCCCTTGTTATATGGGAAAATAATAACTGACAATGGTGTCTCTTTACATCAAAGTAAAATAACCGCACATTTCGCAACCCCCCCCGCACATCCTTCCCCGACTCCAGATGGAACTGTTGGTGCCTGCCAGCAGGGATCTCCTGTGAAGAGCTGAAATACAGCTGCTTTAATTATATTTCATGAATTTTTAGAGAAGGGCAGAAAGTGCCACTTATTGCACAGACTGGTGACAAGACACTCTAATCAACTTGTTTTCCAGTAATCCCACCAGTAAAACAATTGTCATTTTAAAGTCCTTGTTGCTTTGTCAGATTGTTGCGAATTTTCAAATTGCTTATTAGTTTGCTCTTCTGTGTACTGAGTGATACTTTGCTCGCCTTGCTTTCACATATTCTCTTTTCTCCTTTTCCATTCACCCTTTCCTTGCTTCTCGGCTTCATTTTATCCCCTTTCACTTTTTCCTTTCCATTTTCTTTTACCACTATTTATTCCATCTACTAAATTTTTGCTTTTCATCATTCCTTGATTTCTTCCGTTCTCTTCCACTTTTATTCAGAATCTCGAATTTTTGGGGAGCAAAGTGCAAGTTCAGCAAGAGCGGTTTTCTATAACTCCAATACAGGGAGAACCTGGACACTGATCATTATATAGTTCAGCATATGTTATATGCTGGCTATGTTTTGCTTCTAACTCTAATCTGGGAAGTTGTCCATGTCCAGTATAGTTCTGGGAGTTCAGATGGATGTAAAAGATTTTGAAGAGAGACTTGAGCAATTGCTCTGATGTTTTGTCAAAGTAGCTCTTCACCCTATATATATCATGTAAGAAGAGGGTATCTGGTCATTATTATATTTGTTTCAGTTGCAACTCGCTGTGCTCAAATTATCTGCTGTAATTTGTTGTAGGACACAGTAACGGCATCTCAGGAAGTTATGTTAATTGTAAAACATTTTGGAAGTGAAGGGTATAATATATACCCTCTTCTGCACCTTCTCAAAAGCCCCAACATCATTCCTGTAATGCAGTGACCAGAAATGAATGATGTGGCTTAATCAGCTTTTCTTTCTCTCTTTTTCCCAGCTGAAATTGTGAACTCTCCTTCACAACTGTCTTCATATTGAACCGCTGAATATCATACCTTAAAGAAGAGGTCATGGAGAGATACAGCACAGAAACAGGCCATTCAGCCCACTGAGTCCACACCAACCATCAACCACCCATTTAGACCAATCCTATATTAACCCCAGGTGTATTCCTCCCACGTACTCATCAGCTTCCCCTGGACTCTACCATTTACTGACACACGAGGAGCAGCTAACTTACTAACATGCACATCTTTGGATGTGAGAGGAAACTGGAGTACCCAAAAGAAACTCTTGCAAAGACAGGGAAAACATGCAAACTCCACATAGAGAGCAGCTAAAATCAGAATCGAACCCGGGTCTCTAACACTGTGAGACAGCAGCTGTACTAGCTGAGCTGTTGTGCCATAGTCTAAAGCTGTTCCTACTCATTCCTCCAACACATCTAGATCATCTGGAAGGATTCAAACTTGGGATATGAGGTACCAGCAGTCATGTGCAACTGTAGCTCTTTTCTCTTAGTGATCTAGTTAGTCTTTCCTCAGTAACACAAGGAGCAAGCTGTAGTTAATGAGAAGTTGCCGTCACGCTCTGCAAAGAATCCGACAGAAAATCTTTTGCAGGCAGCAACATTAAAAAATCAATAGTCCATTTGACTTAGGAGTCCAAGTGTGGCAATAATGAGATAGAAGTGGATTGGGCAGTTGGATACCACTGGGCAGACATGCTCATGTCAAGAAACATTATTAATATTAATGTTATTTTATGCAGTTGTTCAGCAAAGAGATGGACAACTTTAAATCTGGTGAAATAGCTTCTGACCTTACATCTACTTGCTCTACTCAATTTCCAGCTCTTGGGGAGTTTCATCACATTTCCTTCCCCTGATCAAAAGCTAAATCCACCAACAAGAATGTAACAAATGATCAGCCATTCTGTTGATCCCATGAGGAGGGTTGCCAGACTCCAAGGATATCCAGGCTGCTAACAGAAATCAAACAGCGGCGTTTGTTGGCATCCACTTACAACAAGGCTGTGCTGAGCTCGAAGTCATTTCCCAAGTCACATGTGCATCACAGACACAGGCAATGTTTGTGTTGGTACAGATCCCATCTCTGCAGGCATTTCAGGGGAGTTTTGTCTCCAGAAAACATATTTCATATTTCATTTTTCTGCATATCATACTGTTTCTGTAATGTGAAACCATGTGATCAGTGCACACAAGTTGAAAAAAATATAACTTTTGTTTATTCATTTACCTTTCTCACTTAAATTCTGTGAGAGCAAATCTGATTCAGAATCTCAATTTTTTAGGGAGTGAATTGTGGATTCTGCAAGAGCAAATTTCTATAATCCAAGCAATTGTAACACAGGGAACATCTGTACACTGATTGTTAAATATTATGGAATAATATATGTGATATACTGGCTGTGTTTTGCTTTTATCTCTAATCTAGAAGGTTATCTATCTCCAGTACAGTTCTGGGAGTCCAGATGGAGGTAAAAGATTTTGAAGAGTGTCTCGAGCGTTTTCTCTGATCTCCTGTCAAGAAAAATTCTTCAACCTACAGGATATCATGTAAGAAAAGGGTATCTGGTTATTATATTTCTGTCAGTGGGAGCATGCTGTGCTCATATTATCTGCTGTATTTCTTGCAGGACACAGAAACTACATTTCAGGAAGTTATATTAATTTTAAGACATTTCAGCAGTTGAAGGGACTAATATAAACCCTCTTCTGTACCATCTCGAAAGCCATCAACTCTGTAATACAGTACCAGAACTGAACAATATGCCTTAACCAACTTTTTATAATACTGCACCATTTTAAAAGATATTCTACTGGGTGCATAGTTTACAAAAATGGATGGTCTCAAACTTCTCCATTTGGACTGTTTATTCCCCTTTTATTGGCTCAAGTTGTTTTGGCTCTTAGGGGCTCGTAGATGGCGTCTACTTCAGTATGTTTGTTTACAGGATTATCAGAACCCCTAAGAGCCAAAGAAATGCAAGCTAACAGAATTCAATGGTCAACTGAAGGGGTAGTCAATCAGGATCAAGGAAAGTGAAATGGGGGCTCTATAAACACAAGCACTCCCGAAGAGAAGCACCAAAATCTGTGCACTGAGGATGTCACCTTGACTGTTGTTGAAATGTCTGCATGCAGATTGCCAAGCTCGGTGAACACAGTGACATCAATTAATAGAAATGCCCAAATCCAAAACAAGGGGAACAGGAAGTCTAGTTTGAAGGATCATTTCCCTTCAAGAGGGAAAAGAGAAAAATGTGAAAATTAAGGTAACAGGAATTCAAAGAAAGAATTATTGGCTGTGGAAGTTGAGGTTAAAAGCATTGTAATTACTTACACTTTTATTTACATTTTATCATCATCCTCTTCAAGAGTAAACCACAATGATTAACTCTCTAAGAGTCCATAACTGTGACCATATTGAAGCCGGTCAACAAGGCAGAAATTAATATAGGATGCCTGCCCGTCCACATAATGAGGAGAGGGAGTGATCCACTTGCACCTCATGCCAGGAGTTTGTTGCAAGAATTCATACATGTAGTTCAAGTCAGCAGGACTACCAAGCATTGAGTTTAAACTCATTATCTTTCAGCTCCGAGGCAGGAATACTTCCAAAGTTCAAAGTTCATATATGTCACCATATACAGCCCTGATTCATTTTCTTGTGAGCATACTCAATAACTCGATAGAATAATAACCATAACACAGTCAATGAAAGACCACACTGACTTGGGCATTCAACCAATGTGCAAAAGACAATGAAATGTGCAAATTCAAAAAGAAAGAAAGAATAATTATAAATAAATAATCAAGAAATATCAAGTACATGAGATGAAGAGCCCTTGAAAGTGAGTCCATGCTGAATGTTCACAAACTCCTAAGGAAGTAGATGCGCTGTTGTGATTTCTTTGTCATTGTACTTGTATGCTGGGGCCGGGACAGGTCTTCTGAATTAATAATACCAAGGAATTTAAAGTTGCTGACTCTCTCCACCTCTGCCCTTTAGACGAGGACTAGCTGATGATCCCCTGGTTTCCTTCTCCTGAAGTCAAAAATCAGCTCCCTCGTCTGGTTGACATTGAGTAAGACACTGTTACTACTTCCAAAGATATGATAAGACCGCATGATTTTAAGAAAACATCCAGCCAAAAGCAATAAAATTTGTAAGATTCCTTTTTGTTGTACCAACATTTCTTAATAAACTGGAATGGATTAAAGTTCAATTCTCAATAGGGTCCTTATTGCCCTATTGAGGGAACTGAAGCAGAGTTATTTGAAACAAGACAGATGGTTAAATTATCTTTATTTTATATATTTGGCGAATACATATTGGTTTCTGGAAACGCTTTGCTAAGGAGCCATAGGATCAGAAAGAACCTGTCTTTGACGTGAATTCATGTTGCAGGCTCACAGAAAAAGAGAAAAGGTATCTTTTTCTCCCAGTCGCATTAAATACTAATGACGTTTTCCCTTTTCTTGTGCAGAAAGAAAGGCCATGTGCATTGAAGAGTTCTCTGAGTTCAGAATAGAAGTCAGCAGTTGTGAGATACAGGCTTGTCAATCATGTCAGAGGGGGCTGCCCATCAGACCTTCCAGCTCACAGTTGCTATGGTGATGCTGGTTTCTTAAAGCAGCAGTTCCTCCCTCTCCACTGGGTTGATGAGTTCTCAAAGCTTTGGAGGAAATGGATGTAAATATCTGTTCAGAGGAAATAGGGTGAGGATGCATCGATGATTGTGAAGAAATAAGCAGGTTGGAATGTAGGAGCCTAATTATAAAGCTCAGGCACTTACTGCAGAGTATGTTGAAGTAAATTTGGTGGCAGAATCATTGCTGTTGCTCCTGAGGTTTGGGATTATTAGCAAGGGCAGCACATTATCCGTGTCTAATGGGCTTGGGAAGCCAAACGCAGCCATCCCAGAACTGTTCCAATTACGATGCTGAAAGCACTTCCATAATAAGAGACCAGGCCAAATAATCAGGGTCTTCATTATGCTGAGGCTACAAGGATTAGGCCAGGATTTGAATGTTTATTTTTACATTTAATAGCTACCAAATTTTACTTAAAATTAGAAACACCAGGAAGGTATGGAAGTAACTTTAATGAATCTGGCTTAAACCAATGGCAGAGCCTTTAACAGATCCACTGTGAAATTTCAGGAATTTAAAAAATCTTACATCGGATTTCCACTGTTCAGAATTTTAGCTTAATAAGAGTGGTTGAGAGTGTTTTCGGTGTTTTCAATGGGAAGAACAATCACGACCATAGCAGGCCTCTGAAGATGTGAGGCAACATCCCATCATCCATGTCACTGTGTGCACCCCGTATGACAGTATTCAAGATTTGTTATTTTAGGTTTGTCCAATTTTCCCATCACCAGTCAGTCTGAAGTGACCATCTGTTAGTTCTGGAAACTGCCAAGGGAGCCACCAATTTGATGAAAAATTAAGTTAAACAGCAAATGAAAACAACATTGAAATAGCAAGCATTCTGTCAATTTGTTTGTATTTTAATTCACTAACTTGTATGGCTGAATTTATGTTTTTTTTAATCTTGCAAAGTCTTGTCTTTCATCTCTGTTTTCTATGAAACAATTTAATTAACTGACTGATGATGGGAAAATTGGACAAACCTAAAATAACAAATCTTGATTACTGTCATACGGGGTGCACACAGTGACATGGATGATGGGATGTTGCCTCACATTTTCAGAGGCCTGACTTCCACTAATATCCATGTGGAATTTGCATGTTCTCTTTATGAATGACCATGTAAAATTTGCATGTTCTCTATATGAATGACTATGTGGAATTTGCATGTTCTCTTTATGAATGACCATGTGGAATTTGCATGTTCTCCATATGAATGACCATGTGGAATTTGCATGTTCTCTTTATGGATGACCATGTGGAATTTGCATGTTTTTTTTATGAATGACCATGTGGAATTTGCATGTTCTCTTTATGAATGACCATGTGGAATTTGCATGTTCTCTATATGAATGACTATGTGGAATTTGCATGTTCTCTCTATGAATGACCATGTGGAATTTGCATGTTCTCTATATGAATGACTATGTGGAATTTGCATGTTCTCTATATGAATGACCATGTGGAATTTGCATGTTCTCTATATGAATGAACATGTAAAATTTGCATGTTCTCTATATGAATGACCATGTGGAATTTGCATGTTCTATTTATGAATGACCATGTGGAATTTGCATGTTCTCTTTATGACTGACCATGTGGAATTTGCATGTTCTCTATATGAATGACCATGTGGAATTTGCATGTTCTCTATATGAATGACCATGTGGAATTTGCATGTTCTCTCTATGAATGACCATGTGGAATTTGCATGTTCTCTATATGAATGACCATGTGGAATTTGCATGTTCTCTATATGAATGACTATGTGGAATTTGCATGTTCTCTATATGAATGACCATGTGGAATTTGCATGTTCTCTATATGAATGAACTTGTAAAATTTGCATGTTCTCTATATGAATGACCATGTGGAATTTGCATGTTCTATTTATGAATGACCATGTGGAATTTGCATGTTCTCTTTATGGATGACCATGTAGAATTTCCATGTTCTCTTTATGAATGAACATGTAAAATTTGCATGTTCTCTATATGAATGACCGTGTGGAATTTGCATGTTCTCTTTATGAATGAACATGTAAAATTTGCATGTTCTCTATATGAATGACCGTGTGGAATTTGCATGGTCTATTTTCTCTAAAGTGGTCTGACTGATGGGTTTCTCCAACAGCTTACTTCTCTCTCCATATTCCAGCCTCTTGCATCTCTGCCAACTTTAACACATTAGCAGGCAGGTGCAACATCAACATCAGCTTTATTGTAAAGTACATGCATGCACAGGACCAATGAGAAACCTCCTTGTAGCAGCATCACAGGCATCGGGTACACAAGGTTGACAAGAAAAGCGTAAATTAACAGATAAATTCTTACAAAGTTGTAGTTGATAGAACACAGTTGGAAAAAAGTCAACGTCAATTGTAGGACAAAATGGCCAAAGTCATCATAGTTGTTTTACACTGAGGTAGCAATTACGAATGTGCAGATCAATGAAAGAACCAAAAGTTTGAAGGTAAGTAACTATTTCTGAACCTGGTGATGCAGGACTTCATGCTTCTGTGTCTCTTGCCCAGTGGTATCTGCAAGAAGGTGACATGTCCTGGATGGTGGAGACCTTTGCTGATGGATGTCTCCTCCTTAAGGCAGCAACTCCTGTAGGTACTTCAGATAGTGTCCATGATGTATTGAGATCAGTTCACTCCTCTTTACAGCTTCTTATGTGTCCATGCATTTGATTTACTATACCAGACCATGGTGTAACCAGTGAGGACACTTTTAAGAGTAGAAGTTTGTAAAGGTTCATTAGAGTGTTTAGTGGTAAGCCAAAACTCCTTCGCCTTCTTAGAAGGTAAAGATACTGGCATGTCCACCTTGTGATTGCTTGCTTCCATGTGCTGTACCCAGGACAGATTATTCAATAATGTCAATGCCCTGGAATTTAAAGCTGCTGGCTCTTTCTACCACTAATCCATTCCAGACCCACACCTGTTCATGCTGCTTCCCCTTGCTGAAGTCAACAGTTAGTTCTTTCATTTGAGAAAGTTGAGTGAGAGGTTGTTGTTGTGGCTCCATTCAACCAGATGTCGCGTCTCACTTCTGTACACTGACTCATCACCAACTGATGCATTAATCTGAGATCATTCTTTATTGAAAAATATAACAAGAGCTTTATAAGAGATCCTTAACTACTATCTTTTCAATCAGAGTGACATTTCAATTGGTATCTACAACAATAACTCTGAGCCTGAGTTAAAATGATTGAGGGCATGCAGTTCTGAAGAAAAAGATGCAAGTTTGTGACAAGTGAAGGGGCAAAAATATGAAGATCTGGAAGTCTTAAATAAAATCAGAAAATGATGGTGATATTAAATAGATGAAGCTATATCTGTGGGGAAATGATGAAAGACCAATACCTTGAAATGTTAACTCTTCCTCTTAGATGTTGCCTGACCTGCTGGGTAGCTCCAGTATTTTTCTAGTTCTGTTATTGTACATCTCTGGACAATTTTCACTCAGACTGTTCCGTGTGCAGTCTTGTTTGACCTTTGCCGGCCGATAACTGCAAAGCAAGTTAATATTTGATGGAGAAAGCTATCCTGAGACTGTGCAAGGAGAGAATGAAGTTTTGCAGAAGTTAGAATTGATTCCTCCTTGGTACGTGCAAAACTGTGCAACACAAGGTGGTGCCAGATGGAATGTGTGAATAATTTGAGACCATGGAAGAGTACACACGAGTGAGATTAGATAATAGTGAAAAGCATGTTCTTTTGCAATACATGCTGTCTCTGCTTTGATATTATGTACCTAAGCTAAAGCTCACAAGGGATAAGAATGTACAGACTAGCACCAGGACTGAATGGAAAAGTTATCGGGAAGAGGTTTTGAAAGGGATAAAAAGGGGCTACTCTTATTTGTAAGAGAGGGAATCTTATCTTTCCCTTAGCAAACAGTGTTAAGGGAAAGACTGACACAAGCAGTAGGCTGAGGGTAGCAGACACCAACAGAATCAACAAACTCATTCGTAAGGCCAGTGATGTTGTTGGGGTGAAACTGGACTCTCTGATGGTGGTGTCTGAAAAGAGGATGCTGTCCAAGTTGCATGCCATCTTGGAAAATGTCTCCCATCCACTCCATAATGTACTGGTTAGGCACAGGAGTACATTCAGCCAGAGACTCATTCCACCGAGATGCAACACTGAGCGTCATAGGAAGTCATTCCTGCCTGTGGCCATCAAACTTTACAACTCCTCCCTCGGAGTGTCAGACACCCTGAGCCATTAGACTGGACTTAATTCCATTTAGCATGATTAACTTATTATTATTTAATTATTTATGGTTTTATATTGCTATATTTCTACACTATTCTTGGTTGGTGCGGTTGTAATGAAACCCGATTTCCCTCGGGATCAATAAAGTATGTCTGTCTGTCTGCAAGTCAGAGAGAAGATCAGACAAGAGGCTACCAGACACCTAAGCTTCCCTCTGGCATTTTATCAGATTTCCTGTTAAGTATTCTTCTTTCCTTCTGCTTTTTTATTAAACTAGTTAATGAGTTGCTTTTATATAATATAAATAAAGTTGATTTTTCTTAATAAACTTTAACACATGTATAAGCGGTACTTCCTTTGTTTGTGACTACCTCGTGCTGCTAAGTTAGAAAGGAACAAGGAATTAATTCTAAAATATTTTATCACTGACTGCTGGCTTTTTCCCTGCTCCTTAGGTCAGCTATCAAGACAGCTTTCTGGTCCAGAAGATAAGCTTTCCACCAAACCTCCCCCATCCCAAACACATCGACACAATGATGATGACCACAGGGCATGTTTTACTGGAGAGAGACCAGATTGATTAGTTTACTGTTTCTCCATTCTATCAGTCTGCTGTAGGCTTGGTCAGCAGGCAGGACCACTCTGCTCTATAATTGATCCCTTAGAGAGGTGCAAGACTAGCTTAGAGGCAACTTTACTGCTCCTGTTGCTCAGATCCCTGCATGAAAGTTCCTCACTGTCCCCCAGTCACAGTCATTAAAGCTCAGACCCAAGACTCAATTTGCAGGCGACGGACAAATAAATCACCCATAGGAAGACAACTCCATTTGCTAAAAGTGTTGAGAGAGTTCGGTGCTGAGACATTCCGACGCCAATATTTGAGTGGCTCAGTGGTGCCGCAGTTCAATCCCAAACTCAGATGTTGTCTGTGTGGAGCCTGCACGTTCTTCCTCTGGCCAAGCGGGTGTCTTCTAGGTGCTCCGGTTTCCTCCCACCCCCCAAAGATGTGTGGGTTGGTGAGTTCACTGGCCAGTGTAAATTGCCTGAGTATGTAGGTAAGTGGGGAGATGATGAGAATAAAATGTGTGATTAACGTAGGATGAATGCAAATGGATGTTTGACATTGGCACAAAGTTGGGTTGAAGGCCTATTTCCATGCCATATCTCTCTATGACCCTTAACCAACTGAATATTTTCCTCATTTTTTACTATTTTTATTATTATGTTGTTACAATGATACTGAGGAAGGGTGGCACCTCTTCTGCCTAAAAGAGAAAACTGCATCAGTATGGGAAAAAGCCCACGAAGCCATGCTGGTCATCAGCAATCCCATTTCATATGTCCAATTACAGTGACAACTCTAGGGCAAATTTGACAGATGCCACATTCTGAACTCTTTACATTAACAGTGGGTGGGTGACACATTCTGTACCGTTCAGAATGATCAGTTAACTGAAGTC
Organism: Hemitrygon akajei; assembly: GCF_048418815.1. Taxonomy (NCBI): domain Eukaryota; kingdom Metazoa; phylum Chordata; class Chondrichthyes; order Myliobatiformes; family Dasyatidae; genus Hemitrygon; species Hemitrygon akajei. Next base: position 27,943,864 of record NC_133155.1, read on the forward strand.
AGTCTAGTCAGTATAAAAGGGCCAGCTATAAGCCAGTAACCTGCTGTGCTAAGTCACACTTATAAATCCTCTTCTATGTAGTCAGAGCCATAGTGTCATACAGCACAGAAACAGGCCTTTCAGACCATTCCTGCCAGTCTTTCTGCCTGTCCGCACTCTTCACATTTGCCTCCCATTAGGCCTACATCTTTGTATGCCTTGCCTTATCATGCAACTGCCACTTTCCTATTACTGACTAAACACAAGGAAATCTGCAGATGCTGGAAATTCAAACAAAATGCACAAAATGCTGGTGGAACACAGAAAGAACAGCTCTAATTCTTATGATGAGTGTCCTCATGGACTTTGAGGCCAATCATTCCAGCTCAGGATATCACTGCACAGATTGCCAAAGGCTTTCAGAATCTTCATCAGTAAAAGGTGTGAACTGGATGATCAGTGATGATGGTAAAGTGTGCAAGTACATTCACAACGCCTCAAGTGAGAGAGCTATCCAATCCTGTTTAGAGCCAAACTGAGGCAATTCAGACATGAGTTCTTACATTTGCACTGCACATGTGTAAAGCAATGACCATGTCCAATGAGAGGTTGTCTTACTCACCATTTCCTACCCCTGCAGCCACCAAGGAACCAATCATCACCATTCAGCAGTCACCATGACAACAAAGCCAGTGAGAACAAACAAAGATTGGCAAAACCAAAAATATTAACCTACCATCTTCCTCCTCTCCTTGCCTACCAGATTTCATCTTTGTCAGCCCTTGATCTCTTCTATCTATCACTTCCCAGCTTCTCACTCCGGTGCCCCTCCTTCACAGACCCAACTTCCCCATCACCTGGTTTCACTTGTCTGCTTGTACTCCTCCCTCCCCCCAACTTCATGTTCTGGCTTCTTCCCTCGTCCTTTCCAATCCTGATGAAGGGTCTCAACCTGAAATGTCATCTGTTTATTCCCATCCATAGATGCTGCCTGATCTGTTGAGTTCCCCCAGTATTCTGTGCGCAGGTTGCTCAGCATTTCCAGCAACTGCAGTATCTCTTGTGTTCAAAAGTATTAACATTTAGAGCATTATCTCTTCCCTGTCAAGAGTCCACTTCTTGCTTACATCATACCCTGGGGCGCTGTCTTCCGTTACCTGATGAGCTACCCATAGTCTTTGGCCAGGAGCAGATGTCATCAGGTGATGCCCAACCTTCACAGAGTGTTTCCACCCTTAACCACTACACTGCCCAGCTGGTGGGTCAGAAGTAGTGGCCAAGTAACCGCCCATCGGCTCCTGACGTCCAGCTCAATGGCAGGATACCTGGAAGTGTGGAGGAGCAGAGGGATCTGAGGGTACATGTCCACAGATCCCTGAAAGTTACCTCACAGGTAGATAGGGTGGTTAAGAAAGCTTATGGAGTGTTAGCTTTCATAAGTTGAGGGATAGAGTTTAAGAATCGCAGGGTAATGATGCAGCTCTATAAACCTCTGGTTAGGCCACACTTGAAGTACTGTGTCCAGTTCTGGTCGCCTCACCATAGGAAGGATGTGGAAGCATTGGAAAGGGTACAGGGGAGATTTTCCAGGATACTGCCTGGTTTAGAGAATATGCATTATGATCAGAGATTAAGGGAGCTAGGGCTTTACTCTCTGGAGAGAAGGAGGATGAGAGAAGACATGATAGAGGTATACAGGATATTAAGAGGAATGGATAGAGTGGACAGCCAGCGCCTCTTCCCCAGGGCACCACTGCTCAATACAAGAGGATATGGCTTTAAGGTAAGGGGTGGAAAGTTCAAGGGGGATATTAGAGGAAGGTTTTTTACTCAGAGAGTGGTTGGTACGTGGAATGCACTGCCTGAGTCAGTGGTGGAGGCAGATACACTAGTGAAATTTAAGAGACTACTATATGGAGGAATTTAAGGTGGAGGGTTATATGGGAGGCAGGGTTTAATGGTCAGCACAACATTGTGGGCCAAAGGGCATGTACTGTGCTGTATTGTTCTATGTTCTATGTTCAACTCCACTCGCCTGCTCCATATCCAGCAAGAGGCTCTTTCTGCTTCCTCCCCCATCCTGAGAGCTGCTCAGTTCTTATTCTTTTCATCAAGGCCCAGCGCAGACAGCAACCCCTATAGCGACCTTACCAGGAACCCTCCACAGCCGATCTCCACTGGGAATAGCCACATCTGCCACCCTTTGTCCCTGCACTCCTGGAATAAGGACTGGTGCTTCAAGCTCTTCCCTCATGTGCCTCTTCGCATCCTTTCTCCCATGGTACCGTGAGCCCCACCAGGGTGATTGTCTTGTCTTCAGTGGACCACAGTATGATGATTGGTTATATTGCAATCTATTTTTTTTAATTTTACAGATCTGTGAAAGAACATTTCTGGTTTCACTTCATTGCCCCTCCCTCACAGGAAAGATGGAAACAAAGTGAGGTTTTATTTCTGATTGGCATCTATTGGTGCTGCACATACTCAGCTCTTCCCATGGCCTCTTTATCCATTGGCATGAGACCAGAATGATGCCTTCCTTAGCTGAATAAGCAATCATACTTAGCTCACAATCAAAGGATAGCTAATTAGCATAGGTATAAAATCGTAGGTAAATTGCATTCCAATGTGAATTTACATCTTCTCGTAAGTAAAGAACGAAACTTTCAAGGGACTATTAGTTGAACTTCTGTAATGGTCCCTTGAATGGGCCACAATTAGAAGCAACAGTTCCCACCATGACTTCATTTCATGCTGCAATAAAAACGTGCTATAATTAAAAGTTTCACACATTCTCTGCGCAGTTGTGAACTTTCGCACAGATCTGAAGGTGGGGAACCTCGCTGGGTAGTAGATAGCAACTTGGATTTTGTTCCTAGGGAGTTCCGCATTCACATGGAACACGAAACTGAGGCCTCATCTGTCCTCTCAGCTAGATGTGAGAGCCCATGGCATTATTCCAAAGAAGGTTTGGAAATTATCCCCGCTGTCCTGATCAATATTTATCCCGCAGTCAAAATCTCAACAAAAGAGATCATTTGATCATTAGCACACTGATCTTTGTAGGAGCTGGCTGTGTGTATTTTGGCTGCTGAATGTCTAGTGTAGCATGCTAAAATGGCCACATTTTAAAAGATTTTTAAGGATTAGTTTTATTTGTCATATGTGCATCACTGGGTACCAATAAGATTGGAAGAGTACAGAGAAAAGTTACAGGGAATGTATGGGGATTTGAGGACCTGAGTTCTAGGGAAAGGTCGAGTAGGGGAGGATTTTAATCCCAAGAGAACCTAAGAATGAGGGGAGATTTGATAGAGATATAAAAAATTATGTGTGTATAGACAGGCTTTTCGCACCGAGGCAGGGTGAGACTAAAATGAGACGTCATGGATTAAGAGTGAATCAGAATCAGAATCAGGTTTATTATCACCGGCATTTGACGTGAAGTTTGTTAACTCAGCATCTACAGTTCAACACAATACATAATCTAGAAGAGAAAAAAAAAATAATAATAAATAAGTAAATCAATTACGTATATTGAATAGATTAAAAAAACATGCAAAAACAGAAATACTGCATATTAAAAAAAGTGAGATAGTGTCCAAGGGTTCAATGTCCATTTAGGAATCGGATGGCAGAGGGGAAGAAGCTGTTCCTGAATCACTGAGTGTGTACCTTCAGGCTTCTGCACCTCCTGCCTGATGGTAACAATGAGAAAAGGGCATACCCTGGGTGCTGGAGGTCCTTAATAATGGATGATGCCTTTCTGAGACACCACTTTGCAGGCTAGTACCCAAGATGGAGCTGACTAAATTTACAACCATCTACAAGTTTCGGTCCTGTGCAGTAGCCTTCCCCCTGACACCAAACATTGATGCAGCCTGTCAGAATGCTCTCCACAATACATCTTTAGAAGTTTTTGAGTATATTTGTTGATATGTCAAATCTCTTCAAAATCCTAATGAGGTATAGCAACTGTCTTGCCTTTTTTATAACTACATTGATATGTTGAGACCAGGTTAGATTCTCAGAGATCTTGACACCTTGAAACTGCTCACTCTCTCCACTTCTGATGCCTCTATGAGGAGTGGTATGTGTTCCTTTGTCTTACCCTTCCCGAAGTTCACAATCAGATCTTTTGTCTTACTGACATTGAGTGCCAGGTTGTTACTGTGGCACCACTCCACTAGTTGGCATATCTCACTCCTGTACGCTCTCCCATCACCACTTGAGATTCTACCAACAGTGGTTGTATCATCAACAAATTTATAGATGGTATTTGAGCTATGCCTAGCCACGCAGTCATGTGTATATAGAGAGTAGAGCAGTGGGGTAAGCACACACCCCTAAGGCATGTCAGTGTTGATCGTCAGCGATGAGGATATGTCATCACCAATCCACACAGATTGTGGTCTTTTGGTTAGGAAGTCGAGGATCCAATTGCAGAGGGAGGTACAGAGGCCCAGGTTCTGCAACTTCTCAACCAGGATTGTGAGAATAATGGTATTAAGTGCTGAGCTATAGTCAATGAATACGTCCTGATGTAGGTGTTTGTGTTGTCTAGGTGCTCTAAAGCCGTGTGGAGAGCCATTGAGATTGCGTCTGCCATTGACCTATTGTGACGATGGGCAAATTGCAATGGGTCCAGGTCCTTGCTGAGGCAGGAGTTCAGTCTAGTCATGACCAACCCCTCAAAGCATTTCATCACTGTAGATGTGAATGCTTTTGGGAGATAGCCATTAAGGAAACTCACATTATTCTTCTTAGGCACTGGTATAATTGTTGCCTTTTTGAAGCAAGTGGGAACTTCCACCTGTAGCACCGAGAGGTTGAAAATGTCCATGAATACTCCCGCTAGTTGGTTGGCACAGGTTTTCAGAGCCTTACCAGGTACTCCATCGGGACCTTCTGCCTTGCGAGGGTTCACTGTCTTTAAAGACAATCTAACATCGGCTGCTGGGACAGAGATCACTGGGTCATCAGGTGCAGCAGGGATCTTCACAGTTGTAGCTGTGTTCTCCCTTTCAAAGTGTACATAGAAGGCATTGAGTTCATCTGGTAGTGAAGCTTCGCTGCCATTCATGCTATTGGGTTTCGCTTTGTAGGAAGTAATGTCCTGCAAACCCTGCCAGAGTTGCTGTGCATCCGATGTCACCTCCAACCTCGATTGAAATTGTCTCTTCGCCCTTGAAATAGCCCTCTGCAAATCATACCTGGTTTTCTGGTACAGGCCTGGGTCGCAAGACTTGAATGCCACAGATCTAGCCTTCAGCAGATGACATACCTCCTGGTTCATCCACGGCTTTTGGTTTGAGAAAGTACACTAAGTCTTTGTAGGCACACACTCATCGACACAGGCTTTAATGAAGTCGGTAACAACCGCAGCATACTCATCCAGGTTTGAAAATGATTAAGGGGAAAATGAGGGGGAACTCTTCACTCAGAGGGTGTTGTGAGCATGGAACGAGATACATGGATGGAAAGGATATGGAGGACTATGGTCCATGTGCAGGTTGATGGGACTAGGCAGGTTAATAGGTTAGCACAGACTAGCTGGGCTGAATGGCCTTTTCTGTGCTGTAGTGCTCTGTGGCTCACTCATTCTAAAACATTGAAACATACAATGAAATCTGTTGATTTAGCATCAATGACCAACACACTCTAATGACTGTGCTGGGAGCATCCTGCAAGTGTCACCACACTTCCACCACCAACGTAGTATGCCAACAATGCACTTACCCTAAATGGGCACATTTTGGAATGTGGGAGCACCAGGAGGAAACCCACATGGTCACGGGGGGAAACACTCCGAACAGCAGGAGTGGGAATTAAATCCCAATCGGTGATGACTGATGCTGTAAAGCAACTGCTACAACACCAGACCAATCCCAAAATTATTCAGAATTCCTCCATCGGCTGTAAAGAATGCTGGGCTGTCCTGAAAGACACTTAAGAAAATGCAAACATTTGTGGCTTTCACTGTAGCTGGCTATCAGGATGTCTATCAACAGCTTGTAAAAACTTTTTGCTTGCCCTCTAACCACATGCAAAAAACACCAGATGCTGGACATTCACAAATGTCTGTAATAAAGCTGTCCAAGTTCTATTCATCCACCCAACTCAGTTGAAGACTAAAAAAAACTTTCTGTATTTCTGTGCTCATTAAAATGAAGGATGTCAGCAATGGGACCATATCTTTTCTTTAACTAAGTCTGATTCCATAATTGGTTGCTTGAGCAGTCACAACAGGCCTTACCTATTTTAGCTTGCATAGGTCCCTACCTACTTCAAAGGCATGAAAGATGACAGCCCATAATCCATCCAATCTCAGCACAACTCCCACAATAATTTGTCCCTTCACTCTGTCTAGTACTTTGAGCTCTTGCTCAATTATTTTGAGGGTTGTTTCTATGCAGACTCCTACAAGTTGAGCAACTAAGTTTCTAAATGATGCATGCTTCTTTGGAGCCACTCCCATGGTTCCTGGATGCCTCTCACCAAAGCTGATCTCACCTAACTTCCAACTTCATCAATTACCTGGACCTAATGCAAAGAGTTCTCTTGACTGCACTGGTCTAGAGCTCATTGGACTAAATCCATTTCAATGAGCCAGATTTGAACTTGGGTCATCTTTCAGTTGAGAGAATTGTTAAAGCAAAAGCATTTATACAATGCAACTACTGATGTCCCTTGGCAGAAAATAGACTGTAACTTTATTCTTTGTTGTGTTTCCAGAGAAGCAATGTAAACCTCTTGCTTCTGGCCTGGGCAATGAGTTTGAGAGCTTGTAGTAATACCAACATGTATTTATATGTCTCCTTTAATGCAACAAACATTCCTAAACACTTCAGAAGCAGATAATTAGCAATAATAAAGACATACTAAAAGAAGCACATTGGGAACACTTGCTATTGAAGCTAGTTCTAAAGTTGTAAGCAAAGTGACAAGAGGTGGGTGGGTGGTGTAAAATGCAATTTGAGAAATTTATCAAGGGTTCACTATGTTTAAATTAATTTTGCAGGGAGTTGGAAACCAAATGATAGGGCTGAGGATGGGACAGTTGGTACACAAGCAGAGAAATTGTGTAGTGAGACTGTGGAAGGAGAGGTAGATGATAGGGCAAAATTGTAGTCAGTGGGATGAGATGCAGAGTAACAAGGGGACAAAACTGAAAAGGGTGATAAATACAGGACTGAAGGTGTTATATTTCAATGCATGTAGTATATGGAAGAAGGCCGATAATCTTGTAGTGCAGTTGGAGATTGACAGGTATGATGTTGTGGGCATAACTGAGTCATGGCTGAAAGATCATACTGGGGTTTTTAAAACCAAAGATACACACTGTATCGAGATGACAGGCAGGTAGGCTGGGGTGGCTCTGTTGGTAAAAAATGAAATCAAATCCTTAGAAAGAGATGACATAGGATCGGAAGATATAGAAACCTTGTGGGTAGGGTTAAGAAACTGATGTTAGTTGTATAAAGGCCTTCAAACAGTAGCCAGGATGTGGGCTACAAGTTACAATGGAAGATAGTAAAGGTATGTCAAAAAAGGCAAAGTTACGATAGTCATGGGGAATTCCATGACAACTCAGGTTGATGATGAATCCCAAGAGAGGGTCTTTGTAGAATGCCTATGAAATGTATTTTTTAGAGCAGCTTGTGGCTGAGCCCACTAGGGGAAAGGCAATTCAAGACTGGGTGTTGTGTAATGACCCAGATTTGATTAGGAAGCTTATTAGGAGGCAGTGTTCATAACATGATAGAGTTCAGCCTGCATTTTGAGAGGAAGAAGATAAAGTCAGGTGTATCAGTATCATAGTGGAGTAAAGAGAATCACAGAGGCATGAGAAAGGAGCTGGCTAATGTTGATTGGAAGGGGCCACTGACAGGAGTGATGGCAGAACGGCAATGGCTGGAGGTTCTGGGGGCAATTTAGAAGGTGCAGTATACGAATATCCCAAAGCTGATGAAGTATTCTGAAGGGATGATGAGGCAAACATGGCTGACAAAGAAGTCAAAGACAGCATAAAAGTAAAAGAAAGGGCATATAATATAGCAAAAATAAATGGGAAGTTAGAGGATTGGAAAGCTTCCAAAAATCAACAGAAGGCAATTAAAAAGTAATAAGGAGTGAAAAAATGAAATATTAAGTTAAGCTAGCGAATAATATAAAGACAATACCAATTCTTTTTCAGATATATAAAGAGAAAAAGAGAGGTGAGAGTGAATACTGGATCACTGGAAAATGATGCTGCAGAGGTAGTAATGAGGGACAATGTAATGGTGGACAAACATAATAAGAATTTTGATTCAGTTTTCACTGTGGAGACACCAGCAGTATGCCAAAACCTCCAAGAGTGTTGGGGGAAAAGTGATTGTAGTTGCTATTGCGAAGGAGAAGGTGCTTAGGAAGCTGAAAAGTCTGAAGATCGATAAGTCACCTGGACCAGGTGGACCCATGGTTCTGAAGGAGGTAGCTGAAGAGATTGTAGAGGCACTAGTAATAATCTTTTCAGAATCAATTGATTCTGGAATGGTTCCAGAGAACTGGAAAATTTCAAAAAACACTCCACTCTTTAAAAAGGGAGGGAGGCAAAAGACAGGAAATTGTTGGCCAGTTAACCTGACTTCAGTGGTCGGCAAGATGTTAGAGGTAGTTTTTAAGGATGAGGTTTTGGGGTAGTTGGAGACAATCTGATTAAATGGAGCAAAGTCAGCATGGTTCCTCTGAGGGGAAATCTTGTGTGACAAATCTGGTGGAATTCTTTGAGGAAATAACAGGAAGGATCAGCAAAGGAGAGTCTGTGGATCTTGTTTACTTGGATTTTCACAGGGCCTTTAAGAAGGTGCCACGCATGAGGCTGCTTAGCAACATAAGAGCCCCAGGTATTCCGGGAAAGATACTCGCATGATAGAAGATCGGCTTACTGGTAGGAGGCAAATAGAGGAATAAAAGGGACGTTTATGTTTGGCTGCCGATGACTAGAGGTTTTCCTCAGGAGCAAACACGAGGAAATCTGAAGATGCTGGAAATTCAAACAACACACACACAAAATGCTGGTGGAACACAGCAGGCCAGGCAGCATCTATAAGGAGAAGCACTGTCGACGTTTCAGGCTGAGACCCTTCATCAGGACTAACTAAGAGATTTGAAAGTAGTGGGGGGAGGAGGAAATGCGAAATGATAGGAGAAGACCGGAGGGGGTGGGATGAAGCTAAGAGCTGGAAAGGTGATTGGCAAAAGGGGTACAGAGCTTGAGAAGGGAAAGGATCATGGGACGGGAGGCCTCGGGAGAAAGAAAGGTGGGGGGAGCACCAGAGGGAGATGGAGAACAGGCAGAGTGATGGGCAGAGAGAGAGAGGAAAAAAAACAACTAAATATGTCAGGGATGGGGTAAAAAGGGGAGGAGGGGCATTAACGGAAATTAGAGAAGTCAATGTTCAATGTCTCTAATTTCTGTTCAATGTCTTTAATTTCCATTAATGCCCCTCCTCCCCTTTTAAATTTTAAAAGGGACTAAAGGTTTGCTTGCGGGTTGAGTTGATGGTAAGGAAGGCAAAAGCAATGTTAGCATCCATTTCGAGAAGACAAGAATATAAGCAGAAGGATGAAATGCTGAAGCTTTATAGGGCATTGCTCAGACAGACTTGCTGTGTTGTGAGCTGTTCTGGGCCCATTATCTAAGAAAAGATGTGCTAGCATTGGAGAAGGTCCAGAGGAGATTCACGAGAGCATAGAACATAGAGATTTACAGCACATTACAGGCCCTTCAGCCCACAATGTTGTGCCGACCATGTAACCTACTCTAGAGATTGCCTAGAATTTCCCTATCACTTAGCCCTGTATTTTTCTAAGCTCCATATACCTATCTAAGAGGCTCTTAAAAGACCCTATTGTATCCACTTCCACCACCACTGCTGGCAGTGCATTCCACACACCCACCACTCTCTGTGTGAAAAACTTACCCCTGCCATCCCCTCGGTACCCATTTCCAAGCACCTTAAAACTATGCCCCCTCCTGTTAGCCATTTCAGCCCTGGGAAAAAGCCTCTGGCTATCCACACGATCATTGCCCCTCATCATCTTATACACCTCGATCAGGTCACCTCTCCTCCTCCGTCACTCCAAGGAGAAAAGGCTGAGTACACTCAACCTATTCTCATAAGGCATGTTCCCCAATCCAGGCAACATCCTTGTAAATCTTCTCTGCACTCCCTCTATAGTATCCACATCCTTCCTGTAATGCAGTGACCAGAACTAAACACAGTACTCCAAGTGGGGTCTGACCAAGGTCTTATATAGCTATAACATCACTTCACGACTCTTGAACTCAATCCCACGGTTGATGAAGGCCAACACACCATACGCCTTCTTAACAACACTGTCAACCTGTGCAGCAGCTTTGAGTGTCCTATGGACACAGACCCCAAGTTCTCTCAGAACCTCCACACGGACAAGAGTCTTGCCATTTATATTATATTCTGATCCCTAGAAGTAAAGGGTTGATGACTGGGGCCTGTACTCTCTGGAGTTTAGAAGAATGAGAGGGAATCTCATTGAAGCAAATCGAATATTGAAAGGCCTACATAGAGTGTATGTGGAGAGGATGTTACTGATAGTGCAAGAGTCTAGGACTGGAGGACGTAGCTTCAGAATAGAAGGATATAGAACAGAGATGAAGAGGGATTTAATTTTAGCTGGAGGGTGGGAAATTTGTGGAATTAATTGTCACATACACTGTACAGGCCAGTTCATTGGTTATACTTAAAGTGGAGGTTGATTGGCTCTTGATTAGTAAGCTTGTCAAAGGTTAAAGGGAGAAGGCAGGAAAATGGGGTTGAGAAGACTAATAAGTCAGCTATGATTGAATAGCAGATCAGACTCAATGGGCTGAATAGCCTAATTCTGCTCCTATGTCTTATGGTCTTAACCCAATTCAGAGAGTTAGCAAAGGATGGCCATGAGGGCAAGTGAGGGCTGTTGTGGAGTTTTGATTAAATATGTCAGGAGTGTTGTTTCAACCTGATAGGCAGGATGAGAATGAACCTGGTAGGGTTAACTAAAGACTGGGTAATGATCTGACAGGCCAGCACTGAAACAGAAATTTGCTTCAGTCAGTATTATGTAAATGGCTGCTTCAAGCTTCGCTCAGAGCTCGATGGAGAGTGAGCAACAAGTGTTGTTGTTATGTGCTTGCTGCTTTAATGACTGCACCTTTTTGGAAAAACTCTTCCTATCTTACAGTGTTCCATTTTGGCAGAAATGGAGCACTCTCATTCTGTAATATAAATGCATTATTTTAGTTAACACTTCGCGTTTTGAGTGTAGTTTGTACTGGTGCCTGCAGTCAAGTGGTGAGTGGGGCAGGGAATTGGCAACTGCAGAGCCTGTGCATTATTACAGCTCAGTGATGTGAATAATGTTATGAACAAGAGCTCGCTTCCAAAAAAAAAGCAAGGTTCCTGCCAGACACAAGAGACTACAGACACTGGACTCTGGAGTGACAGACAATCTGCCAGAGGAAAACAATGAGTTCAACCAACACACACAAAATGCTGGAGGAACTCAGCAAGTCAGGCAGCATCTATGAAGGGGAGTAAACAGTCAATGTCTCGGGCTGTGACCCTTCATCTGGACTGGAAAGGAAGGGGGAGATGCCTAAGTAAAACGGTGGGGAGAAGGGGATGAAGTGAGATGCTAGGAGCTGATAGGAGGAAAAGATAAAGGGCTGACAAAAAAGGAAGTAAGCAGCGTCAATGGGAAGAATTTGCTGATGCCAGATTTTGATTGAAAACATTAACAATTCCTTTCCTCCAAAAATGACATTTTGACTCATTGAGTTCCTTCAGCAGACTGTGTGTTGCATCTGGTCCCTTTACCTAACTCCTTCCCCAAATCCTTTGCAACCACCATGATCAATGAACGCTGTTGACTGCTGCTGCGAACTGCTATGTCTGTTCTCAGTTCATGGGGACACAGCTGGCACACGGTGCTCTTGTATTCTGTGAGGGACTGGCGGGGAGGGAGCTTGATGCTAGTCCATCACCAGCCAGAGAAAAGGAGGTTTGCACCATAGTTCTGTTCCAGCTTTTGTACATCAACAGGTTCTGGCCGATAGCATTTTAAGTGTGGAATTCAACAATTTCAAGTAGCCATTACGTCACATTTCCAATATTCAATGCCTTTCTCTTTTGGTGATTTCAGTTACAGCAAAATGAGTTAGATGCTGCAAGAGTTGGAGATGGGAAGATGTACATAATGTGGATTGGATAAATAATTTCCAGAAACAGTGTCTGGTTTAAAAAGTCTTTAAGAATCCATGAAGCAGGGGAGCTGGACCATACTGAGATGAAGATAGGAATAAATTTAGAGCTCCAGTTGAAAACATTGTACGTTGTGCCAAAGAAGCTCAGTCTGCAGAAGGAACACCTGCTAGGTTTATCTATGCCAACATATTAGTGCTAGGACAATCAGTCTCCCTTCAATAACTCTGGAGCAATATGAAATGAGTTTTCTGGACAAGCCATCAATCTCAATATAGTGTAGTTGATATCACTGTGAAATGTGTTGCTGATGTATCACCAGGCCAACTGAAGCCTGTTGGAAACACTCTGTGAACTCCACCTTAACAGTTGAGAAATACAATAGACATATGAATTTCACACTGAATGAGGAAGGCATCGTACTCACCCATAATATGTGTTCAGTCCAGTAATATGGGGTAATAAAGGTATACAAGGACTAGATGGTGAAACTTGCTTCAATGCACACAATCACCTCATTCATGTACCTTTCACAGATGTCTCTCAGGGTACTGAGTTAAATTACCATTATCTCTCACACGTACCGTACATTGTAACACCAGAATATTCAGTGAAATGCATAGTTCGTGTCAATCCGAATCAGTGAGGACTGTGCTGTACCAGAGATCTGCCATCAACATATCATACCTGCAACTCACTAAACATATCCATGCATTTTTTGAACATGTGCTGTCACTGGTAGAACTTACAAGCTCCTTAGAACATAGAAAGCCTACAGCACAATACAGGCCCTTCGGCCCACAGTTCTGTGTCAGACATATACTTACTTTAGAAGTTATCTACGATTACCCTTAGCCCTCTATTTTTCCAAGCTCCATGTACCTACCCAAGAGTCTCTTAAAAGACCCTATCATATCCGACTCCACCACCATCGCTGGTAGCCAATTGCATGCACTCACTACTCTCTGCATGAAAAAACTTACCCAACATCTCCTCTGTACCTACTTCCAAGCACTGTAAAACTGTGTCCTCTCACGTTAGCCATTTCAGCCCTGGGAATAAGCCTCTGGCTATCCACACACGATCAATGCCGCTCATCATCTTATACACCTCTCATCCTCCGTCGCTCCAAGGGAGTGGCAGAAATTGAACGCTAAGTGGTGATCTCTGGCACTGTAAAGCGATATGCTGACTGCTATGCGACTGCCACTCCTACAGGGAGACTAGAAGGCCAATACCTTCCAATCCTGAATGAGATAAAGCAACCAGTCATATACCCACAAAGGAGTATCCAAGTAACTCTCAAACTGAAAGTTGGAGACAATGACACAAGAAAAGCCAGTACTCCCAGTGTGCAGATAGCTCCCAAGTATATAACTCAGTGTTCGTTTAGATTTTGTCCAGAATCAAGGGTCAGTAATAGAACTCTTGCTGTCAGCCCTGAATAAAGCATTTTCTTTCTTCTCTGAGTTCAACGAATAGTTCCTGTTATAAAGAGTTTGAGGAGGACACATCTACATGAAACACTGTCACAAGAAAACAACATCCATCATCAGGGACACCGACAAACCAGGACATGCACTTTTCTTGCTGCTGCCATTAAGAACAACGTACAAGTGCCTCAGAACCCACACCACAGTTCAGGAACAGTTACTACCCCTCAACCATCAGGCTCTTGAGCCAAAGGAGATAACCACTCTACTTCACTTGCCCCATCACTGAAATGTTCCCACAACCAATGGACTCATTTTCAAGAAATCTCCATCTCATGTTCTTGATATTTATTGCTTAATTATTTATTACTTTTATGTCTTTTTTTGTATTTTCACGGTTTTATTGTCTTCTGCACTCTGGTTGAACAACCCAGTTGGGTGGCCTTTCATTGATACCGTTATGGTTATTATTCTATGAATCTATTGAGTACGTCCACAAAAAAATGAATCTCAGGGTTGTATATGGCGACACTTGTGCACTTTGTTAATAAAATTTACTTCGAACTCTTTTAATTAAGAAAAGACATATTTGCATTTATTTATGAAAGGATATCCTCACATTTGGAGTTGGTGCACAAGAAATTCTTGGAGGCCTAATCATCAGCAAGAGCTAATAAAGGTACAAATGAATGAGAGTTGATCTCGTTGAGACACTTACGACCACAAGGGGACATGACAGGATAGATGTGAGATGTTTCCACGATGGGGCAAATTTCAAAGGAGGCATACTTACATGATATTAGATTGGTAAGAGGAACTGATGTCTGGGACAGATCAGCCATGATACTATTACATGGTTGGCCAGGCCTGAGAGGATAAGTCACCTTCTCCCGCTCCTTTATCCCTATGAGGAAGACATTAGTGGGGAAACACAGAGATGTACAAAAGCTGTAGCATAATCATCCAATATAAACTAGGATAGCCATAACACACGACACAACAATGGACAAGAGCTTCTTGTGTGTATTCAGGAGAAAATAGATCAGTACATTTCAAGTTCAATGAGGGAGGTGCAATAGCCCAAATGATTCTGGGAAACGAGCCAAGGTAAATGAAATAAACATACACAAATTGCTAGGTCTCAGCCCAAAATATCAACAGTTTATTGCCCTCCATAGGCATTGCCTGACTTGCTGAGTTTCTCCAGCATTTTGCACATGTTGCTGAAGATTCCTAGCATCTGCGGGATCTCTTGTGCTTAAATATCAGTGTAACATCCAGGAATTGGACACTTCATCAGTTTAGATGATGATCCCAGCATGCCCTTCTGCCCTGCTTACTGAACCAGGGTTGGTCCCTGAGCTTGATAGGAATGGTGGATATCAAGCAAGGTGTTTTTCCCAGATAACAGGTCACATACACAACAAGCAGAGCTTGACCACCAGACAACATCACTTCACTTTCCTTTGAGAGAGGTGACGCCCTCTAGGGAATATTGTGTGTAGTTCAGGTCACTTGCTTACAGGAAAAATATCATTAAGATTGAGAAAGTGCAGAGAAAGTTTACAAGGACGTTGCTGGGAATTGAGGAGCTGAATTATAGGGAAAGGTCCATTTCAAAGCCTTGAGGAAGACTGCAGCAGAAAGGAGAATGCGGGGGAGGTCAACGGTCACTCTCAACGGAGGTCACGGGGGCGCTGGCATTCATTAGCATTCGGACCCGGCATGGCAGTCGCTGTTCACAGAAGGGCTGAATTCATGAGGCTGCTATCCTCAAATATTGACAGGAGGATGTTTTCGGCATTCTGAGATTTATATGATTATTGGACTGTACTTTATATTGTTCTTCTTCAGTTTCAAGTGTTTTCTTTCTAGTTGCTGATGGGTGATATGGTACTTTTTGTGAGGGGGGGGGATTGGGGATTTGGGGTCTGAAGTTCTCGTTGGTGTTTTATCTTTGTGGGGGATCTGTTAGTTTTTGTGTGTGAGAGAGGGGGATTTGATGCTATTGGCTCTATTACTGTGAGGGAGGAGTTTGGGAGGTTGGATGTTATCACCACTGGTCTTTTTGCAACCGAGGGGGTTGAGGGTTTGGGGTTTTTTGATCTTCTAGCTGTAGTTTTCCATGTGGGCAATCTGTTAGTTTTTTTGTGCGAGAGAGGGGATGGGGGGGGTTGCAGTTTGCAAGTTTTGTTTTTTTTTTCTTTTTTGTGCTGGTGGGGAGGGGGGAATGGAGTTGATGTCCTTCCTTTCAACTACTCCCATGGATTTTCTGTATTTCCTGACTATCCAGAGAAGACAAATATCAGAGTTGTATTGTCCGTGCATGCTTTAACAACTTAAAAAAATGAACCTTTGAATAGGTTAGGGCATTCCTGGCATTGGAGTATGAGCTGAGATTTGATAGGAGTACAAAATTATAGGAAGTGTAGATAAGATAAATGCAGGCAAGCGTTTTCCACTGTTGGATGACATTCTGAGGTTAAGGGTGAAATGTTTAAGAGGAAGCATGAGGGGGATTTGCTTCACTCAGAGGGCAGTGAGAGTGTGGAACAAACTGCCTGTGGAAGTGGTGAGTGCAGGTTTGATTTCAACATTTAAGAGAAATTTGGATAAGTATGGATTGGAGAACTATGGAGGGCTATGCCCCGAGTGCAGTGTTATGAGACAAGGCAGAATAACAGCTTGGCATGGATTAGATGGGCCAAGGGGCCTGTTTCTATGCTACACTGCTGTATGACTATATGACTCTATGACTAAAGAAGGGTACCCCATGACTGTCAGATCTTCATCTTCATGAGTATCGTGTACTTCCAATGTCTCCAATTCAGGACATGTTGACCTCCCTATGCAGGGCAATAGATAGTCAAGCTAGAACCACACTCTCTACTAAGGAACAACTTTCTGAGTCAGACGTGCATAAAGTGTCACAGAGTAACTAGAGGTGGACATGAAAGTCAGGCCAACAGTACAGGAGTGTTAGCACAGACCTGGCATTGCCAAGTTGAAGTCCACATCAGACCAAGACAACATGGGGCAGAAGGCAGTGGTGACTTCACACACATAGCACTCCAGGTCATTCAAGGTGGCAGCCCATGTCGGAAGAACAGTCACCATCCCTGGAAGACCAATGAAGAGAGCTGTCTGACAGCAGGATGGATCTTGTGCTGAATTGTATCACCTGACTGACTGCTGTCTCCGTTGTGGTTTATTTGGGAACTTGCCAGAAGCTGTCTACCTCTTTGGATGAAAGTCATAGAAAGAATGCTACCCCTCACTGTGAGATGCTGCTTTCTTTGTAGGTTGTTGCCAAGTCTGAATCACTATTTTCCAGTCCCAGAGAGAGAGAGAGAGTTACAAACACAAGACCATTATCCTGAGATAAACTCTGGCCCTCTCTGCACAGATGCTTCCTGACCTCCTGAATATTTATGTTTATGTTAGCTATTCTTTGGCTGCTTTATGTGGCAAAGAATAAGAAGGTGAGAGAGGTAGGAGGAGGAGTAGACCATTGAGCTCCTCATTTCTGCTCTGCAGTTCAATGAGATCTTCTACCTTAGTATCTCCTTCCTGCACTAACTCTATACCCACAATCCCTTTAATATCTAAAATCTTTTCAATCTCTAGAACATATACAGAGACTGAGAACCTGCAGACCTCTAGGAGAGAGAATCCCAAAGGCCTACAAACTCATCTGAGGATTTTGTTGTTTCTGTTACCATCCAGATATGTGTCCATTCATATTACATCTCCTACCACTCAGGATTCACCCTGTCAGTTCTTGGTGGTGTTTATGGTCCTCTTGAACCTCCTCCCATAAGACATAGGAGCAGAATAAGGCCATTCAGCCTATCGCGTCTGCTAATCCCAGATCCCACTCAACCCCATACACCTGCCGTATCCTTTAATGCCCTGACAAAACAGGAAATGATCAACTTCTGCCTTAAATATACCCAGAGATTTGACCCCCACCACAGTCTATGGCAGAGCATTTCACAGATTCTCTACTCTCTGGCTAAAGCAAAAATTCCTCCTTACCTCTGTTCTAAAAGGTCACCCCTCAATTTTGAGGCTGTGCACTCGAGTCCTGGATACCCCCACCACAGGAAAGATAATTTCCACATCCACACTATCTAGTCCTTTCAGCATTCGTTAAGTTTCAATGAGATCCCCAAGCATTCTTCGAAGTAGTGAGTATAGGCCCAAAGCTGTCGAACGCTCCTCATATGTTAACCCCATCATTCCAGAATCATCCGCGTAAACCTCCTCTGACAACACATCCCTTCTGAGATACGGGGCCCAAAACTGTTGATAATACTCCGCATGCAGCCCAACTAGTATCTTATAAAGGCTCAGCATTATCTCCTTGTTCTTATATTCTATTCCCCTTGAAATCTATACTCACTTAAATCTATCAGTATTGCATATAGTTCAAATTCAAAGTAAAATCTTGCTGTCAAAGTATATATACTGTATGTCACCATCTACAAGCCTGAGATCCATTTTCCTTTCTTGAGGGCATACTCAACAAATCTGCAGAATAATAATTATAACAGAATTAATGAAAACCCAAACTAAGGCATTCAACCAGAGTGCAGAAGACAACAAACTGTGCAAATGCAAAAAGAAGAAACATTAATAATAAATTAATTAACAATAAATATCGAGAGCATGAGATGAAGAGTCCTTGAAAGTGAGTCCACAGTTTGTGGGAACAGTTCAGTGTTGGAGTGAGTAAAATTAAGTGAACTTATCCCCTGTGGTTCAAGAGCCTGATGCTTGAGGGGTAATAACTGTTGCTGAGCCTTCCTGAAGGCTGCAGAGAGAAGGGAGCACGTCCAGGGTGGTGAGGGACCCTGATTTTGGATGCCACTTTCCTGCGACATTTCATGTAGATGTGCTCAATGATTGGGAGGGGTTTACCCCCGATTGACTGAGCCATACCCACTATTTATTTTCCATTCAGGGGCATTGGTGTTTCTATACCAGGCTGTAATGCTGCCAGTCATTATACTTTCCACCGCGTATCTACAGAAGATAGTCAAAGTTTTAGATGACATATCAAATCCTGACAAACTCCTAAGGAAGTAGAGACACTGCCATGCTCTTTTCGTAATTTTACCTACATGCTGGGACTAGGACGGGTCCTCCAAAATTATGATACCGAGAAACTTAAAGTTTTGAACCCTCTCCGCCTCTGATCCTCTGATCCTCTGCTTTCCTTCTCCTGAAATTGATTATCAGCTCCTTGGCCTGGCTGCCATTGAGTGCGAGATTGTTGTTATGACACCACTCAGCCAGATTTTCAATCTCCCACCTAAACGCTGATTCATCACCACCTTTCACTCGGCCTATGACACTGGTGACATCTTTCTCCCTCTCCACATCCATCGCCCCCTTAAGTGCGTTTCCACCATTTGCTTCAACCGCTCTCTGTGGTATCAAGTGTAAAATATGGTTTGAGGCAGGAGTATGAATTTCAGCATTTTGATCCCTTGGCCTATTGTTTCCCTGTGGATATGAGATGATGGACAGAAAGATTGGGGTGAGAAGGTGGAACATCCAAATCAACCTCATAGCTGGTTCTCTTTGGACTACTAGAACAAATTCTTTGGATTATTCTTTCATGAGGCTCCCCTGCTAGAGTGGTTATTACTGAGGTCTACTTGTCCACAGCCTTATAGCCACTTCACCACAAACTTTTACTGAGGCTCTAACCTCACAATATTATCTCTCAAGAACATCCTTTATGAACTATTGTTCATTTCTAGGTGTTAAACGTGTCCATCAGTTCCATTTCAGTGTCTTATGTGGGTGGTTAATTTTAAATATAAATACTTCTCTTTCACTTTGATAGCTTGAGAGGCCATGGGATTCACAAATTATAGAAACATAGAAAACCTACAGCACAATAGAGGCCCTTCAGCCCACGATGCTGTGCCAAAAATGTACTTATTTTAGAAATTACCTAGGGTTACCCATAGCCCTCTATTTTTCTGAGCTCCTTGTACCTATCCAGGAGTATCTTAAAAGACCCTATCGTATCCGCTTTCACCACCGTCACTGGCAGCCCATTCCACGCACTCATCACCCTCTGCGTAAAAAACTTGTTCCTGAAAACTCATCTGTACCCACTTTCAAGCACCTTAAAACTGTGCCCTCTCATGTTAGCCATTTCAGCCCTGTGAAAAAGCCTCTGACTATCCACACAATCAATTCCTCTCATCATCTTATACACCTCTATCAGGTCACCTCTCATCCTCCGTCACTCCAAGGAGAAAAGGCAAAGTTCACTCAACCTATTCTCATAGGGCATGCTCCCCAATCCAGGCAACACCCTTGTAAATCTCCTCTGCACCCTTTCCATGGCTTCCACATCCTTCCTGTAGTGAGGCGACCAGAACTCAGCACAATATTCCAAGTGGGGTCTGACCAGGGTCCTATAAAGCTGTAACCTTACCTCTTGGCTCTTAAACTCAATTCCATGGTTGATGAAGGCCAATGCACCGTATGCATTCTTAACCACACAGTCAACCAACGAAGCAGCTGCTTTGAGTGTCCTATGGACTCGAACCCCAAGATCCCTCTGATCCTCCACACTGTCAAGAGTCTTACCATTAATACTATATTCTGCCATCATATTTGACCTACCAAAATGAACCACTTCACACTTATCTGGGTTGAACTCCATCTGCCACTTCTCAGCCCAATTTTGCATTCTATCAATGTCCCGCTGTAACCTCTGACAGCCCTCCACACTATCCACAACACCTCTAACCTTTGTGTCATCAGCAAACTTACTAACCCATCCCTCCACTTCCTCATCAGGTCATTTATAAAACTCACAAAGAGTAAAGGTCCCAGAACAGATCCCTGAGGCACTCCACTGGTTACTGACCTCCATGAAGAATATGACCTGTCTACAGCCACTCTGTGCCTTCTATGGGCAAGCCATTTCTGGATCCACAAAGCAATGTCCCCTTGGATCCCATGCCTCCTTACTTTCTCAATAAGCCTTGCATGGGGGTACCTTGCTGAAATCCATATACACTACATCTACTACTCTTCCTACATCAATGTGTTTAGTCACATCCTCAAAAAATTCAATCAGGCTCGTAAGGCACGACCTGCCCTTGACAAAGCTATGCTGACTATTCCTAATCATATTATGCCTCTCCAAATGTTCATAAATCCTGCCTCTCAGGATCTTCTCCATCAACTTACCAACCACTGAAGTAAAACACACTGATCTATAATTTCCTGGGCTATCTCTACTCCTTTTCTTGAATAAGGGAACAATATCTGCAACCCTCCAATCCTCTGGAACCTCTCCCGTCCCCATTGATGATGTAAAGATCATTGCCAGAGGCTCAGCAATCTCTTCCTCGCCTCCCACTGTAGCCTAGGGTACATCTTGTCTGGTCCTGGTGACTTATCCAATTCAATACTTTCCAAAAGCTCCAGCAAATTCTCTTTCTTAATGTCTATATGCTCATGCTTTTCAGTCTGCTGTAAGTCATCCCTACAATTGCCAAGGTCCTTTTCCATCGTGAATACAGAAGCAAAGTATTTATTAAGTACCCCTGCTATATCGCCCTGTCCCATACACACTTTTTCACTGTCACACTTGTTTGGTCCAATTCTCTCAGGCCTTATCCTCTTGCTCTTCTCATACTTGTAGAATACCTTGGGGTTTTCCTTAATTCTGCTCGCCAAGGCCTTTTCATGGCCCCTTCTGGCTCTCCTAATTTCAGCCTTAAGCTCCTTCCTGATAGCCTTATAATCTTCTAGATCTCTATTATTACCCAGTTTTTTGAACCTTTCGTAAGCTTATCTTTTCTCCTTGACTAGATTTTCAACAGCCTTTATACACCATGGTTCCTGTACCCTACCATTTTTCCCTGTCTCATTGGAACATACTTATACAGAATGCGACACAAATATCCCCTGAACATTTGCCACATTTCTGCTGTACATTTCCCTGAGAACATCTGTTCCCAATTTATACTTCCAAGTTTCTGCCTGATAGCTTCATATTTCCCCTTATTCTAATTAAACACTTTCCTAACTTGTCTGTCCAATGCTATGGTAAAGGAGATAGAATTATGACCAAAATGCACTCCCACTGAGAAATCTGACACCTGACCAGATTCATTTCCCAATACCAGATCAAGTACAGCCTCTCCTCTTGTAGGCTTATCTACATATTGTGTCATGAAACCTTCCTGAACACACCTAACAAAGTCCACCCCATCTAAATCCCTTGCTCTAGGGAGATGCCAATTAAAAGCTTCCACCACGATGACCCTGTTATTATTGCACCTTTCCAGAATCTGTCTCTCTGTCTGCTCCTGGATATCCTGTTACTATTGGGAGGTCTATAAAAGCACCCAGTCGAGTTATTGGTCACTTCCTGTTCCTAACTTCCACCCATAGAGACTCAGTAGACAATCTCTCCATGACTTCCTCCTTTTCTGCAGCTGTGACTCTCTCTCTGATCAACAGTGCCATGCCCCAACCTCTTTTGAATCCCTCCCTCTCCTTTCTGAAACATCTAAAGCCTGGCACTCTAAGTAACCATTCCTGCCCTTGAGCCATCCAGGTCTCTGTAATGGCCACAACATCATAGCTCCAAGTACTGATCCACGCTCTAAGCTCATCTGCTTATAATGTAAACTCTGGCATCATTATTTTTTAAATGAATCCAGCAAATCTGAGAAATTTATCTCCACATTACTAGAATCAATGTGCAAACCACACTATCATCTCACCCCAACATATTCCTTCATATTCATGATTCACAAAACTGGAACTGTGTAATGACAGGTCTTGTTCAACAGTGATCTGAACTGATGGTAGGTCAGGCAGATCAGGTCTCATTCTGCTCTTAACTTTCAATTCTGTGAAACCTACTGCAAATCTTTTCATTAGGTTGGACTCTGTGTAGCCAGAGGACTGTTGTTACAGCCTGTGTCTAGGCTGGGCGTTCTGTCTCCCTGTGAGCTTGTTCTGGAGTGGAAATGGAGCCTCAGGATGACAATCCATTTGTGTGCAACTGCCAAACACCATTCTCCCTGAGGGCCCAACTTATAACCAAAGTAGTTGTGCAAGTAGAAACTTTTCAGCTTTGAAAAGCCGACAAGTTGCATAAATATTCATACATTTTCCCCAGCCAGGATTTCTGTGCAGTAGCTAAGAACAAAGCTCTACCATCACAGGAATAATCCTACAGCATAGAAACAGGCAGGAAACAAGCCCTTTGGCCCACGAAGTCTGTGCAGGCCATCAAACCCCCATTTCTCCTAATCTTAATAAACTCACTTCATTCTTCCCCGCCAGTTACCATTCTACCACTGGTCTTCCTACCAGGGCAATTCCTAGTTGCTAATTAACCTACCTACCATCTTTGGTATGCGAGAGGGAACTGGAGCAAGCTGGGAACCCCATACGATCACAGGGAGTGTGTGCAGACTCCACAAAGACAGCAGTCAAATTCAGGACTGAACCTGGTTCTGTGAAGTCGCATTCAGTCTTGAGGGAGAATGGGAACCAGATGCCCCAGTCAGTTTCGGGGCGGTGCGGACCCCAGCAAGTCTCAGGAAAGGACAGAAGACATGACCTGGTAAATCAGATCCAACCTCTTGGGATTTCTGAATGGTCAGACTGTGAATTGTTGGAGCTTTGCAATGCCTTACACTGCTGTTTGTGGGAGTTTGCCATGCAAAAATTCCAGATTGTATTCCTTAAACTACAACAGTACTTACAATTTATAACAGCTTAATGGTCCATAAAGTGAAAAAAGTTCAATGCTTTCCTGGCACATACGGCGAACCAGCTCTTCTCAGGCTTCCATCCGGGTCCAGGTATTGATTATAACCAACACTTTGATGAGAAACTCCACCATCTTCACCAGGAATAATGCGTGGTCATGTCTAGTCCGCTGGTATCAGAACATCCATCCCTCCTGATTGGCTAGTCCTCATCCAATCAGGTTTCTTCTCTCCTACCTTGTTTACAATCAATTTCCAGTTCTTACTTAGAGTGCAACTTCCGTCTTTGTTAAAAGTTCTTTCCCTCTGGAAGATATTGAAATAAAACCAGAGGAAAAGAATTTTAACAAAGACGAAAGTCGCACTCTAAATGAGACTGAGCATTTCTCACTGGGTCATGGCGCCCTGTCTCTTACTGTGCTTGTGGCAATAAAACCGGCAGTCGAGATAAATGAACTCTTCTCATCTCTCATCAAGGTCTGAAAGCTCGCCACAAGACTATTCAAATACATCTTTTGTTTTTTCAGACATCTTTCCATTTCTCTGTTCCTATCCATGAGGCTTGTGATAAATACCTCGCACCTTCTGTTGCTTGGAAGTGCCAAGAATTGTTGCTCGTCGTACAGCTCTGGTGCTCAGGGGGTTCGTCACCAGGGTAACCTCCAACTCCAGCCAGGACCTCCTGCTGACTGCCAAAGAACTGTGAAACCTGACAGGTTCTAATTTTGCCTGGCTTTCCTCGGAGACTTCTTGGTCTTGGAAAAGATATACCTGCAAATGGGCCACGCTGGCATTTCCCTGAGGTGTTCCAAGCCATATCCATTCAGTATTCACTAACGGGGATGAGTTTAGGAATGAATTTGCTTATGTTATGACAAAACCGTGGGCATGCATAGCAACTTCAGGAGAAATGTGTCTCCTCCCCACCCACTCATCAACAACTCTATAGTCAGCAACATTTCAACACTTAGGTTACCGGGCATCATTATTTCACAGGACCTTATGTGGGAGAACCACATCTCCTTCATTAACAGAAAGGCCCAGCAAAGGATGTACTTCTTGTGGCAGATGGTAAAGTCCCATCTTCCCCAGAATGAACTGGTGCAATTCTAAACTGCCCTCACACAGATCATCCTCACATCAGGCATTACTGTCTGATTTGGTGCAGCACCCTCTCACAAGATATGAAAATGGCAGTGAACTGTCAGGTCAGCAGAAATGGCCATTGTCTACCATCACTATAGGCCTTGTATGTGTCCAGAGCAAAGAACCAGGCTGGAAAGAGATTTGCAGACGCTACCCACCCAGTAAACTGCCTTTTCCAAAATGTCCATTCTGGATACAACTATAGCGCTGTTAAAACACCTCACGCCAAAGTTACTTCCCCCGGGCATGATCTGATTATCTGATTAACTATTCCAGTTAGCCTGTCATTGCTCAGGACTGTAGACACTTGAAGCCACATTTTGTAATGATGTTTACATAGTAAATACATGCTGGTATTGATGTATTCATGCACATTTTATTCTATATCTGACCTTTAACCTCTAACTTTATTTTTATATAATTCTTTATTCTCTGTAATTGTTCAACACCTACGCTCTGTCCATCGGAGAAAGCAGGATCTCCCAGTGACCACACATTTTAATTCCTCGTCCCATGGCCTCCTCTACTATCGAGATGAAGCCACACTCAGGTTGGAGGAACAACACCTTATATTCCGTCTGGATACCCTCCAACCTGATGGCATGAACATTGACTTCTCTAACTTCTGTTAATGCCCCTCCTCCCCTTCTTACCCCATCCTTTATTTATTTATCTACAGTATTTATCTATCTATCTATTCCTTTTTTCTCTTTGTTTCTCTCTTTTTGTCTCTCTCTGTCCCTCTCACAATCACTCCTTGCCTGTTCTCCATCTCCCTCTGGTGCTCCCCTCCCCCTTGCTTTCTCCCTAGGCCTCCCATCCCATGATCCTCTCCCTTCTCCAGCTCTGTATCCCTTTTGCCAATCACCTTTCCGACTCTTATCTTCATCCCTCCCCCTCCTGTCTTCTCCTATCATTTCGGATCTCCCCCTCCCCGTCCCACTTTAAAATCTCTTACTATCTCTTCTTTCAGTCAGTCCTGACGAAGAGTCTTGGCTGGAAATGTCGACTGTACTTCTCCCTATAGATGCTGCCTGGCCTGCTGCGTTCCACCAGCATTTTGTGTGTGTTGCTTGAATTTCCAGCATCTGCAGGTTTGCTCGTGTTTGAATTGTTCAACATTATTGCTTTTTGTTGCATGTCGTGCCCTGACCAACACCCACCACAGCAAGTTCCTAATACTTGGAAATGTACCTATTTATTTATCAATAAGGTACTATGATTATCATAAATTGAGGTACAGTGCAGAATAGGCCCCTCTAGCCCTCTGAGCCATGTCACCCTGCAATCCCTGGATTTAATCCTAGCCTAGCTACGGGCCAATTTACTAACCTACCGACCGGTAGGTCTTTGGACAGTGGGAGGAAACTGGAACAGGCAGAGGAGACCCACGCAGTCAGTGGGAGAATGTACAAATGCCCTACAGGCAGGGGCAGGAATTGAACCTGGCTCGCTGGTACTGTAAAGCATCGGGCTAACCACTACGTAACCATGCTGCGCTAACTGTATACGGCAAATGCCTGGCCATTGATCACTTGAATTGGAATTTGCTCTTAATGAGATCGCTACGCCAAGTCCAGCAAAAGGATAAGAGGGTGCTGCCGGTGACAGTGGCATTTACTGTTCCTCTCTACTTGCCCCTGAGCTGAAAGGACAACCATGAGTCAACCACACTGGCCATTTTGGGTCTATATACATGCTAGATCAAGTAACTATGATAGATTTCCCTCCTAATTTTCTTTTTGAAAATCCACTTGTTTTATCATCATTGTTACTGAGTATTTTTTGTTAATTACTAATTCCAGTTTTATTTAATTTCCTGCATTTAAATTGCCTTGCTGACTTGGTTTCAATGAATGCTTGGAATACATTGAATTTGTTCCCAACACATTACATTTCAATGTACCTTTTTAGCAGTGGATTCAGAGGCTGGTTGAGTAACTTAACCACAAGGCCACCACACCCTGGTGAGTTTAATTAGACTCAAGGTCAATTGAATTCAGCTCATTGCCAGTTGAGTCAAAAGATCAGAGTTTCAAGTTTGGCATGGGATTTGAGCGCTCATCTCAGATGACACTGCAAGATGTTATTTAGGGCACACTTCCCTATTGTTGTTGCCCACTTTCAATCCAGAGCCCATCTCAATCATATTTATCACAGCAAAAGGACCTTTTCTTGCACTCCAGCCAAACTTCCTCCCTCATTTCAAAACAGTTCTGCTTGGCATTTAATTCATTGGTGCTTTTGGTGTGGACATTGATCTCAAAGACTAACTTTTGTCACCTGTACACCAAAACATTGAAACATACAGTGAAATGTGGTGTTTGTGTCAAATCAAATCAGCTAGGATTGTGCTGGGGGCAGCCCGCAAGTGTTGCCATGGTTCCGGCCCCAAAGCGGTACGTCCACAACTCACTAACCCTAACAATCCAATGTGGGATGAAACCGGCACACCTAGAGGCAACACACACAGTCACAGGGAGAACATACAATTCTTGGAGTCAGTGGCGGGAATCGAACCCCGGTCAGTGATCACTGATGCTGTAAAGTAATTGTGCTAATCGCTGTGGTAATATGCCACTTAAATTATGTGTTATGAATATGTTGATAGCCTTCCTTGGTGTCCACTACATCCCCAATCTTGGTGTCAACCACAGATTTGCTGATCCAGTTCACACATTATTATTCAGATTAGTATTACCTTCTCAGGGTTGGCGCGTGGCCAAGTGGTTAAGGCGTTCATCTAGTGATCTGAAGGTCGCTAGTTCGAGCCTTGGCTGAGGCTGTGTGTGTGTCCTTGAGCAAGGCACTTAGCCACACATTGCTCTGCGACGACATCGGTGCCAAGCTGTATGGGTCCTAATGCCCTTCCCTTGGACAACATCGGTGGTGTGGAGAGGGGAGACTTGCAGCTTGGGCAACTGCCGGTCTTCCATAAAAAAAATTTTGCCCAGGCTTGCGCCCTGGAAACTTTTCAAGGTGCAAATCCATGGTCTATCAAGACTAACGGAGGTCTACTACATATATACCTTATCAGGAGCCTTGGGTAGTGTGTGAACCAAGTTGCCAATGTCTCTCAAAGTAAGGAAAATAATTTATTTAAATAAATGAAGATTTTTTCTTTTTTTATTTAAAAGGCATTTTGTGTCCCTTTCAAGGTGTCTCAGATATTTTTGAAGTATAGTTCCAGTTGTAGGCCAGTGAGATCCAGGCATATCAATGGTTGTGTGATGGATGATATGTTGTTTGTGTAAAATATTCAAAGGTTCATTTATTATCAAAGTAGACAACTCTGAAATTCTTCTTCTTTGGTAGCCATGAAACCAAGAATGAAAAGAAAGGCAGGACAATCATCCCACCCCCCCCCCCCCCCCCCCGCGCCCTCACATGAAAATGCGAACAAAAACTGAACAGGCACATCAAGCCCCAAATCCACCCCAAGGAAGATAAGGCAAGAAACACAGAATACAAAAAAACCGTAAGACTGGGAAAAAAAAAGTCTACAGTCCAAGTCCACATCCAGAATGCAGAAAACCTGGACAATATTCTCTGGATACAGTGGCAGGTTCCCCACTCTCTGAGTAGTCAAGTCAAAGGAAAAATCTCTCTTCCTTAGAAACAGAACCACCCAAGGGAATGGAGCAGGCTTTCTTTCAACATATCCAATGTTCACTCTGTCCTGTACAGTCCAAAGTCTCTAGAACATTTTTAATGCCATGGACCAATACCATTAAGCAAACCCTGTTGTAGAATGTGTCTTGAAACTACAGAATTCTGACTTAAGGGCACTATCAGCTGAGCCACAGCTATACTGAAATAGCAGTCGGTTCTAATGTATGCCACTCAAAGCTGAGTACAGTCTGCCAATCACTGCTGCAGCCCAGCATGTAGGCCCCAGAGCTGGGCCTAGCTTCCCAATTAAGAACTGCTGGAGAGGGATTATGCAATGTTAACTATTCACCCTTCCTAGTGAGTTGCATCAAGGCATATTTTGAATGTAGAAATATAATCTGTAACCCAGTTCCCTTCAGTGCTGATAACCACTTCTAGGAATCCAGAAGAGCTGTTTTTCTGATGAGGGAATCAAGATGAGAGATGTTTGGTGGGTGGAACAGGCCGAACCAAGATCCTCTGTCTCACTCTTGTCCTTCTCAGTGTTTGTGCTCATCTGCTCCTTAGAGAGGTTTTATTTTAATTAAACTTTTAATTTGTAAGTTCAACGGGATTTCTGTGCATATATTATTAGCTACTGATTTATTTTCTTGGTTGCGAAGGAAATCTGTTAAAAGAATTTGTACGGCGACCATGATGTTTTTTTTTTATTGGTTGTGTGAACCTATCTGGAGATACAAGAGACTTAAAATGCTAGAGTCCAGAGCAACACAATGCACAACACAAAAAAAAAAACTGGAGGAACTCGGTGTAGCATTATAGAGGGAAATGGGCACTTGAGGCTTATTGCCTGAGAGTCTTAGAACAATACAGATTAGATACAGGCTCTTTGGGCCATCTAGTCCATGCTGAACTGGTATTCTGCCTAGTCCCATCAATGCACACCTGGACACTAGCCCTCCATATCCCTCCCATCCACGTACTTATCCAAACTTCTCCTAAATGCTGCAATTGAACCTGCATGCTTCACTTCTGCTGCCATATCATTTCACCCTCTCACTACTGTCTGAGTTTTCCTCAGGTTTGCTTTAAATAATCAACATTTTATGACCTCTAGTTCTAGTCTCACCCAACCTCAATGGAAAAATCCTGCTTGCATTTACCTTATCTGTAGCCCTCATAATTTTTTATTCGATCTGGAACCTCACCTGTCCATTTCCTACTGTAGATGCTGCCTGAGTCACTAGTGCTTTGGGGGATGTTCCTTTCTCTCTCAGGCCAGCTGAAGATAACTTCTACAGCATAAAATGCCATTTGAAGGAGGTTTGCCCAGCATGTGTACCGTCTGCCATCTAATGGCCACTCTGCAGTACTGCAGGTGGGAAAAGAGGATGCAGCCGATCTCGACGGTCCTCGTCATTCTCAAGGCACTTTCTGGTTAAGGTCCAAAGTCTGTATTTGCCTGTCTTCTGATGCTACAGTCAAATCCAGCTACAGTCCAGATTGCTAACTAATCTGGCTAATTCGTCGTGGATAGAGGGCAGCACTTCTACTCACTGTTTGATCCGGCTCTCAACTCTTGTCACTTAAATGTCAACTGATCCTAATGCCTCAGGCTGTTAGTTTGGTCCCACTGTGAAATTGGTTCTGCACAATCAACAGTACTGAATTTATGCATTTAGAAGAAAATTCTCATCCTAGTGTTTCTCATTCCTTACTTCATGTCTGTTGCTATAACCTGTAGTGAGATGGACTCTCTGGTAGTTTAACAACATAACCAACGCACTGGGGACTTTCCTAGATCCCAAGCCAGGGCAGGTCAAAAGGCTCATCCAGACCCGTTGATATAAGTCCCTGAGTGTGAGCCTAGCTGCATTTGTGTTGCCTCTGGACCTGACATGAACATTGCCTGGTATATTTATGGCAGAGATTGATTTGTTAGGGGTTAAGGGTTACGGGGAGAAGGCAGAGGATCAGCATTGAGAAAAGAGAAAAAGACCAGCCGTGATTGAATGGTAGAGAAGGCTCGATGGGCCGAATGTCCTCATTCTACTCCGCGGAACTACAACAGTTCTTGTCTTCGGCTGAGCGAACACTGGGGAGAGGGGTTGCAGCAGGAACTCCAGCCCAGATGCTGCACCACACTGCCCCCCCCCCCCCCCCGGTGGGCACACGGCTCGGGTGCCACTCTACCAGCAGCAGTGAAACAGGAACCCAGCGGCTGAGCCCATTAAGTGCTGCCAAAACCTGCAGCCAACCACAACAGAGTTCACCCCCGCTCTCAGCCAATAAATGCAGCGTACCAGATTAATGATGTTCAAAGGTCCAATTTAATGTCAGAGAAACGTATACAACATACATCCCGAAATGCTTTTTCTTTGCAAACGTCCACAAAAACAGAGGAGAGCCTCAAAGAATGGACAACAGTTACACATAAGAACCCCTAAGTACCCCCAGCTCCCCTCCCTCCCGCGTGTAAGGGGCAGCAAGCAACAATCCCCCCTCCCCTACCGGCAAAAATAGGCATCAACACCTCCACTGAGCACTTAAGCATGAGCAAAGCAATAGCAAAGACACAGACTTGCAGTTACCCCAAAGACTTTCCCGGGTCTTTCTTGTGATCGCAAAAGGATTTTGCAATCACAAGAAAAGTGACCAAGACAGCCACTTGCCTTTTAACTGTAAAGCCTCCATCGACTCAGCACATTGCACAGCCCCTTCATTTTCTCCATCAGCGAGCAACTCGCTGTTAGTGTAGACATGCAGTACTTTGAGTTCTTAACATATAGCAGGATCTTGCCATCATTAGAGGCAAATTTAAATAGGACAGTCGCACCTTTTGTTGACCTCGTAGATGCCGCTGTGACCAAATGTGCATTCATCTTACTGGAATGCAGAATATAGTGTTACATTCAGAGAGAAAATGCAGTTTAGACAAGCAACATGTGCAAGACCAGGAGGGAGTCATTGTGAGGTCAATAGTCCACCTTATCATAATAGAGGTCTGTTCAAGAGTCTTATAATATTGGGATAGAAGGTGTCCTTGAGCCTGCTGGTACTTACTTCAAGCTTTTGTATCTTTTGCCCAAAGGAAAGAGGGAGAAGATGTCGGGGGGGGGTGGGGTGACATGCAAATCAGGCAGTGGAACCTAGAATCCGAATCAGGTTTATTATCACTGATGTAGATTGTGAAATTTATTGTTTTACAGCAGCCATACGCTGCAAAATATATATAAAAGAATTACTCTCAGTTTATGGAGGACCAGGGTAAGCATAAAACTAGGAGAGCAGGTAAAGGTGGAAAAAAAAGGGGTCTTATTTACCCAAAATGTTTACGAACAGAACAGAGCAGTCCATAAGTAAATTGCAGGGGAGAGAAAACATCCCTCTCCTTAAAAAGATACGGCATGAATGAAGCAGCTCCAGAGAACACCCCTCTGGCTGTAATAGAATGGCACAAACCAATTATCCAGCCCCGTCTACTTCGGCCGGTGTAATGCAGCAGTTCAATCGTTTGCCAGATTATCAGGAGGATGGTCAGCTACAGGACACTTTAATATGTCCGGTTGATGGTGCGGCTGGTAATTGCAGCCGCCACACGGTTACAATAAGAAATACAATATATCTGGGTGTACCCACACCTCAGGGACTGCGGCTGTTCAAGAGGGAAGCTCATCACCACCTTCTCAAGGGCAGCTAGGGATGGGCAATAAATGCTGGCTTAGCTGACGAAGCCACATCCCGTAAATGAATACATTTATATAAAAAATATATATACACACACACATAAAAAAGTAAATAGTGCAAAAGGGAACAAAATAGTTCATTGCCCATTCAGAAATCTGATTTATGTATTTATATTGTTTATTGAGATACAGTGCAGAGTAGATCTTTCCAGCCCTTTGAGCCATGCCACCCAGCAATCCCCCGATTTAATCCTAGACCAATCATGGGACAATTTACAATGACCGATTAACCTACCAACCAGAACGTCTTTCTTTGGCCTGTGGGAGGAACCCCAGTGGTCAGGGGGAAATGTACAAATCCCTTACAGGCAGTGGTGAGAACTGAACTCGGGCCACTAATACTGTAAACCTTTGTGCTAACCACTACCATGAATCCTGGTCCATGGAGCTGTGATGACAGAGGGAAAGAAGCTGTTCCTAAAACGGTGAGTGTCATCAATAACTCTTTGAGACGTGAGGTGAGATATAGGCTCTTATTGACTGGAAGAAAGAACAAGCAGCAATTGACCACCATGCTACATCCTGGAGACTGAGGGCAGGGCTCAGACCCCAATCGCCTTTATACCGGGGTCTGTGGGAGGGGCCACAGGAGCAGTCAGCGGGGGTCTGTGGGAGGAGCCACAGGAGCTGTCAGCAGGGGTCTGTGGGAGGAGCCACAGGAGCTGTCAGTAGGGGTCTGTGGGAGGAGCCACAGGAGCTGTCAGCAGGGGTCTGTGGGAGGAGCCACAGGAGCAGTCAGCAGGGTCTGTGGGAGGAGCCACAGGAGCTGTCAGCAGGGGTCTGTGGGAGGAGCCACAGGAGCAGTCAGCAGGGGTCTGTGGGAGGAGCCACAGGAGCAGTCAGCAGGGGTCTGTGGGAGGAGCCACAGGAGCTGTCAGCAGGGGTCTGTGGGAGGAGCCACAGGAGCAGTCAGCAGGGGTCTGTGGGAGGAGCCACAGGAGCAGTCAGCAGGGGTCTGTGGGAGGAGCCACAGGAGCAGTCAGCAGGGGTCTGTGGGAGGAGCCACAGGAGCTGTCAGCAGGGGTCTGTGGGAGGAGCCACAGGAGCTGTCAGCAGGGGTCTGTGGGAGGAGCCACAGGAGCAGTCAGCAGGGTCTGTGGGAGGAGCCACAGGAGCAGTCAGCAGGGGTCTGTGGGAGGGGCCACAGGAGCTGTCAGCAGGGGTCTGTGGGAGGAGCCACAGGAGCTGTCAGCAGGGGTCTGTGGGAGGAGCCACAGGAGCTGTCAGCAGGGGTCTGTGGGAGGAGCCACAGGAGCTGTCAGCAGGGGTCTGTGGGAGGAGCCACAGGAGCAGTCAGCGGGGGGGGGGGGGGGGGGGGGGGGGGCGCGTCCAGAGAGGTATATGTAGTTCACCACATTGTGTCTCTCCGTCTTTCCTGCCAGGTGGTAATAATGAGAAGATGGTAAACGTCCTTCATGATGGATGCCATCTTCTTAGGGAACCGCCTATTGAAGATGCCCCTGACGGTGGGGAGGCCAGTACCCATGATGGAGCTGAATGAGACTAACCCCTTGAAGCTTTCTTTGATCCTGTACAACAGAGCCTTCATAACATGCAGTGGTGCAACCAATCGGAATTCCTGTTGATGGTTTTCAATATTGGCTTTCCCCGGGTTGTAATAATATATTTATCCCCCAAGGTGAGGGGAAGTTGGGTGGCCTTCCACAGCTCCTTACACCATGGAAGCAGGCCATTCAGCCCATCTAGTACATGCTGACATGCAGATAAATCTCTAATTTTCCCTTTACCTGTTCATCCCACATTCCTGACCACATTCTACCGCTGACCCACGTGCTAGGGGAAATCAGCAGTGGCTTATTAACCATCGACCCTCCATTGTTTGATATATGGAAGGAAAGCAGAGCAGCTGGCTGTAACCATGTGGTCACAGGGAAAATGTGCAAACTCCACACAGACAACACTGAAGGCAAAGACTGTACCCGGATCACTGAGGTGGCAAGGCAGCAACTAGATGTAATAAGCTATATGGAAGGAGATTCAGAATACATAGCTGCAGAGTTACATATAGGCCAAATCAGGCTGATACTTTAAGATCAACCTCGCAATGCTTCCATTATTAAGGTATCAAAATGTTACAAAAGTTTGTTACCTTGGATGAAAAGGCAATGCATCAAAGTGATCCGCCTGCCTGTGTTGACGATGAAGAGATCCCACAGTTAATCAGCTGGAGCATTATCTTTATAATAACATAGAAAGAGGCCATTTTGCCCCTTGGATCCATGCTGGCAATGAGAGGAGCGATCCGATTGGCCCCGTTCCCCATCTCCTTATTTCACAGTGGCCCTGTGGCTTGTTCTCTCCCTCACACAAACACATTAACACATTTCTTTGATTCCCTTGTGCCTTCGGCCTACACCGAGGGGTAACTTACAGTGGGCACCACTGTTTCCTCTCACATTGAGGAAAGCCACACCTTGAAGAACAGAACCTATAACTCTACGCAGGCAGCACCCCAGCTCAGCATCGAACCCTGGTCCATGGAGCTGTGAGAAAATGGCACTAAATGCTGCGTTCCTGGGCTGAGGAAGCCCCTTCAGTCATAATTAAGCAAGTGGAACGTTTTCCTTCACTGACTTAAACGCGTGGCTTTCTCCTTGAGCGTCCAGCAGCTGAGACGTGGAGCCCCTTGCATCTGCCACCCAGACTGCAGTGTGTTTTAGCGGTTCGGCTACAAACCGACTCAGGAAAGGAAAGGAAAGTCAAGTACAACAGTGCTAACAGAAAGGACATGATGGCAGCTCTTGCCAGCCCCTTGGAAACGCTTGCCAACTCCACTTGGCCAGATTCCGTCAAACAGCTGTGGATGAAAAGTCTGTGCCAACAACTGCATTAGTAATAAAGCAGTCAGCATATCAGAGTGCAGCTAGTGAGTGTTGTATACTTAATAAGAGTATTTAGCAGAGATACTGAGCAATTATCTTTCATTATGTTCAAATACCACAATGAAAAATAATCTTCCAGAAGGATTGCTTACAAATTTATCCTTGGGAGCATTGCTTGCCAGACTTCAGCTGGTGTGACGAGATCGAAATTTGCCAGGCTTGCCCTGAGGCCAAATTTTAAAGTAAACTTCTCGCAAGTAACCAGTTTCCTCCTATACTGCAGTCTTAAAGATTTACTGTTGCTGTGTGTAAGAGAGAAGCAGGTATTAGAAGAGGGATATATAGGTGCTGTTGGAAGAGTGTCAGGAAGAGAGGAATGTTAAGAGTGAACATATAATGGACACAAATGTTTCCTTCCCAACAGGGCATTGCTAAACTAGTTAGTTATTTGTGACAACCCAACAGATACATGCTTCTTGCTTCCAGAGATTTTTTCGATCAGAAATTAAATTCCCATATTAACATGAAAGAAGTTGAACTCATGATTTGAGGATTATTACTTCAAGTCAATTGAATCATTGACTCTCCAGTGTTTTCCATTTTCTGTTTTTATATCAAGACAGCTCAGATATTCTTATGCTACTTGAACAGATTTATCCTGCTGAGCAGGCCCTGTCATCTTGTCATTACAACTCATTACATCGGCCATGGAGCCGTAATGCATTTTATCATAGGCTTTCCCTTTGCCCTACACACCTTTCCCCAATCTTCTATCAAAGTTCAACGTAATATTTAAATGTAAGATTCATTTCCGTTCATCCATTCACAGTAAATACAAGAAACACAATAGGATCAATGAAAGACTGCCCCCAAACAGGACGGACAATCCATGAACAATGATCAATGAACAGTCAATGTTCAAAAGCCAACAAATACACAACAAATACATTGCTGCCCGAAATGCTAGCGGCATAACAGGCACTAAATAAGTGTACAAATGCAAAAGGAACATAAAACAGAGCAGCAGGATACAATGCAACCGATGGAGGAATATAAAATATTTAAGTAAAATATTCAGGACAATAACCAGAGTCAGAATCAGTATCAGGTTTAATATCACCAACATATGTCATGAAATTCATTAACTTTATGGCAGCAGTACAATGAAATACATGATACATAAATATAGAGGAAAAAATAACAAATTCCAGTAAGTATATATACTGTATATCTATTAAATAGTTAAGTTAAAAATAAGCAGTGCACAAAAAAAAATAAGAAAGTAGTGAGGTAGTGTTCATGGGTTCAATGTCCATTTGGAAATTGGATGGCAGAGAGGAAGAGCTGTTACTAAATCACTGGGTGTGTGCCTTTAGGCTTCTGTCCCTCCTTCCTGATGGTAACAATGAGAAGAGGCAGAAGTCCTTAATGATAGACACCATCTTCCTAAGGCCCTGCTCCTTGAAGATGTCTTGGATACTACGTTGGCTAGTACCCATGGTGGAGCTGACTAATTTTACAAGTTTCTGCAACTTACTTTGATCTTGTGCACCACACCCATACCAGACAGTGCTGAAACCAGTCAGAAGGCTCTCCATGGTACAGTTGTAGTAGTTTTCAAGTGCTTTAGTTGACACCTCAAATCTCAAACTCTGAATGAAATATAGCTGCTGTCTTGCCTTCTTTTTAGCTGCATCAATATATTGCATCCAGGTTAGTTTCTCAGAGATCTTGACACCCAGGAATTTGAGGTTATTCACTCTCTCCACTACTGATCCCTCTATGAGGATTGGTATGTGTTCTTTCGTCTTACCCTTTCTGAAGTCCACAATCAGATCCTTGGTCTTGCTGACATTGTCCCCGTGCCGAAGAAGTCTTCAGTGTCCTGCCTCAATCACTATCGTCCCGTTGCACTCACATCCATCATCATGAGATGTTTTAAGAGGATCGTTATGAGGCACATCAAGACCCTGCTGCCCCCCCCCCTCACTGGACCCCCTGCAGTTTGTGTATCGTCCCAACCACTCAACAGATGACGCCATTGCCAACACCCTCCACCTGGCCCTAACCCACCTGGACAAAAAAGACACGTACGTTCAAATGCTGTTCATAGACTTTAGTTCAGCATTCAACACGATCATCCCTCAGAAACTGATTGGAAAGCAGAGCCTACTGGGCCTGAACACCTCCCTCTGCAACTGGATCCTAGACTTCCTGACTGGGAGACCTCAGTCAGTCCGGATCGGGAGCAGCATCTCCAACACCATCACACTGAGCACGGGGGCTCCCCAGGGTTGCGTGCTCAGTTCACTGCTGTTCATTCTGCTGACCCACGACTGTGCTGCAACACACAGCTCGAACCATATCATCAAGTTCGCCGATGACACCACCGTGGTGGGTCTCATCAGCAAGAATGACGAGTCAGCTTTCAGAGAGGAGGTGCAGTGGCTAACGGACTGGTGCAGAGCCAACAACCTGTCTCTGAATGTGAACAAAGCAGAAGAGATGGTTGTTGACTTCAGGAGGTCACAGAGTTGACCTGTTGACCTGTTGAACCTGTTGACCTGTTGAACATCGACGGCTCCTCCATTGAAATCATTAAAGCACCAAATTTCTTGGTGTTCACCTGGTGGAGAATCTCACCTGGTCCCTCAACACCAGCTCCATAACAAAGAAAGCCCAGCAATGTCTCTACATTCTGCGAAGGCTGAGGAAAGTCCATCTCCCACACCCCATCCTCATCACATTCTACAGGGGATGTATCGAGAGTATTCTGAGCTGCTGCATTACTGCCTGGTTTGGAAATTGCACCATCTCGGATCACAAGACCCTGCAGTGGATAGTGAGGTCAGCTAAAGGGATCATAGGGGTCTCTCTTCCCGCCATTACAGATATTTACACCACACGCTGCATCCGCAAAGCTAACAGCATTGTGAAGGACCCCACACACCCCTCATACAAACTCTTCTCCCTCCTGCCATCTGGGAAAAGGTAACAAAGCTTTCAGGCTCTCACGATCAGACTGTGTAACAGCTTCTTACCCCCAAGCCATCAGACTCATGATTGTCCAGAAGCTTCTTCAGAAGTTAAGGATAATAGGATTGTTAAGAAGGCGTCTGATAGGTTGGCCTTCATTAGTTAGGGAATTGAGTTCAAAGGTTACAAGATAATTTTGAAAATCTATAAACCCTGATTCAACCAGACTTGGAAAATTCTGTTCAGTTCTGGTCACCTCGTTTTTAGGAAGGATGTGAACGTTTTAGAGAAGGTGCAAAGAAGATATACCTTGATGTTGCCTGGTTTAGAGAGCATGTCTTATGAGAATAGGTTGAATGAGCTAGAGCTTTTCCCCTTTACACCCTGGGATAAAGTTCCTGACTATTGACTTGATCTATATCTCTTTCCATCCTGTACATTTTTATCAATCACTTTTTATCCTCCTTCACGGAAGATAAAGAGTGATTGACAGGAACGTACAGGATGAAAAGAGATATAAATTAAGTCAATAGTCAGGATCTTTTTCCCAAGTTGTAACTCGTGTAATGCCTTGGTAAAGGTTTTACTGCTAAGGTTGCAGGGTATTTCACGTAATGATCTTTCTGCTGGCAGTGTTTAGACTACCGTTAAAGATAAGGGATGCTTAGGAAGGTGTCTCATCCAATCAGGAGAGTAGAACTGGGAGAATGTTCTAGAGAATGCTGGAGGAGTTGTTTTTTGACGAACAATGGAGGGGGTTAAGGTCTTTGGTCAGCGGGAGATGAGGAGAGAAGACATTGGAGAGAACCAGCTGTTGGATTCATTCTGGTGGGAAATGCGACTCGATGGAACCCAAGGCATGGAGGCGTTCCAAAGATCTGTGAAAATGGCTTTTGGAAGATTTGAGCTCCAAACTGTGCACATTTGACTGTTTGATTATAATGGGCTCTTTTTTTATTCTTTTCTTTCTTTTCTTTACTAACTCTGGTTAAGTTAACATTCATAAATGTACTTCCTTTATGATTGTATGCAGTGTGTGATCTGTTATTTCATGCCAACAGGCGATTGCAGGGAGCAGTAAATCACGGAGCATTCACACGAACCGGGGCTTGGCTGGACGAGAGAGACATCCCAGTCCCACGGATCTGGCAGGACCAAGATCGTATAGACCCTAATGTACAAAGCTTGAGAAAGGATGAGTTTCCTCATTGCGGAGTCCAGTGGCTCTTAGCGAGGAGCTAATGAGCTGTCTCTAGAGACACACAGTAAAAAGGGGTTTCCCTGGCTAATACGAGGTGCCATCATTTTAAGGTGATTAGAGGAAAGTACGGGGGGGGGGGGGATGTTGGAGGTAAGCTTTTACACAGAGAATGGTGAGTGCATGGTATGCCCTGGTCATGGCAGAAGCAGATCCATTAGGGGCATCAAATCATAAAGATGAGGAAGTATGCAGATGCTGGAAATCCAGAGCAATACACAAAAAATGCTGGAGGAACTCAGCAGGTCAGGCAACATCTATGGAAATGAATAAATAGTCAGTATCTTTGGGCCGAGACCCTTCTTCAGAACTGGAAAGGAAGGAGAAAAACATCAGATTAAAAAAGTGGAGGAGGGGAAGGAAGATAGCTAGAAGGAGATAGGTAAAGCAGGTGGGTGGGAAAAGTAAAGGACTGAAGAAGAAGGAATCTGATACGAGAGTAGAGTGGACCATAGGAGAATGGGAAGGAAGATGAGACCCAGGGGAAATGTAAAAAAAAGGTAAGAAAAGATAAAAGCCCAGAGTGGGGAATAGAAGAAAAGGGGAGAGGGAGTGAAAAAATTACCAGAAGGAGAAATCAATATTCATGCCATCAGGTTGGAGGCCACCCAGGTGGAATATAAGGTGTTGCTCCTCCACCATGAGGGTGACCTCATCTTGAAACATTGGAATGGGAGTGGGAATTGGAATTAAAATGCTCGGCCACAGGGAAGTTCCACTTTAGGCAGGTGGAGCGGAGGTGCTTGACGAAGCTGTCCCACCAATTTACGACAGGTGTCATTAACGTAGAGGAGGCCACATTAGGAGCACCGGACATAATAGACAACCAGCAGGTTCGCAGGTGAAGTGTTGCCTCACTTGAAAGAACTGTTTGGGAAACTGAATAGAGGTAAGTGAGGAGGTGTAACATTTAGGCCCCCACAATGCTTCTGTTTTTTACCACATACAACACAATACAAGCTTCACTGTCATCCCCACAAGTGGTAGCTTTTCTCCATTGTAAGTTCTTAGTTGGATATCTATAGGCTTCGGTTTAGTATCTTTGAAATGCTGTTCAAATTCATTTTGAAACAGCCAAGCCAACGTCCAATTTCATTATAATTTATTTGTCATTCACTTCTGGCGTAAGCCATATTGCTTGTCTATTGGTAATTTTCACACGGTTGACCATAAGGCTGCACAATCCTGTGTCACTCTCGATCATTATCAGAATCAGATCCCAGCTGAGGGACCCACTCAACCACCAACACCTCCTAAGGAGAGAAAGATCAAAGGGCACAGACCGCTCGTGAAGTGGCCGGTAACTGCTGATGAGAAAGAGCGGGCAACCACCAACAAGGACTCGATGAAAATTTTGGAGCAATTGAAAGGGACGGCAGAAAAGAAGTTGGATGCAACGGGTGACATCATCTACTGCTACAGGGGAAAGAGAGGTTTGGAGTCAGTGCAGGAATGAGTGGAAAAACATCTTCACTGCCAATAAAGTCCAGGAGGCAGCTGGAGTTTGAGCGACTGGTTTGAGGAAAAAGACAGCCAAGGAAACAGAGGAGGAGAGCCCCAGATAAAGAGAGGGAAGGCCTCAACCAACTTCAAGTGGACATCAAGAGCCGGCTGACAAAGTTGCGAAGAGCTGAGAATCTAAGGAAGCCGCGCAGAACGAAAGAACAAACAAGTACACAGCTCGACAAGGACCCCTTTAAGTTCACTAAAGGTCGCTTCACACCAGGAAAAAAAGAGGAACTTTGAAAACATCAAAGCAAGAACTGGAAGAGCACCTGGGAAAGATTCATACTGACATGAAAACTCCATCCGACATCCCGCCAATTCGGCCCCCCACCTACCACCTGGGTTTTGACCCTCCAAAATGGAGAGAAGGCAGTCCAATGGGCAAGAGCAGCATTTGCTCTCTGGCCTAATGGAGTACCATATAGGCTTTATAAAAATGCACCGGATGTCTTGAAGTTTCTCTGGAGGCTCATGAGGGTGGTGTGGCAGAGGCGAATAATACCCAAAGCACGGTGAAGGGCTGGTGGTGGCCTGATCCCTAAAGAAAATGATGCAGGAAACGTCAGTCAGTTTTGACCAATCTGCCTTCTGAACGTCGAGGGGAAAATCTTCTTCACTGTAATAGCACAGAGGCTGGCCAGCTACCTGGAGAGAAACAAGTACATTGATACATCTGTCCAGAAAGCAGGAATTCCAGGGTTCTCCAGGTATTCGGAACATATACACACATGATATGGTACCAGATTCAAGCAGCAAGGAAGGACAAAAGAAACGTCTATGTGATCTTCCTGGACATAGCTAATGCATTTTCTGCAAATCATGCCTTTAAACCTGCATTTGTTTGGTGTACGTGAGCCCCTGCCACAATGGTCACACAATTTGTTCGGCCTAGCTGATTTCTGTTTAGGCAATGCAATTTTGTTCACGCTCGCATTCC
The DNA here is from genome assembly GCF_048418815.1 of Hemitrygon akajei. Lineage (NCBI taxonomy): Eukaryota > Metazoa > Chordata > Chondrichthyes > Myliobatiformes > Dasyatidae > Hemitrygon > Hemitrygon akajei. The sequence goes on from NC_133155.1 coordinate 27,985,336, forward strand.
TTCCTGGCTGCAAGCCAATTGCATCCCTGTCTGCGGTTTTCATTGAAACAGCAATTTCCACTGTTCATTTAAATGTAAGCTGTATTTCACTTAGGAGCTTTCTCTGAATGCTTTCTTGTAAGATTCCAGAAACTGAGTGATCTCTCAGCGCATCATTAAGACCATTGCCAAACCTAGAATACTCAGACAATCTCTTAACTTTAAGCCATCCTCACTGAAATGGATTCCCCTTCCTTTTGATTTTGCTTATGAAACCTAAAGTGTTCTGCAATTAACAACAGGTGTTAATAGGTCCTAGGTGTCTCTGCATTATTTTGACAATATCAGGAAAGCTCACGTCTGCAGGTTTGGCTGAAGCACTCAAACTTCAAGATAAACTATATCCCTTTAAACCTAATGCACTTAGCAAATTGGACAACCACTTCTCATTTCTTATTACATTTGTTCCAATAGCTCAGTGCACATGTGCCAATTACCTGTTGTGTAATCAAATTCTTTCTGATGCAGCCAGCCATTTCTGATGATTATTATCGCTCGGTACTCATTCTTTATGAACCCTGAATTCTTCCATTTACAGTCTTTTTTTAAAAAAACTTTATCACGTCTTCCTTTCCAAAGAGCACATGCTACTTTGATGTTGCTCTCGCTGTGTTTTATTCTCTTTCGAATGTCTCTCTGCCGCCGGTACCATGTTGTGAGCGTTTTAAAAATACCTCTTCTTCAGTGTTATGTTTTATAACTTTAAAACATGAAATTAATTCAAAGGAAGATGTGGGGAGTCTAGGAACACAGGTATAACTTTGTCTTTACTTTAAACAAGGCGCGTATCACATGGTAGCGTAATGATGGATGCAATTAACAGATTGTTAGATATAACCCACAGTGAACTTTAAGCAAATAGGAATGCTTAATCAAACAATAAATATATACAAGATTACTCAAATATTACTTAAATATTAAATACACAACAGGACGAAGGTGCTTAGGTGGGTGGGGGGGGGAAGGTTCAACCCAAAACCAACAGTGAATCAGAATGTTTCAGGTGCAGATTTGCACTCCAGAACACAAGAGGGTTTTTTTGACCAGTTGGATAGCTGTCCTTAGCGCCGTGATCCTTTACAGCCATATGACTTATTGTCGAACAATGAGTTGCACAGTTCAACTCCTGGGCCTACTTAGTCCTGGTTGCCATTTGTGAAAGGTCTCCATGCCTGCTTTGTACTTCGTGTTTCATGGTTTGTGCATGGAAATATTCTGTCTGCTTGCATCACTGTCTGGTACAGCAAGTTGGATGAGCAGTATTGGACTAAGCACAGTACACTGGAATATCCTTCCCCATTCGCCAAAGTACCTGCTGGAGCCACGGCAAACTAGTCTTCTGTTATTTTTTTACAGAATGGAAACCATAATAAATCCCAGCAGTTATTCCTGATCACACACAAAACGCCGGAGGAGCTCAGCAGGTCAGGCAGCATCTATGGAAATAAATAAATAGTCGACAATTCAGGCCAAGACTCTTTTTCAAGACCCAATCTATGGTGATAGCCAATGTGGCAATGCAAGATCTCCACATTGTTAGAAGTTGCACCTCAGGGATTAGATGTTGAATCACAGCATTACTTAACTTTAAAGACTATAAGAAATAAAATTATATTTGAGAAACAACAGAGGAGTTCTCCCTAGTAATCTGAAACATGTCTATTTTTAATTAACACCTGAAGGAAATTTAAGCATTTTGCTGTTGCCAGAATTGTGTTATGCTCAATTTAACTCCTTCATTAAATTTTGCAAGCAACTCATTAGCTGTGCAAGTATTGTGATATCTTGGGTCCTGAAAGATGATAGATAAAGGCTATTTTATCTCTAGTCCTTTAGGGAAAAAATAGAACCAGTCATATAAGGAAAACCAATCCTAGGACAATTGGTAGGACAAATACCAGAAGATTTGTTGAATCCACAGAGGTAGGGAACTGATGCCCATGTTGTTCACAGTTCCTTATGAAAGAGAAGACAAATCCACCCACTGAGTCTTTTGTAGTTCTTAGAACATTATCAGTCCTTTTCCTAAACTTATTTCCTTCCAACCTTTTCTCCTCAGACACTCCTTCTCAACTATCTGATATTCCTACGGCTCACCCGCAGAATTTGCAATAGCCAATCTGCCTACCAATCTGTATATCTTTGGGATGTGTGAAGAAGTGGGTGTGTCTGGGAGAAATCATGCCGTCACAGGGAGAGTGTACAAGTGCCTCCCAGCAGGATCGAACTGGAGCTGTGAGACAGCGGTTCTGTGTGCTCCACATGTGTAATCACTTTTAAGCAATGTTGCAGTTCAACCTCAACTCCAACAGCAACAGTAGCTTGCATTTATATAGTTAATCGTCTGAAGGCAGGTCAATAGATAGCTCTACTCTCTGTAATTCCTGGCTAGTGTTGCCATGCTTAACAATCAGAACTGAAAGCCGAGCATCAAAGGACACAAGAACAAGAATTGAACTAGGGGCTTTGTATATTTGTAGAGCTCAATGAACTGTTAATGACAGAATATTCCATGCAACTCTACCGCACAAAATCTGCCTTCATTGCAGTACCTGCTGTGATCACCATGGTGACCAGATCTGGAATGGAAATGCAGTGGACTTGCCAATTATTCTGACAAATACAATATGACCATAATTTGTCACAGGATTAGAATATTTCCTTGTCTCATGTCCCTAACATAGGCACATTTTCTAAATAGTTTCTTGAAACTTGTCTTTCACTTCTGAGCTTGTTTCTCTGCTTTGTGTCCAGCCAAATAGCAGCGGCTACCTTTTAAAACTGAAATCCTTGTGCTTATAATCCCTCTGCTGCCTTACCTCTCCTTGTCTTTCTCACACCCAATCTTCCAACTCTCCAAACTCAGAGCACATCTGGCCACTGCTCTTCTCCAATACTCACTGCTCCACCATGTACAAAGAGGGAATTTCAGTTCTTCCCCAAGACCCTAAACTCAGAGATTTCCCTTCTAAACCTTCAGTCTCTCTCCCTTTTTCTTCTCCTTTGAGGTTGCTTAGAACTCTCCTGGTACTGCATCCTTACAAATCATTACTGTCACTTCAAGGTGAATTTTAGTTTTGGAAATTATCTCCAATTTAACTACTTTCCTGAACAGACAGAAGCCTTGCCCACATGCAACACCCAAAACACCAGTGAATACTCCTTTTAATGGAGAAATACTTTGGCATCTATAGCCAGAGTAATTGTGATATCAGCTACATTGTGCTGAGATTCAAAACCACTGAGAAACTTCAGTTACTAATTTTTTTAAATAAATGATTGGCAGGATATGAATATAAATGCTATTTAATGGCCATTATTAATTGCTTTAGAGTAGGTCACAATGAACCTCTTCCTTGAACAGTTCAGGTCCATCTGGAGAAGGTATTCCCACAGAGCTGTTGGTATTGAATTTCGGGATGAGGAAGTAGTCAGCTCCATCACCAGCCTCCACAGTATCCAGGACACTTTCAAAAATGGCAATATCCATTATTAAGGATCCCCATCACCCAGGTCATGCCTTGTTCTCATTGCTACCATCAGGAAGGAGGTACAGAAGGCAGACACTTAATGATTCAGGAACAGCTTCTTTCCTTCTGCTATTCAATTTCTGAATGGACATTGAATCCATGAACACTACCTCAATACTTCATTTATTTTTATTTTTGCTCTACTTATTTAACTATTTAATATAGGTACTTACTGTAATTCACATGTGTTCTGTTACTGTGTATTGCACTGTACTGTTGCCGAAAGACAACTAATTTCACCAAATATGCCAGTGATAACCTGATTCTGATTTTGAGACAATGGAAGTATGGAAATATACTATATTTGCAAGTCAGGATAAGATGTGACTTAAGGCTGGTGCAATTCCTGTGCTCTTTTCTCTCTCATTAGAAAAGTCATGAATTTGGGAGGCTCATTAGGTTTATACTTTTGCTGAAAATCAATGCACTATACAAAAGAATTTCCTGCCGTATACAACCAACACATTTAAACATCCCAACTATGCTCTATAAATAAGAAACAGTTTCCCCCAATTATACAAAGGATATTTGTAACAACTTTGTCCATATTAGAATAGTTAAAATGGCTAAAATATTAAACTATTTTAATTAACATGAATTACACAAATAATGGAAGATTAGTACCAGTAATATTTAACATACATTAAAATAGTGGGTCATATAGCTGGTAATATCATATTTTAATTGAATTTGTTACCAACTACTGTTTTGTTATTCCCATCTTACAGAATTTCTATCAGCATTGGCGCAGAAACAATGACACAGGGATATATTAATCCCCCAGAAGTCATATTTCCTTATGAGTTTATTAAATCAATTTCAATAATAAAAATGTAGAAACAGTAAAGTTATTATTGGCCTTGTGCATCAGTGCATATTTGCTAGAATGGCAAACCTGAAATAATTCTTGTAACTATATGAGTGAAAATGAATTAAATTTAATTCTCGAAACAATTCAGGTAAAGGAAAACATGATGCCACTCTCGTTTGTGCTTAACTGTTTCTGAGACCATAAGAAATAAAGAACTTGCCTTTATTGGCACCTCTTGTATCCTTGAGCACTAAGAGGCATTATCTTTAAATATAAGCCAGAGGAAAAAGCAAGAAGTAATTGTCACATGGAAATGTCAAAATCGCTTCCCTCTGAAAATTCTTGGGGTTAGAGCAATAAGAACTTTGCATCCAAGGCAGGTTATTTCTGTTAGACTTCAAGGAATGTGGAAAGTTCTGATCGAATTAAATAGCAGAGAAAGACCAAGGCGATGAATGGCCCTTTCTTGCCCCAAAGTATTTCAAAGCTAATAAGTTACTGTTGAAGAGTGACCCTCGTTTCATTGGCAAATGCGGCAGCCATTTTCACACAGAGTGAGGTCCGGCAACAAAGAGATGAGGGTATCTAGAATTTGTAGAGGAGGTTTAGGCCTCTCACAACAGGCTGCTTAACGTATGGTGCCCCTGCGCATAAGAACATTGGAAGCAGCAGAATGACCACCTAGTCAACGCAAACACCTATGTCAGGATGGTGCTCATTGACTATAGCTCAGCATTTAATACCATCGTTCCCACAATCCTGATTGAGAAGTTGCAGAACCTGGACCTCTGTGCCTCCCTCTGTAATTGGACCCCAGACTTCCTAACTAGAAGACCACAGTCTCTGCGGATTGGTGATAACATATCCTCTTCACTGACGATCAACACTAGCGCACCTCAGGGGCGTGTGCTTAGCCCACTGCTCTACTCTCCAGATACGCATGACTGTGTAGCTAGGCATAGCTTCTTCCCCTCTGCCACCAACTTCTGAATGGACATTGAACCCATGAACATTATCTGACTACCTTTCTTTATTTCTGCTTTTGCACTATTTGTTTAATTTAACTATTTACTTACTATAATTCACACTTATTTTCCATATTATCACATATTGCTTTTAACTGCTGCTGCAAAGTTCACGAATTTCTTGACATATCATGGTAAGATTAAACCTGATTCTGATTCTGAATTAAAAATTGATGTACTGTAGATTTAATGTAAAAGGTTGTCAATAGTCATTGCAGCCAGGGTGGGATAATGGGCCTGTTTCAGTGCTGTAGCTCCCTATAATTCGATGACTATGTTAATGCATCATACATTCACCATGTATTTGCTTATCATAACAAGAAATATAAATAATTACTTGTTCGAGGCACGAAGAGCTATTAAGGGCATCCCAGCACATAAAATAGAAATTCATTCCTCCCTCTCCTTAATGCTCTGTGCTCCTCTAACTTGTTCTCTTTCATCTGTTCATCAACAACCGGTTGATCGCTCTGCCACTTCCCCACACGAGGGGCAACCTACAGGAGCAAGTACACATTTGGGAGGTGGGATGAAAGCAGAACCCCTGAAGGTAACCCCATACAGTCTCAGTGAGAATGTGATAGCTCGGACAGCACCAGAGGACACGGCTGAACTTGTGTCCGTGGAGCTGTGCGACAGAAGAGCAAGTCTGCAGCACCGTGTCACTTTCTGTCCGAGAATCTTGCTTAGCATGATGAGAGGCCCAGGGGAGGATCCGAGACTGGAATCGAGACATGATTTTGAGACTGAGGTGAGAACAGGGTTCTGGACTAAATGCTAGACAGGAACCTGATGAGACTGGATGAGAAGGCAAACGAGACAGAAATCCTAAATGCAATTGCAGTCTGAACCAGAGTTCAGCTGACGATGGAGCACCAAACCTGACCTCAGGTGCTCTTTAAGTATCCAAACTCTTGGTGCCAAAACATGGCTGCTGTGGTGAACTACATATACCTGTCTGGACACGCCCCCTGCTGACTGCTCCTGTGGCTCCTCCCACAGACCCCGGTATAAAGGCGATTGAGGCCTGAGCCCTGCCCTCAGTCTCCAGGATGTAGTATGGTGGTCAACCACTGCTTGTTCTTTCTTCCAGTCAATAAAAGCCGATATCTCACCTTCACGTCTCAGAGAGTTATTGATGGTGCATCAGCCGCCAATTGGTGGAGCAGGCCGGAATCTCTAAAGGGGCTGTGCCAGTATTCCACACTCAGGAGAATCAGAGTGCCTAAGCCCCAGAGGCTGGCGTGGACAGGTGCGTGCCATAACATTTAGACGGAGGAAAATGGGATTCATGGAAAACAGTAGGCTAAAATTGAATGCCACCTGCTTCAGACAGACTGCTTGCGCTGAGCAGTTAACCTCTCACTACTTTCTGTTCTCTGTTGTATAATAATGCTATAAGTGGTATTGCCACAATTGTGCCCATGGAAAGGATTACACTACTGTGAAGTATATGATGTAAGGTTTATACAGTAAGTGGCAGGAGACCTTACCAGCATTGATGTACTGGGGAATCATGGGGTGCAAGTCCCATGAAAATAGCACCTTAAGTAGATAGGGTGATAAAGAAGTAAGTGTTGTTTTCTTCGGTTGGGGTGTTGGGTATAAAAGCTGGGAAGTCATGTTGTAGCTCTATAGAGGTTTAGCCAAACCACTTATGGAGTATTGTGTGAAGTTCTGGCTGCCACACTACAGGAAGGATGTGGAGGAGGCACACCAAAATGTCGCCTGGATTGGAGAGTATTAACCATGAGGAGATGTTGGACAAATTTAGGTTGCTCTGTCTCGAGCTCAAAGGCTGAGGAGAGAAATACATCAAAAAATGAGAAGCAGGGATAGGGTAGATTGTCTTGCTTCCAGGGTAAAGCTATCAAATATTAGAGGGCATGGTTTAAAGTGACAGGAGGAAAGGTTTAAAGGAAATCTAGAGGCAAATATTTTTACACAGAGTAGTAGGTGCATGGACAACTCTGCTGGTGGCTGGAGGGCTGGTGATAGTAACAGATACAACAACAATTTTCGGAGGTGTTTAGACAGATACATAACAGGCAAAGAATAAAGGGATCAGGTAGATGGGATTGGTCGGATTGGCATCATGGTCAGCACAAACATAATGGGTCGAAGTTCCTGTTCCTCTGTTGTACTATATCTTTGTTTGTTCTACACACTCTTCCTAATCCACCACCTCCAAATTTCAGATTCAGAAAAAGTGGGATGCAAAGTCGCTGTTTTAAAAACTTTGTCACTGAATTCAGAACTCCAGTTGATGACCTTTCAAGCCTCTCTGATGGTTGCTAACTGAATCGAGCTCATTCCCTAGCCTAATTTTCCAGTGAAACAAGTCTGCATACACCATCCATCATCACTTAACATTAATTGTCAATTGGAAAGGCACTCACAGGATGAGCAAAAATTGTACAAGACTTCAACATCGCACTTCAGTGCCATAAAGTATAGTTCAGAAATTGAGGGTTGAGGCAATTGTGAAAGTTATTGCATGGAAAACTAAAATGGAAGTGCTTAATGGAAGAGGAGAAGGGAAACATTATGTGACATATCTCGTCAGACACAAGACTCCCCCAGTCAATATAACCTCTCACAAAATAAACTGTTTGGGCATTTGTTGTCAGTTTCTGTAATAGTGTTATTTTTACAAATGTCACAATCATGACAGTTACCGAGTAAAGCCTTCCTCTCTTGAATTAGTTTTGTATATTTCCTGCCTTGACAGACAACTAACTTACACTGGGAAGAGCCTACTGGATATGCTTTTCCTCACTTCACCTTTTTTCAGCCATCTTTACGATCTTTCAGAATTTTATTTTGTGAAAGATTCGAGCCCAACTTTAATTACAAATACATTGTGAAGAGATGCACCGGGGAGGGACAATGGCAAAGTCAGGGCCACCACCAGCTGGAACAGTTGTTGTGAACAGAAAGTGTCTTCTCATCTTTTCAAGGGTAGTCATGCTTGGACACAGGAAAATAAATAAATTGGAATAAAAAACTTCCTACCCACATCCAACAATGTATGGAATAGAGACTGGTCCATCCCATTCACCAGGGAACATAACCGTTGATTCTAGTTTTCAACCAAGCGTCAGCTCAGAGGGTTCTGGGGTGCAGCTGCAGTGACCTCTACTCGAAAACAAGATGGAACGATGTTAGTGAAACCTAGACAAGGGTAGGCAAGTTAGGACAAGATATATTAATAAAAATGAATGTAAAACACGATCAACAAAGAAGAGAAGAGGTAATAAACAGATCAAATTCTGTCCTCACCCACGGTGCTCCCTGTAGCTCAGTTGAAACATTCTTCTTGTCTCAGTGTAAAACCGTGTGATTCAAACTCTGCTCTTGAAGTTTAAATATAACCCTGAGGTTGTAACAATGAAATACTGAAGAAATGCTGTGCAGTTAGATGAGAGAGAGTGCGCTATTTTAGGGGCAGTAAAAAATCCAATGGGACTATTCAGAGAATTCTCCCCTGTTGTCTTGCCATTATCTTTCCCCTGGCCATTTGAAAACAAATGATCTGGCTGTTAGATTGTTCCTGTTTATGGGAGCTTGCCTTATGTTAACATTTCCTGCACTATAGCAGCGATTGAACATATAACAGAGAACAGGCATAGACAAATGTGTCCCCATTCAGCCTTCTCCAACAAAAAGCCCTCAATGAAACCCACAATCCACAATCCTCTGAGGGCCGGATAGGTGGCATTCAGGTCTGGCGACCAAATTAAGTTACAAGAGGTCCAGGAATGACGTCCAGAAGGATATCTCATGTGTGAGGTGGCAATTCCAGACCAAACTTGAATCACTGAAGGATGCTTGACAACTGTGGCAGGGTTTAAGTGTCATCACTTTCTACAACGTGAAGCCAAGCAACACAGGTGACTTTGCTTTGACTGTCAAAACATGGAGGCAATTTCACGGACTTCCACAACTTCTGACCACCCTGTGATTTCAGTCTCTGAGACTTAAGTGAGGGCAGCTATTAGGAGGGTGAACGGACAAGAAGCATCCGACCCAGGTGGAGTACCTGGCTGAGTACTAAAGACCTGTGCTGATCAACTGGCTGGAGTACTCACCGGTATCTTGAACCTCCTGCTTCAGCAGTCTGACGTACCCACCTACTTCAAGCAGGTCCCAGACCTGAAAGCTTAAGAAAAAAAACGTGGTGACCTGTCTCAAAGACTATCGTCCAATAACATATCCACTGTGATGAAGTGCCTTGGAAAGTTTCTGATGAAACATATCAACACCTGTCTGAGGAGCAAATTCGATCAGGCATGAAGTTCAACTGCAGATGATCAGAATCAGAATTAGAATAAGGTTTAATATCACTGACATATGTCATGAAATTTGTTGTTTTGTGGCAGCAGCACCTTCCAATACATAATAATGTTTAAAAACTATAAATAATATCAAGAAATGTATATAAAAATTAATTTAGACCTTAAGGCCATAAGATATAGGAGCAGAAAAAGGATCTAGTGCTTTCCCAGTGTATATGTAGAATAAACTCTTCTCGGGCTTCCAGCCAGGTACAGACATCGATTATAACCGATGTTGTACCTCTATATATCTCTACCCAGACTGAAGCCCATGAAGAGTTTATTCAACATATAGGAGCAGAATTAGGCCATTTAGCCCATCAAGTCTGCTCCACCATTTCATCATGGCTGAACAATTTTTCCTCTCAGCCCCAGTCTCCTGCCTTCTCTCCGTATCTCTTCATGTCCTGACCAATCAAGAATCTATCAACCTCTGCCTTAAATATACATAAAGACTTGACCTCCACAGCTGCCTGTGGCAATGAATTCCACACATTCACCACACTTTGACTAAAATAAATTCCTCCTCACCTCCGTTCTAAAAGGACACCCCTCTATTCTGAGGTTATGTCCTCTGGTCTTAGAATCTCCCACCATAGAAAACATCCTCTCCACATCCTCTCTATCAAGGCCTTTCACCATCCAATAGGGTTCAAAGGGGTCACCTATCATACTTCAGAATTCTAGTGAATACAGGCCCAGAGCCATCAAATGCTCTTCATCTGACAAGCTGTTCAATCTTGGATTCATTCCCATGAACCTCCTTTCAACCCTCTTCAGTGTCAGCACATCCTGTCTAAGATGAGGGGCCCAAAACTGCTCACAATATTCCAGGTGAGGCCTCACCAGTGCTTTATAAAGCCTCAACATTACATCATTGCTTTTATATTCAAATTCTCTTGAAATGAATGCTAACATTACACTTGCCTTCCTCACCACAGACTCAACCTGCAAATGAACCTTTAGGGAATCCTGCATGAGGACTCCCAAGTCCCCTTGCACCTCAGATTTTTGAATTTTCTCTCCATTTAGAAAATAGTCAACCCTTTTACTTCTTCCACCAAAGTGCACAACTGTACACTTCCGGACACATCTGCCACTTCTTTGCCCATTCTCCTAACCTGTCCAAGTCCACCTGTAGCCTCAGTACCTCCTCAAAACTACCTGCCCCTCCATTTATCTTTGTATCATCCACAGACTTTGCAACAAACCTATCAATTCCGTCATCCAAATCATTGACATATAGGATAAGAAGAAGCAGTCGCAACACAGGCCCCTGTGGAACGCCATTAGTCACTGGCAGACAACCAGAAAAGGCTTCCTTAATTCACACTCTTTGCCTCCAGCAAATAAAGTAAGCAATGTCCTGTGTAATGGGGGTCTTTAAGATGGATTCTACCTTCTTGAGGTATAGCCTTTTGAAGATGTCCTCTCTGCTGGGGAGGTGAGTGCCAATGATGGAAGTGGCTGTGTTTACAACTTTCTGCAGCTTTTTTTGATCCTATGCAATCACCCCTTCTTACCAGAGGTGATGCAACCAGTTAGAATGCTCTCCACATTACATCTGTAGAAATTTGCAAGAGTCCTTGGTGACATTCCAAGTCTCCTCAAACTCCTAATGAATGATAGATGCTGTTGTACCTTCTTTGTAGTTACATCAATATGTTGGACCTGGGATAGATCTTCAGGAACCTGAAATTGCTCATCCTTTCCACTGCTGATCACTCGATGAGGACTGGGGTGTGTTCTCTCAACTTCCTCTCCCTGAAGTCCAATTCCTTGGTCTTACTGACATTAAGGGCAAGGTTGGTGTTGTTGCACAACCACTCAACTAGCTGATCTACCTCACTCCTGTACATCTCCTTGTCACCATCTGTAATTCTACCAACAATAGTTGTGTCATCAAATTTATAGATGGAATTTGACCTGTTGCTAGCCACACAGTTGTGGGTGTAGACAGAGAAGAGCAGAGGCCCAAGCACACATCCTTGGGGGTGCCAGTGTGGATTGTCAGCGAGGGAGAGATGTTATTTCCGATCTGCACTGACTATAGTCTCCTTTTGGGGAAGTTAAGGATTCAGGTGCAGAGGGAGTTACAGAGGCCCAGGGTTTGGAGCTTATTGATTGGAACTGAGAGTATGATTATGTTGAATCCTGAGGTATAATCAATAAACAGCTGGCTGAGGCAGGCATTGCTATTGCCCACATGATCCAAGGCCAAGTGGAATTGTTTTCTTGACCTTAAAGAAGCCTTCCACAGGACGTAGCTGGATTTCTTGTGTAGATCTGAATCATCGGCTTGATTGAGATGATGTCATGAGATCAAGTCTTTAGCAGACTACAAATCACCCGGTTCATCCACATTTGTTTTATTTCTATATGTCTGGTATGTTCTCAAAGGCACACACTCATCCTCACAGATCTTGATGAAGGCGGTGATACCTAAGCATATTCATTCAGGTTCAAAGATGAGTCCCTGAATATTGTCCAGTCCACTGATTCAAAGCAGTGCTATAAGCTCTCCCTCATCTCCCTTGACCATACCTTCTCGGTCCTCACCACTGGTGCTGCAGTCTTTAGTCTCTGCCTATACACTATGAGTAGAATTACAGCCAGGTGATTGGACTTTCTAAAGTTTCGGTGCTGGATGGCATTGCAAGCATTCTTGACACCATTTCATTATCTCTTCACTCCACCATGGAGCATCTGGACAGTGAAGATGCATACATCAAGATACTCTTCATTGACTATTGCTTGGCATGGAGTACTATCACACCTCTAAGCTAATCAATAAGCTTGAATTCCTCCTTGTGCAACCTGATCCTTGATTCCCTCATTTGCAGAGGATTGGCAACAACGTCTCTGCCACAATCACCAACACGACAGGTTTAAACCAAGGCTGTATACTTAGCACCCTTCCCTTCTTGTTTTATGCTTATGACTATGGGGCCCTAATGATATACTTAAGTTTGTTGACAACACCACTGTCATTAGCCAAATCAAAGCTGGTGACAAATCAGCATATAGGAGGGAGACTGAAAATCTGGCTGAGTGGTGCCACAACATCCAACTCAATGTCAGCAAGACCAAGGAGCTTATTATTGATAACAGGAAGAGGAAACCAGAGGTCCATGAGCCAGTCTTCAATGGGGAATCAGAGATGGCAAGGGCCAGCAGATTTAAATTCCTGGGTGCTATCATTTCAGAGGATCTGTCCTGGAACCGGCATGTAATTGTTATTACAAAGAAAGCATGGCAGTGCCTCCACCTTCTTAGGAGTTTTTGAAAATTTGGCATGATTTCTAAAACTTTAAAAAAACTTCTATAGATGTGTGATGGAGAGTATATAGACTGAATGCATCATGGCCTGGTATGGAAACACCAATGCCCTTGAATGGAAAATCCTACAAAATGTAATGAATACAGACCAGTCAATCATGGGTAAAGTCCTCCCCACCATTAGCTCATCTGCATGGAGCACTGTTGCAGGAAAGCAGTATCCCTTATCAAGGACACCCATTATCCAGGTCATGCTCTCTTCATGCTTCTCCATTGTGAAGGAGTCAGAGCACATGCGACCAGGTCCACAAACAGTTATTACAACCATCAGGCTCTTGAACCAAAGGGAATGCGTTCACTCGACTTTACTCACTCCATTACTGAACACTTTCCACGACCTGTGGACTCACTTTCAAGGATTCTTCATCTCATGTTCTCAATAATTATTGCTTAATTATTCAATATTTTATTTTGTTTGTTTTTTTGTGTTTCCTTATATTCACTATGAATGCCTGCAAGAAAATGGATCTCTGGTTTGTAACTGGTGACATATGAACTTTAATATACCTCACTGAATGTACAATAATTATTTTCAGATCACGAATGATGCAAGATAAAGGAACTTTTCTGATATTTTAATGTTAGTCTATATGATATAAGATATACGGTAATTCTGACTGCTGCCTGAATAAATTTTAAGAAATAGACTGCTGTAATTATTCAAGGGCTTTGTTTTAGTATTGGGAAGGTATTTCTCACAGAGCAATAACATTAGCATTAACATATCATCATGAGGAACACCTCAGGAGATTGAACTGTTTTACAATTAAATAGAAAATCCTGAATTCATAAGCAAAAGCTTGTTCTGGCATCAAGTTGGGGATTGAAAGTTCATACCATAAGATCATAAGAAACAGGAGCAAAATTAGGCCATTTGGCCCATCAAGTCTGCTCCACCATTTCATCATGACTGAAGCATCTTTCCTTTCAAACCCAATCACCTGCCTTACCCCCCCCCCCCACCTTTACCCTTCATGCCCTGACCATTCAAGAACTTATCAACCTCTGCCTTAAATGCACATAAAGTCTTTGCCTGCACAGCTTCCAGTTGCAATGAATTCCACAGATTCACCACTCTCTGGCTAAAGAAATTCCTTCTCACCTCCATTCTAAAAGAATGCCCCTCTATTCTGAGGCTGTGTTCTCTGGTCATAGTCACTCCCACCATAGGAAACATCCCCTCCACATATACTCTATTTAGTTCTTTCACCATTTGATAGATCTCAATTAGGTCACTCCTCATTCTTCTGAATTCCAGTGAATACAGGCCCAGAGCCATCGAATGCTCTTCATATGACAAACTGGTTAATTCTGGAATCATTTTCATAAACCTCCTTTGAATGCTTTCCAGTATCAGCACATCCTTTCTGAGGTAAGGGAAGTGAAACTGCTCACAATACTCCAGGTGAGACCTTACCAGTGCTTTGTAAAGTCTCAACATTGCACCTTTGCTTTTATATTCCATTCCTCTTGAAATGAAAGCTAACATCTCATTTGTGTTCCTCACCACAGACTCAACCTACAAACTAAACTTTAGGGAATCCTGCACATGGACTCCAAAACCCCTTTGCACCACGGATTTTTGTATTTTCTCTCCATTTAGAAAATAGTCTTCCTTTTTATTTTCTTCTGCAAAATTCATAACCATACACTTCCCAAGACATCTATCACTTCTTTACCCATTCTCATAATTTGTCTAAGTTCTTTTGTAGCCTCTCTATTTCCTCAAAACTACCTGCTGCTCGACCTATCTTCGTATTGTCTGCTAACTTTGTAATAGGGCCGTCAATTCCATCATCCAAATCATTGACATATAACATGAAAAGGATCGGTCCCAACACAGACCCTGTGGAACACCACTAGCCACTGGCAACCAACCAGAAAAGGCTCCCTTTATTCCCACTCTACCTCCTGCCAATCAGCTGCTGCTTTATCCATGCTATAGTCTTTCTTGTAATACCATGGGCTCATAGCCTGTTAAGCAGCCTCATGTGTGGCACCTTGTCAAAGGCCTTCTGAAAATCCAAGTGCAAACATCAAACAATTTTCCTTTGTCTATCCTGCTTGTTATCTCTTCAAAGGATTCCAACAGATTTGTCAGACAAGATTTTCCCTTGAGAAAACTATGCTACCCTTGGCTTATTTTATCATGCGCCTCCAAGTCCCCCAAAACCACATCCTTAACAATCGACTCCAACATCTTCCCAACCACTGAAGTCAGACAAACTGGTCTATAATTTCCTTTCTTCTGCCTCCCTTCCTTCTTGAAGGGTGAAGTGGCATTTGTAATTTTCCAGTCTTCCAGAACCATTACAGAATCTAATGAGTCTTGAAACATCATTCTTAATGCCTCCACAATCTCTTCAGCCAGTTCTTTCAGATGCCTGGGGTGGACACCATCTGGTCCAAGTGACTTCTCTACCTTCAGACCTTTTGGTTTCCCAAGAACCTTCTCCCTTGTAATGGTAACTTCACACAATTCATGACCCCTGACACCTGGAACTTCCACCATACTGCTAGGGTCTTCCACAGTGAAGACTGATGCAAAATATTTATTCAGTTCATCCAGCATTTCATTGTTCCCCATTACGACCTCTCCAGCATCGTTTTCCAGTGGTCTGATAGCCACTCTTGTCTCCCTTTTACACTTTATGTATTTGGCATTCATAGCAAAAGGATTTGAGTACAGGAGCAGGGAGGTTCTACTGCAGTTGTACAAGGCCTTGGTGAGACCGCACCTAGAATATTGTGTGCAGTTTTGGTCCCCTAATCTGAGGAAAGACATTCTTGCCATAGAGGGAGTACAGAGAAGGTTCACCAGATTGATTCCTGGGATGGCAGGACTTTCATATGAAGAAAGACTGGATCGACTAGGCTTATACTCACTGGAATTTAGAAGATTGAGGGGGGGATCTTATTGAAATGTATAAAATTCTAAAGGGATTGGACAGGCTAGATGCAGGAAGATTGTTTCTGATGTTGGAGAAGTCCAGAACGAGGGGTCACAGTTTAAGGATAAAGCGGAAGCCTTTTAGGACCGAGATGAGGAAAAACTTCTTCACACAGAGAGTGGTGAATCTGTGGAATTCTCTGCCACAGGAAACAGTTGAGGCCGGTTCATTGGCTATATTTAAGAGGAAGTTAGATATGGCCCTTGTGGCTAAAGGGATCAGGGGGTATGGAGAGAAAGCAGGTACAGGGTTCTGAGTGGGATGATCAGCCATGATCATACTGAATGGCGGTGCAGGCTTGAAGGGCCGAATGGCCTACTCCTGCACCTATTTTCTATGTTTCTATGAAGAAACATTTGGTATTATCTTTAATATTATTGGCTAGCTTACTTCCATATTCCATCTTTACCTTCTGAATGACTTTTTTAGTTGCCTTCTGTTGGTATTTGAAAGCTTCCCAATCCTCTGACTTCCCATTAATTTTTGGTCTATTATATACCCTCTTTTTGGCCTTTATATTGGCTTTGACTTCCCTTGTTAGCCATGGTTGTGTCATCTTGCCTTTAGAATACTCTTCCTCTTTGGGATGTATATATACTGAGCCTTCCAAATTGCTTCCGGAGACACCAGCCATTGCTGCTCTGCCATCATCCCTGCTTCTCCAATCAATTCTAGCTAACTCCTCTCCCATGCCTCTGTACTTCCCTTTACTCCACTGTAATATTGATACATCTGACTTTAGCTTCTCCTTCACACATTTTAGGGTGAATTCAATCATATTATGATCACCTTCCCCAAAGGGTTCTTTTACCTTAAGCTCTCTAATCACTTCTGGCTCATTGCACAACACCCAATCCAGAATAGCTGGCCCCCGAGATGTAAAATAGCCAGTCTCATTAATCAGGTTAGCTGAATTATTGATAATGCTTCAAAAATTATGATCTTGCACCTTATCATTTACTTGCACTTTCTCATTTACCTGCACTTCACATTATTGCTAGCTTTGACACTTTATGCTGCATTATTTTTGTTTTACCTTGTTTTAGTTCAATGCACTGTGTAATGATTTCATCTGTATAAACAATATACAAGGGAAGCTTTTGACTGTAACTCAGTACAAGTGACAATAATAAACCGATACCAATACCAATTAAGTTGGATATTGAATTATTGAGTTAGTGCAGGAAGGTTGTATCCAGTTAGAAGTCCAATCATGATTTTAATGAAAGGCAGAGAAGATGTGGGGAAATAAGTGATCCACACTGCCTTCTTTTCCTTATGTTCTTAATACTAAAATTCTTGGGACATCCAAAAGTTCAACATTAGTATTGTTAAGTTTGTGGATTTATTCATCAGATTTTAACTGGATCTGCAGTAAACAGGATTACATGAGGTGCCTGTGAGAACGATATAAATAGAAGCCAGTATCAGCCATTTGGCCCAATGAGCCTGCTGCCCTGCCATTCACAAGACCCAAGACTGATCTTCCACTTCAAGCACCATTCTCCTGTCCCGTTCCCAGCAGAGAGAAAACTCGATCTTGGGACTGGAATCATCAATGGCTGAGTCTACACTCTCCTCTGTATTGATTCACCCTCTGGGTGAATAATCTTCTTCTTGTCTCAAACTTAAATGAGTTGTCTCAAACTTAAATGACTAGAGGTCATGGAGTAACAGTGAAAGGTGAAAAGTTTAACAGAAACGTGAGGGGAAACTTCTTCACTCGGAGAGTCATGAGAGTGTGGTATGAGCTGCCAGTGCAAGTGGAGTAAGCCAGCTTGATTTCAACGTTTAAGAGAAGTTTGGATAGGTACATGGATGGTATGGGTATGAAAAACTATGGTCCAATGGGAGTTGGCAGTTTAAATTCCTTGGCATGGACTAGATGGGCCATAGGGCCTGTTTTTGTACTGGAATTTTCTATGACTATGACTATAATGACTCTATGACATCTTCCCTAAACTTTCTCCCACTCACCTTGAACAGATGTCTTCTGGTATTGGCCATTGCAGCCCTGGCTCTCCACTCTATCTATGCTTCTTATAATCAATTATCTTTCATGCTCCTTCTCTCCAAAGAGATAAAGCATAACTCGCTCAACCTTTCCTCAGAGAAAAGCACTAGCAGCTCAACCTATCCTCAAAACACATGTTCTCTAATCCAGGCAGTATCCTGGTAAATCTCCTCTGCACCCTTCCCAAAGCTTCCACATCCTTCCTAAAATGAGGTGACCAGAACACAACACTCCAAGTGTGGGCTAACCAGAGTCTTATAGATTTGTAACATTAATTTGAAGCTTCAATCCCTTTGAACAGTAGATTTGGTCTTTTTTTTTAATCACTCATTTACAATTGGATCAGAAAATGTTACAACCTGGTACAATGCTCATAGATTATTTGCTTTATATAAGATGCATATGGAACTGTAGTTACAG
Organism: Hemitrygon akajei; assembly: GCF_048418815.1. Taxonomy (NCBI): domain Eukaryota; kingdom Metazoa; phylum Chordata; class Chondrichthyes; order Myliobatiformes; family Dasyatidae; genus Hemitrygon; species Hemitrygon akajei. The sequence continues at coordinate 28,003,802 of NC_133155.1, forward strand.
GTTTGAATTCCTTGGTCACTGCATTTCGACAGCAGAAGCAATGACAGGGGATAATTGTTTTTCCTTATACATTTTCATAATACCACGACACAGCAGCTAACAGTCACCATCTGTGTTATTGCTTATTGCAAGCAGAGTATTTTAACTGACCTACCTGCAAAAATGTTCACCTGTTCCCAGCCTCTGAGCACAAATCTGGTTTGTGAAAAGTGCCGATATCCTGGGGGCAACACTTCAAAACTACAAAACTTCAACTGTGTGTGGCCCAGGGGCATTCATTTAAACCTAATTTATGTCAGAAGTCATAACTGAGTTGGGATTACAGTATTCATGAGATACTTACAGAGCACATCCATATTTTATCGAAACAGAACTGAATTTACTCAATTAGATCCATGAATTGCATAAGTCGGGCAGTTTAAATTATTTAGCGGCTCATATACACAATTTATGCTTTTCAAGTTTGGAATGTTAGAAACGGGAAGCTTGGCTGCACCCTGCATTGTTTAACCAGTGCCTGCACCAAGCCTAGATCAAATCGTGAACATTGTCCTTCTCCCCCAAGCTGTCTCCTCTGTTAATTTTATTTCCGGTGGTTTAACAGAATGAGCTGGAGTCTCCCACCATCCTCCTCCCCGTGTTCCTATCAGTGGACACTAGAGACGTCTGTCTCCCTGGCAGGGCTAGCTTTGGAACCAATTGGAGAAAGAGCCCTCCTGCATACCTCAAAGATGATTCTTAGTTGTCTATTAAACAGTAGTATTCGCATCATTCCCATTTGTAAATCATCAAATAAGGAGGAGGGTGATGTGGTAAATGCACAATTGTTTTGCGCTGCATACCCCAGTGTATACAGTACTGACACATCCCCACTGGTAGTGTACTGATGTTATACAGTGACAGACCTGTTCCCCCTGCTACTGTACCCCAGAGTGAAACAGTAATTGACACATCCCCACTGTAGTGCACCCTGGTGTTATACAGTGACAGACCTGTTCCCACTGTTAATTATCCTGGCTATTATACATTGAAGACAGACTACCCCACCAGTACTGTACTCCAGTGTTATACAGATACAGACCTGAACCCACTGGTACAGTTCCCTGGTCAAATACATCCCCACCGGTACCATACCCCAATGTTATACAGCAACAGATCTACCGGTACCATAAGAAGAGAAGAAGAAGAATGCCCTTAACTCCTGGTGGAGTCATCGGGGTGCCATCATGACAAGCCTTTTGCACCGATCTTTTTGGTGATTGCTCATCATGTGGCATTTCTGTAGCATTCAAGGTCAAGTTGCTAGCTCAATGCTCAACCCAGCATGGATGGAAAGCATACAAGGGAGCCGGCTGGATTCGAACTCCGGACCATTCGCTCCGGAGTCCAGCATTGATGCCACTGCGCCACCAGCTGGCCAACTGGTACCATAGTGGTGCTATATAGGGACATACCCATCTCCACTGGAACTGTATCCTGGTGTTATACTGTCACAGACCTGTCCCCACCAATATCATATTCCAATGTTATACTGTGATGACCCATCCTACTAGTACTGTATGCTGGTGATATGCAGTGACAGACCTGTCCCTGCCAGTCCTATACACTAGTATTATTTCTGTATAAATACTTGCATAACTCAAAGCTGAGCCTTAATTATCATTTAAACAGAAAAATTCCATTCATGGATTTTATTATAACTATTAATTCTAAGTTTTCAAAGAAAATGAGGGTGTGGGGGTGTGAAGCCCAGTTATTTTTAAATGCCCTTGAGATTTTGCACCCAAGGAGGTCAACCTTTCATTCCTGCAGATTAATGGGTGAGAAAGCAAAGCTGGAAATTTTACAGCTCATTGGCTGCAGGCCATCTGACAGAAGAACAATTCCATCAGTCCATTTCTCCCTCTCTTTATTTCTCTGTAGCCCTTATTCCTGCCCACATACCCTTCAATTTGTCTTTACTTCTTTAGCCATTCTGCTACAATAAGGGGTCATTTAGAATAGATAGCTAATATACCTGCACAACTCTGTGATGTGAACACAGAACGTAGAACCTAACAGCACAGCACTGACCCTTCAGCCCATAATCCTGTGTCACTTAACCCACTCTAAGATCAATCTAATCCTTCTCTCCCGCATGGTCCTCCATCTTTCTGTTACCCATACGGCTAAGAGTTTCTCAAATACCCCTAATATATCTGCCAACACCACAACCCTGGCAGGCCGTTCCATGCACTCGCCACTCTCTGTGTAAAAAAAAATACCTTGTACATCCAGTATAAACTTCCCTCCGATCACCTTAAAATTATGCCCCTCATATTAGCTGTTGTGTCTGTGCACAACTACATATCAATTAAATAAAAGCATGAACACGAGAGGTGGCTTTCACATTGCAGAGAGAGAGAGAGAGAGAGAGAGAGAGAAAACAATACGCACGTGTAGGCAACAGTAGATCAATGTGCATTTGCAGAAAACAGATCAATACTTAATGCTAAAGGGAAGGGGGGGATTCATTGCTCTAAGAGAAGTAGATCCATACATTGCAGTTGCTCCCTCTTTATGTTAATGCACCATAAAGCTCTATATGTACAAAGCATTCAATTTCCCTTTCATAAACCCATATTCCAAAAAAAACCTTCCAGCTATCCCATTCATTGCTGGGTGGTGAGGAGCTGACTTGAAATGTCTGGTGCTATTTTTTTTTAAATCAACAGTCAGTACTCTTCTGATGAGCATTATGGTCTGATGTCACTCACAATTTGTTCTAGTAAGCCATTGTTGGTAAAGATAGTCCTCAGAATGGAGACAGTCTTTGCTGAGGTGGTTGACTTCATTGGTCTAACCTCCAGCCACTTCGAACGAGCATCCACAACGATCAGAAAAGTGGAATCTATGAATGGCCCAGCAAAATCACAATGTACCCTTTGCCATGGTGAAGATGGCCACTCCCATGGATGTAACAGTACCTGTGTGGGTGAATTTTGATTTTTTTTGCATCCTAAACGGCTTTTAGCCAAGTCTTCGATCTGCTTATCTAATCCCTTCTCAAATACCTTCTGATTAGCATTAATCTGCAGTGACAGCCTTTGCTTAGTGCTACCATTTGGGCTGCAGTCATCTGTCACTGCCACAGCGAGAGCTTTGATTGACGGCCAGTCTAGTTGGATTTTTCTCAACCATTCACATCTGGAAAGTGTAGGCCCTCCATTTTTCAGCACATAGAGCTCCAACTATTGTTTTTGGCCTCCATACATCACATTTACTTTCAGTTTGCCTTTGAGAGACACTCTTTTGCCTTTGTAAGTCTTAAGCATCACCGAGGCCTTCTCCAGTGGAAATAGTCTGTTGTAGTCAGTCTCTGGAATTATGGACAAAGCTGACCCTGTAACCAGCTCCATTTTCAGTTTTGTACCGGACAGATCAATTGTGATCCGGATGATTTTGTGACCTGCTTCAGTTATTCTATGCAGTTCTAAACATGCCTGGTCACCGTTGTCAGACTCTGTGTGGTTTTACATTCAGTAACTTAACGCATTTACTGAGTTTTGTGTTTGAGACTTTTCACTCAGTTGTTCTTTTTGTCTGCCTTGCACGTTCTCTCCATGTGACCTTGGCTATGACTATTTCTGCAGACTTTTTCTTTGTACCTGATGCACCATCAATATCTCACTCTGAGACGTAAGAAGCGAGATATCGGCTTTTATTGACTGGAAGAATGAACAACACTACATCCTGGAGAATGAGGCCGGGCTCAGGCCTCAATCGCCTTTATACAGGGGTCTGTGGGAGGAGCCACAGGTGCAGTCAGCAGGGGTCTGTGGGAGGAGCCACAGGAGCAGTCCAGACAGGTATATGTAGTTCACCACAGTACCAACACTCTTTTGCATCATGGGAGGATTTGCCATATTGATAACATTGGTGCTTACTGCACCATTCAGGGAGATTTTGTGCACATCACATTCTAAACTCCTTTTCTGTCATTTTGCTGCATCCTTTGAAGCTGTCTCCGATATTGCAATGGTCAATCCCTGTTCTAAGGTTAGGTCTCTTTCAGATAGTAGTTTCTTTTGCGTTCTTTAACTATGCATGCTACATACAAGCCTGTCCCTTAATGCAACAGAAAGTTCATCTCTAAGGGCACGGAGCGACCACTCCCCGCTGAACATTAATGGCTCCTCGGTAGAGATCGTACAGAGCACCAAGTTTCTTGGTGTCCACCTGATGGAGAGTCTCACCTAGTCCCTCAACACCAGCTCCATAGCAAAGAAAGCCCAGCAACGTCTCTACTTTCTGCGAAGGCTGAGGAAAGTCCATCTCCCACCCCCCATCCTCATCACATTCTACAGGGGTTGCATCGAGAGCATCCTGAGCAGCTGCATCACTGCCTGGTTCCGAAATTGCACGATCTTGGATCACAAGACCCTGCAGCAGATAGTGAGATCAGTTGAGAAAATCATCGGGTTCTCTCTTCCCGCCATCACTGACATTTACACTACACGCTGCATCCGCAAAGGAAACAGCATTATGAAGGACCCCATGCACCCCTCATACAATCTCTTCTCCCTCCTGCTGTCTGGGAAAAGGCTCCGAAGCATTTGGGCTCTCATGACCAGACTATATAACAGTTTCTTCCCCCAAGCTATCAGACTCCTCAATACCCAGAGCCTGGACTGACACCTTGCCCTACTGTCCTGTTTATTATTTATTATAATGCCTGCACTGTTTTGTGCACTTTATGCAGTCCTGTGTAGGTCTGTAGTCTAGTGTAGCTTTCTCTGTGTTGTTTTTTTAAGTAGTTCAGTCTAGTTTTTGTACTGTGTCATGTAACACCATGGTCCTGAAAAATGTTGTCTCATTTTTACTGTGTACTGTACCAGCAGTTATGGTCGAAATGACAATAAAAGTGACTTGACTTGAAATTCAGAGTACTGGGAAAGTTTGCGCAGTTCTGCAATGTATTCAGAAATGCTTTCATCGTTTGATTTTTGTAAAAATGAAATCTCTCAGCTATTACCCGTGGTTGAGGGCTCAAGTGATTATGCAAAAGTTGTAACAATTTCATGGAGCATCTTGCTTTCTTGCTTTGCCGGGGTTACTAGGTTGCATCAGAGACCGTGCATCCTTGCACCCATTAAGCTAAGAAGCGCCAGGCTTTCTTTCGCTTCTACACGTTATTCACATTACAATACAGTTCAACCCTCTTGATGTACGATTCACAGCTATCAAATTCGTCAACTTTCCTGACTGAAGCATCGCCATGTTATTGTCTCTTTAAATTTAATGCGTCTTTCACTGTTGCTCACTCATCCCTCGGCTTTCTCGTGCTGTCCAACTCCTGCTATTTTGTCCCTGTCGGTGCAGTTTGTGATCTTTTCTGTCATTCAAGTTCCTACTCATTGCCAATTTATTCTGTCTGTGCAAATAAAATAAAATGAATTTAAAGCATGCACGTGGGAGATGGCTTTAACTGGTGTATCCACATTGCAGCAAGAGAGAGAACAATGCACATGCGCAGTCAACAGATCAATACGTAGTGCTAAGGGCAGGAGGGTTGGTCATTGCTCTAAAAGAAATAGATCCATATATTACTCTAGCCATTTCTCTGCTGCAGCCTCTCTAAAGCTTCCATATCCTTCCTATAATGAGGCAACCAGAACCGAACACAATATTCCAAATGCTCTCTAACCTTGGCTTTGTAGAGTTGTGAAGTTATCTTGGAATGCTTGAGCTCAATCCCCCGACAAATGAAGGCCAATAAAACATGTACATTCATAACATCCCTATCAATTTGTGGGGCAACTTTAAGGGAGCTATGATTGTGAACCCCAAGATCCCTCTGTTCCTAGCTAAGAATCCTGCCATTAACCCTGTATTCTGCCTTCAAATTCCACCTTCCATGTGGGAGGAAACAGGAGCATCCATATGATCACAGGAAGAAGGTGCAAATCCTATGCTCCGTGTATGTACTTCTGTCTTAATCTTTCTGAAAGAATGGATTTAATGCATGCAGATCTGTGCCACATACTCTTTATCAGTTTGGCTCAAGGCTGAACCTCAATCCAGAAAACAAAGTTAAAATGTCAAAGAAACAGAGGGAATCTTCAATTCTTAAGATGAGAAGAGTTGGGTTAAAATCGAAGAGTTTGGGCCCATTTTCTTCTACTACTGTAGATACTAATTGTTATTTTAAAATACAATTATTCAAATCTTCCTCTCAATTTCTCAAATAAAGATGTATTATGTTTTAAGCGTTCATGCGCTGAAACTTTACTGTCATCTTTAAGATCAGTCAAGGATGCTGGAGGTTGCTGCTGGTTTGTAAAATATGTTTGAATGATTGTTTTTAGTATAACGCAGTGAGAAGGAGTTTGTGCTGTACTTAAGAATTTTTTTTTATAACTTTGCAACTTGGAAACGAATGAAAGTTTCAGTACAACAGACATACTGATTTGAAATCATATTTTCTTATGTTATGAAAGGCTTCAAATGACAGGCATTCGTATGCTGATAAAGCTTTTCCAAAATCAAAGGACTTTCCATGTAGTAGTAGGGAGAAGAAGAGCCTCACAGAATCAGAATCTCAGAGAAGTAAGAATTTCAAGCAAACAGAATCGCAGAAAAGCAGAACGTCAATGTCTCAGTCTTACTCTGCGTGCAGATGCTCTGACTGGTAATTAATTAACTGCTCATCAAGCTTATTGTGCATCAACTGGTAACATGAAAGATTTGAATAGAAAGTAATAGCTGTCCAAGCCTATATGAACATACAGTATGTACTTTCAGAAAACATCTAGTATGTTATTTGGTGTTAACTTTCAGAAGCCATCTTTATGATACTTGCATAATACTTTACAGTGAGAAATTAATTGTATCCGTTCCATTTACAGGTCTCATTACTGCATATTTAAGACTATAAGACATGGGAGTGGAACTTGGCCCAATGAGTCTGCTCCTCCTTTCTATTGACATATTATCCCTCTCAACCTCTTTCTCCTGTCTCCTCCCTATAACCTTTGACAGCCTTGTTAATCAAGAACCTATCAACCTCCAATTTAAATATTCCCAATATCTTGGCCTCCACAGTAGTCTGTGGCAATGAATTCCACAGATTCACTACCCTCTGGCTAAAGAAATTCCTCCTTACCTCTGTTCTTCGGGGATATCCTTACATTCTGAGACTGGTCCCTTTGGTCTGAGTCTCCCAGTAATGGAAACATCCTCCTCATGTTTGTGGGCACAAACTTACTTTACGAGGAGTCCTGACTCAGAATTTGTCCTGATTTATGGCGCCTCAAACTATTGGTTATCAGTTTTCCTTACTGTGAAATATCAACTCACTATAGCAACAAATAATTTATTGTTCCCTCCAAATGCAATGCATCCAGATGATGCAGAGCTCTGGAAGAATAATGGCCAATATTCAGCATTGTAACCATGCCATCTCTCCCTTGGTGTCTAATGTAATGAATACCTGTGAAAATGGAATGAATGATTCAAATGGTTCAGTTTTACAATTATTTCAGATAGGGGCTGCATTTTGTCTTTTCTCTTTAAAAATCTATCCAATCCATGGGACAAAAATCCCACTGGATACTCAGTGTTTCAGAACTGTTAGTAACACATCTCTAATTGACAGTCTCTAGGCAAAGCTGTCAGTAATAATTTGGGAAATGGAGAAGCAGGTATACTGCTCTAAGAATGAATATCAGGCCATGTAATTGTGGCAAAATAAGACACACTTTAATTTCAGTCTTGATTACTTGATGCTGACTGACTATAATGGAGATAGGAGCGAATATGTCCATCTCCATACATAATTGATAAAAACAAAATATGTTTTTGATTTTAGAAACTGCATTTTATTCTGTGACGTCATCTTCACATTTCATCAATGGTGCATGTTGACACATTCATATCCCAATCAAAAGGTTGTGGATGTCCACCTTGGGATCATTTTCTGGACTGAAGACTTCAGTATTGCACTAAAGAGTTGTCTTTCTGATGTTAGGCTGAGATCCCATCATTCTTCCCAAGCAAAACAAAAATCACATGGCACTGCTCTTAAGAACAAGAGGTATTCTCGATGGCGCTGACAAATATTATTTCCTCAATCAGCATCACCTGAGACAAGAGTTGCTAACTGTCAAAACACTGTTGTTTGTAGGATCTTGGCATTTGCAAATTACCTGCAGCATTCATTCATTACAATAGTGACTATATTTCAAGACATTTTTGTTTTTGGTTTGATTTGCTACAGTAAGTCTTGAAATACTGAGAAGCACTGTGGAAATGCATACAGTAGTAAGGATCTGGAGGATTTGTAAATAATGTACTGTGTCACTATTATACTACAATAGCACCATCTGCTGCTTTTCAATGCTAAAGCACAGGACCAAGAAAATATGTAAAAACCTCTAGCATGGTTTATTCAAGAGAAGTGTGAATATAGACAATCTCCTTGTGGTAAAACACAACAACTGAGTACTTAAGTCTCAAGAGAAAGAACAAATTGCCCTGAGGAGCAGCTCAGTACTTAGAACCCCTCTTCTCCCACCCACCCATCTACCCCTCATTTGGCTTCACCTATCATCCACCAGCTTGCACTCAATCCCCACCTTCTTTCCAATCCCGATGAAAGGCCTCAGTCTGAAACATCAGCTGTTTCATAGATGGTTTCCTAACCTACTGAGTTCCTCCAGAATTTTGTGTGTGTTGCTCTGGATTTCCACCATCTGCAAAATCTCTTGTATTTATTCAGTACTAAGAATGATATGATATTAAGATATATGGAACAAGGTGACTGACTGGAGTTAAGAGACAGGATAGCCATACCCTAATTGATTGCTATATTAAGCTTAGGGCATTGCAGGACTTCCCCCTGCTTATATGTTTCTCACTGTCCTGTTTCAGATTAGCAGTACACAGAGTACACAAACTGTTGTGATTATATTAGATTTTAGGTCAGACGACCTTGGAGATCAACTCTCATATCATGCAAGTGGCACTTAAGGTGCAAGACACTAAACAAAGAAATGGAGAGAGAACTTGATCATTTCCCAAATAATGGACATTTCTTTTTACTTCTGGAAGTGAGAAACAATGTCATGAAGCACTTAGTATACTCCAGCTTCATTCCATTCATTTTTACTGTTAGTTCCTGTCTTGACGCCACATGACAGTGCAACAAACTACCTCCACTCTGTTTTGTGAGGAGTTTGGTGAGGTTTGTGGGAGTTACTGTTTGTGGTCAAGATCCACTCTGGTTTGTGGGAGTTACTGTTTGTGGTCAAGATCCACTCTGGTTTGTGGGGAATTACTGTGTCTCAATCAGTCCTGTGTGATTATTTGAGCTGGTTTTCATCACGTGTCATTTCTCAAGCAGAAAAAAGCCTGGTGGTGGAGATCTCCTCTCCAGCCATGGACCTCCATTGACTCTTGAACAAGCCTTTTTTTCATGCTGCTGACTGAACACACGTCCTTCTCACCCAGGCTAACCCAAACCCATTCTAGTTCATTAATATGGTATGAAATAGCTGACCTCTGACCTTTATTAAAACCAACAAATTGGAACTTATTACCAAAAGCTACCAATACCCTGAAAACTAAGCCAATAAAACAGCTGCAAACATTTGTTGGAAATCCATTCATATAACATACAACCATATAACAATTACAGCATGGAAACAGGCCATCTAGGCCCTTCTAGTCTATGCTGAACGCTTACTCTCACCTAGTCCCACTGACCCGCACTCAGCCCATAACCCTCCATTCCTTTCCTGTCCATATACCTATCCAATTTTACTTTAAATGACAATACTGAACCTGCCTCTACCACTTCTACTGGAAGCTCATTCCACACAGCTACCACTCTCTGAGTAAAGAAATTCCCCCTCGTGTTACCCTTAAACTTTTGCCCCCTAACTCTCAACTCAAGTCCTCTTGTTTGAATCTCCCCTACTCTCAATGGAAAAAGCCTATCCATGTCAACTCTATCTATCCCCCTCATAATTTTAAATACCTCTATCAAGTACCCCCTCAACCTTCTACGCTCCAAAGAATAAAGACCTAATTTGTTCAACCTTACCCTGTAATTTAGGTGCTGAAACCCAGGTAACATTCTAGTACAGAGAAGATTTACTCTCTCTATTTTGTTGACATCTTTCCTATAATTCAGTGGCCAGAACTATACACAATACTCTAAATTCGGCTTTACCAATGTCTTGTACAATTTTAACATTACATTCCAACTCCTATACTCAATGCTCTGATTTATACAGGCCAACATACCAAAAGCTTTCTTCACCACCCTATCCACATGAGTTTCCACCTTCAGGGAACTATGCACCATTATTCCTAGATCACTCTGTTCAACTGCATTCTTCAATGCCCTATCATTTACCATGTATGTCCTATTTGGATTATTCCTACCAAAATGAAGCACCTCACACTTATCAGCATTAAACTCCATCTGCCATCATTCAGCCCACTCTTCTTACTGGCCTAAACTCTCTCTGCAAACTTTGAAAACCTACTTCATTATCCACAACGCCTCCTACCTTAGTATCATCTGCATACTTACTAATCCAATTTACCACCCCATCATCCAGATCATTAACATATATGACAAACAACACTGGACCCAATACAGATCCCTGAGGCACACCACTAGTCACCAGCCTCCAACCCGACAAACAGTTATCCACCACTACTCTCTGGCATCTCCCATCCAGCCACTGTTGAATCCATTTTACTACTTCAATATTAATACCTAACGATTGAACCGTCTTAACTAACCTTCTGTGCGGAACCTTGTCAAAGGCCTTACTGAAGTCCATATAGACAACATCTACTGCTTTACCCTCGTCAACTATCCTCTTAACCTTTTCAAAAAAATTCAATAAGATTTGTCAAACATGACCTTCCATGCACAAATCCATGTTGACTGTCCCTAATCAGACCCTCTCTATCCAGATAATTATATATACCATCTCTAAGAATACTTTCCATTAATTTACGCACCACTGACGTCAAACTGACAGGCCTATAATTGCTAGGTTTACTCTTAGAACCCTTTTTAAACAATGGAACCACATGAGGAATTTGCCAATCCTCCGGCACCATCCCCTTTTCTAATGACATTTGAAATATTTCTGTCAGAGCCCCTGCGATTTCTACACTAACTTCCCTCAAGGTCCTAGGGAATATCCTGTCAGGACCTGGAGATTTATCCACTTTTATATTCCTTAAAAGCGCCAGTACTTCTTCCTCTTTAATCATCATAGTTTCCATAACTTCCCTACTCATTTCCCTTACCTTACATAATTCAATATCCTTCTCCTTAGTGAATACCAAAGAAAAGAAATTGTTCAAAATCTCCCCCATTTCTTTCGGCTCCACACATAGCTGTCCACTCTGATCCTCTAAGGGACCAATTTTATCCCTCACTATCCTTTTGCTATTAAAATAATTATAGAAACCCTTCGGATTTATTTTCACCTTACTAGCCAAAGCAACCTTGTATCTTCTTTTAGCTTTTCTAATTTCTTTCTTAAGATTCTTCTTACATTCTTTATATTCCTCGAGCACCTCATTTACTCCATGTTGCCTATATTTATTGTAGATATCTCTTTTTTTCCTAACCAAGTTTTCAATATCCCTTGAAAACCATGGCTCTCTCAAACTTTGAACCTTTCCTTTCAACCTAACAGGAACATAAAGATTCTGTACCCTCAAAATGTCACCTTTAAATGACCACCATTTCTCTATTACATCCTTCCCATAAAACAAATTGTTCCAATCCACTCCTTCTAAATCCTTTCGCATCTCCTCAAAGTTAGCCTTTCTCCAATCAAAAATCTCAAGCCTGGGTCCAGTCCTATCCTTCTCCATAATTATAATGAAACTAATGGCATTGTGATCACTGGACCTGAAGTGCTCCCCAACACATAGCTCCGTCACCTGACCTATTTCATTCCCTAACAGAAGATCCAACACTGCTCCTTCCCTAGTTGGTTCCTCTATGTATTGCTGCAAAAAACTAACCTGCACACATTTGACAAACTCCAAACCATCCATCCCTTTTACAGTATGAGCTTCCCAGTCTATGTGTGGAAAATTAAAATCTCCTACAATCACAACCCTGTGCTTACTACAAATATCTGCTATCTCCTTGCAAATTTGCTCCTCCAACTCTCGCTCCCCATTAGGTGGTCTATAATACACCCCTATGAGTGTTACTACACCTTTCCCATTCCTCAATTCCACCCAAATAGTCTCCCTAGACGAGCTGTCTAATCTATCCTGCCAGAGCACTGCTGTAATATTTTCTCTGACAAGCAACGCAACACCTCCCCCTCTTGTCCCTCCAATTCTATCACACCTGAAGCAATGAAATCCAGGAATATTTAGTTGCCAATCACACCCCTCCTGCAACCATGTTTCACTAACAGCTACAACATCATATTTCCAGTTATCAATTCATGCTCTAAGCTCATCCACCTTTCTTACAATGCTCCTAGCATTAAAATAAATGCATTTAAGAAATTCTCCACCTCTTCCTCTCTGTTTATCTTTAACAGTACAAAGAACTTTACTGTCTTCTTTTTCTTCCTTCTCCCATACTTCTCCTCCTATACTCTGGTTCCCCTCCCCCCTCGTATCTAATTTAAATCCACTGGAGCCTCTCTAGCAAACCTACCTGCAAGAATATTTGTCCCCCTCCAGTTCAGATGTAAACCGTCCCATTGGAACAGGTCCCACCTTCCCTGGAAAACTGCCCAAATATCTATAAATCTGAAGCCCTCCCTCCTGCACCATGTCTTCAGCCACGTCTTGATCTGCACTATCTTACTATTTCTAAGCCCACCTGCACGTGGCACTGGTAGCAATCCTGAGTTTGCTATCCTGGAAGTCCTGTCCTTTAACTTGGCACCTAACTCCCTAAACTCACCTTTCAGGACCTCCTCACTCTTCCTACCCACATCATTGGTCCCTACATGGACCATGGCATCTGGCTGCTCACCCTCCCTCTTGAGAATACTGAGAACTCGATCCGAGATATCGCGGACCCTGGCACCAGGGAGGCAACAGACCATCCCGGATTCTCGATCTCTGCCACAGAACCTCCTATCTGTCCCCCTATTGAATCCCCTATCACTACTGCTCTCCTCTTTTCCCTCCTTCCCTTCTGAGCTGGGGGTTCAGTGTCGGTGCCAGAGACGCAACCTCTACAACTTGTCCCTGGTAGGTCGTCCCCACCAACAGTATCCAAAACGGTATACTTATTGTTGATGGGAACGGCCACAGGGGTGCTCTGCTCTTCCTATCTATCCCCCTTTCCTCTCCTGACAGTCACCCAACTACCTGTCTCCTGACTCCTAGGGGTCCTATCTCCCTGAAACTCCTGTCTATTTCTGCCTCTGCCTCCCGAATGATCCGAAGTTCATCCAGCTCCAGCTCCAGTTCCCTAACACGGTTTGACAGGAGCTGCACCTTTTGCAGGTGTAGTCATCAGGGACAACTGTGCTCGCCCTGACTTCCCACATACTGCAAATGGAGCACTCAACTGCCCTAACTGCTGCCTCCATTACCTACTCCTAATCTAATTAGATTAATTAAAGGAGCTTACCTGGCCTTACCTCACCTGGTGTGAAGCTCATACTCAGCCTCTGCTCGCTTTTTAAATTCCCTCGCTGATCTCAGAGGCCGACTTTAACGTGCCTGCGCAGTCTAGCCTCTTTGCCGCGATCAGTTAAAAAAAAAACAGCTTTTCTCCGAGCTTCTTTTACCTCTTCCCTCTCCGCCTCTTGCTGTGATTTAAAAATTCATCTACCATAATGTTTTGTCAGTTTGGTAGTAGTGGCATTTTGGCTGTTATGCAGTGATGCACCATCAATAACTCTCAGAGACGGGAGGCGAACGATAGGCTTTTATTAGCTGCAAGAGACCACGATTATCAGCAAGAGACCACCACACAACATCCTGGAGACTGAGGGAGGAGCAGTGCCTCCAATCGCCTTTATACGGGGGTCTGTGGGAGGAGCCACAGGAGCAGTCAGCAGAGGGGCGTGTCCAGACAGGTGTATGTAGTTCACCACATGCAGTATATGTTCCCTCACCCCCAACCCTGATGAAGGGTCTTATCCAGAAATGTCATCTTTTTATTCCCCTTCATAGATGCAACGGGACCTGCTGAGTTCCTCCAGCACTTTGTGTGTGTTGCTAAAATATTTTTTTTTCATATCACTATGATTAATCCTGGAGGAATGGGACTCTTTTATTTTATAAACCAACCTTTTCATAGAGTGGTGACTAGGGGGTAATTATGATTCAGGCTTATTCCTGAATGCACAATTTATTCTCCTTCATTTCCTGAACAGTGGATCACGTGGGAAAAACAACTCAGCTTCATACCCTGTCTTGAATTTCAATGCTAATTTATTTAGTGAGGTCTTGGTATATCACACACAATGAAAGAACTAAGTAATTCACATATCAGTTCCCATAAAAATGGAAAAAGCTAGAAGCACACTGCAGGTCAGGGAGCATCTGTGGCTAATATTTCAGTTTGTAGACAGTGATGAAGAGTTTTAACCTGAACGATTAACTACAGTATTTCACTTTTCACTGATGGTGCCTGATTTGCCCCCAGTTTCCATCATGCTCAATTTTTATTTTAGATTTCCACCTCTGCAGTATTTACTTGACCTTTATCAATTTTCGGTACCTGCATGTAATGGCAAGTGGTGAATCGGGAACCTGTGCTCAGATTTCTTTCATAGTAAGTGAACACTTACTGTTGACACAAGAAAGCATCAAGGACCCCCACCATCCACGCCATGCTCTCTTCTCGCGACTACCACTGGACCTGAAGAAGCTTTAGGTCCCACACCACCAGGTTCAGGAACAGTTATTACCCTTCGACTATCAGGCTCCTGAACCAGCGTGGATAACTTCACTCGCCTCAACTCTGAACTAATTCCACAACCTACGGACTCTCTTTCAAGGACTCATGTTCTCGGCATTATTTATTTTTATTTGTGCAACTTGCCTTCTTTTGCACATTAGTTGTTTGTCAGTCTTTGCTTATGCACAGCTTTTAATAAATTCTGTTGTATTCCTTTATTTTCCTGTAAATGCCTGCAAGAAAATGAATCTCACGGTGGTAGATGGTAACATATACATCTTTTGATAATAAGCATACTTTGACTTTTCAGTATAAAATCTTGGGTCAGTGAATATGACATAATTAATCACATGCTCATTAAATTAAACATGAACTTTTCCAGTCCCATCTGCCCATAGATGCTGCTCATCGCTTGCCCAATACAAGCTCTTTAACTTTAGATAAGTCTGTTCAAGTACCTACCTGTGTCAAATTCAAAGATCACAAAATAGAGAATGAAGGCAGTTGGCAAAAGCACAGGAGGGAACATTGTGCTGTAAACTATCGGGATGTGGAATTGCGGCTCGAGAGAGAGAGTGGAGGCAGATTCTATCAAGGTGGTCAAAAGGGAACTGGAGTTAGTGTTCAACCCACACATAGTTTGGAGATGTGACCCATAGATGATACTTTAATAGGTAGAAAGTCTTCTTGTGGTGTGTATTCATAGGTAGGACTGGCTGGTGGTGTGGTGGCATCACCACTGGACTTCAAGGCAGATGGTCCTGAGTTCAAGCCCAGCCAGGTCCTAACCTGGACAGCAGCAGCATCTGTGTGGAAGAGCGGCCTGGCAATCTACTTCCGTATCTTGCCATCAACAACATTCATTGGTAAGATGTTGTGACATCTGCTTGAAAAGTGAAACAATAGAGTAGCTGGATTATTCTTGCACCAAATTAGGCTGGAGTTGATGAACCAAATGTCCTTCTTCCAACCCAATTCACTTACTTGCAACAGTACAAGTGGGTATTTTTCTCCAAAATGCTGCCTCACTTTCTCATTCCCTTACCAAGAAACTAGTTGTCACTACATCTTATCCTTGACTGTATTATTCAGGCTGATTCAACACTGATGATAGAGGTAGCACTTTTTAGTTAAGGCATTAAGCTGAGGTTTCTCTCCCCCTTTGGTGGATTTAAATGATCTTGCATTGCATAGAAATGGGCCCTCCAGCCAAATCATCACTGCCCTCTACTTTTGGACTACCCTGCTCCAGGAAAATGACTTTGACTATCTATCCTAGTTAAGCCCCTCATAATTTTATAAGTTTCTTTAAAGTCACCTGTCCTACATTCCAGTGTGACTAAACCCAGTCTATCCTTACAAGTAAAGCTATTCCGGGCAACATCCTGATGACTCTCTAATGTTACCTCATCCCTCCTGTAATGTGGCAACCAGAACACACGATACTCCAACAGCAAGAAATGTTTTTTTTTAAAAGTATCTGCGATAAATTAATCTTTTAAACAAAAGAAGTAGTTGACCTGGCCAGATATCTCAATGTCATTTTTAGGATCACGCAGCACACAGATTAGCTGGGAGTTTTCCCTATATTACAGGCTAAAGAACTTCATAGTATAGGAATACTCCATTTTATCCAACAGGTCCGTGCTGGTGATTGTGTTCCCCGAGACTCCTCCCTCATATCTATTCCTGCCAACACATCCTTACATTTTTTTCCTTATAATTTTATCTTAAAATACAGCACTCTAGTTCATTTTAACTAATCCTTTTGGTAACTAGTCACACAGTGCAGGACTGCGCATCACAGTACACTGAGGTGTGAGTGCTTTTCTTTACCTATGCCAGAGTCCACCTCCTGAATTCTTTAGATTCTCCTGCAGCAACACAGTATTTCTCTATCTTCCTAACAATGACTTCAGTACGATAAATATGTGAACTCAATTTGTTGTAAGACATTGTTCACAAGACTTTAAAAATAAATAATAGAATCTGAGGTAACTACTCCTTATCAGAATGCTACACTATTTCAAAAAGGAACTCAAATGAAAAGCTAATGACAATATAATGATAGAATACAAATGCATTACTACAGCTGCATTTGAAATTGCATTGACATCAATCAAATAGGGCATTAATGATAGTTAAACTGCTGAATAGAAACTGTTATTATTGTATAGAAGCCTGCATTCAGAATTTATTATACATAAATATATCCAAAATGACCAGGAACAAATTTCTCATGGCTTTTTTTAATTCTTTTTACTGACATTCAATGCAGAGCAGTTGGAACAATTGCCAATGCAAAGGAAAATTTGATTTTGAGTATCTTGTCAACATTGCACACTAATAATTTAGGCAAGCAAACTGTGTTACTTAATTGCTGCACTGGAATGAGATTCATGAATTTCTGCGGGTTCAATCGAGCAAATGTGTATTTTTTAAATTAACTAGCTTCGTGCAATACTAAGGAAAACTTTGATAGGTCAGATCAATTGCCTTAATGAAGCCAGTTAAGACAAAGGTCTTCGTATGGACACATGGCCCGATGTTCTTCCCTCCACTGCTCTCCACAAAAGAGATCTTTTGTGCCTCAGCCTGACTAGAGGACATTTCAATCCAACCACTGTATTGGCCAAGACGAAATCAAGAAATGTGCCGTGGGTCAGTGACAATGTGTCTTTTAAAGGACATTGTCTAATTGTAGTATTCCATTAGTTTGCATTTCTTGCAGCCTTCTAATTCAGAGGTACAATGTAAATAGTGCTACCAGCTCAGCTGATAAGCGTACCCAAACTCTATCCTTCTTTTGTGCATGGCAAGTCTTAATGAATATCAAATCTGTCAATCCTGAGATGGTAAGTAGCTACATATTCATAGTCCACACAGCAGAAGGCCATTTGGCCCAAAATGTCCAGACTAGCGCTCAGGATTACAAGGGAGTGTATTGTCTTCCAATCACATGCATTAAACTCAATTAATTTCTGTAAAGCCTGTTTATACTCTGAGTTCTCTTGTTGCACAATTTGTGGAAATGCTTACCAGGCAAAAATAGTCCTTGTAATTAGACTGAAAGATTCAGCCCCAGTGGAGAAATGAGATCCCAAAACACATTTTACTGGGTGAAGGACTTGCACCATAGCTTGGGATTTGTGGTCACAATCATACAGTGGGTTCAGCATTTGTGGAGCAGATATTATATTTGCTCCTGACCTGTGCAATTTCTGTTGAGTGCTGTCTATCATGTTTGGGTTAAGTCAAAGCCAGGAACCTGCTTATGAGCAAGTCAGTGATGAGGGATTTCTTACCAACATTGGACAAATCCCTCCGATAGTGACTTTGTACGCATATTAATAACAGTGGCTGCTGATCCCCAGTGGCCAGTTTGATTAAATGTGTAAGTTCATATGATGTGAAGTTAGCCTTTTCCCATCTTCAGAGAGACATTTGAATCATAGCACATGCAATCTTAAATACCACCACCCACATGGCCGCACGTAAGTGTACACCTATTACCTGGTGACCGCAGGACTAGTAGATAGAGAACGATGCAGCACAGCAAACAAGGGCCAGAGTTCCAGTGCTCTGTCTGTGCTCTGTGATGTTTTGACAAGTTTGTCGACGAGGTTCAGCCCTTGGTGACAAGTTTTATATTTTCTGGGTAGTGTTGCTGAGAGGAGGCAGTGAAACATGCCCATCCTGACCAGAGCATTGCATGGTTCAAGCAGGGTTTTCACACTATTCTATTTGTTTTGATTTTGGTTGCTACAAAACTTTGTGCTCTTACACTATTAGTTCCAAGAATCATTAGCCTGTTCTTTTTTTCCTCATAGCAATTTAACTCTGCTTCCTGACGGTGTGGTAGCAGCACACTATCTCTACCAACTCTCTTCAAAACTCCACTGTATGGTATCTGTCTCATGAACATATAGTGACCAATTCAAAATCAGTAATGCACTAGACCCAAATCCATTTACAGGAAAAATATTTTCAAGATCTAAACTCAGTATGCTCGTATGGTTTCAGCTTTGTTTCTAATCATATTAGCATATTAAAGTTGCCTTCTTGACTAAATGTTTTAACAATTTTCTAATGACTGCATGTTCCAGCCAGAATGGTTGTTACAACAAGAAAGTGATTTACACAATGCCATCTCTCTATAAACACAGATACACGCACTCAAGCATGCGTAAACAGGTAAAGAGACACAAGTTGAAATGCAACTTAAGTCTATTGTTAATAAGGGATTTATTAAATCAAATAAAAATGATTCCATTTAATTACAAATGTATTAATTTCCTAAAATTGTGCCCTTGTAAACGTACATATTGCACCATGCATTTTTTTGCACAATTCACATAACTCTTCCTCTACTTTACCTACAATGGCAAAACACTTGGCTGAAAAGTTTTTCCAATGGCAGCACAAAGGAATGTGTTAGAATCGAGAATTGAATCCACATATCTTTCCTCCGATGACCACACTAAATCCTGCCTCTCCCAGGGCTGCTGTCGAGCCACAATGTGCAGGATGCATCACAATACAATGTGACTGAAGAACAGCATTACACACTTTCTTAATCAGGCTCTTAGGTCTGTTGCAGACAAAAATGCCTCTAACTTTGGAGTGGAGTAATTTAACATTTGAAACAACTGTTAAACTCCAGAGGGATCTTGGTGCCCAAGTCCACTGATCCCTCAAAGTTGCTGCATGGCTAAGAAGACATATGGTGTGTTGGTCTTCATTACTTGGTGGTCTGAACTCTGGTTAGACCACAGAGAGCATTGTGCTCAGTTCTGGTCACCTCATTATAAGACCATTAAGACATAGGAGCAGAATTAGGCCATTTGGCCCATCAAGTCCGCTCTGCCATTTAATCATGGCCGATCCTCCCCCCCCCCCGATCAACCCCATTCTCCAGCCTTCTCCCCATAATGATAGGAAGGATGTGAAAATTTTAGAGGATGCAGAAGAGATTTGCCAGGATACTGCCTGGATTAGAGAGCATACCTTATGAAGAAAGGCTGAGCAAACTACCGGTAAGTCATTTCTCTTTGGAGTGAAAGAAGATGAGAAGCAACTTAACAGAGGTGTATAAGATTATGAGAGGCATAGAGAGAATGAACAGCTAGCGTCCTTTGCCCAGGGCAACAATGGCCAATATCAGAGGAACTGGTGAGTGAAAGAAAGTTCAGAAATGTCAGAGGTACAGTAGATGGTTTACACAGAACGGTAGGTGCCTGGAAAACATGGCCAGGGATGGTGATAGAGTCTGATACAATAGGGACATACAGAGACTCTTGTACCTTTATGACTCTTACAGCTATGTGCAATGAAGGCCCACTGTACCTAGTTAGACGGAAATGGAGATTTATAAGCTGTGCAGAGGGGAAAGGTTGGATCGAGCATGGAGTAGGTTTACACAAGTTGGCATAGCTTCATGGCTGAAGGCCCTGTACTGTACAGAACCATTCTATAGGACTAGTTCGATGGGACTAGTATACTGCATTGTGAAACCTGGCAGCATAAAGATACTAAACCTTAAAGGGTTTTTCATGCTGTAGCACAGAGCTGATCTCTCCACTCTAGAGGGCACTGCAGTGTACCACTAACACGGGTTCTGAATGGGAACATGAATATCCCACACTGCCCCCATCAGTACTTTCATGGCATTTTGCTTCAACATCATTCACCACCTCTGAAGATATGGAGCTTTTATACCGAGGCATCTTCCCACCTCACTGTTCCCTTAACATTCTGAAGTCTACAACGTGCTTCAAAAAGGACTGTGGGTGAGATATAAATACCTTTCTGCATGTGACATCATGGGCACAACCCTGCTTCATTGTACTAGCACCCCAGCTCGATCAGAATATAAGGGTACCTGTATATTTAATAGGGCAGGGACATGACAAACATATTCTAAAAATGAGGTAATGTACAAACTATGCTTGCACTTGAGGCTTAATTAAACAAGGACAAGATGGAGGAAGTAAGGTCACTCCCAAGCCACATTTTGCATCAGTACGTGACGAGCAGCTTCTCTTTCAGAACGTGTTGCCACAAGGAAATAAAAAAGAAAACAAAATCCAAGAGCTCCAGTGAACAACCTCAGATCGATTAGGACCCTTGCCTGGATTCCATGAAGAACGCCACCTTCAGTAGAGTATCTGCATCAAATAAAAGAGCCACGTCAGCTTCTCGTCACAAAACGAAGCCAAGCAATTGTATTTCTACCCGTTTCAAGGCGCTTCAGCAATTTGATTTTAATAAAAGTGAAAAGGTTCGTTTCTCCCTTACTCCACCCCAGCCCACCGTCTACAAGCTGAAGAGCGCGAGCACCTCTGCCAACTTTGCACTTACAGTCCATCCATGTGCAGCTTGACTTGAAGGTTATTAGTTAACCACTCTGATGTGAGAAAGGAGTCACATACAGGACTGTAGTGAATAAGGCCAGTAGATTTCCTACCCCAGTAATTATAATATTTAACAAAAATCCAACAACCTTAGTTGTTTTAATTGTTACCAGCTTTTTTTCCATTTCCAAATCCCTGGCAAAGATGTTTGTTCCCCCCCCCCCCCCCCCCCCAATCTGGGGCAAGGCCCAAATGAGGTTGATACAGGCTTCAAGAGAGTGATCTGCCTTAGGAGACAGCAGGAAGACGGCTATTGTGAAAGGGTCTTGTACACAGTGATAGCATGTCAATATACTGGTGGTGTTGCAGAGGGGAGGAGGTCTGACTGAGATGGGCTGAGGGCAGTGGGAAAGCAAACATAACAAACGTCACTTCTGAAAACGCCAGAGAAAAAAAATCAAGCCTCAACAGTATTTAAACCAAATTGCTGAAGCACCTTATTAGCCCTCAGCCATTAGGGTCTTGAACCAAAGGGGATAACTAACCTCACCCAATTTCACTCGCCCAGTCACTGAACTGACTCACTTTCAAGGACTCTTCATCTCATGTTCTTAGTATTTATTGTTTATTTATTTTTTATTATTCATTTTTTCTTTTGTATTTGGAGTTAGTTGTCTTTAGCAAGTAAGTTATTTGTCTGATCTGTTGGGTGCCGTCTTTCATTGATTCAATTGTGTTTCTTGGATTTACTGCATATTTCCGCAAGACATCTTATCTGAGGGTTGTATATGGTGATATACACGTACTTTGATAATAAATTTATTTTACTTTGAACTCTGAGCCCTTTTAAAGCTGTATTACTCCATGGTACTGCTACTAGGCGTCAGATTTAACCTCTTACCTTTCTCCATTCTGTCCTCCAAATTTTGCTCCGAATGCTATTTCAACTACCTTACTGAAAAATATTCCCCAGTTTCGAGGCAGTAACCCAACCAACTTGCCACACCTTTTGTCTGCTGTATGAACACAAGATGCACACAGGATGAAGGAGCGAGCCCAAATTACCTCGAACCAAATCTTGATCCATCTCTTCTTTAATTCTGTTCCAGGATTGCGGGAGAGCTTGAATATTTGGTAGTTTATCATAATTAATATTCTGAAGTAAAACTTTCTTGGCAAGAAGCCTTGTATGATTGTTAACGAAAATAGTGCGATAGAAAACACCTGTTTCTATTGTTACTCTATCACTCTTTTCATCTGCAATAACCAACAACTTAAGCTTACTGATGAAAGTCTGGCTAAAAAGCTGTAGATGCTAGAAATCTGAAAATGCTGGAATGACTCCGTGAAAAGATGCTGCCTCACCTGCTGAATGCTTCCGGCATTTTCTGCTTTGGTTAGCAAAGTACCTGGTTGGGAGCGGGAAGATACTGCACAGGAACAAAAACAAGCAAAGGGGTGAATTTGAGGGTCCACTGTCTGCTAAAAACATGTTGTAATGGCCTGAAAATGGGACAGAGATGATCCCTGTTACAACCATTACTGGTATATTCCCACAGTTTACGGTGGGCTTGCCTAAAGACGCCATTGGGATTTGAGGGTGACAGCCATCCCCAAAATACACAAGTCACTTCTCGACTGTGTTCACTGACAGTATCAGCAGTGATGTGATCAAAGATAGGCTTGTAATGAAAACTCTACAGGAGATTGTGTGTGATAAAACCACAACTGAAAGCTCCAGTGTAAAGATGGGAAAAACATGCAAAGCAGACTTCAAAGAACAACCCAAGCAATGGTAGGAAGCTATAGACAGAGGCAGACAGTTTGCTAGGATCGAACAATTTCTCTTGCATTATTGAGGAATTTCCCAGAATAGAAAATTACTCACATGATGCAGCCAGCTACGCAGAACAAAAGTAAATTTGACTCCAGAGATAATCTCCTTCACCCTATTTCTATATTGAGAGAGAAGCAACTGGCTTGAACCTATTCCTTTTCTCAGTACTAAATATGTTCATTGTATCTCACCACCTACAGCCCTCATTCCAAACATCTCATAAGCAAGGCTCCTCAGAAAGATTAACATTATTTGTCACACGTACATCAAAGCACAGTGAAATGCAGTTTGGGTCAAATCAAATTATATCAGCAAGGATTGTGCTGGTGTCACCAAACTTCTGGCACCAACACCACAACTCACTAACCCTAACCTGTACGTCTCTGAGATGTGGAAGGAAACCAGACCACCGCAAGAAAACCCACACGGTCATGGGGTGAACATTCTCACTCGCGGGAGGAATTGAACCCTGATCTTACAGCTGGCGTTGCAAAGCTTTGCTCTAACAGCTACACTACCATGAAGCTTTCCAGACTTTATACTTCAAGGAATAGCCTGGCGTTTACAAAACCATAAACACCAGAGAAATTAGATCTTACAAAGCAGCAACAAGCCCTTTCAACAAAGTGGCCGTGCAAAAGGATACCGATTTTTGTAAAACCGCTCAATATCTTGAAGCCATTCCAGCATGTCTGCCACAGAAGGATCGAGACTTGATCGCTCGAGGACTGCAGCCAAACCAATGGTGTCAGCATGTAGCTCATACATTTGGAAGCATGTCGACACATGGTTACTCGTTGTGTCACACACCCTTTGCAGAACATTCCTTAAAAGATAAGCACAACCAGTTGATTAATTACTACCCCAATTAAAGCCTTCCGGACAATACAGTTTTTAAAAGCAGTCCGTCTCCACCTTCCACTCATTAGGAATAAGTTTATTCTGTACCACCAGAAATTCATTACAATGCCCACAAGTTACTCAAAATCAAATATTTACATTTTAACTTTATGTTTTGATGCATCGTGAAATAGTCTAATCTAGCAATTGCAAGTAGTGTCAGGTTATATATTTTGAAACCTCACTCAGTACCTGTGCAGAGTTCCATCAAAACTCCAGGGTAATACCATATTGTATGTGCCTTAGGTCAGATGTTTATCTAACTATGAAGGAACTTGCTCAGTACTCAGGCCAATAAATCTCTTTCAACTACCAAAAACAGATTACCAGTTGACAAAAAAATTGCTATTTGCAGTGCTTTCTCTTTTGTTTCTACGTACTATTCCTCCGAACTAGAGGTAAATTACTCCAAAATGGAACCAGAATTATCGGTGTCACATTTAGGATCCAGAAAACCAGATGCAAGTTTGCAGTAATTATGAAACTTCAACCAGAGCACGCAGGCCAGCCTGGGTTTTTAAGAGCAGTTAATCACTATTAATCAACAACATCTGGGGCACTAAAGTATGACCAGAATTTCAGAAACGATAAATCAAAAACAAGATAAACATTTTGAAGAGAAATACAGCAATAAAAGTAAGAAAATTAATTTGAGAACATTTCTCCAGGGGAAATACTGCCTTGTGATCAAAGCTTTCTTTAGTATCGTCAAACAGGCCTTCGTTTATTTAAATCAAAATGGGATCACTTGCTTGCACAGTCTCTAATAAATGTAACTTTTCCCAATGAGACTCCTCCAACTGCTGTTATTGATCAGCTTCTCCGAACATTGGAGGCCAGTAACTCTCTCCAACTCAATGATCATGCACATCAGTGTTCCTCACCAAACTGATTACTTTGCTTAGTAGTCTAATTTCAAGATTAACACAACAGAGTAATTGCACAAATAAACACTCCAACACTGCTTCATCATCAATAGCTCAGCGTACATTTTCTCTCCAAGTTTTTCCAAGCTGATTTCCATTGCTTGGGTAAGTTTGTACTTCAGGCGGTGTTTCAGATCAGGGAATTCTCGAAAGGGAGTATTCTTAAAGTCAACCTTGTTGCATGCCTGGAGTTGCTCAGCCAGGTTACTCAACGAGCTCAGGAGTGGAGTGCATTCCACCAGCGTACTGTCCCACAGACTTTGCTGCTTCTCAATCACCTGGAAGCATTTCTCCAAGGCCTGATGAACAGCCAGCAATGCTTGTTTCTGAGCCATTAGTTTCATTTACGGTAACCTAGAAACAGAGAACTGCACAGTAAATAATCCAACCTGCAAAAGCACAAATATCCTAGACTGTAAGGAAGATGTTCAGGTAGACCAAAACTGAAAATACTTGGCTAATGCATCAATTGGCGGGCTGTAATAGATTATTTCCTATTTCTTTTTTAAAAAACATGAAACAGTTAAACAAAACTTTTCATTTGTGCAAAAGATCATAAATTGAAAGGACTAACACTATAAATGTTAGTCCCTCACATCACTCAACCGATACTATCTGACCAACCAATGCTTCCATATTCAGTCCTTCTGTTGCTATTTAGCTACCCATTACCAATTAAATCATATGAAGTCTTAATTAAATGAAATAATTAAATTCACACTCCATTAAGTGATTAATGCAAATTTAGTATAAAATTCTATACTCCAAACCATGCCACAGCAGTACCTACATCATTAATAATAGTACTTGATTGGGACCAAGGTCATGAAGTTGCTACTTAATGTAAACTTCCTTTTGAATTATTAATAGGATGTCAAATGAGCTAAAACAGCAGATTCCATTTAATTTTACAAAATCTGAAAGTCAAAATTAATTCAAGTGCTCTACATCAATTGTACAATAAATACCTGGCATTAGTTCAATGCAAAGCTACTCCATTGTGATTTGTTATTCAAACCGGGATGTTAGTGCACTCCCATTTCTGCTATTCCTCACATGCTGAATTAATTAATTAAATTTATTGACATACAACACACAGTAGACCCTTCCAGCAATCTCGCAACCTAACCTTAGGACAATCCACAATGACCAATTAAACTACCAACAGTATATCCGGGTTGCTGATGCTGTAAAGCACTGTGTTAACCACAATGTGTACAGGTCAAGTCCAGGCAGTGGGGTTTGGGCCCAAACGTGTATCGAAGCACCAGGGCCTGGCTCTGAGAGTGAGAAATGACCCAAGTTTGGCCAAGCCAGACTGAATGGTTCAGAGTGTCACGGCCAAAGATGAGGGGCGAAGTTTGCTCGTCTCAGCAATGAACGGAGGCTGTGGCCTGCAACTAATCGGCTCCTGAATTGGGTGCAATGATGACTGGCTTCGTGGCTGAGGACTCACTCTCGTGAACTTCAGTTCTGAATGTTTATCTGCTTACTTTCATAGCTTGCATGATTTGTTCATTTTCCCCCTGCACATCAGTGTTTGACGGTCCTTTTGGATTTCTTTGTGTTGTGGTTACCTGTAAGGAGATGAATCTCAAGGCTGCATAGTGTACATATTTTGATATTAAATGTACATTGAACTTTGATCTTTAATAGTACACTGGCAATAATTTGATTTCTTTACCATAAGGCTGAGGAATTGGTGCAGTGGAGGAAGGTTTCAGATGTGTGGGTCATTGGGATCTCTTTTGGGGACGGCATAACCTGTATAAAAGGGTTAATACTGAACTCAAGAGGCACCAATATTCTTGAGAACAGGTTCACTAGAGCTATCGGGGAGGATGTAAACTAGGTCAGCAGGGGGTAGAAAACAGAGTGACAAGTCAGAGGATGGAACAGTTGGTGTAAAGGTAAATGCAACGTATAAAAGAGACTATCAGGAAGGATAGGCATATATGCAGTCAGTTGAAATCTGTCTACTTGAATGTGAGAAATATCAGGAACAATGATCAGTACATGGAACTATAACGTTGTGACCATGACAGAGACTTGGCTCTCACAGCACAGAAATGGCTGCTGGATTGTCTGTGGTTTAGGCATTTCAAAAGGGACAGGGAGGGAGGTAAAGGAGGTGGGGGAGAGGCATTGCTAATCAGGGACAGTATCACAGCTGCAAAAAGGGTGGACGCTGTGGAGGGATCGTCTACTCAGTCAGTGTGGTTGGAAGTCAGAAACAGGAAGGGCGTAATCACATGAATGGGAGTATTCTAGACGCCAACAGAAACAAGACACTGAGGAGAAGATGAGGAGGCAGATTTTGAAAAGGTGCAAAAATAACAGGGTTGTTGCATGGTTGAGTTCAACTTCCCTAATACTGACTCGCACCTCCTTAATGCAAATAGTTTAGATGGGGCACAATTTATTTGGTGAGGCCAGGAAGGATTCCTGACATATGTGAACAAGTGAACTGAAGGAAGAGTCTACACTGGACCTGACACTCGGCAGATCTCCCAGTGGGAAAGCATTTCAGAGACAGTGACCACAGCTTCCTAATCTTTACCAGAGCCTTGGACAGAAATAGGAGCAGACTGTTTTGAAAAGTTTGGAAAACTGGTAAGGTGAATTATGATGCTATTCGCCCAAAACTTGGTAGCACAAATTGGGAACAAATGTACTCAGGGAAATTCAAAACAGAAATGTGGAGATGTTTAGGGAGAACTTGCATGGAGTTCTGGATAAGTCTGTACCATTCAGGCAGGCAAAAGACGGCAGGGTGAAGGATCCATGATTGACAAGTGATGTGGAACATCTAGTCAACAGGAAGGAGGAAGCTTACTTTAGGTTAGGAAGCAAGAATCAGACAAAGCTCGTCAGAATAGCCAGGAAGGAACTTAACAAGGGACATAGAATATCTAGAAAGGGACAAAAGGGCATTAATTTTATGGTGATTGGAGGAAAGTATAAGGTGGATGTCAGAGGTATTTTTTTTAAATAGAGGGTGGTGGGTGCAGCCAGGGGTGGTGGTAGAATTAGATACATTAAGGACATTTAAGAGACTTTAAGAAAAGCACATGCATGAAAGAAAAATAGAGGGCTACATGGGAACGAAGGGTTAGATTGATTTTAGAGTAGGTTAAAAGGTCAGCACAACATTGTGGGTTGTAAGGCCTGTACTGTTTTATCGTTCTAGATCAAATATCAAACACATCTGTATTGCACCATGTAAAATATGGATATTTTTCATCCTGTTTCATCTCTAGGAGTAAGTTCTCAAAATAATGAACCATACATGCAAATATTCACCCTTTTACGGTACTTAAATATATATACCCAAAGATTAATGACAATTGACCACGAGCAGTAAGAAAAGCACAAGGTAAATGGATAGTAACAGTCTGAATAGTCTGGCTTGATGCTTACTTGTGAGACAATAATGGTATGAACAGATTAACAAAGTAAGGTTACTCAAATAGGAAGGGTGAAATAAATGTTCAAATTTATTCAATTTAAAGCAAAAAAAAAATCACTAGTCTAAATGCATTTGGATACCAAAGGTTACAGGAGAAAGAGCAAGACAGGCTCTTAAAGAAACAAAAGTTTAAAAGAAAAAGATGCCAAGGGGCATGTGTAGAAATTACATTATTCCTTCAGTCAAAAAGGGAGAAAGATATCTAAGAGACTATTGAATACTTAGCTTAATGTCAATGGAAACCTTAACAATGCAATAGGAATACAATTAGATGAGCAAGAATCTTAATAGGATAGATCTCTAATACTTGAATGCTTGAAAGTAACTAAGAACAAAACGACCAAAATTCTGATTAATCAAACTGGTTCAGAGTCTAACACAGAACAAGGTGGATGGAATTAGAAGAGATTAATAAGATACAACTGTAGTCAAGATAGAAAACTGATATAAAAAATACAAAGTGGTACAATAAAGGTCGTGCAACAAATGGATTTTATTCACATGTATTAAAACTACAATAAAGAATTACTGAAGAAATTAGTAAAGATATCAAGAAATGCTGGGGACTTGGGTGAAAGATTAGCTACAATTTATTGCACTTTTCCAAAATAAATTGCAACAATTTGCTGGTTAGTAAATTTGTGACCAAATCAAGATGTTTATTATCAGTGGATCAGTATAGCATGTTAACTATAGAAAAGTAAACAGAAAGTGAAAACAGAAACAGAAAAGTTACAGAACAGAAAGCAGTAACAGTGCAGTTACAATGACTATCAAGAGGGAAGTCACGTTCAACAAGAAACAACCTTCACAATAATAAACAACTTGGATTGAGAATTGGAGTGATGACGTCAAATGAGGCAATCACAAACAAAGGGAGAACAATTTCAAGTTCCTTGGTGTCAATATCTCTGAGGGTCTATCCTGGGCCCCATGTATCGATGCAGTTACAAAGAAGGCACAACAATGGCAATATTTAATTAGGCGTTTGCAGAGATACAGTTTAAGCATAAAGAGCATTCTAACTTGCTTCATTACCATCTGGTATGGGGAGGGGGGGGGGGGGGGGTGACTGCACAGGATCAAAATAAACTGCAGCAAGTTCAGCTCCATCATGGGCTTTGGCCTCCCCAGCATCCAGGCATCTTCAAAGAGCAATGTCTCAAAAGGGAAGCATCCATCATTCAGGACCCCCATCACCCAGAACTTGTCCTCTTCTCATTCCTACCATCAGGGAAGAGGCACAGGAGTCCAAAGGCACACATTCAATAATCTAGGAACAGCTTCTTCCCCTCTGCCATCCAATTTCTGAATGGACATTGAACCCATGAACATTACCTCACTGATTTTTTTCCTCTTTGCACTACTTATTTAATTTTATACACAAGGAAGTCTCAGATGCTGGAAATACAAAGCAACACACAGAAAATGCTGAAGGGACTCAGCAGATCAGGCAGCATCCATACAAATGGACAAACAGTTGACATTTTGGGCTGAGACCCTTCTTCAGGACTGAGAAAGAAGGGGGAAGATGCCAAAATAAAAAGGTGGGGTAGGGGAAAGAGGCTGGCTACAAGATTATCTATTTAATTTAATTAATATTAAATTAAATTTATATTAAATTTTTAATATATACTTGTTAGTTTTTATATATTGAAATTTACTGCTGCCCCATAACAATGAATTTCATGACATATGCCAGTGATATTAAACCTGATACAGAAAATTAAAATCTACTTTTAATTGATATGTGGATTTCAAAAGAGTCAAGTGTTAGGTCAAATTTTCAAAGCAATATTATGGACAGCATATATTGAATAATAACTCTGCATAAAGTTAAAGGGCCAAGGGATCTTGACATAGAAATCACTACATATTGCAAGAAATTAATAAAACTATTAAAATGGCTCATTGTTTTACGATGGTAATGAAAAGCAGAGATTGTATGTTCCTCATTATCAAATCTCTGTTAGACATACTTTGTTAGAAATATGAAAACTTTAAAGAAAGTGGAGAAATAAAGATTTCAGCATTTTGCTTTCATTTCAGATTTGTATATTTGTTTTT
Organism: Hemitrygon akajei; assembly: GCF_048418815.1. Lineage (NCBI taxonomy): Eukaryota > Metazoa > Chordata > Chondrichthyes > Myliobatiformes > Dasyatidae > Hemitrygon > Hemitrygon akajei. The sequence goes on from NC_133155.1 coordinate 28,034,259, forward strand.
TTTTCAACTTATATTATGTTCACTCCAAAACTATAGGGTCACCACAATCCATGTAAACCAGAATGACTACTGAGATGATTCCTGATTTTCAACATATTTCTAACTGTCCTCGTCACAACTTTGATGAATAAAGGGCCATGTTCTCCACCTAACTGCCGCATTAAATCGAGCAAAGGATTCAAAGTACATATATTATCAATGAATGCATTAATTTCGCAACCTTGAGATTTGTCTGCTTACAAGCAGCCACCATGCAAGAAACTCAAAAAAGAACCCAATTTTTAAAAGACCAGCACCCAATGCGCAAGGAAAGGGGGTGGGGAGGGACACAAATCATGCAAACAGCAGCGTCCTGAACCAAAATGAGAACACAGACCAGAATCCCTGAGCAACAGGAGTAGCCCAAAGCCTTGGTTTCAGTTAATCATACAGCAGGGCAAATTGCCACAAAGCTTGCAGGCATGAAGCAAAACTTAAGTTTAATTTAAGCCGCACACACAAAATGCTGGGAGAACTCAGTAGGCCAGGTAGCATCTATGGAAAAGAGTACAGTCAACATTTCGGGCCGAGACCCTTTAAGTTTAGGTTGCTCAATAGATAAACACCTCTCACTCTCACAGATATTCTCATTATTCTATCCTTCCCTTTCTGTAATTTACAACCAATCTGTATATTCACTTTACCAAATCTGACAGTGTCACAGACCTGAAATTCTGCTCCTCTTCCCCACTCCTTATTAAAACTAGTAGTAATAACTATTATTTGCCATAACCTCGTGCTATTACTATAACCACTAATTGCGTCAATTTTTGAATGGTGCCAGTAGGTGTTACCGCCAAGATTATAGTAGTAGGACAATTAGAGATGAGGAATAACTGCTAGAGTACATGCAAATTTCACGACGTATGCCGGTGAAATTAAACCTGATTCTGGCCCACTTCCTATCGGTGCAACTATTCTGCCCCGCTGTGCACATTACTGAGTTAACAGAGGGGAAACAGGCCCTTCAGAACAACGGGGTCAATAGTCAAGACCAGACTTATGTTGTCTGGGCAGAACCATTGGCTCCGCAACACAAATACCTGCTCCACATCCCACCGGCAGCATGTTATCCTCAACTCGAAACCGCATGCACAACACCCAATAAGGACTACAACTCCCGTCGTGCCTTGCCAGGTTAAAAGCAGAGGCGAATTTATTTGTTAAAATGCGAACTTGTAACTCAACCTGACAGTATAATTAGAAATACATACTCAATAAAGTTAATTTCACTTTTAATAAGGGAGGTTCAAAAATACTTCGTTGTTTATAAACCCATTGACATTGCGGAGGTAGAATCACTGTGATTGGCTCTTTGAGCAGAAACGGCACCAGGTTCGACTGCGATTGGAGAGGGATGTGCACTGAGTGGCTGTGAATCGCCTGTGCATTCTGGTTGGCTAATATGTTGAATGCGTAACCAGAACAGCGCGATGCCCTATGTTATTGGTCAGAGGGATTATAGTCAGGCGCCGGATTGGTCCGTGACTTCTCTCTTAATCCCAGTCAAATGTGGTTACAAATGTAAAGATTTCTCAGTCACCCTGGTGATATAAACCAGAAAATGCCGTAAGTACTCGGCAGTTCAGGCAGCATTTGTGGAGACGGGAACATTTACTGTAATGTTAGATAAAAAAGGACACTGTTAGGAGACACTGTAAGTTTTGGGAGAGGTGGTCAGGAGGAGGAATATGAGGGAAGTTCAGAGTTGACCTGGAGATAGAGGACAAAGTGTACACAGTATAACAAATAAATCCAGAACTGGGAGTCAACCATCTTTTTCCATCTCCATCATAAATTGAGTGTTTGGATGTATGCTGATCAGATGGTCTTGGAAATGTTCGAGTGCCTGGAGTCCACACTAGGAAGGTGTCAGCAATGTATCTGAAGTAGCATTTGGGTGTAAGGGCGATGAACTCAGTGTTCTGTCTCCTCAAGTTCCTTCATGTCAAAATTAGCAGTAGCGTGTGACAACAGCAATCCCATGCCCACTCCGCCAGTTTGTTCATAGTGGTTCCTATCATCGACGTGTTCAAAAAGGTCAATGGTACCCTCATAAAACCTTGACTGCAGGATGACCAAGCTGTCCTTCAAGGGAATTCTCAATAACAGGGACACCATGTTGAAACTCCCCATTATGTCTTCCGGGGTCAGCTGGATGCTGGTTATCGTTTTTATGAAGTTGGTCGAATTTGTGATGTGATTCACAGCCCCCAACAAAGGGAGACAGTGTGGTCATTAAATGCTTACAGCATACATCCAAACATTCAATTTACGATGGAAATGGAATGGTTACCTCCCATTCCTCGACATTCTGATACAATGGAAACTGGACGGTAGCTTCAGACGTGGCGGCCATCAGAAATGCATTCACATGATCTTATGGTCTTATGGAAATATACCTCAACAATAACAGCCAACATGACACCTTCCATCTCCATCATAAACCTATGGTCTCACTTTCAAAGACTCTACTACTCATGTCCTCGATGTCATTTATTGATTTGCAGTATTTGTATTTGCACTGTTTATCTTCTTTTACACATCGGCTGTTGGTCAGTCTGTGTGCAGTTTTTCATAGATTTTATTGTACTTCTTTGTTTTACTGTGAGCGCCTGCAAAAAAAACGAATCTCAGAGTATACCTCAAAAACTCGCTTTGAACTCTGAACTGCTGAAGGAACTCAGTAGGTCAACCAGCATCTGTGAGAGGAAAGGAAATGTAAAGAAGGGATGCGAGGTGACAGGCAGGTCGAGGTGGAGGGCTGGGGTGGAGTTGGAAGATCGTGGCTGAAGGCTAGATCGGGACAGGTTGAGATGTACTGAAACAGATGAAGAAAGGTGGGGCAAGGAGGGTATGAAAATGGAAGACAGCTGCAGCCGGGAAATAACCATGAACTTGATGTACTAACAGTACTGGATTTGGATAAATAAAGGAGGTGAAAATATACCATGAGACCATTAAACATAAGCACAAAAATGGGCCATTTAGCCCATTGAGTCTATTGTGCCATTCCATCATGGCTGATTTATTAACCCTGTCAACCCCATTCTCCTGCCTTCTACCTATCAACCTCCACCCAATGATTTGGCCTCCACAGCCACCTGTGGCAATGAATTCCACAGGTCTACCACCCTCTGGCAAAAGAAAATCCTCCTCTGTTCTAATGAGTTGTTCTTCTATTCTGAGGCTGTGCCCTCCGATGCTAGACTCCCCCACGATAGGAATGTCCTCTCCACATCCCACTCTATCTGGGCCTTAACATATTCAATAGGTTTCAACGAGATCCACTCTCATTCTTCTAAACTCCAGCGAGTACAGGCTCCGAGCTGTCAGAGAAGGTAGAGGTGGACAACCGTTGGAACCAAAAGGGTGGGTGGTGGCGGGAGGTACCTATGTTAGAAGTAAGTGGATGAAGCCAGAAGAGGGAAATGGACAAGGGTGAAGATGCAAATGGGAAGGGGGTAAAAATGGGATGACTGGGGGAACTTAAAGGAAGAGAGTATAAAAAAGGGAGACGGAAAGTAGAAAGTAAAGGAAAAAAGGTGTTTAATTAAACTGAAATACTCAGTATTCATACTATTGTGTTGTAAAAGACCCAGACAATTTATAAGGTGTTGCTCTTTTCCACTGTTCCTAGAAATTCAATATCAGCCCTTCATAGTGAATGTAGTTGATCTACAAGACAATCTACAAGATCTGCATCACGTGTCACCCAGTCTGAGTTTGGTTTCCTCACTGGACAAGATTGTGAATTCTGGATGTGGTAAACTAGGCTGGAAGAAGTGAAAATGAGCCTCAGCTTTATCTGGAAAGACAGGTGTTGAATCACCTGTACCTGCTTGGAGCCGCTTGCACCCACTGCATTGCCTATAGGTCTAGAGCTTGGACCAATATATTTTCTCCTAACCATACCTATTAGTTGGAAGAAGGGAACAGAATTGCTAGGGAATTATCCAGTCTGAAAATACATTTAGCAACAGGAAGGAGGGTAGTGATGGAAAAAGGGGTTTGGCAGAGCTGTTCAAAGAAAAAGCAAAGGGATTGCAGGATGGGCTTTTGTGAAATGGGGATGCAGATGTGTTAGACTTTCATGGTGGCTTCTGGCATCAGAAATGTCCTGAATGAATGTGGAAATGGACTGGAAAACGGAGTAAGAATAGAGAATAGACAAAGTGCTGAAGGAACTCAGCAGGTTAGGCAGGATCTGTGGAGAGAGAGAGTCACACACCAGGACTCTGAACCAATAAAACAGCCCACAGTACTTCAGTTAAAATGGACCTTCCATATAATTGCAATACATTTGTTAACTAGGAGGGGGTCTGCTGGTGTTTTATGGCATGCAGACTTCTACCCTACAAAATCTGAACCCTTGCCATAATTCCCCTTTCACTATGACCACAGATTATTGCTTCTCAGGTAAGCATGAACATTAAACTGAACATTGACTGTTCTGGGTCAGAGAGTTAAAGCTCAAATGGGGTAACAGAAACAGTAAGTGCTGATGTTATTAGTATAAAAGGAATGGAAGAAAGGATGGTAGATGAGAAGGGTATTATGATCCTTATGTTGTTGAAGTTTGCAATCCTTAAACTTGAAAGAAAGGAAAATAGTTTTCTTTTTAAAAAACTAAATGTGGCAAAAGAGGACATGAAAGAGCATCCACGTGGCGACACTTGAATCCCAGGATGACAGGAATAGCGAATATCTCAATAACTGTAATCATAGGTGGATCCAAAATATACAGGATGGAATTTCAATTGGAATCCATTAAGAAAAAGTCGATGGGAGCGGGTGGGAGATCTGAATGTGGAAGTAAATTTCAGTAGGCATCTTATAAAATAGAAGAAAAACACCAGAAAAATGCTAATGACAGTGAACAAGATGAGAGAAGCAGAAACTCATTTCGGGTTCAGCTTTAGCCATACGTATGTATACAGCTAAATGAAACATTGGGGTCTCTGTGGTCAAGGTGCAAAATACAGTACATATAGTCACAAAATAATATGAACACACGTCCCTGAGTGCATGACCTGAAGATGTGACAGGTTGACATAAGGTGGTGAGGAGCATTTGCTCTTTTGGGAGTGGAGCTGAACTTTTTCAAGGTGAGCACTCCAGGAAGAGTTGACTGTGTTGACATATTTAGAGAGAACAATTTTGCCACTCACTCTTCCAATCTGTGGCATGTAGGCAGTGTTCAATCTCCCCAGAAAACTGCACATTATAGAAGAACCTCAACACTTAACACCAATATATAATACAGACACTTATGACTCAGAAAGCAATCCACTTGATTGTCTTCAATATCAAGGTTTCGTGAATCAGGAAGATCACTTACTGAGATATGTACCCTCTTTATTAGTGGGGTGGAGAGAGTCTGTGCCGAGAGAACATGGGGTGAATGCTGCAAAGGAAGAAACAAATTTGATTCCTCTTTGGTATATGCTAGAATATATGTTAGAAATGGAAATTTGTATGACTAAATGGTGTTAGCTTGGAAATTGAGAATGTTTTCAGAAAGTACAAGGGAACCAGTCCACAACAATGTTTTGAGAACTTAGTGTGAATAATAGTGTACAGGTCTGAAAGTACATAATGGTAGAAAACATGTTGTCTGAAAAAGGGACCATCATTCTGCTGATGCAGATACCGCTTGGTATTGTCCCACAAGAAAATATTAGGGCGTGGGGTCTTGAAGGGTATTAAAAAGGGGCAATTTTTTCCTGTGAATGGGAACCTTCTCTTAGGATGGGTTACGATTAGTGTTAAGAGTTGCAGGTAGAAACAAGGACTTTGAGAGAGAAAATGGAAAAGCTGTTGGACACTTATGGCTCCCTCTAGCATTATATTATGTCGTGTGGCTCATTGATTGGTTGATAAGTATTATTTTGTTTCTTTTACAACTTCACTAACCATTTGTCTTTCATTATTTATTCTTTATATTGCTTTAATAAGATAATTTTTATAACCCTGAATACGTGTTTCAGTGGCTCCTTTGTGAATTCCTCATGCTGCTGAATCAGAAAAGATCAAGGGACACGTTTTCACAGTATTTTCATTACATATGCTCACCCTGGAATGAGGCCTATTCACTTGTAATTGAGTCATGGTGTGATACCTTTCACTAGGTATTAGAGAGCTCAAGAACATCCAGAAAGATCCTAGGTCTGGAGGTCTTCAGAACATGTTGCCTAATGGCAATGTGAAATTTGGTTCAGAGAAGTGTGAAGTGGCAGAAAGGAGAGTGAGAAGCCAGAAAGAGTTAAAGGTACAGTGCAGGGTGTGCATGACAAGAGGGACCTTGGTGTAAGCGAGCATTAAGCCTTGAAAGCAATGGGTCAAGTTGACACAAGAGTCTGGAGAAGCTGGAATCTTTTCTCTGTCTGCCTTCATCTGTCATTCACCTGCCACTCCACCCCTGCTCCTTTCCCTTATACAGGATAACCCACCTGTCATCTTACACCTCTCCTTAGCCCACCAATCACCTCGGACTCCTTTCTCACCTGTCACCTGAAACATCGACATTTCCTTATCTCCCACAATGTTGCTTAACTCTTTAAGTTCTTCCAGCAGATTGTTTGCTGTGGCACGCTGAGTAGAATCACACATGGATCTAAGAACCCAAAAATAAAATGTTTATGTTAATCCTGTATAAAATACTGGTCTGCAGCTCCACTGCAAGTGTATCGATTGAGTGCAATGTCTTCCCCGGTTTTAGATATAACGTTCAATTTGTTCAGCTTGATTTTGATTACTTTTCATGTGTTTCCTTTGTTGACCAGGGGCTCACTGACCTTCCTTCAAATAGGAGTAAAGGATCTGTTTGGGGAGCTGCGAGATAAGTATCCAGATGACATAATCTATCCATCAGAGCTGCCGTTGCTTATCGTGGTGAAAATGCTCTTCATGTTACTTCTTCGAGTTAGTGCGCCAGTCTTTCCAGCTGATCCTCAAAATCTTTCATAAGACTCTGGTGGTATTGTTCCAGGGCTTTCAGGTGTCTACTGTCCATGGTCTATGATTCAGCTTCATATAGTAATGTAAGAAGGACAACTGCTGATAGACAAAAGTTTTCTTTGGACTGTAGTTCATGGTCTTCAAAGACTCTTTTTCTTAATCACTAGTCAGGCAGTGGTTGGTCTTGAGTTGGTACCTGCTTTCGGGGAGAGAATGATATCATGGCCAATAAAGGCCACCGATGCCTTTACCTCCTTAGCAGGCTAAAGAAATTCAACACGTTCCCGTCAACTCTTACCAATTTTTATCCAGCGTTCTGTCTGGATGGATAATAGCCCGGTATAATAACTGACCTGCACACCACCACAAGACACTGCAGAGAGATGTGGACGCAGCTCACTACATCACAGCCTTCCTTCTATGGACTCTGTCTATACTTTTTGCTGCCTCAGTAAAGCAGCCAGCATAACCAAAGATCCCACCCACCCCAGGTACCCTTGTTCTCCCTTTTCCCATCGAACAGAAGATACCAAAGCTTGAGAGCACCTACCACCAGACTCAAGGACAGCTTCTATCCCACAGTAATCAGGCTCTCGAATAGACCCCTTGGACAATAACCTCGATGCTTGGCCTCACAATCTTCTTTGTTATGATCTTGCATTTAATCCTTTGCCTACAGTGTACTCTTTTGGTAGCTTTTACACTTTATTCTGCATTGTTATTACTTTATTTTATTCTAGCTCAATGCACTGTGTAATGATTTGATAATTTGTGTACGCAATTAAAGCTTGTCAGTGAATCTTGGTATATGTGACATAATTAACCAATACCAATAGCACAACTTCATTATTCCCTTTTTGTACCTGACTTAGGGCACTTGCAGGAAGCAATGCCAAGCAGAAAATAAGATCTTCATGTAAATCTCATTGTACTTTGTCTTGGCATTGTACTGCTGTTGCGTAATAATAAATTTCACCTTGTAGAAGATGGTTATATCAAATCTGATTCTGAGACTAAAGTGCTCCTTTCACAGAGTTGGTCTTCCAGCAGTAGATGACATCAGTCAACGTGAAAGCAAATCTTATTATCAAAGTAATGTATGTCACCCTATATTCAATTCAATACAACCCTGATACATTTTCCTGTGGGCATACTCAGCAACTCAATAGAATTGTAACCACAACAGGATCAATGAAAGATCGAGTGGAGTGCAGAAGGCAACAAATTGTGCAAATGCAAATATAAATAAATAGACATAACTTACAGTAACATGAGAAAATGAGACAAAGAGTCCTTAAAGTGGAAAATATCCTAATGATGGGGCAAGTGAGTGTCGTTATCCCCCTTTGTTCGAGAGCCTGACGATTGAGGGGTAGTATCCTTGAACCTTGAACTGTCCTTGAACCTGGTGGTGCGAGTCCTGGGGCTCTTGTACCATCTACCTGATGGAAGCAGGGAGAAGAGAGGATGACCTCGGAGGTGGAGACCTCTGATGACGCATGCTGCTTTCTTATGACAGCATTTCATGTAGCTGTGCTCAATAGTTGGTGTTTGTATGTATTCCTGGGATTTTCCATGTCCAAAAGCACTGCAGCCCACTGATACTGTTAGAGCTTTCCGGATATCATTTCCCAGTGGTAGAAAGGCATCATACGTAGATCTCCCTTTACTAAACCCGACTAAGTAGTTCTAAGTAGTCGCTAAACTTTACGTAGTTCAACAGTGTGTATCCTTTTCAGAATTCCACGCCGATCTGTGATTGGCCATCGCTAAGCCAGCCGAGTCGTCAGCATTGAGTCAATAAAGTTTGCGATTGGCTACTCTTAAACGAGCCCGACTGTGATTGGGCTTTCCTAAAACAGTTGGCATCAATGATTGGTCATTCCTGAGCCGGCCGGCCGTGATTGGATGTCATTGCCCAGGCTGTGATTGGGCAGTAGTGGAAGCGCCTTTGAGTTGTGATTGGTCGAGTAGTAGGCTTTAGTCAGTGCGTCCGTTGCGCTTGGAAATTCAAACTGTGCGAGGCGGGCCGCGGCCGTGTGGAGGAGAGGACCAGCGGAGCCTGTTGTGGATCTAACGTGGACTACCCTGTGGGTATCGCGGTGTTGGGTCCCGGGGGTGAGGGCCGGAGGGTGGGGAGGCGGCTGCTTACGGGAGAGCGGGGCGTGGGGAAGGAGGACGGGGTGGGCTGCCCACTGCCCGGCGGCCCTGGGGAGTCCAGCCGCCGGGGCGGTGACTTTTACATACAGTACAGTGCTGCCTTTTTGGAGATGTCCTCGAGTTTTCCGAGCCTGGACAGCAATGCAGCCGGTTTGAATGCTCGCAATGCTGGAGGAGCTCAGCGGGCCAGGCAGCAGCGGTGGAAAAGAGTAAACAGTCCATCGTTTGGATCCGAGACCCGTCCTCAGGACTGAGGATGAGGGGAAATAATAACTTGGAGTAAGAAGCTAGTAGGTTATGTGAAACTGGGAGGAGGGGAGGGGTGAAGTAAAGAGCTGGGATGTTGATAGGTGAAGGGGGAATCAGACGGGAGAGAACAGGAGACATTGGAAGAAAGGGGAAGGGAGAGGTGCCACCGGAGGGAGGTGATGAACAGGCAAGGATTTGAGGTGGGATTGGGGGGTGGGAGACAATTATCGGAAGTTTGAGAAATCGATGCTCATGCCATCAGGTTGGTGGCTACCCAGACAGAATATGAGGTGTTGCACCTCCAACCGGAGTCTGGTTCCCTCACGGTAGTGAAGGAGGCCATGGAATGACATGTCAGAGAATGCTTAGTGCAAATGTTACAAAGGTTGGTGCTGACATGGTGGGGTTGGTTCTGTGCTGTCTAATGCTTGAAGCATTTACTCCCATACTAGCTCTATCTCAGGAAGTAAAGAAAGAAAAGATATAGATGAGCAGAAAAAATAAATTGGCATGGATGTGGTGGGCTAGAGGACATGTTTCTAAGCTCTAACTGAATGGACCCTGGTGGGCAGCTCCGGTAGAAGGATGTTGGGTCCGGTAGCATTAATGGAGAAAAAGTTAAAGCCCAATGGATGTCATGATCTTCAGTCTGATCAGAAATTCTTTCATATGTCTGAGAGCAATTTTTTGTAAGATGAATCAGGCTTAATATTACTGACATGTGTTGTTAAATTTACAGCAACAGTACGATTAAGTACATGATAACTATAGAGAAAAAACTGGGTTACATTAAGTGTATGTATGTCTATTAACTAGTTCAGTTAAAATAAGTAGTGCAAAATAACAAATAAAAAACAGAGTAATAAGGTAGTGTTCATGGGTTCTATGTTCATTTAGCAATCAGCTGGCAAAGGGGAAGGAGCTGTTTCTGAATTGCTGAGTGTGCCTTCAGGCTTCTGTACCTCCTTCCTGACAGTAACAGTGTGAGGAGGGCATGTCCTGGGTGGTGGATATCCTTAGTGATGGGTCCTTGAGGATGTTTTGGATAATACCGAGGCTAGAGACTAATTTAACAAGTTTCTGTAACTTATTTCGATCTTGTGCTGTATACCACTCCCCCCCCCCCCCCAAATACCAGTTGGTGACGTGCCCAGTCAGAATGCGCCCCAGTGTACAATGGTAGAGGTTTTTGAGTGTTTTAGTTGGCAAACCAAATCCCCTCAAACTCCGAATGAAATATAGCCACTGTCTCGCCACCTTTATTGCTGCATCAATACGTTGCGTCCAGGTTAGGTCCTCAGAGATATTGATACCCAGGAGCTTGAAATTTCTCACACTCCATTTCTGAAGCACTGGTTTGTGTTCCCTCGTCTTACCCTTACTGAAGTCCCTAATCAGCTCTTTGGTCTTGATGGTGTTGACTGCAAAGTTGATGCTAAAAGGCAAAACAGTCAATGATGTGTATTTGGTCTCTTTGGAATGTTGGTTGGGGTGTCATCTGAATAGATCTAAAGCAAATTATAGATTGTGGGAATAAAGGTAAAATACATTGGTACAGATTGACAGTGGGGAGGCTGATTAATGAGGTACTGCAGGATTACCCTGTGGCAACCATTAGTCAGTGGACTTGCTACTGCTGACAACTTACTGGTTTAATTTAGGTGAAGGGGTGTTTGCTGTTATTACAAAGTCAGGTGACAGTGAGACGTGCAAGGGACTATATAGGGAAACTCAAGGATAATATAGACCATCTCTACATCAAAGATGTACACTTGTAATCATTTAAAAATGCAATTAAATAAAAATTTTTAAAAAAGATGCAAATTCAATAAGGGTAGCAAATAATTGAGGTGTTGTATCTCAGTGCGTGTAGTAGAAGTAATAAAGTGGATGATCTTGTTGCACTATTACAGATTGCCAGGTATGATGTGGCCATCACTGAATCGTGGCTGAAGGATGGTTGTAGTTGGGAGCGGAATCTCTGTTGTATCAGAGGGTCAGGAATGTAGCCAGAGGAGGAGGCGTGGCTCTACTGATAAAGAATGGCATCAAATTGGTAGAAAGATGTGACATAGGACTGGAAGATGTTGAATCCTTGGGTAGAGTTAAGAAACTGCAAGGGTAAAAGGACCCTGATGACAGTTGTATACAGGCCTCCTAGCAGTGGCTGGGAGGTGGACCACAGATTACAACAGGAAATAGAAAAGGTGTGTCAAAAGGGCAATGTTATGATAGTCATTGGAGATTTGAACATGCAAGTCAATTGGGGAAAGTTAGGTTGGTAATGGATTTCGAGAGTGAGTTTGTTGAATGCCTAAGAGATGGCTTTTTAGTGCGGTTTGTTGTTGAGTCTACTAGGGGATTTGCTATACTGGATTGGGTGTTATGTAATAAACCAGAAGTTATGTATATTAGAAATAATAGTGGTGTGATAAATTACGCAGAGAAGGATGTAGCAGATACTTTAAACTCATATTGTGCTTAAGTATTCACTTGTGAAGATGTTAGCATAGAGAAAAATAAGGTTTTCAGTAACTTGGAGATCTCAGAAAGTGAGTTCCTGCTTCAGCTGAGAAAGCTGAAAGTTTACATCTCCAGCACCAGACAAGATATATCCAAGGTACTTAAGAAGGTCTGTGATTATATAAACAAACCCTAATGTATATTTTCAAAAGTCAGTGAAGACTGGTGAAATCCCTAAGGACTGGAAATGGGCTAATATTGTTTTGCTATACAAGAAGGGTGATTGCACTGACCCTAGTAAATATAGACCAATAAGTAGGTGAAAGAATGGGAGCGTTAATAAAGAATGAGATGGAAAAACAGGTATGTTAGCCGACAGCCAGCATGAGTTCAAAGGGGAATTCGTGTTTTACTAATATGCTGCAGTCCTATGAAGGGGCAGAAAGGGTATAACATTCAGGCAGCAGAATTAATACAGTTAGATCTAAACAAAGTCCAATGTGGGCAGATAAATAAATGAAAGTGAATGTAAGTAAATGTAAAATGTTGCATACAGGAAGTTGAAATGGTAGATATAAATATGCAATGGGGAGGGGGTCTTGAATTAGAAAGTGCTCTGTATGAGAACGGTTTTGGTGTCCTGGTAGGCTCATCACTATCAACATCCAGACAATGCACAGAAGCGATTAGGAAGGCTAATAGAATGTTAGACCGTATAATGCACTCAGTGGAGTTCAAGTCTGGAGCCGTTCTTGTTAAGCTTGTTGCACTTGTTAAGCCGTTCTTGCACTTGTGAGGTCACACCTTGTGTACTGTGTACAATTTTATGAGAGAGTTCAGAAAAGGGTGATGAGACTCATTCCAGGTCTGAAGGGTGTGAGCTATGAAGAAAGATTGAAAGAGTTAAATCTTTTTAGCCTAAGTAGACGTAGAATGAGTGGAGACATGATAAAAATGTTCAAAATAATTAAAGGTATAAATAATGTGGATGCTAGATGCTATTCAAAGTTAATCCATCAAGGAGGATGTGGGGCTATTGGTAGAGACTGGTTAAAGGGAGATTTCAGTCAAACATCAGAAAGCATTTCTTTACACAGGAAGTTGTAGACACATGAAACAAACTACCTAGTTGTGTAGTTGAGAGTAGTACCTGAGAGACTTTTGAATCTAAGCTTGATAGTTATTTCAAAACACTGTGATTAAGAATTTGGCAAGCTTTGTGGGTCCAAATGGCCAGTTCTTGTCAAAAACTTTCTAATGTAAAGAGTTTTTCCCATTTTCTCAAGCTGAACAGATAGATAACTCCTGTCCTGGCGTAGCTGGAGTTGAAAGCAGTTCTATTATTTAGCAGTGCATTACAGAAAGCAAGGAGCCAGTTGTAAAAGATAGTACTTGACGTTCTCACGCGAGGCAGATTCAAATATTAATTGAAATTCCTTCGACACTAACAAAGTGCTTCTCACTGACTGAAGTGTACAAACTACACAAGTGGCCGTCTTGATAACAAGCTAATTGCTTAACGACAAGATGTGTGCTATCAACAACAGCAGTGAACTTACAATTAGTGAGATCTAATAATTAAAGATAAGGTAACAATCCAAATCAGGAAAGACATAACACAGAATCATAGCTGATATATAACTCAGTCAATTAGTCTTTTGCATTATTTTCTGCAGCTGTCTAGCAGTATTTTAATTATTCAGGTACGTGGGTCTGCTGGTTCTACGTTTTCAGTATGTAGAAAGAGCTCTGATCTGTCCTTTCTTGTGCTAAAGATGACAATGTGATATTTGTGTATATTCAAATTAATTAATTTAATTTATTGAAAAAATCTATTACTTGTTATCCCTTTGATCTTCAGGAATCTTAATCTCTTCATCATCACATTTACTGACTTGGTGAAATGGAGATGCTTGTATAATTAACAAATGTTCTTGTCCTAAGTTTCTAATAGTGTTAGAAGAAGTGTTTCAAAAACTTCTGGTGAAATTAAATCATATTTATATAAAATGGGAATTGATTTTGTCAAGTAAGTACACTGGTGTTAATCTTCCAAAATGCGGGATTAGCATTAATAAGTACTGACTCAAAGCTTGAACATCTGAATTTTAAAGCTAGTAGAAGTGAAGTAAGAATTTTTATTCTTGTTCTTAGGAAGCTGTAATCAGGGCATTGGTTATCACAACTACTGTATGAGATTATTTTCAATTCCTCTTTCAGGAAAGAATGCCTTCAAAACGAAAAGCGACTGGTCGCAAAAATAATTCACTGGACTTAAAGAAGCATGAAAAACTTCAGGCTTTTCTAAAGGATTTTGACATTGAAGGTATTATAGTTAACTGGTCTTATCTCCAAAGTCTGTACAGGGAGTACATTTCAATTCGCCCTGGCCCACTGCTGTCTTGCTTAAACGAGTTAATCCTGTGACCTCCATGTAATTCTGTGTTCATCAGTCACTCATACTTTTTTTGTGTTTGACTTTACAGTCAGTACTTTTTCTACTGGTTTATTAAACAGAATAATAAGTTTCAGCAAACAATCAACTTCTGATGCAAGATCGTCTATCTGTACTGTTAACTTTTTTTTACAGATGATCCTGATCTGTTCATATTTAGTGTTTTCTGTTATTGCTGGTCCTACATGAATTTGAGCTAGTTCACAATAACTTGGCTTTATCTGTACTCTTACCATTAATTACATAATTCTCAAGCTATATTATAATTTCAGGTCAAACTTCTGTCATTTTTTTTAAAAATTCTGTCAATTTTCTGTTCTTTGCCATTCCACCTTTTCCCTTCTGAGGGAAGTTATTGTTCTCTCCAGGTTGTGCTAGTGGTGTACCTAACTAAAAACATGGGCTAATCAAGTGCAATGTGAAATTAAACCAGGGCATTTCCAAAACGTAGAATATTACAACACTGTATAGACCAGGGTTCCCCAATTAGTTTTCCACAAGGGCCAAATTATGTCAAGCATTTGAAGCCAAGGGCCAATGCATCTAGGGTTTTTTTTATCCATTGCACCAGTAAGTTGTTTTATGGGCAGATGTTGCTGCTATTACCATTATTATTATTATTATTATTATTATTATTATTATTATTAGTGGCAGTGGTAATAATTTAGGCCTGGGATTCTCAAAGCCTGTGTTGTGGGTCACACAAGGAAAAAAAAAAATGCACTCTTGAAACAAAATTTAAGTCCAAAACCAGCCATTTAATTATGACTGTAGCTATCACGACTGTCAGCTGTCACATTGAGAACTCATCGGGGACTTAAAAAAACACACACACACCACCACCACCATCACCTTCCACACAGAGTTTTAGTAGTGGAACGCAGCAGGCCAGGCAGCATCTATAGGAAGAAGCACTGTCAACGTTTCGGGCCGAGAACCTTCGTCGGGACTGACGAAATGTCGGCAGTGCTTCTTCCTATAGGTGCTGCCTGGCCTGCTGTGTTCCACCAGCATTTTGTGTATGTTGCTTGAATTACCAGCATCTGCAGATTTCCTCGTGTTTGAGTTTTATTAGTGCTGCCTTTTCCACTGTTTCTGTTCTCTCATTTAATCTATTTGTTCTTTTTAATTAAGCTCTGTAGTATTTGAAGTATGAAGTGTGGCAATAAATGAAATTATCACAATAAGAGTTACCACAATAAGATTAACAAATGGACAAAAATAAATTGATTCACTCACTAATCAGTGTGAGAAGTGACAGCGACGGGATGACGCAATCCTTCTGATGTCGGGCCTGTATTCTGTTGTGACACATGCAATGATGCAGCTGATGTGCTCTCTTGTGCAGATGTTGACTTACAGATAGTAGAAACGGACTGCTTGTATGATGTTATATTTGCAGTTTTTTGTTTGCATTGATCTGATTTTGCAGGGTAGTTGGCATTAAAACTGGCAGCATGCATAGTGTTGAAGTGCCACTTTAGATTTTCTGATTTGCAGACAGCTATGGACAGCATGTATATTAAGTGTGTCAGTTTAGCATTGGCATGGTCCTGTAAAATAAAACAAAACTGATCAGTCCAGCCAGATTTGACCTGACGGTTTTCTGGTCGACTTCGAGTTTTTTCTTGCAGGCCATGTTGTTCTTGGTTTAGGGTCCGTGACTTACTGCTCGTAACAATTCGCGTAGGTGACAGGCGGGTAGCTGGTGCGTGCTGCCATCTATTCGAGGACCACAGAGAGCGCGCAGTAGGTTACATGCTCTACTGGGGCGAAGGCCAAGTGTACATTGTGGGATGAGGTTAAAATGGAGCAGCGAGTGCTTTATTCACATGTTATGACAGGTGTGTTTACGTAGGTGCCAATGTGTCGGCGCAATCCAAACCTGGCCCGCAGTCCGCCTATTGGGGTTGTCTGGTATAGACCCTTGTGCTGACTCTTTAACCTACTCTGAGATTAACCTTGCCCTCCTATCAACCCCCCCCCCCCACATAACCCTCTCTTTCAATTATCTGTTCTTTAAATATCACTAATGTTTCTACCTCTATCACCACCCCTGAAAAGGCATTCCACACACCCACCACACTCTAATACTTCTAACATTCCCCACCCCATACTTTCCTCCAGTCACCTTAAAATTATGCCCTCTTATATTAATCATTTCCAAAGTGGGAAAAATCTGTAGCTGTCTACTCAGTCTATGCCAGTTGTGTGTAGATCTCTATCTGTGCCTCTCATATATTCCTCTTGTCAAGTCACTTCTTGTCCTCCTACATTCCAAACAGAAAAGCCCTAGCTCTCCCAGCCTATTTTCATAAGACATGCTCTCTAATCCAGGCAGCATCCTGATAAATCTCCTCTGCACCCTTTCTAAAGCTTCTATATGCTTTATATGAGGCTACCAGAACAGAACACAATATTCCAAATGTGGTCTGTCTAGGCATTTATAGAGTTGTAGCAATACCTCACGGCTCTTGAGCTCAATTCCCAAACCAATGAAGGCCAAGACTCCATAGTCTTTAACAGCCTCATCAATTTGCTCAACATCTTCGAGGGATCTATGGGCATGGACCCCAAGATTGCTCTGTTCTTCCACACTAAGAATCCTAGCAGTAACCCTATATTCTGCCTTCAAATGTGACCTTCCAAAATGAATTACTTCACACTTTTCCAGGTTGAATTCCAGTTAGCCCTGCATCCTGTCATTGTCCTGTTGTAACTTAGGACAACCTTCTATACTATCCACAACACCACCAACTTTTGTGTCATCTGCAAACTTAATAACTCCCCCTTCCACTTCCTCATCCAAGTCAGTTGTAAGAACCACAAAGAGAAGGGGGTCCCAGAACAGATTCCTTTGGAACATCATTAGTCACTGACCACCAAGCAGAATATGCTTCATCTCTTACCACCCTCTGCCCTTCTATGGGTAAGCAAAATCTGAATCCACATAGGCAAGTTTTCATGAATCTTGTGTCTACTGACTTCCTGAATGAGTCTACCGAGGGGGATCCCTTCCGAGAATCCATGTACACCTCAGCCATTTCTCTACCTTCATCATTGTGTTTTGCCATGTCCTCAAGCAATTCAGTCAGTCTCAGAAGCATGACCTGCCCTGAAGCTGGAGGACCAGTAGACCACTCTTAGCGTTGCCTCTACCATTTGACCTGTTTAGCACAGGTTACTCTACCAAGAGTGAAAGCACAAGGCTCTGACTCCAGCTAACATAGCTCTCTGGGTCATTGAAGCACGCAAGCCTGCAAACCCTATGACAAAGTTGTCCTTTTGGAGGGCAAAGAATAATCCTGATCTGAAGAAACTTTTGGCATAGTTACAATTCTCCACCAACGTTCTTGCAAATGCTATTTAACACACATATATGCTGACTATCCCTAATCAGACTCTGCTTCTCAAATGTTTGTTACTTTATTGTCACCAAACAATTGATACTCGAGCGTACAATCATCACAGCGATATTTGATTCTGTGCTTTGTGCTCCCTGAAGTACAAATCCAAGTAAATATAATTTAAATTTTTTTTTATAAATCATAATTAGAAAATAGGAAAGGGAAAGTAAGGTAGTGCTAGTTGGGTCTGGATATTTGGAAGGTACGGCTCAGATCCGGGTCAGGATCCATTCATCAGTCTTATCACAGTTGGAAAGAAGCTGTTCCCAAATCTGGCTGTACGAATCTTCAAGCTCCTGAACCTTCTCCCAGAGGGAAGAGGGACAAAAAGTGTGTTGGCTGGGTGGGTCGTGTCCTTGAATATCCTGGCAGCACTGCTCCGACAGCGTGCGGTGTAAAGCAAGTCCAAGGATGGAAGATTGGTTTGTGTGATGTGTTGGGCTATGTTCACTATATTCTGCAGCTTCTTCTGGTCTTGGACAGGACAACTTCCATAATAGGTTGAAATGCACCCTAGAAGAATGCTTTCTTAATCCTGTTTGTTGATCCTATCTCTAATAATCTTCTCCAATAATTTGTCTATCACTGAAGTAAGACTATAATTCCAGGGTGGTCCCTTCTCCCTTTCTTGAATGGTGTAACATTTTCCACCCTCTAATCAATTCACTCAAGCATTCAGATTTCTTTGCACCAGGCTATGATATTGCTTCAGACAGAGTTTCACATGGTAAAAGATGTCCGCAGTCCCACAACAGATGGTAGCTCAATCTCTCCATTCTCCTGACCTATGTGCGGGCATGACGTGTCAAGCAATTGTAACTTGACGAGGAACTGTATAGTTGCAGTTTTTGCTGAGTTTTGAGGCAAGGGTATGTTGCACTTAACCTCAGTGCTAACCTTCAACAGTAGCCATTTCAAAAAAAAAATTTGCATTAAGCACTAGGACAGAAAATTAATACCGTATGTTAAGACCACAGATCAATTTGGATATGGCTATTATTGGGGGAAATCACATTGTATGTTTTTAGAAGAAATTTGTGCAGTGATATTGCAGGACTGTTTCTAGTAAATATGTTGCAATGACTAGGGAAAAGCCTCATAATGGCACTGAATTCCGAATGATGCCGAACAGTTGTAAATTTATTAGTCAGTAATTGTACTTAATATCTATTGGCCTCACCTCAGACTTTGTTTCATTTGCAGTTGAACGGCGGAAAAGAGAGATGGAGAAAGCTTTGAACAATATGCTCATTACAGTAGAAGCACATTACAGTCGTGCAATTATGAAACTTCCAATGGCTGTGAGACAAATGAATTATTTGGAATACCTCGGTAAGTTATCTCGGACAACTTTGGAATATCTTGGATAACTGCTATGTACTTTTAATGAGCTTGGGAATATCTCCACAAATGTTAGTGATGCATTTTCTAGAATAACATGAGCCTTTATTATTTAAAGTTTATGGCAACTTTTAATTTTAAAAAAAAAAGCATTTTAAACTCTCCCCTCTGGAGTTTGGATCTGTGTAGCAGGGTCACCAATTTGCTCTGGTGGTGGAAATGTTGGAATTTCCCCGTTTAACTGACAAATCTGGGATTTCACAAGTACTGAGAGAGCCAGCAATTCACCATTGTTTTGTCAGGCAGTCCTCTGCTGGTTTCTTTCAAAGTGGAAGTCCTACTATGATAAATCTCCAGCTACAAAGTAGGAAATACACACCAGATTGAAGATGGGTGTAAGGAGTACCTGCACATCCACTTCAGTGGAGGATAGGATAGTGAAAGACTGATTTGTATTAGATAAGTTGTGTGTTTAAGTTCTTAAATTGACACACAAGTCTTTGAGCACCAATGGCATTGTCTGACAAACAACTAGGGAATATAGCTCACTCAGATATCAGTTTTGCAGCTATTTGGTCTTTAGCATATTTCTTGTACCACCCAGTGTTCCCTCCACAATTTCATTGTGCTATGAAGAGTCTTGTTACCATAATGTCCCTTCTGATAAGGGATCCAGCAGGTTTATAACTGCATTGTCAGGAGTCCAGCTGGTTGCTAGTACATTTTCAACTATAGTTTTCAAAATGTTAAATTATTTACTAAAATGTGCACAAACAATATTTGTTTGCACTTTACAAATCCATTCTAGGCTTGGAAATTAACATGATTCCTTCAGTATTTTCTTCAAACAGTTCTGATGTCATAACATGTAAGAATCCCTACCTTTCGCAGTCGGTGAATTGTTCAACTACCACACTCTCATGCAACCTTATGAAAGGGTGTTGTGGTAGTAAAGGCAACACAGCATAGCAGTTAGGGCCACACTATTACAGTTTGGGGCGTTGGAGTTCAATTCTGACATTGTCTATACATTCTCCCCTCTCTCTGGAATGTGTGGGCTTTCTCCAGGTGCTGTGAGTTCCTCCCACCTGCCCCTGTTCATTAAGTTTGTAAAATAGTCTTGTCAGTTTAACTAATGACATAAGAATGGATGTCCTCAGAACAAGGAATGCAGCCATTTGAATACTGCTATATAATTGCTATAAAGAAAGGTTTAAAATAAATGTTCATTAGAAGCTTTCTCCTTATGTGTTTGGGTTGCCAACGGACAGTGCATCATTTTCACTATGTTGGTAATTGCAAGTGTTTGGTTTCGTGAAGCAGTTTGTGACTTTGGCAACTTTTTAAAAAATCTCCACTTGTATGTGTATTACTAAATGCCTATTCTTATTTTGTTTCTTAAAGCTATGGGTGGAAGTGCAGAGGCGGTGGCTGCAGCTGAACAAGTAAGACTTTTCCTGATGTTGCATGTAACTTTTGTGTGCCTAGTGCAAATTGTATTGCTGCATTAAGGCTTGAATGTCTCTCTGGAGAGGTAAGATCTCAAAGACTTCCTTTATTAAGTAAATAAGACTTTATTACTTGATGCTAACTTGTGTAACTGATCATTGTTGCAAATTTATAGCAGCATTAGGATGTGAACTATCTAGTGAACAATAAACTTGGAGTTGGTTATGAAAATGTAATCAAGAGAAGCCAATTGAAAACACTTGAGTATCCAGTCGCAGCAGAGACTCTGCTGTACAAATTCCTTTATGGCACCCAGTGCAATAACAAATTGTATGCCCTTGCACCTGTCAGATAGCTGGTGCAAGAATTTCACTGCTTTTTAATGCAGTTAATTCCTCATTGTTTTGGCTTTAAATGGTAACTTGCAATGCGTGTGCATTCAAAGGGAGACTGTAATATTGTTATACAGAGCTTTGTCAGATCCCATCAGGATAACATGGTTAAATATCAGTTTAGGGGAAAAGTTCACAAAGTCTAAGGTTGAATTATGAGAATAGGCATTTTTGTGTTATGGTGATTTGAACTTTGTTGCTGCCTCATGCTCAATAAATTTATCAGTGATGCTAAAATTAAAGGTGTGATTGTGAGGTAAGCAAGTTCTAGCCTACTGTGTGTGTGTGTGTGCACGCGTGTACGCGCGCTAATAACCCTGACTAATCAGAAAAAAATGTTACAGAAACAGCAATGAAGAATCCTATATCTGTGTGCAACGGTATTCACACCCAAGTGAAGCTGTACCAGAGCTGTGTCCTGTCCACAGCTCTGGTACAGGCCAGAATGTTGGCGCACGACAGAGAAACGGATGGCAGACCTTCATTGCTGCCCTAAGCACCAGCAGTGTGACAAGTATTTAATACTTTGTATCAAAGGAAAGTGAGCTGCAAATTTAATTGTAGAGTGTAAAATTAATTAAAAACAGCATATTGTAAAGTACCTATTTCCTAAGCAAGGAGGTCGGTAACTAGGGAGAAAGGGCTTAAATTAATTGTTAGGATGACTGAAGGGGCTTTGTAAAGTATTATTTCATTCCAGAAGTGTCAGGTGTCTAGAGGTCATTGCTTGTAAGAGTGGTGATGGTAAAAAAAAATATGCTTATTGTATTTAAAGGGAACCTGGATGAGCATCTGTGCTATGACTTGGTCTATAAATCAAGAGCTGGAGAGTGGGATTAGGTTAAAATCAATACCTGCACACTGGCTGAGTGATTTACTGTACCGTGACTTTGTATTTATTTTTGTTATTAAATTGGAAGTATTTAAAATACTGAGATGGAGGAAGTTTTTCCCTAGGAGAAATTCAGAACGACAGGCGCAACTATAAAACTGAAGAGTTGCAACACTGCCTTGTAATTTAAAGCACTTCTTTCATAAGACACCAGCAACAAGAAATTCTCTTCAGATAGTAGCTGACCCTGGAATAATTGAAGTGTTCCTGATTGATTTTTATTAAAACTGTAATAAAACTTTTAGTAATAGGACTCAGCACAGATTATGTATGACTGAACTGACTTGGGCCCGAATAGGCTACTACGGTTCATCGATTGCATGTTGACAAGGCTGTGAGTCATGGATGCACTAATCACAGTGTAATGTACCTCAGCTATTTTAATTTTCACTTTCTTTTGTAGATAAACTATTAGTAGGTTTTTGTTAAGTTCCACTATTCCTAGAAAATCACAGGCTGTAATTTTAAAACAAAGAAAACATTTTACTTGGCTTTTGCCCTATTTGAAACCAGCAAACGCAATATTTCATTGTTCAATGATTTTGCCTGCTTTTGGAATCTTAG
Source organism: Hemitrygon akajei (assembly GCF_048418815.1). NCBI lineage: Eukaryota > Metazoa > Chordata > Chondrichthyes > Myliobatiformes > Dasyatidae > Hemitrygon > Hemitrygon akajei. The sequence goes on from NC_133155.1 coordinate 28,056,630, forward strand.
ATGGAGTCTCTAGCTATCTGGGCAATAAGGGCGACACAGTTGGAAAATTTATTTTATTTTTACCTTTGTTTACTACAGAAACGTATTAATGCTGCCTGTTTAGAAGTTGAAGCCATTGAATCAGAGATCCTGAAAGATGCTGCACAACTGAAGACTACAAGAAAACGTAGGCTATTAACAGTAATTTCAAAAATGTCCTGAGTCAATCTTTTCTAGATGAAAGCAGGAAAGTAAATGTTTAAATGAAATAAACTACACAAATAGTTATGTTTTTGACAGTTATTTAGTTTTCTGCTTAAGTGAAAAGCTGACTGCTTACAAATGATTCTTTTCGACCAAATTAGGAACCTGTTTCCCTCGGGCAGTGCCAATTTATTTGCATAAAAGTCATTGCGCAACTGTAGAAAATTACAGGACAGAAGGTTACTTGCTCGCACTAGTGTACTATTGAATTTAATTGTTTCCAGCTCTTGGTAAATGATTTGTAGGTTGCATTAAGTGTATTGAAATTTTTTGCTTCTACTGCATTTTCAGTGCTTCAATGCCCTCTTGATGGGGATAAAATAACCTTCCATTCCCATCTAATGTTTTCCATCAGCTATATTTGATTTGACCCCTGGTTATTGAGTTCTCTCCCAAGAGAAATGGATCGTTTCCATCCATGTATTTGGAATTTTAGACATCTTAATTAAATGTCATTTCAAAGGAACTCTCCCCAGCTTTGCTAATAATTAAACATCACAGCCCTGGCAACATTCTATTAATTCTGTGTTCACTAATGCTATTATATCTTCCCTGCACTTTAGCGATCAGGACTCTAATCACTGTTTTCCAAGTCCCAGTTTATATCTTTGAGCATGTCACGTCATCTCAGCTCTTACTTGATATTTTTGGTCAATGAAAGAAAGAATCCCATATACTGCCTTGGATAAAGTATCTAGACACCCCTTGTAATTCTGGGGGGTCTGGATGTGCACTCCAAGGTACCTCAGTCCCTCAGTACTGTTTGTTGAAATACTTCCTTTCCTTTGTTTTATTTCCTCATGTATTACCTCACATTACTGGATTGAATGCCATTTATCTCTTTTCTCACGATTTTCTTGCAACTGAATCAAATTTCTCACTATCAGATAATGCAACCACTTTTTAATATAATCAGAATCGTATGGCTACTTGCTTCATGTACCATTCTAATCACTGAAACGCATGCCTTTGTTAACCTTTGCTTGCAGTTGTCGCTTACCTTAATTCCTATGATCGTTTACTTTCCTGATAAGTATGTAGTGCAGGACTAATCTTAGTTAAGGGCAATGTACACTACAAAAGTCATAGTAGTACATTACCCTCCTTCCTATCATTGTGTGTCTGGCCATCCCTTAATGTTGATTAAAAAGCTGTTTAGTTAATAGCAAATAGTGAAATGAGTGAAGTCACCTGTTGTTTCTCTTAGGATATTTCAGTGATTGGGACTTGGCTGTGCAATGCAGATGTGACATTAAAATTAGAGGTCAAGTGACTTAGGAAGATAGTAATACACTTAAAGATAGAACTGTGAAGGTAGAATAGACAATAGACAGTAGGTGCAGGAGTAGGCCATTTGGCCCTTCTAGTCAGCACCACCATTCACTGTGATCATAGCTGATCATACACAATCAGTACCCAGTTCCTGCCCTCTCCCCATATCCCTTGACCCCGCTATCTATAAAAGCTCTATCTTACTCTCTCTTGAAAGCATCCAGAGACTTGGCCTCCACTGCCTTCTGGGGCAGAGCATTCCACATATCCAGCACTCTCTGGGTGAAAAAGTTTTTCCGCATCTCTGTTCTAAATGGCCTACCCCTTATTCTTAAACTGTGGCCTCTAGTTCTGGACTCGCTCATCAGCGGGAACATGCTTCCTGCCTCCAGTGTGTCCTATCCCTTAATAATCTTATATGTTTCAATCAGATTCCCTCTTATCCTTCTAAATTCCAGTGTATACAAGCCCAGTCGCTCCAATCTTTCAACATATGACAGTCCCGCCATTCCGGGAATTAACCTTGTGAACCTACGCTGCACTCCCTCAATAGCAAGAATGTCCTTCCTCAGATTTGGAGACCAAAACTGCACACAATTCTCCAGGTGGGGTCTCACCAGGGTCCTGTACAGCTGCAGAAGGACCTCTTTACTCCTATACTCAATTCCTCTTGTTATAAAGGCCAGCATGCCATTAGCCTTCTTCACTGTCTGCTGTACCTGCATGCTTGCTTTCATTGACTGATGTACAAGAACATCTAGATCTCATTGTACTTCCCCTTTTCCTAACTTGACTCCATTTAGATAGTAATCTGCCTTCCTGTTCTTGCCACCAAAGTGGATCACCTCACATTTATCCACATTAAACTGCATCTGCCATACATTCGCCTACTCGCCTAGCCTGTCCAAGTCACCCTGCATTCTCATAATATCCTCCTGACATTTCACACTGCCACCCAGCTTTGTGTCATCGGCAAATTTGCTAATGTTACTTTTAATCCCTTCATCTAAATCATTAATGTATGTTGTAAACAGCTGTGGTCCCAGCACCGAACCTTGCGGTACCCCACTGGTCACAGCCTGCCATTCGGAAAGGGACCTGTTAATCGCTACTCTTTGTTTCCTGTCAGCCAGCCAATTTTCAATCCATGTCAGTATTCTGCCCCCAATACCATGTGCCCTAATTTTGCCCACTAATCTCCAATGTGGGACTTTATCAAAGACTTTCTGAAAGTCCAGGTACACTGCATCCAATGGTTCTCCCTTGTCCATTTTCATAGTTCCATCCTCAAAAAAACTCCAGAAGATTAGTCAAGCATGATTTTCCCTTCCTAAATCCATGCTGACTCGGACTGATCCTTCTACTGCTATCCAAATGTGTCGTAATTTCCTCTTTTATAATTGACTCCAGCATCTTTCCCACCATTGACGTCAGGCTAACCGGTCTATAATTCCCTGTTTTCTCTCTCCCTCCTTTCTTGAAAAGTGGGACAACATTAGCCACTCTCCAATCCGCAAGAACTGATCCTGAATCTATAGAACATTGGAAAATAATTACCAATGACTGGTTAGGTAGCTGAGAATTCCTACTGCACAATGCAAAGTGTTGCACATTGATAGGGAGAATGAGAAGAGGTAGGATAAAATTGATGACAAACTTCTGACGATATGTGCGCATAGTTCACGAAAAAGATGCTTTAAGAAAAGCATTTGGAATCCTGGGCTTTATAAATAGATGCAGGGAGTACAAGTGCAAGGAAATTATGATGAATCTTTATAAAGCACTGACTTGTAGGTAGTGGTGAAGGGAGTTCCTTTCAGATAATTGTCCAGCCTTCTTTCAAATGAAGGACTTTTGTAGGGCATAGAGCCGAATGGAATTGCAGGCTGAATGGCATCCTGTTGTACCGTTTCCATTCACAAGACAGCACATCCCTATCATTGTAGGAGACTTCAATCAGGCCAGCTTGAGGAAGTCTCTGGCCAGTAAGCACCAACATCTCCCCTGCAGAATCAGAGGAGCTAACATACTTGACTACTGTTGCACCACTATTAAGAACCCTACCGTGCCATCCCACGCCTGCAATTCAGCAAATCTGATCACTTGGGTATGTTTTAGGCGCTTTAGATTTTTTATTGTTTCCGATGGTATAATATCCACAGAGCTCTGATCTCGGCATCATTGAGGCTGTCTGAGATGACTTGGAGTTACAGCCAAGTTCTCCAAGATGCTTGGAAAATCTTATCAGCTGATTTTCTTGAAAAACTTAAGGACAGTAGGTACCTGAGATGCAGTTTTTAAAGGCAAAGTGTGGTCACATCAAATATTGATTTGATTTAGTTTCTTTTTACTGTTTTTTTGCTCTTTATTGTAATTTTTTTGACATTTTATAAACTTCTCATTATTTTTGAAAGCATCTTCACTGTGTAAACTTTTTTACGTGTGCTTAAGACTTTTGCACAGTACTGTACTTAGTCACTGCTGTAAGCCAGGAATGAGGATGCAGTGCCGGTGGTGAGGACCATGACGGTGTGGTCAAGGGAAGTGGAGGGACACTTGTAGGACTGCTCTGATAAGTGGATTTGACAATATTCAAGGATTCATCTTCAGATCTTAATGAATATGCCACAGTTGTCATTCATTTCATCAAGACCTGTGTGGATGAGTATGTGACTTCAAGAACATACTGGAGATACCCAAACCAGAAGCCGTGAATGAACTGTGAGATTTGCAATCTACTGAGGGCTAGATCTGTGGCATTCACAATCAGTGATCGAGAACTCTTCTAGGAGTCCAGGTATAACCTACAGAAAGCTATTTTAAGAGTGGAAAAATAAAACAATTCTGAGCGACATTCAAGATAGAATTGGGTACATGTCAGCTCTGGCAAGGTTTGCAGGGTATCACTTCCTGCAAGGTGAAATCTAACGTCATAAATGGCTGTGATACTTCACTCCCAGATGAGCTCAACAGCTTTTATGCACACTTTGATGGGGAACATAAGACTACACCTGTGCAAATCCTTGTAGATCCTGGTGACTCTGTGATCCCATCTCAGAGACCAATGTTAGAACATCTTTCAAGAGGGTGAACCCTTGCAAGGCTTCAAGTCCCATTGGTATACCTGGTAGGGCACTGAAAATCTGTGCCAACCAGCTGGCTAGAGAATTGAAGGATAAACAGTACTCAATCTCACTGCTGCAGTTAGAGGTTTCCATATGCTTTAAAAGGGCATCAATCATCTGTTGGCCAAGAAAAGTCGTGGGATCTGCCTCAACAACTTTCGCCAGTTGCATCCACATTTACTGTGATGAAGTGCTTTGAGAGGTTGATCATGGCCAGAATTAACTCTTGTCTAAGCATGGGCACAGACAATTTGCCTACTGTCACAATAGATCTACAGTGGATTATCCAGCAATCTCACCGGTTCTCCACCTGGTCTTGGACCACCTGGACAATAGCGACACCTGCGAAAGGCTGCTGTTTATTGATTGCATCTCAGTGTTCACCATCATAATCTAAATACTAAGCAGCAAGCTCCAAAACTTGAGCCTCTGAACTTTCCTCTGCAACTTCCTCGCCAAATTCATCAAAGACATATCTGTTGTTGGCTGAATCTCAGGTGGTGACAAGGGGGCATACAGGAGTGAGATCTATCGACAAGTTGAGTGGTGTTGCAGCAACAACTTTGCACTCAATGTCAGTAAGACCAAGGAATTGATGTGGGCTTCAAGAAGGGGAAGTCAAGGGAACACACACCAGTCCTTATTGAGAAGTCAGCAGTGGAAAGGGTGAGTAGTTTCAAGTTTCTGGGAGTCAACATCTGTGTTCTATCCTGGCCCACCATATTGTTGCAATTACGAAGTGGACGTGCCAGCAGCGGGAGTTTGAAAAGGTTTGCTAAGTCACCAAAGACTAGCAAATTTCTACAGCTGTCCCATGGAGGGCATTTTAGTATGGAGGGGCCACTGCTCTGCAAGGAGTAAAGAACATCTTAAAAAAAAAAAAAGCATCTGTCATTAGACTCTCACCACCTAGGACATGACCATCAGGGAGGAGGTTAAGGAACTTGAAGATGCACAACATTTTAGAAACATTTCTTCAGCTCTGTCACCAGATTTCTGAATGGACAATGAACCCACGAATATTCCCGTCAAGAATACAACCTTGACATCTTCTGGATAGATCATTAAACCATACATTTCAGTTTTATGTCTCTTGTGTTTGTTTTTCGTCTTGAATATGATTCTGGAACTCTTGGAGCCTGTAATATGAAGTTTGGTGATTGCTTGAGTGTTTCAGTGTTCTGCAGTCTCCAAGAGGATTCCGGAAGGCAGAGACATCAGGCTGAGGGACAGGGTATGAGATGGTGTTTGACTATTTTGCTAATTAAAGCAATGAGGGAGATTGAAACATCAAGGCGAATGCAGAAGATCAGCACTAGCTACCTGCCTTTCTATTGCTAGGGGATCGCTTTGCTGCTGGAGATGAAAGGCCTGCCGCTGTGCCTGGAGAATGTTAGCTTGATTTTCTGGGATTTGGATGTAGACTTGGACTATAGGCTTTTTTTCCCTGTCTTACAGTTTTTTTTTTGCTTAAGGTTTCTTTGTGTGTGTGTGTGGGAGGCAGATTTGGAAGGGGTCAATGTGTCTCCATTTTTTTTTCAGGGAGGGGGGGATTTGGAGTTAATGATCATGTTGCCATTCTTGTTTTTGTGGCTATCTAGAGAAGAATTTCAGAGTTGTATACTTTGATAACAAATGAACCTTTGAACACTGCCTCACTTTTTTGCACTACTTATATATGTATGTGTGTCTATATTCTTATATATGTGTATATATTTCTTATAACTTGTAGTGTATTTTATGTATAGCACTGTACTGCTGCCATAAAGCAAATTTTATGACATGCACTAGTGATGATACAGCTGATTCTGATTTTCTGTTTTATGCTAGTTGCTATTAGGCTGGTTGAAATCTTCACAGTGATTGTTCCATTGTTTCTATATTTACACTTGTCTCTCTTTGACAAGAGATTCGCAATACACTCAGAAGCACAAGATCTTTTTATTAGTTCAACCTGTAGTAGCTATTCTGTAGCTCTTGGCATATTATTTCTACTACTACAAGATACTAAAACAATTTTCCTACTTTTCCTGTTCTATCTCATCTGGACATGCTGAACTAAGAATATAAGCAGCAGTTCCTACCCTTTAGCCATATTTCTGTAATCTCTGGAGCATTATTTAACAACCTATTCCTGTCCTGCAGTTTGACTATTTGCTTTGAGTTAGTTGAGCATCAAATTGGAGTAGTGTAGAAGGGAATTGGTTCATTGGCAGCAAAATAAAACTGCCCTTTTGGGGCGTGGAATCCGGTAAGTGCAAACCCAGTGTCACTGAATGAATGGTGCCTTGTCTTGTTGTCATTGCACATTGTGGAAATTTTAACAACCTATTCCCATTTCAGATTTCACTTTGTATTCTCAAGGATACATCTCTTGGTTCGTGTTCTCAAATACAGAGAAAAATCAAGGGCAAATAAAGAAAATAAAATCTAAAGCTGTTCAAGTTGGTTGATGCATAAATACCAAGGCCTATTGCAGTGTTAACTTTTGTGCATCTGTCCAAAAGTCAGCATTTGGGTTTGCTAATTTTCATTTAATATATGAATAATCTGGATTGCAATGTTGATGGCTTTGTGGCCGATTTGTGGATGATAGGTGGAGGGGCAGATGGTGTTGAGAAAGCAGTGAGTATGCAGAAGAATTTGGACTGATTCAGCAAATGAGCAAATAAGTGGCATATAAGTAGCAATGTAGAGAAGTGTAAGATCATGTACTTTGGTAGAAAGAATAAAGATGTAGACTATTTTCTCAATGGGGAGCAAATTCAGAAATCTGAGAGGTATAGAGACTTGGGAGTCCTAGTGCAGGATTGGCTAAAGGTTAACTTGCAGGTTGAGTCAGTAGTAAAGAAGGCAAGTGCAATGTTAGCATTCATTTTGAGAGAACTAGAATATGAAAGCAAGGGTATAAAGTACAAGGAATTGTTAGACTACTTTTGGAGGTGTTAGCAATTTTGAGCTCTATATCTTGAAAAGGATGTGTCAGCATTGGAAAGGGTCCAGAGGACGTTTACGAAAATAATTCTGGGGATGAATGGGGTTAATGTATGAGGAACATTTGATGGCTCTGAGTATGTACTAGCTGCAGTTTAAAAGAATGAAAGGAGATCTCATTGCAACGTATCGAAGATTAAAAGGCTGAGATAGAGTGGACGTCCAGGATGTTTCTAATAATGGGAGACTCTATGAACAGGGCACAGCCTCAGAATAGAAGAATGTCCCTTTAGAACCGATGAGGAGGAATTTATTCATCCAGAGGGTGGTGCATATGTGGAATTAATTGCCATAGATTGAGGCCAAGTTATTGCCTATATTTAAAGCAGAGGTTGATGGGTTCTTGCTTGGTAAAGGGGTCAGAGGTATTGGGGGAAGGCAGAAGAACAGGGTTGAGAGGAATGGCAAAGCAGACTGGGCCAGCTGGCCTAATTCTGTTCCTACGTCTTATGGTCTTATTCGAATTAGGATAGATGTTGAATCCAACTGTTTAATTGTTATTTCCTTTGCTGTTTCAGTAGCCTTTATATGCATAAGTTTAATGTGCCTCTAGTGGCTGTATAAAATATAATTCTGGAAAGCACTGAAAGCTTTGTTCTGCATTAAGTGAATAAGTACTTTCTAACTGGTAAATTCTTATCTATAGATTAGAATGGAATATTCTTATCTCAATGGGTATAAAATAGCTGAACACAAAGCAGTGCCATATTGGTCTTAATCTTAGCCTCTTTTCTGTAAACCTGCTACCTGCTTCTGCTCCCTCTGTTCTGTCAATTCTAAATAAAACTACCGTGAAGCAGAAAATTTTGTTTTGCTCCTGATTTCTAAAAGAACCTTGGATTTTAAATGCCAAAATCTATCGGGGATTATTCTTAGTATTATGTTAGTTAGTGATTTGATTAAGTCTAGCCATTTTCTCTACCTTTTCTAACTATAATACATGTCTATAAATGTTTTAATTTAAATACCATTACCCTCTAGGTAAACAAAAAGCAAAGCTTACCAATGACACAGTTGTAAACGAGAGTGAAAATGTTTCTCCAGCAGCCAAAATGCTACGGAAAGTGAGTATCTTTGTAATGGAGCTGTTGTAATCCACAAGAATACTTGAAAAGTTTTTGAAACACACTTCCTCAGTGGCTGGCAGAGATGGAAATGAAGAAATGAAGTTGGAGGTAGATTGAAACTTGATAAGAGGGTGAAGAGGTAAATTGGAATGGAGTTGATTTTACATTCGGATTATCCATGCTTTTATCAAATGGCGAAGCAGATTTAAGGGACTGATATACATTATATACATAATCAGTAGGTAAACAAATCTGCCTATTGCAATTTGACTAACAATTTAAATCTGCATAAATTGCATTTACTGTAATTGTAATATGAAATTAGAATGTAGGAGTGTTGTTCTCTACTCAAGCAACTCCAGTATAGTTTAACAAACTAGTCAGATGTGCAGTCTAACAAATTAAAATCTGTTCTTATGAAACTTTGGTTCAAAATTCCATAGTCAAAGACACTGATGGAACTTGATCAATGGTAGTCCTCAGGATTAGGGTTCTGCTGAAATTTAAGGATGTTTGATCTCTTTTTTTGTATGTATTGTTTTGATTATACAAGTTCTCCCAAGTCTAATATTCTGAAATGTTATTTTAAAAATTATTGTCCTGTAGGCTAAGCATGGCGTTACCTTCTCAGCTAAAAGTAGACCTCCATGTACCACAAATGGTCGGACTAGAAGGTAAATATTCATCAGTACCACACTCATCCACTTCCACTCTCCTGATGAGCTTACCAGTTGAGATTGCAAAGTGACAAGTACTTCAACTTTTAACATTTACAACCAAGCAGTAGCTTTGATTGGTGTAATATTTTTGCCACTTTGACCAATGTTTCAAATAACCTCTGATGTGGGTCTTCAATTGTTTTCAGCCTATATAGTTCTTGTCTACTCTGAGCATGTTCTATAACTGATGCATCCTTTGCATTTCCCATAGTAAATATCTTAAACTAGAAAAAAGCCAATTAATAGTGGAGCTCACCCACTATTCTGTGATCTAATGCCAGTACCAGTATTTACTTCATATTTTTTTTATTTTAAGCAGTCATGTACAGCAGAATATTCCATTCTGTCAGCTAATAGACCTAATAATTGAACACAAACGAGTATTCAACAATTGTAACAGTTTTTGCGTATAAAAATCTTTCCTAGTTTTTTTTTTTGTGCACTGCTGCCTGTTACTTTCCATGCATTCCCTGCCCACCCAATCATTTGCCTCTTAATATTACGGACAATTAACCTTCCCCCATATCCTCCTTGGTTTCAATACTAATTGCATAATCTTTTGTAATTGAGCTTTGACGTTCCAGTGCTAGTTGTACACTGCATTTTCCCAAATCTGCATTGTATTCCTTTAATGTATTGTCCAGGATTGATGTTTGTGGCATGATTATAATAAAATAGTTTTTTTATATAGCCATAATTCCCTCCATTGCATTTTATTGAAGTGTATTTTCCAAAAAGGTTGATTATAAAGCTCACTTTAGTATTTTACTAAGTTCAGTGGATTCCAGTTAATTGGGCCATATTTGGGACAACTTTTATATAAAAAAAAACAAAAACAAATTGAGAAAATAGTCAGGGTTCCCTTTGTTTAGTCGGGATACTGTTCTGCTTAATCGGGACAGGAAACTGTTTCTAACTAGATTCGGTCACGTGAACTTGTGTGGCTGTTAGACACTGCACCGTGCTTGGAAGAAAATTTTTAAATGGTGTTAGTTGTGTGTGCTTGTGCTTTATTATCCAGGTTGCTGGGTGCCAATTCAAAAAGGAGTCATTCCTGAAATTTTTTTTTTTATTACTTTGTCACTGCTTCTTGCAGGGAGGCGGTGAAGGGAATCGCCTATCTGCATTAGGTGTCCGCTAATTTTGTTCATTTAGTCAATCAAAAGAATATGGCAGCGTGAATAGGAAAAATTCCTCTGTCAGTAACGATGAAGAACTAATACTGTTTAATGGAACTGTAATATTAGTAGTGTTCTAAGCTGAACAATAAATAATGCTTGCCTTAATACCTTTTAACTATTTTGATGAAACATTGGCTAACTGGGGAGCTGCATATTTGGGCCAAAATGTACTGGTCCGGATGTATCCCAATTAACTGAAATCCACTATACTTGTGTACTGTTCTCTTTTTGTACTATTCTCTCAATGTGTGGCTTTCAAACACTGATTGGTCATCTAATTGATTTAAAGATGTCACTGAAGCTGCCTCATCGAGTTGAGTATTTCATTTATCAGAACTGCTTCATTTTTTTTTTTGGTATTTACTTTCTCTTGGCACCAATCAATAAATAGTGATGTTCTGGTTATACCAGGGGTGGCAGTTATAAAATGCTTCTGGTTGTTAATCACAATTGTATTTGCTAATTGTTCAGCAAGAATTTTAAGTAAAGGCCCTTAAAGCAATCAATCCAATTGTGATTGGTTGCCGTTCATCATTTTTTAATGATGGCTAGATTGATTTTTTTTAGGATAAGGATTTTAATCTGGAATTCATAATCAAATACTGAAATTTAAACATTTTCCTTTGAGATGCACCATTGTGACCTCCTGATTGTATCCTTTTTCAGATTATCATTTCTATAACCTGAGGCACAGTAACCTCAACGAATATTGTTTCATTGGTGCGATGCATAAGGGGTTTAAATTTTAATATACTTTGTAATTGATACTGAAATGGTCTCATTATTAGTGATTCTATAATATGCGGTACAACACTGAAAGTTTTGCACGAATATGTTTAACATCAAAACTTTTTGACAATGATGGGTTAATTGATCCAATTCACAAGTGCGAGCATTCAATCCAACACACCTGATTTGAACTTGGCTTGATATGGTTACCTGTACAATATTTTCTTTATCTTGTGTTCTGGTGTACAAGGATAAGAAACCAGGAGATTGACATCTGAACTAGAATTCTTTATACATTAACTGCTCTATTCTGCAGATTTTTTCCTCTTGTTCTCTAAACAGAAGAGGTAACTGAAAGCTTGTTCTCTGAAGATTAGCTTGGAATATGAAAGTAGCAAAATTCCTCTGTTGCTTGTAGATCCTAGGTGCTAAATTTGAGGTAGTTGGGGAACACTTTGCTGTTTTTTTTGCAGTTAATTTAACTTCTAATAATCTTTTCATTAAACAGGACAAGTCGAAACAAAGGACTCAGCTCTACAAATACTTCTGATATTTGGGGACCCACGCCGCTGATAACACCCAAGTTTAATCCACGGTTAGTTTAGCAAATATTTAGTGAAGCAACTAAACTGGAGGTTTTGTTCTCTATTCTATGAGATTGTCATTTCTTGGTATCAAAGATAAAACTGGGGTGCTGGTAAACCAATCTACACAAGAATCTTTATCATTTCTGATTATATGGGGAGGAAAAAAACTTGGTTTCAGAGGCTATATGGATTTATGTTTTTAAATGATTTTTGTATTTAGTAGCTGATGTCACCTTTATGATTCACCTAGACTTCCAAAGACAGCAACTCGTGCGCGGAAAGTAGGGGAGCGTGTATTTAGTTTCACAGGAAGCCCACTTGCTGATCCCACAGAAATGATAATCAGTGTTCCAACTGGGGATGGACAGGTGAGTTGAACTGACAAGAGTTCATTATAAAAATTTTGCAATTGTTTTCCATTGTTTTGTTCTCTAATTAAAGTGCCTACTAGCTTCTACTTGTTCTTTGGGCAGATAGAAAGCTGACTTGATTCTAACAAGTTTCATTTTGTATCCTGTACCGCAGAGCAAACAATTTATAGCCAGCAAAATTACCAGCACAGATTTAAGTCAACTGGATGACCACACACTTAAATCTTTTGAACAACTATCAGTAAGTATCTCATCTTTAAATGTATTGACTGATTGCATTTGCAAATGCCTTGAATAACTATAATATAGTTATAATTAATTACTAATGTGATCCTCTGTCAAGTCAGCTGTCCAAATTCTTGAGCCTTTATGCCAAATTCTTGAGCCTTTATGCATGTCTAATGTAATTTTCCATATTTATTAGTGACATTGAAAGTGCCTTTTCTTAACATTCAAGTAATTAACTTGGTTATCAGTTTTTAGAGCAGAATGTGAGAGATGGGTAAAGGAAAAGAGTATGGCAATCTTGCTTAAACATTGTGTAAAAACTGAAGGAAAAATGCTTGTTTCTTGAGAAAAGCTGGAAATTATAAAATGTTAATTTCCTAGCACTGGAAAATATTTATCTCTTAGCTATGAAAAGCATATTGTGAATTGTGCATCTCCAGTTTAGTTGTGTAGGATAATGCATCACTGAGCCCCTTTTTTGAGATGTAAATTTAGATGATCAGCAATAAATATTACATCATTTTGACTAAGTCATTTATAAATTCATTAGCCATTAAGTCATTATTAAATGACTAACCTATTCTCTTATTTGATCTAAGTTATGATATCTCCATGAATGTAGTTTTTAAAAAAAAAAAGAACACATCCAAAAATCACTTTCAACATTGTTTACATTTTTCCTCCCGGTAGGTGACCAAAATTGCTCCAAATACTCTAAATTAGGCTTCACCGATGTCTTGTATAACTTTGACATAGCATCCCATCTCCTGTACTCAATCTTTGATTTGATTTTTTTTTTTTTTTTGGAAGGCCAATGTGCCAAAAGCTTTCTATATGACACTATCTACCTGTGACACCATTTTCAATGAATTGGGGACCTGTATTCCCAGCTGGTCCTGAAGCGCAGGACCTCACACTTATCTGCATTAAATTCCATCTGCCATTTTTCAGCCCATTTCCAGTTGGTCCAGTTGCAAACCACGATAGCCACCTTCGCTGTCCACTACACTCCAGTCTTGATGCAATCTGCAAATTTACTGATTCAGCTGCCCATGTTAGCATCCTCATCATTTATATAGATGACAAATAACAATAGATCCAGCACTGATCCTTGCAGCACAACACTAGTCAGGGACCTCCAGCAGCCATCTACTACTACTCTAGTTTCTTCCACAAAGTCAATGTCTAGTCAAATTTACTACATCATCCTGGATGCCAAATGGTTGAATCTTCTTGACCAACCTCCCATGTGGGACCTTGACAAATGCCTTGCTAAAGTTGACGATGACAATATCCACTACCTGGCCTTCATCAGCTTTCCTGTTAACTTAAAATACTAAGATTGTTTAACCATGATCTACCATGCACAAAGCCAGACTGACCATCTTTAATCAGTCCATGTCTATTCAAATACTTAGATATCCAGTCCCTTAGAATACCTTCCAATAACTTTCCCACTACTAATGTCAGGCTTACCGGCCTATAATTTCCTAGTTTATTTTTAGACCCTTTCTTAAACAGTGGAACAACCTTGGCTATCCTCCAATCCACTGGTACCTCTCCTGTCTCTGCTAAGGCCCTGGCAACTTCTGCACTTTTCGAGGGAATAATTAACCAGAATTAACTGTGTTGGCTTGAAAAATAGGTGAGAATTGAGCAATAAATGTTACAAACTACAGCATTCTGATTAATTTTCTCTTTTTTGTAGCATAAACTCAATGAAGTGATGAAGATGAGAAAGTGAAAACAAAGTTGACAAAATATAATTCATGTGACTTGTTTGAAATTTGACATATGGTTTGTAGTAAATAAACATTTATTAATAAACATTATGGATTTTACCTTCGGAAGGAATAACATTGCTGATTTAAATTAACAACTGCACAAGCAAGCTGTTCTTGTCACTGAGTTTCATGCAGTGCTTATTTCTGCCTTGACCTTGCATTGAATTTTCTTGTTTTTTTTCTTGTATCCTTACCTTCAAAATAAAGTTGTTATTGTGTTAAACAGTTCTTGTAGTCATGCAGAAGAGAAGCCAGTCTTCAGCCCATCTGGTCCGTGCAAAACTGTTATTCTACCTAGTCCCATTGACCCGCACCTGGACCAAATCCCTAATGGGATAGCCTCCTCAGGTTCCCCTGTCTATACCCCTCATAAATTCTAACCCATTCAACCTTACCCTGTAACTCAGGTCCTCAAGTCCTGGCAAAATCATTGTAATTTTTTGTACATTTCAATCTTATGAGTATCTTTCCTATGGATAATTGACCAGAAATGGACATAATACTCCTAATTTGTTGTCCTCAACATCTAATGCCACTTCAACATAACATCCCAAATCCTGGGCTTGATACTTTGATTTATGAAGACCAATGTGCCAAAAGCTCTCATCCTTGGTGTCCATTATGCTCCCAATCTTGGAGTTGTCTGCAGATTTGTTGATTCATTTTAGCAGGTTATCATCCAAATCATTAACGTAACAACAAACGACAACAGACCCAGCACCAATCCCTGGAGCACAGCACTCCAGACAGGCCTCCAGTCAGAGGCAACTGTTAATGACCATTCTGGCTTTGCTTGCTAAGCCAATGTTGAATCCTATTTAATGGTCTCCTCTCGGCAGCCCATGGAGTAAGACGTGTTGGCGCTACACCTTCCTTTTACAACTTACTTTCCACTGCTAGTTTTGTTTAAACTTTGAAGATTTATTACTTTCAGTAAAGGATTTACAATTAAATTACGATGGCTGGAACCCAAACTGGAATCGAATTAAGAGGTGACAAAATTGTTTCTAAAACTGAATAAACAAAGGCGGCAGAGGAAGTCTCTACTACAAAAAGAATGTTTTCTTTGCAAGATATTAACACCAAGATCGGAATGGTGGACAGATAATCTCATATTCAGTAACTTTAAGAAGGAAAGCTAAAGTGGAGCTTTTAGTTAAAGAAATTTAACAGGATTTCAGAAATAAAGCTTATTCAGTAACCCCTAGTGAAGATTTATATAAGGAAAGGGTGAAACTTCAAACACAGCATGATCTGCTTTTGACTTTTCCCATTGAGCAGCAATTTTTGAAATCTAAGTCAATTTTATATACATGTGATAGGTTAGGTAAATTGTTGACTGGTCAACTTAAAGCAACTAAGGCAGATTTTGAAAATACAAAACTGATAGAACTGAAACATCAGATTGTCAGGAAATCAATAAGGTATTTTTGGATTTTTACTCTAACCTTTATAAATCTGATTTTCCAGACAACACTACTTTTATGAATAGATTCTTGCAAAGATTGAATATACCCAAAATTTCTATTCAAAATATGAATACATTAGATGCACCTATTAAACGAGAGGAAATAGTAAGGGCTATATCCTCTTTTCAATCAGGTAAAACTCTGGGACCGGATGGGTTTACAGTAGAATTTTGTAAGAAGTTTACTGAAATACTTACACCTCATTTATGCCAAATTTTCTCTGATTCTCTATCTTCTGGGACCCTCCTGAAAACTTTCAATGAGGCATCAATTTCATTAATTCCCAAAAAAGATGATTTATCTGAATGTGCCTCTTACAGACCAATTTCCTTATTAAATGTGGATTCTAAAATTCTTTCTAAGATTTTGGCTAACAGGCTCGAGAATAATTTACCTAAGGTTATTTCTAAGGATCAAACTGGATTTATTAAGAATAAATATTCATATTTTAATATTCTGAGATTATTGAACATTATTCATTCCTCTCCATCTAAAGAATCCGAATGTGTTGTTTCCCTTGAAGCGGAGAAAGCCTTTGATAGGGTAGAATGATCTTATTTATTCAAGCTTTTAGAAAGATTTAATTTTGGTCCAGGTTTTATTTCCTGGATTAAACTGATCTATCCAGCTCCTATGGCAGCAGTTATAACTAACAATCAAAAATCTCCTTATTTTAAGCTATACAGAGGTACCAGGCAGGGTTGACCTCTTAGTCCGCTGTTATTCAACCTGGCTTTAGAACCTCTTGTTATTGCTCTTCAGGACTCCAACAATGTTCAAGGTTTTCAGAGAGGAGATAAAGTGCATAAGGTTTTGTTGTATGCAGATGATTTGTTAGTTTATATTTCAGATCCTAAAATCTATTCCTTCTGTGTTATCTATATTTTCTGAATTTAGTAGTTTTTCTGGATATAAATTAAATTTGCACAAAAGTGAGTTATTTCCTATTAATTATGAGGGAATCTGCAGTTGCTGGAAATTCAAACATCACACACAAAATGCTGATGGAACACAGCAGGCCAGGCAGCATCTATAAGGAGAAGCACTGTCAACGTTTTGGGCTGAGACCATTCGTCAGGACTAACCAAAAGGAAAGATAGAGATTTGAAAGTAGTGGGGGAAGGGGGAAATGCAAAATGATAGGAGAAGACCAAAGGGGGTAGAATGAAGCTAAGAGCTGGAAAGGTGATTGGCGAAAGTGATACAGAGCTGGAGAAGGGAAAGGATCATGGGACGGGAGGCCTCAGGAGAAAGAAAGGAGGGAGGGGGAAGCAGCAGAGGGAGATGGAGAACAGGCAGAGAGAGAGAAAAAAAACAACTAAGTATGTCAGGGATGGGGTAAGAAGGGGAGGAGGGGCATTAACAAATTAGAGAAGTCAATGTTCATGCCATCAGGTTGGAAGCTACCCAGCCGGTATACCACCTTGAGATTTATTTTCTTGTAGGCATTTACAAGGAAAAAAACATAGAATTTTATGAAAAGCTATATAAGTCTGACAAACGCTAATGTGGAAAAGAAGACAAACAGCATAAACAAAAATAATGCCGAGAACATGACTTGTAAAGAGTCCTTGAATGTGAGCCTGTAGATCATAGGATCAGTTCTGAGTAATGGTGAATGAAGTTATCCACGGCAGTTCAGGACCTTGTTGGTTACAGGGTAATAACTGTTACTGAATCTAGTGGTGTGGGACCTAAGGCTGCTATACCTTCTTCCCAATGGTAGTACAGGTCCACAATCCCTTATCCGAAATTCTGAAATCCAAAAAGCTCCAAAAACCAAAGGTTTTCTCGCCAACAGCTGACGTCACTCAGGTGTGACGTGGCAGCACTAGCAGAGGCCGCCAGACGTCAGTTGTGGCTCAGCGCTCGTACTGGTTACACGTGCATTTGCAGTTCGCTGGTATTTTGTGTTCACTGTTGACTTTGTGTTTAATTTCACTGTGAAAATGTCAAAAAGAGCTGCAGATACCCCTATGGGTAACAGTGAGGAAAAAGAAGGAAACATCTATCATCAATAATGCAGAAAGTGGAGTTATTGCAGAAGCTTGATCGTGGTGTGTCTGTGTGCTGTTTTATTGAAGAATATGGTGTCGGAACTACCACTGTATTTGATTTTTTTAAAAACAGACAAATTACTGAAGTTTTATAGTGACAATGATGTTCTACATTTATTCCAATAAGTCATTTATCATATGTTTGATTCAGTTCATTTGAAGCTGTGTATTTTTGTTTTATTGAATGTTTTTGTTGGAAGTAAAATATTTTTTGTCATGATTCTCAAAACACTATAGTATAACAACTATTTACATTGTATTGGGTATTATAAGTAATCTAGAGATGATTTAAAGTATATGGGAGGATGTGCATAGGTCTGGAGTCCTGCCAGCACTGAGACAGGTTAAATAAGGCACTTGAGCATATGTGGTTTTTTTTCTAGCCGTGGTGATGGGGTACCGGAACCAATAAGGAGGGATTCTGAATTCAGAAATGCAACTGGCCGCAAGGATTTCAGATAAGGGATTGTGGACCTGTATATCTGTCAAAGTCCTTGGGACTCTCCTTCAGAGAAAACTAATGCCTTTTAGCCCTCCTGAGTTCCTCCTTAAGTGCTTTCTTGCATTTCTTACACTACTCAAACACCTCATTTGTTCCTTGCTGCGCCTTCTTAACAAGGGCTTCAGAGCCCCTCCGGTTCCTTAAACCTGTTACAGGCTACTCCCAATATTTCACTTTTGAATGCCTCCTACTTACCAAGCATCCCTTTGCAGAAAACAACTTATCCCAGTC
The DNA here is from genome assembly GCF_048418815.1 of Hemitrygon akajei. Taxonomy (NCBI): domain Eukaryota; kingdom Metazoa; phylum Chordata; class Chondrichthyes; order Myliobatiformes; family Dasyatidae; genus Hemitrygon; species Hemitrygon akajei. The sequence continues at coordinate 28,075,189 of NC_133155.1, forward strand.
CACAATGGCTAGATTCTTTCTGATGCCATCAAATTGGCCTTCGTCTAATTTAGAGTATCAACTCAAGGACCAGTGCTATCTTTCTGTCTATTTAAGATCACTAGATTCAAAGTGTTCCCCTACACATTTCTGCCACCTGCCTTGTCTATTTATTAAGGAAACATTCCTGAATACATTTGATGAACTTTATCTCATCCAGTCCTTCTATAGTATGGGAGTCCCATTCGAAAAGTTAAAATGGTCTACTATCGTGTTATTTTTCTTGTAACTGTTTCCGATCTCTGCTAATTTGCTCCTGTAAATCAGATTGACTATTGGGTGGTCAATAATATAATCCAATTTAATTTGGCCAACACTTTTCCTTTCTCATTTCCAGCCCGATAGCCTCAGCAGTGAGCTCTCCAGTCTATCCTATTTAAGCACTACTAAAATAAACTACTAACACACAGCTTATGGCAAGGTCTGCACACAATTGCAGACTTCGAAGCTAAATGTAGTGACGCTGCCAACATCACTGCCTGTCTCCCAGATGAGCGAAATTTTTTTTACATACTGTTCAATGTCACCAACACTGAGCCAGTGATGCGACTTGCTCCTTTGTCATCGGAGGCCGAGGTACACAGGTATTTCCAACAAGTGGACAGCCGCAAGGCTGCGGGACTAGACAGTATCCCAGGCGGGTACTCAGTATGTGCGGCACAACTGGCAGGTGTGTTTACAGGTATTTTTAATCTCTCTCCCAGTGCAGAGTGCCTTCCTGTTTCAAAACATACACCAGTGCTTATTGAGAGGCTGGTCAAGGACTACAGCTGCAGCATGCTACCACCCACACTCGGGCTCCCTACAATTCACCTACCAACACAACCAACAATGATGCAATAACTACAGCTCCACATCGTCCTGACACACCCGGAGAGGAAGGATGCTTATATGAGAATGCTGTTCTTAGACTACAGTTCAGCATTTTTAAATAAAGATTTTTACTCATGTATTTGAAGGGTGTAAGGAATAAAGTCAATGCAATTCATTCAACACCATAATTTCCTCCAGGCTTGACAAAAAGCTCAGAGACCTCGGCCTTCACCCTGCCTTGTGCAGCTGGATCCTGGACTCCCTGTCAGATAGCTGGCAGGTATTAAGAGTGGGCTCCCTCACCTCTGACTCTTAACACAGGAGTCCCCTCCTTTATTCTCTGTACACCCATGACTGTCACCAACCTTAGCAGGTGATACTATATTGATTGGTCTTATCTCAAATAATAATGAGGCAGCCTACGGAGAAGAAGTCATCACCCTGACACTGTGGTGTCCAGAAAACAACCTCTCCCTCAATGTCGCAAAAACAAAGGAGCTGGTAGTGGACTACAGGAGACAGGCTCACCCCTATGACATTAAAGAATCTAGGGTTGAACAGCTTCAAGTTCCTCAGTACTGTATACACATCACTGAAGATCTGTACATGCCAGCTGTGAGGTGAAAAAGCACAACAGCACCTCTTTAACCTCAGATGGTTGAAAGAGTTGAGTACGGGTCCCCAAATCCTAAGGACTTTCTACAGGGACACAATCGAGAGCATGCTGACTGGGTGTATCACTGGCTGCTATGGGAACTGTGCTTCCCTCAATCACAGGACTCTGCGGAGAGTGGTGCAGACAGCCTAGCACATCTGTGGATGTGAACTTATCACTATTCAGGACATTTGCAGAGACGGGTGTGTAAAAAGGGCCCGAAAGATCATTTTGGAAACCAAGTCACCCCAACCACAAACTGTCCCAGCTGCTAACATCTGGGAAACGGTACCACAGCATAAAAGCCAGGACCAAAAAGCTGCGGGACAGTTTCTTCCACCAGGCCATCAGACTGATTAATTCACACTGACACAATTGTATTTCTAATCTACATTGACTGTTCTATTGTACATCTTACTGTACATACTATTTATTACAAATTTCTATAATTTGCACATTCAGACAGAGGATTTTAACTCCTCCCGTATGTGAAAGATGTAAAAAATAAAGTCAATTCAATAAGCAGTACCCCAGAACATTAAGCTGCCAGTTCTGTCCCCCCACTCCCTGTAACCAAGTCTTACTAATAGTTAAAAATATTATAACTCCACATGCTGATCCATAATCTATGACGTTGCATTGAAATGATCATAATTCAAAAAATTGGTCTCGCCATTCTCAACCTTTTGATTCCTGCCTTTGTAGGTTTAACATCTGCTTTACCCACAACCAGTCCACTGGCTGTTCTGGCACGTTGGCTCCCTTCTACCTGCAACTCTAGTTTAAACCCCCCTGGAGATTAACCAGCAAAATTTCCTGCAAGTACACACATCCCCATCCAGTTCCTTCCCAATTGTACAGTTCCCATCTTCCCTGGAAGAGAGAGTCCAAAATTCTGAAGTTATGTCACAGCTGCAGAGAAGGTGGACATCATGGAGGGGATGTCTACGGAGTCTCTGTGGGTGGAGGTTAGGAACAGGAAAGGGTCAATAACTCTACTGGGTGTTTTTTATAGGCTGCCCAATTATAACAGAGATAATGAGGAGCAGATAGGGAAACAGATCCTGGAAAGGTGTAATAATAACAGAGTTGTCATGGTGAGAGATATTAATTTCCCAAATATTGATTGGCATCTCCCTAGAGCAAGAGGGTTAGATGGGGTGGAGTTTGTTAGGTGTGTTTAGGAAGGTTTCTTGACACAATATGTAGATAAGCCTACAAGAGGAGAGACTGTACTTAATTTGGTATTGGAAAATGAATCTAGTCAGGTGTCAGTTCTCTCAGTGGGAGAGCATTTTGGAGATAGTGATTATAATTCTATCTCCTTTATAATAGCATTGGAGAGAGATAGGAACAGACAAGTTTGAAAAACTTTTAATTGGAGTAAGGGCAATTACGAAGCAATCAGGCAGGAACTTGGAAGCTTAAATTGGGAACAGATGTTCTCAAGGAAAGGTACAGAAGAAATGTGGCAAATGTTCAGGTGATATTTATGTGAAGTTCTGCACAGGTGCGTTCCAATGAGACAGGGAAGTTACGATAGGGTACAGGAACCATGGTGTACAAAGGCCATTGTAAACCTAGTCAAGAAGAAAAGAAAAGCTTACAAAAGATTCAGAGAGCTAGGTAATGTTAGAGATCTAGAAGATCATAAGGCTAGCAGGAAGGAGCTTAAGAAGGAAATTAGGAGAGCCAGAAGGGGCCATGAGAAGGCCTTGGCAGGCAGGATTAAGGAAAACCCCAAGGCATTCTACAAGTATGTGAAGAGCAAGAGGATAAGATGTGAAAGAATAGGAACAATCAAGTGTGAAAGTGGGAAGTGTGTATGGAACTGAAGGAAATAGCAGAGGTACTTAATGAAATCTTTACTTGTATTCACTATGGAAAAGGATCTTGGTGACTGTAGTGATGACTTGCAGTGGACTGAAAAGCTGGAGCATGTAGATATTAAGAAAGAGGATGTACTGAAGCTTTTGTAAAGCATCAAGTTGGATAAGTCGCCGGGACTGGTTGAGATGTACTCCAGGCTACTGTGAGGAGGCGAGGGAGGAGATTGCTGAGCCTCTGGAGATGATCTTTGCATCATCAATGGGGCTGGGAGAGGTTCTGGAGAATTGGAGGGTTGCGGATGTTATTCCTTTGTTCAAGGAAGGGAGTAGAGATAGCCCAGGAAATTATAGACCAGTGAGTCTTACTTAAGTGGTTGGTAAGTTGATGGCGAAGATCCTGAGAGGCAGGATTTATGAACATTTGGAGAGGTATAATAAGATTAGGAATAGTCAGCATGGCTTCATCAAGGACAAGTCGTGCCTTACAAACTAACTGAATTTTTTGAGGATGTGACTAAACACATTGATGAAGGTAGAACAGTAGATATAGTGTAAATGGATTTCAACAAGGCGTTTGATAAGGTACCCCATGCAAGGCTTATTGAGAAAGTAATGAGGCATGGGATCCAAGGAGACATTGCTTTGTGGATCCAGAACTGGCTTGCCCACAGAAGGCAAAGTGTAGTTGTAGACGGGTCATATTCTGCATGGAGGACGGTGACCAGTTGGGTGCCTCAGTGATCTGTTCTGGGACCCTTACTCCGTGATTTTTATAAATGAGCTGGATGAGGAAGTGGAGGGATGGGTTAGTAAATTTGCTGATGTCACAAAGGTTGAGGGTGTTGTGGATAGTGTGGAGGGCTGTCAGAGGTTACAGTGGGACATTGATAGGATGCAGAACTGGGCTGAGAAATGGCAGATCGAGTTCAACCCAGATAATTGTGAAGTGGTTCATTTTGGTAGGTCAAATATGATGGCAGAATATAGTATTAATGGTAAGACTCTTGGCAGTGTGGAGGATCAGAGGGATCTTGGGGTTCGAGTCCATAGGACACTCAAAACAGTTGTGCAGGTTGACTCTGGTTAAGACAGCATATGGTGTATTGGCCTTCATCAATCGTGGAATTGAATTTAGGAACCGAGAGGTAATGTTGCAGCTGTATAGGACCCTGATCAGACCCACTTGGAATACTGAGCTCATTTCTGGTCGCCTCACTACAGGAAGGATGTGGAAACCAAAGAAAGGGTGCAGAGGAGATTTACAAGGATGTTAACTGGATTGGGGAGCATGCCTTATGAAAACAGGTTGAGGGAACAAGAGGGTACAGGTTTAAGGTGCTTGGGAGTAGGTACAGAGGAGATGTCAGGGTTAAGTTTTTTACGCAGAGAGGTGAGTGCGTGGAATGGGCTGCTGGCAACGGTGGTGGAGGTGGATATGATAGAGTCTTTTATGAGACTTTTTGATAGGTACATGGAGCTTAGAAAAATAGGGGGCTATGGATAATCCTATTAATTTCTAAGATAGGTACATGTTCATCACAACTTTGTCAGCCAAAGGGCCTGTATTGTGCTGTAGGTTTTCTATGTTTCCAACTTAGCAGCAGCAGATAAATGCAATACATAGTATAGAAGAAAAAATAGATAATAAGTAAATCAATTACAGGATATGTATATTGAATAGATTAAAAATTGTGCAAAAAACAAGTAATATGTATTTTTAAAAGTTGTGTAGTAGTCAAGGGTTAAATGTCCAAACTTGGGAATCAGATGGCAGAGGGGAAGAAGCTGTTTCTGAATCACTGAGTGTATGCCTTCTGGCTTCTGTACCTCCTACGTGATGGTAACACTGAGAAAAGGGCATACCCTGGGTGCTGGAGGTCCTTAACAATGGACACTTCCTACCTGAGACACCACTCCTTGAAGATGTCCTGGGTACTTTGCAGGCTAGTATCCAAGATACAGCCAACTGAATTTACAACCCTCTGCAGTTTCTCTTGGTCCTGTGCAGTAGCCACCCCCACCCACCCCATACCAAACAGTGATGCAACCTGTCAGAATGCTCTCCTTAGTACATCTATAGAAGTTTTTGAGTGTATTTGTTGACATACCCAATCCCTTCAAACTCCTCAGTATAGTCGCTGTCTTGCTTCTTTATAACTGCATCGATATGTTGGGACCAGGTTAGATCCTCAGAGATCTAGACAGCCAGGAACTTGAAACTGATTACTTTCTCCATTTCTGATCCTTCTTTGAGGATTGGTATGTGTTCCTTCCAGTTATTGAGATTGTGGTTTTCCGGTTATGAAGTCGAGGATCCAATTGCAGAGGGATGTACAGAGACCCAGCTTTTGTAACTTCTCATTCAGGATTGTGGGTAAAATATTATTAAATGTGGAGCTATAGTCGATGAACAGCATCCTGACGTAGGTGTTTGTGTGGTCCAGGTGGTCTAAAGCCGTGTGAAGAGCTATTAAAATTGTATCTGCCGTTGACCTATTGTGGTGATGGGCAAATTGCAGTGGGTCCAGGTCCTTGCTGAGGCAGGAATACAGTCCAGTCATGACCAACCTCTCAAAGCATTCATCACTGTAGATGTGAGTGCTACTGGGTGATAGTCATTAAGGCAGCTCACGTTATTCTTATTAGGCCCTGGTATAATTGTTGCTTTTTTTGAAGCAAGTGGGAACTCCTACCCTTAGCAGTGAGAGGTTGAAATTGAATACTCCCGCTAGTTGGTTGGCACAGGTTTTCAGAGCCTTACCAGGTACTTCACTGGGATCTTCCACCTTTGCTAGTGTTCACTCTCTTTAAAGACAACCTAACATTGGCTTCTGGAACAGAGATCACAAGGTCATCAGGTGCAGCAGGGAACTTCACAGCTGTAGTTGTGTTCTCACTTTCAAAGTGCGCAAAGAAGGCGTTGAGTTCATCTGGTAGTGAAGCGTCACCGCCATTCATGCCATTGGGTTTTGTAAGAAGTAACGTTGCAAACCTGCCAGAGTTGTACATCCGATGTCGCCTGTGGTGGATATCCACTTCTTGGGCCCCTTGCTCATGTTTGCTTATCTCGCTTTCTAAACACAGCAGCTGTTGTGTCCTTATTGTGAGTTCATGACAACACTACATTTCATCAATATGATAATTGAAATATGGATATATATGTATATAAAGCAAAGGTGCAGTTTCAAAGCTCTACCAAAAATACACTTTTCATCTGTCAACTTCAATGTGTACCAATTCCTTTCCATAATATCCTCTCCTTCATCCTGTTATTTCACACAAAAATCATAAAGTATAACAGCCATTATTAAAATACCAATAGTTATTCTATAATGAAGAATAGTTGTTCACCATTCACATGACCACCATCTACCTCCCAGAGTGTAATAGTTGTGATTCTGATCCCCTAATTTCATAATCTCTGGTAATTTCTTGAATGTGGTTTGCCAAGTTAGTTATATTTTCTGATTTGTCAGGTATGTAAACCCAAGTGCCCCCTTTTTCTGATAGAATGATGTCCAAACCCATTTTGTTCTGTCATGTTACTGTACAAAGAGCTATCGGTTCTGCCGACAACTTGGTTAATGCTTGCAGGGGTTTGATCAAAGGCATGTGTGGTTTTATTTGCGATTTTATCAAAGCCAGTCTCACAGCCCCGTATCCCGGAAAGGCAATCATAAAGAATCTCTTGGCCTCTATTATGGACCTCTGGTGCTGCCAGACCAGAGGATGGTGAAGTAGTGATGCCGAGTGTCATATGTGGGGCCTTGCATAGGTAAGATACCAGCTGCCCTGCTGGAGCCATGGCTCTCTCCACTTCACCTCATACTCAGGAGATGGGCCTGGCAGCCGGGGGTAGGCCCAGTAATCACATACACGTCCAGTGCTGTTCATCGAATGGGGAGGAATGAGATATATATATACTTTTACCGCTCCCCAGATTGGGGCCCTGCTCTTCTAGTTGCAGTGACATGATGTCAGTTGATAGAGTGGCCCTAGATTGGGGCCCTACCTTTCTAGTTGGAGTGACCTGATGTCAGTTCTTCAGTTCCAGGAACAACCATTTGAATCCCTCTCTCAATCATTGAGGAGCCATCAGTGTATAAAATCAAATCTTTGGCAGAGTAATAGCCAACAGGATGCTGTTGGTCTCCATGCTCTTGAATTAAGACTGCCATCAAGTGGTTCTTATTGACATACATTCTCAATGGAGGTGCAGTCAAGTCAAGTCAAGTCACTTTTATTGTCATTTCCACCATAACTGCTGGTACAGTACGTAGTAAAAATGAGACAACGTTTTTCAGGACCATGACACAGTACAAAAACTAGACTGAACTACGTTAAAAAAAACAACTACAACAACACAGAGAAAGCTACACTAGACTACAGACTACAGTACGCAAGGTCACCTTTAAAGTTTAAAATGCTTTCAGTTGTTCTTCATTAAGAGTCACAGGATTGTCAGAGCTCTTGTCCTTCAGGAAATTGTTGAGCGGATGAGCAAAAGTTGATTGATCTGCCACTAGCTTGTCAATACACTAATCAGCAATAGTTTCATTTGACATAGCTGTTGATCTTTTTGTTTCATCACTGTCATTCCCACATGAGTCTCTAGGGGCCACTGTAGAGTCATTCTGCAATTCCTTGGTGTTCAGATGGTGTCGCAGTTCCAGGACTCCTGTAATTCTCCTGAGTGTGGATGGTGATGGGTAAATTGTGAAGCTGTATCAGGGATGCTTGGCATTTCAATTAGTACAAGACTTTTCTCACCTTGTTAACTTTCAATTGCTCATGCATTCTGTTAAACTTGTTTTTAAATCATTCCATTTGTCCTGTCTGTGAAGCTTGCTGATTGAGGGTGGTAGCTACAATGGAAATGTTGGTCAATCTGTAAGGCCTCGCATATTTCTTTCGTTACCTTTCCAGTAAAGCTGGTACCATTGTCGCTAGACAGTTTCCAAGGGATCCTGAACCTCAGTATGATTTCTTCCAATAAACCTTTTGTTACTGTAACTGCATCATTCTTTCTACAAAGAAGTATTTCAACCCATTGTGAAAAAAGCACAAATAATGACCAATACATGCTTATATCCTTCACACAGAAGTAATTTTGTAAAATTCATCTGTAAATTCATGAATGGGCTATCAGAGAGCGGTACATAAGATCTTCCCAACTTCACTAGTTTCCCTGGAATTTGTAAATACATATATTGTTCACAAACTAGTTTTACAGCTTACGTTAAACCAGGGGCATACCATGTTTGATTTATGCAGTCTGTTAGTCCCCTCACGTGTGAACTTGTGAGCACAGCAGAAAGCCGCGGTAACAATTCCACAGGGACAACTGGGTTTCCATCTGGGTAATACCAAAGGCAAATATCTTGGTCACAGCCGAACGGTAGAATTTGCCAGTAGTTCAACCTCATGCTGAGTGTGTCTACCGGAGTGAGGTGGTGGGTAGCACAGGGAGTTAGCAATATTTCAACTGCATGGACACCTGTAAAAATGGTTTAGGGTTATAGACTGGGCCTGTTGTACAGTATAATAGGTGGCTGCCACCGCAGACAGGTCCCCTGGCAATTGGATCTCGCTGGGTGCTAAAATAAACGACAGGCTTTTTCTTATCACCATGATCCTGAGTCAAGATTACCTGTGCAAACCCCTCTCTATAGCGCACGAAGAGATGGGATTCTTTATTATAGATTTGTGGCCCCAATGCAGGGGCAGACAATATTGCAATCCTGATGTGTTTGAATGTGTTTTCAACCTCAGGGTTTAAACCAGTGGGTCTGGTTGCTTGGTCAAGACGGTTGCAGGATTCAGGACAATAGGATAAATGGGCACAGCCGTGTTGTTGACAGCTCTCAGATCTTGCAAAAACCTCCAAGCGTTCCTTCCCACTTTCCTAATTGGTAAAATATAGGCGTTGCAAGGGCTGGTAGTGGATATAATAATCTCCTATTGCAGAAAGGATTCAACGATCCTTCAAATCTCCTCTTTATCCTCCGGGGAAAGGGGATACTGTGCCCCGTGGGGCAGTGGAGTGATTGAGTTGATGGTCAGCTGAAGGGCCCAAAGTTGCGGTAGGGCCTTGGCAAGTAAAGGTTCCACATCATCACTGAACAACAACCCTCCTACAGCTTCCTGTTCAAAGGTTGCCTCTACTCATCATGTATTAGACAGTGATGAAAGAAAGCCTTTACCTCCCTCCAATCAGCACTGACTCCATCCAGTCATCTCCAGGATCTTCTCTATGTCAGTCCTTGCAGACCCTTAACCACTGGTCCAAGGTCCTTTGTTGCCTTGCCTCTGGACACTGCTAGAGAAAGGTGGGGTTCCCTGTTCTCCTGGTCTTGTATCGTCTACTGTACCTTGTGGGGGGGGGTGGATGTTTTCGATGCCACTGCAATACTGGTACTCCAGTACACTTCTCCAGTACAATTTTCAATTTGCTCAATCCAATCCCGATTAAAAGACCCATCTGGGGGGAAGGGTTTGTCAGTATTTATCCATTTAAACCATCTGTGCAGTTCTTCTACTAATCCATTCCCATAATTATTAAACATGTACCATGCTGGTGTCCCCCTTAGTTGGGACAGGGAAAGACTTCCCTTGTCCCATTATTACCAATTTCCAGTCTCTCTTCCTCACCCTACTGACTGTATTTTCTCTTTCTTTTGTTCACTACAGAATCCTGTAGGGATTAAAATTATGAGCTTATTTCCCACAAAACCCCACTCTTACTTACTCTTTTTACCAATACTGGTGTTTCCCTGACAGTCTTACCATTCAAATTTGGTGTGTCCCTGATGCCCTAGGTGTCCCTGACACTCTTACTGGTCAAATCTAATCATTGCTACCCATATGTTTCTAGTTGCTGTGCCAAAGAATCATAAACACAGAGAGAGAAACTGATAGACACTTGTAGATTGAAGTGTATAGAATGGGAAAGGGGCAGAACCTGGTATCTGCTACTCACCTGAAAAGGCCATACAGAGCAAAAAGCAAAATTACTTTTTGGTGATCGCTCCTCTGCCAGAGTTGTCCCAAGAGTAGGTAGTCACCAGATTCTCCCTTGGTCCACTCCCACACCTAAACATGCAATCTTGAAAGAACCTCCAAGTTCTGTCCAGCGCCTTTATGCTACATCTTATAACAAACAACAATTAACTCAGAGTGGATCAATGAGAGGCACGTTTATTTTGCTTGCTGCCATCACCGCACAAGAGCCAGTGGTAGTTTAAAAAATCACAGTCAGCATAGTCACTCCTTTATACACAAGTGTTATCTATCCACACCAGTTCAAGGACAGGGTGCATTTAGTTAGTCTGCTTAATTTTGTGTACTTGGCATTCTTTCAGTAACCGAATCCACTTGTCTTTGTGCAGGTTTTTATGCTCAAGGTCCATCGGCATAGTGTTCCATGAACACTATTAGCAAAGCACTCTGGTACAATTCGGGTTCCATTTTGTTACAGACAAAAATGCCATTTTGTTACTACAAGTAAAGTATATTTCAACTTTTAGCCATAGAATTGCGCTAAAGCTTTCATGCTTGACTACGATCAACCGTTAAAACCATTATAGAATAGATGTAAACTGCAAAAATGCAAAGACTTGTGTTTTTATCCCAGATGAGTATTAGGCACTAGAGAAATTGATGAATACAGTTCAGTAAGCAATAGACCTCTAGACAAGGAACTCAACAACATCTCCTGTTCTGCAAATTTGTGTTTCTCCAAAAATCACTGTAACCATCTGCCATAATGAGGGAGAAGAAACACAAGTTCCCATTCACTATGCCTCATATAATCTCGCACCAATGGAAGAGAAACTTATGACCTTAAACCAAAGTCTTACTTTGGTATTCCAACACCTTTTGCAGTAAAACCACTGCTAGGAGACTAACAAGTTATTACATAAGCAGAGTTTGTGGCTTTGAAAAATGACTGCAAATTCCTAACAAATGAATGGAGAGCTGCCATAACTAGATATGGGGATTGGGAAATATTTTTACAAGACAACACCTTAAAGTGGGATACGTTCCTGAGAGCTGTGATTTGCAATCCCTGCATGTCATACAAAATGCAGAACCATCTTCCCCATAATACAATATAGCACAACATCCTTTTGAGCACTTTTCTCAAATATGGTACCATGATGGATCAGTAATGAAAATCCAGATAGGTGGATCCACTCCATTATAATCCCTGCTATTGGTTATAAAAGGAAAATTTTTATTGTAAGCTAAATTTGTACCACATGATTTGCAAGCACATCCTTTAAGAAATTATACAGCTCAATTTGCATAGCGTAAAATCCTAAAATAATGTCTAGAAGAAGTTAATACAACAGAACAAGTCTTGATGTGTACTGAGGCAGGCAAAGTCAAGATGGCACTAAACGGTGACTCTGTTGCTTGCATCTTCAGAAACAGCTCTATTTCTATCTTTGGTATCTCATTTTTATTCCCTTTCCAGGGTGCTGGGGTTTCTTTTAAAGATCCTGATCTGGAGTTACACTCTGACATAGGTTCTTTGCGGGAATGGGACCTGCTCTCTTTTGATAGCCCAAGAACACAGCCTGGAAGAAGAGTGCGCCTTCAGGGTTTTGTGACACTGGAGAAGTGTTGATTCTAGGCCAGTGTCCCTGAATGAATTGTTGCAGAAGAGCACAGGTAGCGAGAGGAGCGGGTTAGCTGCCGGGGGTTGTGTGTCCAGAGAGCTGTGTTGACGCTTTGGGCGCAGAGCTCGGAAAAGGCGAAGCAAAAGAATTTTAACATCGTAAATTAGTGAGTTGTTTGCTGTGAAATGGGGCCACTTCTCTTTCCCTTATTGGGGAGAGAGAGAGCCTGTGGCATGTGGAATTAGCAGGTGAACGAGTAGTTATTGTGGTACTGCAAGCATGTGTCTTTACTGATGCTTTGCTACGTGTTTGAGTGCTTGGTAGAGGGTGCTGATGCTTGTTGGGGGTGGGGGGATCATCGCCTTGCTGCCGCTTGTGCTTGGGAGGGGGGGAGCTGGAGGGGCCTCTGAGGTTCTAACGTTCATTCATTCTTTGGGGCGCTCCTCTGTTTTCGTGGGTATTTGCAAAGAAAAAGAATTTCAGGATGTATATTTTATATATTTTTCTGACATTAAACATACCTACTGAAAACTATCGACCTATTGATAGTAATTACGTTAGGAATGTGGTATAAAGAGATTTTCCCATCTGGTGAAGTACTAGATGGGGAACACACAGAAATAACCTGTTCCCCATTAGTCCATGTGGAGAATATTTATGAATTATTATTGACTAGGCCATTAGTACAGCTGTTATACACATATAAAGGATATATTGCAGGTCTTTTACTAAGCTGTGGTAATAAACAAAGTAATGAACAAGCAAAACAAGCTGTTGGAATTGACCTTACTACTGTAAGGGAGGCCAGGGCTTTGGTAGAAACCAAGCAACCAATAAAAAATAATAAGGATGATGTTTTAAGAATTCTCCTGGATACTACCAGACCAATTCAAAACCATTTGCAAGACGGTACAAGCTGTTGGTGAAGGTAAGGTTTGGGTATGCCACCCTAAGAAGGGTAAGAAGGAAATACCTCCTGCCCATCAGTGAGAGGCACTGATGCAAGAAACCCGCCAAGGATTCAGGCAAATTATGGTGGCGGCAAGCCACTCTATGTTATATTGACGACCTTACATGCTGAGTGATTGTAAGTGATTCAATGCAAATTGTAAAGAACATCTGGCTTATAATAAAGGAGGTGTCACAAGATCACCTCCTATAAGACAAACAAAACCAATGCAGGTGTGGAAATTGCTTATTTACATCTATTCGTGGCATCCCAGGGCAATCCACCTGATCAGAAACCTACTAAATATATTCTTGTGATAATTGATCTTTGTGTGGGATATACATGGTTAGCATTCTTGTAGTGAGACCGCAACCACCACAGCATTCCAAAACTCCATACGCTGTCACCTCTGCCTACATGCACGGTGACTGTTCTCCTTCAGTGGTAAATGCTTTCAAGCCATGAGTGAACAAACAGACCTATAAGTGGAGTACATCTCTCCGTTCCAGCTGCAATTGAGTGAACTGGTGGTGGTGAAGGAATTGAGATGGCGGGCGGAGCTGAAATGGCGCCCGACTGCCACTTCTTCAGGCTCATCTGCAGGAGCAGCTTAATTTCAACCTTTAGTGTCTCTCCTTTTCATTTTCAAGGTGGATGAGTCTCTGTTGAAGCTGCTGACCTAGAGTTACACTCAAATTTTCTTCTTTTTTTGTGGCTGTTTTTCGGTATCCCAGCATAGAGGACAAGCGCGTCTTTGGGGTTCCGAGACTTTGCGGCCCCGGGGATGAGCCAGTTCTATGGGGGTGCCACTGACTGAAGCGTCATGAGAGAAAACAGAACATTGAATCAGCTATAGGGGTCTCTGTACTCAAATTGCTCTCTCTCCTTCTCTTGGAGAGGGGAAGTTTGTTGCCCATTCTCGAGTAGGAGAACTCAGAGAAAAAGCAACACGGCAGACTTTAAGCGAGTTGTTTTGCTTATGTCTCCCCGCTCACTGTGAAAGGGTGACACCTCTCTGCCCCTTTATTAGGGAGAGAGAGAGCCTGTGGTATGTTAGGTTGTCCCGTGAATGGTTAGTTTTTGTTGTACTGCAGATCATGTCTTTCTTGGAGGGTTTGCTATTGCTTGCTTGGTGGGTGGAGGATGCTGATGCTTTTTTTTTGGTGAAGTAAGTGGGTGTGGGGAGGACCATTTCTTTGCTGCTGCTTGTGCATGGGTGGGGGTGAGTAGGGGGGCTTTTGGGGTTCCAACATCTTTACTGTCACTCATTCTTTAGGGCATTCTTCTGTTTCCATGGATACCTGTGAAGACCAAGAATTTCAGCTTGTATATTATATACATTCTCTGATATTAAATGGAACTATAGACTATTGAAATTATTGAGATTAAGGGAGCCTGGCAAAACTAGTCTACTCTGGAGGCAGTGCAGGCTACCCTTGTCCCTGAAGTGCAACTATCTGTAAACAAGGTGCCACTTGCAAAAATAGGACCATACATGAATGTTGCACCGGATTTCTTAAGGTACAACGTCCACCTAAGTATGCCCCGATTGCTAACTCAAGCCAAGCATCGCCTTCACGCAATACAACTTTTCTCAAAGAACTGAGAGAGTTTATGGGAATTCAAGAGAAAGCAGAAGAACCTTTCAAGACAGTTTGGAGACCACTAAAAGGGGACTGAGTCCAAAAAAAGAAATTCCATCAAAGTAATTCTGACCCTAGTGTCCACCCTAAACCTCCTTGGGGATACATGTAAACTGCCTTCACAGAGAACAACAAACCTGCCCCACCAGGATTTATTCCCCCAGAATGGGTATAACCAGTACATGAACCCACCTTACAACCTGGACACCCCAACAGGAAGGGGAGTAAGATGCGATGAAATGATAAAACACATCTTCAGATCTAAAGAGCAACAAAAAAAAATTCCTGTTCGCTTGAGGAAGATCTCATAGACTGATTAACCAAAGTTAATATATCTCAAATGTGTTGCTGTTTTCAGAGTAAGCCAGAGTTGAACTCTAAACAGAACTGTTGCTTGCTGCTGAATTTTACTTTTAATATTATTCCATGCTGCCCCTTACTTACCATTTGCTTTTTCTTTTCAGGCAAGTTAGCACTTACTGCTGAAATTGTCTCATCTGGCTCAGACAGTCCTTAAACTTAATGACTCAGAGAATATTGGATTAAGGGGATCTGTGAGCATTGTTGATTCTACTTTAATTATCACTAAATGGCCCTTACCTTTTGCTCAGATGTGACAAATACATTGGAACACTTGATGCTTGCCTCTGGCAAAGTGATTGTTCCTGTCCACTTAAACATTCGCTCTGACCGCATTGCAGATGAAATGAACGTAGATATATGAGAAGGCAAAGAATCACTTGCAGAAATGATTAGTAACACCTGATCAAAACTGAAAGATTTCAGCACCAATATTGAAGGTAAGTTAATAGAGAAATCCCTTGATATCGGATCCTTCTACACTTCAAGAAAACTCTGTTATGTCATTGAATTGTCCCATTCATGGAATCATGATTTTGAAACTGTGAGACTAGAACGTTGTGAAAACCCCTATTTTTTAATGAAGACTTCTACATTAGACAGATATCTTGTTGCACTTTCCCTTTATAGCCAATAAGTATATGGACATGCTTACTAGAAAGATTTTAGATGTTTCCTTTTCTCCAATTATGGCCACTATTCTGATCCATTGTTAAGTGTCATGACAATTTTCTGCATTATGTTCTAAATCATTGGTTCCCAAACGTTTTTGGGTTTCCATCTGCTTGGCTCTCACACCAAATCCCCAGCAGACCACCAAATCCTCTCCTTTTCTGGCCATTACATAAAACCTGTAAAGAATTTTGCTTTATGATGTACAGTGAAAGAAAATGCGAACTGCAAATTCAAAGCAGTAACGAATAATTGCAAACATTATTCAGATCTGTTTAAAGTTACAAATTTTTTTTGGTATTTAATTGCAATAAAAACAATTTTCATCAGTAATCTTGGAGCAGACATTAGAAATCCAACTGTTCACTGCTTCATTGCTTTTCCACCTTTCAATGAGACGGATGGGCTTGGTGCAATGATATCAGCTTCTCAATATCAGGCTGAATGCCACTCAGAAGGAGTCTCAGATCCCTATGATCAGTAACTTGGAGTCTGTTTCATTGCTTTGAAAGAAGTTTGGAAACTGCACTAAAGTACAAGCCACTGAAAATTATGATGGAAAAGCAATAAAGAACATCCTGACCTTTTTCCACTGTGTAGGATAGTGTTCAGAGGTTTCTTTAGGCAACCAAAACTCTTGATACGATATTTTGAAACTCGGCCTCAGATCAAAGTCATTTTCTAGTGAGATCAGTTCTTCTTCCACCCTTCCTGTTAAATCCTCATTACAAGCGTTCTGGAATGGATTTATTACCCAATCTGGAATTTGGATCGAGAGAAGATCATGAAATCTTTCTGATATGTCTATGCAGTTCGCCCAAGTGGGCACAGTATACTTGAAGATCGTCATCTGGTATTCTTTATTTCTCTTCCAACTCAGAGAGGCTCAGAAATTGGAAAAGGTTTGCAACAGCTAATGTTGCACTTAAAATGGGATAACTTGGACGGAAATGAGGAGATGACTGATTTGACTTTGATAAGATTCACGTCATTTCCTGGCAATTGAAGATTGAGTTAATTAAACTTTGTGAATAATTCTGACAAATAAGCAATGTCATGCCTAATATTCTTGAGTTGATTACCGAATGAAGGATAAAAGTGAAAGTTATGATGTTATAATAGTTCAGGCAAAATCTGACTTTCTGCCTGAAGGTACACAAACTGGGGCAAGTGATTTCTCAGTTGAGCTGTGAGTTAGAAAAATGCCGTCAAGGCCATTCTGAACTTTATCCTATTGGATGCCATACCCTAATTCACAGGACCTGCATATTTTCATGATTAGAGTAGGGGAATCGTACTAGCTAACACTGTACAACAGTAGTAAACAGCAATAATGCGTGGGACAGGTCCGGAAATAACACAATTTCTTCATAGAAACATAGAAAACCTACAGCACAATACAGGTCCTTTGGCCCAAAATGCTGTGCTGAACATGTACTTACTTTAGAAATTACCTAGCCCTCTATATTTCTAAGCTCCACGTACCTATTAAAGACCCAATCGTATCCGCCTCCACCACTGTCGTCTGCAGCTCATTCCACACACTCACCACCCTCTGCATAAAAAACTTGCCCCTGACATCTCCTCTGTGCCTATTTCCAAGCACCTTAAAACTGTGTCCTCTCATGTTAGCCATTTCAGCCCTGGGAAAAAGCCTCTGATTATCCACATGATCAATGCCTCTCATCATCTTGTACACAGTCCAGATTTTTCAAGGTACGCCAAATATAAAAGTGCCACATCGTCTTTCAACAACTAGGGCACATTTCTGAGCAAAGTCGAGGAGAACGGTGAGTTAGCAAGAGATGAGGTGATTACGTCACCATTGTAATCAGTTATGAGGCACTGAGGATCAAATGATTATAATAAGTGATTCATTTCTTAAATTAAGCCTGTAAGCCCTCAGTTGCCTCCCTTGCTGTGGAGCACCACCCACTCCACCCTTTATCTTTATCACACTTAAGAAACTCCCCCCACCCTCCTGGATGTAATCTTAGGGCCTCTGTGGTATACAAGGTGTTAAATTGTCGTAAGGTAGAATTAGTTGAATGTGTTTTACTTGCTATTTGTATAAGCATATATTGTGTTTGTGGTACTCCTACAAATCAATAAGTAGGACCCATTAATACTGCTATACATGTTATATTTAATGTTACTAGAATAATTTGTATATTTGGTTGATAAAATCCCATGGTTTGATAGAACAGTCTGGATAGCCTTTACTCAGTTAAGATTTTCTAGGGAAACTCAAAAGTTGAGAAGATGTGCCAATTCTTTTCAGTTAGGCCCAATCCTTAAAGGGGGAAATTCTGAACAATAATACCCAAGTGTCCAGAATCACTAAAGTGGAAAGAAACTTATGCAGATGGTGTGGTTGGTATCAGAATGTTAAGTTACACCATACCAATGAGTGTTCACTCCCATAGGAGAGACATAACTATTACTTATGTTTTGACATCTTTATTCTGGGAGCATAAAATTAAAGGTATGGACATAATTCTCAACAGGAGAACTGTAGTCTTCCTTACTTTCATAAATATTTCATTTTACGTGTAATATTATATTGTGAACTGGTAATTAATGTATATAATTTTCTATAACTAAAACATATGGTTGCTAGTCCTTGGGCAGAAAAAGACAGCAATACACAATCAGTAACTTATTTACAAGATGTGTTTTCAGGAAACCTGAGTAAAGTCATGCATCCCTTTGAAAGCAATGTGGACATCCCTGTGAAAGTGATGAACGATCTTCAGCTTTTTCAAAGACATTTGCCAGCTTACCTGATGAGCTAATGGTGACAGAGACAGTGATTTGAATTTGCATTAAGAAAATGGCAAGAACAGTGTGAGGGAAAGAAGATTTTAAAGACAGACAAATATGGACTTATAATATGGACATTGATGCATAGTTGTGTGTTTATGGAAAGTGGTAATGGTGACTTTCCTTTGAGGTTTGGGTAATATGTGCAGCTGAGATTGAGGAAGTGCATATTCTTAATGAGAAAATCACACAAAACCATTACATTGGGGAGTAAATGAGTTCTCTGAGCATCTGATCAAAGGGAGACTTTCTAGTACTGGTAACCCATTGGAACAGATGGAGAAGTTCCAATGTTCCCAAGAGGAATCTTGGCAGGAGTCTTGATCTCGAAGCTGATGTGTGTAGGAAGAAGCTGGTGTAGAAATCTTCACTTAACAAGAGGGGGTGTGATGGATATTCACTTCTTGGGCCCCTTGCTCATAATTACTAATCTTGTTTTCTGAACACAGATGCTGCCACCTGCAAGATCAAACAGATGTAAGTAAACTTCCAACTAATATTTCTTTATTTGGCTTCTGGTTGTTAATGGAAGTCAGTCTTCTATTCTTAAAAACATATGACAAATAGTAGCAGTTTGAAGTTAAAATATTGTCTGTAGAGCGGTTTAGCAGACACTCTCTGCAGCAACACATGCAGCTCACTGCACCTGGTTTATTTCTTGTCAGGGCGTTGTGTACAAGACTATAGGTTGTTTAAGTTGGCTTGTTTCAAAACAGACAAGCTGGCTCGAAGTTGCTTAGTTCAAGGAAGTTTGCAGACCCAATGGATAATATCACTTAGCATATCAAATATTTGATCTATTAATGTTGGAAGGTTTATGTATTCAGGGAAACTGGCTTAAAGCACTTTCTGTGATCTATGCCTTCAAGATGTTTTTAGATTGTTTGTATAAAAAGGGTATCATATGAGTATGAAGTCATCCAAGCGGTAGAGAAGCAGTGTAAATGTAGAGTGCAGTTCAGGAACATTAAGAATGTGGTAGGGACTATCAAAAATATGAAAGAAATACGGGGTGAATTAAAGACCATTCCTCTGGCTTTGAATTCTGTGATGGATGATTTGTTTACCTGCATCATTGGAATATATTTTTAGTTTATAGGAATCATACCCATGTTTTGGAACTGCTTTCTGCTTTTTGTTTTAGAAATGGTTAGTAACTTAGAAATGCTTAAGATAGAGATCCTCTGTGAGTCTTAAATGTGTTTTAAGAATGTTGTTTGGATTTAAACATCTATTACTGAAAATAAATAAACTGTGCTTTAAACCATTTTGTTAGCTGTAAGTATCTTCTCCTCAGTAAGGAGAGGCGACCCATCGTTCGAATAGTGGGTATTGGCAGCTAAAGTCAGCAGGGAGAATAAACAGGAAGTAAACTAGTCTTTGACGATTGGGTAGTTAATTTCCCATTAGTGAGAGTAGTCATAGCTATTTATATCTGATAGGGCTTAAGGTTTTCGTTTGAGTTTAGAATTTCGCAGTCAGCAAACCCAACATCATCATATCTCTAGCCTCATTACCACACGGCATGGGTAGAAATCCTGAGATTGCCACCCTCGAGGTCCTGTCCCTTAACTTTGCACCTAATTCCCTGAACTCACTTTGCAGGACCTTGTCTCCTTTTCTGTCTTGGTACTGACATGGTTCCAGAGGACTGGAGAACTGCAAATCTCTCCCCACTCTTCAAGAAGTGAGGGAGGCCGAGGAAAGGAAATTCTAGGCCTGTTCGCCTGACCTTAGTGGTCGGGAAGATGTTGGAGTGAATTGTTAAGGGTATGGTTTCAGGGTACTCGGAGGCACACGACAAAATAGACCAAAGTCAGCAAGGAAATCCTGCCTGGCAAATCTGTTGGAATGCTTGAAGAAATAACAAGCAGGATAGACAAGGGAGACTTGGTAGATGTTGTGTAGCTGGATTTTCAGAAGGCCTTTGGCAAGGTGCTGCACATGAAGCAGCTAAACCAGATAAGAGCACAGGGTATTACAAGAAAGATACTAGTGTGGATAGTGTGTTGGCTGATTGGCAGGAGACAAAGAGTGGGAATAAAGGGAACTTTCTGGATTGGCTGCAGGTGATGGATGATGTTCCACAATGGTCTGTGTTGGGTCTATTTCTTTTTAAGTTGTACGTCAACTATCCAAAGACAGGTGGAAGTGTAGGTAGTTTTAAGAAAATAGAGAGGCTGCAGAAGGACTGAGTAGGATTAAGAGGATAATCTGAGGTGGATGGAATACAGTATTAGGAAATGTCTAGTCATGCATTTTGGTAGAAGGAATAAAACCATAGGCTGTTTTCTAAATGGGAAAAAATATCAAAAATCCAAGGTACAAACAAATTTGGAAACCCTCGTGCAGGATTCCCAGAGGGAATTTGCAGGTTGAATCAGTGGTGAGGAAAGTGAATGCAACATTAAAATTCATTTAAAGTGGACTAGAAGAATAATGCAATGATATAAGACAGTGGTGAGGCTTCACTTGGAGTATTGTGAACAGTTTTGGGCCCTTTATTTAAGAAAAGGTGTGCTGATATTGGAGAGGGTTCAGAGGTAGTTCTCAAGAATAGTTCTGGAAATGAAGAGCAGAAGGTGGTAATTCTGAGGAATTTGTTGCTACAGGTAGTTGTGAAGGCCAAGTCACTAGGTATATTTAAGGCAGAGATTGATATATAGGTCTTTGATTAGTCAGGGCATGAAAGTTTATGAGAAGGCAGGAGTATGGGATGAAGAGGGAAATGGATCAGCCATGGTGAAATTGCACTGCAGATGTGTTGGGCCGAATGGCCTAATTCTGGTCCTGTGTCTTGTGGTCTTATGGTCTTATCTCTGGCTGCTCATCCTTCCTCTTAAGAATGCCATGGACTTGATCCAAAATGTCCCTGATCCTGGCAACTGGGAGGTAAAATACCATCTGTGAATCATGTTGTCTTTCACATATTCCCCTGTTTCTTCCCCTATCCAACCTATAATGAAGGTATAACTCGGTGGGTGTGATTTGAACTGGGAGCAAAGAGGATATCCTAGGCAATGGTGGCAGTTTACTCGTTTAATGAAAAACACACACCTATACAGACACTTTCACCAGATTTGATTTATTTCCAAATTATATTGACCGATCTTAAAACTGCTATCTTCTCATAGCGAGATCTGTACTCTTAAGAGAATGATGAAAAATTCTCTGTTATATTGCCAACAAAACTTGCTGGATCAGAACAGCTTTCAATATTCAATGTTGAGTTTTAATTAAACTGTAAACAGCACATAATTCACCTTGATTCTGCTGAGTGTTTAGACCTTACGTAGTTATAAACCATCCTGCTTACAAAGAATACACTGCTGATGACATATCTGATTAAGTTATAAAACAGATCTCTTAAATTTTAATACTTCCTTAGAATGAATAGAGCTAGCTCAATTCACAGATAAAATGTTGCCTTATTTCACCACTTGATGGCAATATACTTCAGCAAACTGAATGAAAGTTTAATGACAAATTAAAATGAGGTATGTAGAAATATTCATTTACTTGTGAGGCATTTATTTAAGGTTTCAATTTTGGATTAATCTTTTTCTGTCATTACAGCGAAGATCTTCTCATGCTAATCTGTCCAATGGCAATTTAACCTGAAACTTCCCTGCGTACTTTGAGACGCATTCTGTCCTCTGCTCCAGATTGAAGATCTGTTACACTGTGCTGTTGTTTTAATTTGTCTGTACTATACCACCACGGATTTTCTCGTTTCTCTCACGTTTCTTCATTTTTACCCCCACCCATCCAATTATTTTTTCCCAACCTTTGTCGTTCTCTCCACGCCTTTCTTTGGTCCAACCAAAACACTTATCACACCCTCCTCGCAGGTGAACCATATGTGTCCCACCTTCAGTCTCCACTCCACTCATCCTGCCAGCTGTTGATAGAGTGGTGTTTGCTGGTGGTTAGTTAACATCTGAGCATGGCTTTTGTTATCATTGACAATTGTGGTAATGAAACAAACAGGATCCTAACATAAACTGGCCTCCCATATTGCAGGGCATTCCTTCACCTTTCCAATTACTGGTGCAACCACAGCTGGCTATGTATCTCTTCATCCGTCCTGTCCAACCCAGAACAAGACTGCTGGAGTGGTTGGCTAGTTGTCTGTCACATCCAGTGATGAGTTTTGGAAACTGTGCAGGGGAGTTTGGAGAGTGGAAAAGCTACTGCAGTTGGGCAGTACCAGTCTCTCAGCCTCAGATGTCTGGGTCTAGTGGTATGAGTAGTCGTCACCACCGGGGTCTGCCTGTATTGCAGTGGATGACCGTGACTTCTTCTGTGCTTTGTCTTGCCCTTCACTCTCCATGAAATGTCTTCCTGGCCACTGGATCTCACTTGGTCTCATCCGCCCTGCCCTTCACATGCTAGGACAGGCACCTCCCTATCCCAGCAGGATATGATGCCCGCCATCTACCCTCACCTACTTAGCCTACCTTTGAAGTGGTGTACTGGGGTCTGGCTGCTGTCACATTACAAACAACTAATTGGGAGCCACAGCTGAAAGCTGAGTGTCTGCTGGGGACCAAAGGTGAGTGAGCTGCCCCAGCATGGACATGACAAGCCCCTTCATCAGAGTTTGTACCCCTCTCTGGGTACCCATACACACTATATTTGGGCTAGTCCAATCAAAACTTGATGTAGACTATTCCCCATAATTACTTTGGCTTCATTTGAGCACCCCCACCTTACTGCAGGCCAAACTCTTAAATCCCTGATTCTTTACAATCCACCTTAATATACTGGACAACAAATCTTTTTCAAAACTTTTGTTTCCTTAAAATAATTTGTTTATTTATGATAGACTGCTTGAAGCTCAACATAAAAACAATTTTAGACTACTTATATCACATAGGAAATTGGAGAAAAAAGAAATTAACTTTTATTGAATTTAATGTGTTTAATTGCAGAACAGTGCTGATACTTTGCAATGGTTTAACTAAGCCAAAATGCTTTGTTAATGATTTTCATTTGTACTCAGTGCTTGAGGCTTCTCTCGTAAGAGTGCGACAGTAACTAGCCAGCATTGATAGATTCCAATTGCCTTGATACTGTTTCTCCATTGCCACAAATGTCCTGGTGAGACCTTTCACCATACCCATTACTGACAGCGGCAAGACCTGCAGGCAAGACGTCTAAATGGGAAAGCAGAACGTGAATCTTTAGTGACATGTGGCACTTCATGGTTTCTGCTTACATTATGGGCAACATTTTAATTGAGAGCCAACAACCTGTCTCTGAATGTGAACAAAACAAGAAATGGTTGTTGACTTCAGGAGGGCTCGGAGCGACCACTCCCCGCTGAACATCGACGGCTCCTCGGTAGAGATCGTAAAGAGCACCGAATTTCTTGGTGTTCAACTGACTGAGAATCTCTCCTGGTCCCTCAACACCAGCTCCATAGCAAAGAAAGCCCAGCAGCATCTGTACTTTTTGCGAAGGCTGAGGAAAGTCCATCTCCCACCCCCCATCCTCATCACATTCTACAGGGGTTGTATTGAGAGCATCCTGAGCAGCTGCATCACTGGCTGGTTCGAAAATTGCACCATCTCGGATCACAAGATCCTGCAGCAGATAGTGAGATCAGTTGAGAAAATCATCGGGGTGTCTCTTCCCGCCATCACGGACATTTACACTACACGCTGCATCCGCAAAGGAAACAGCATTATGAAGGACCCCACGCACCCCTCATACAATCTCTTCTCCCTCCTGCTGTCTGGGAAAAGGCTCCAAAGCATTCAGGCTCTCACGACCAGACTATGTAACAGTTTCATCCCCCAAGCTATCAGACTCCTCAATACCGAGAGCCTGGACTGACACTTTGCCCTACTGTCCTGTTTATTATTTATTGAAATGCCTACACTGTTTTTGTGCACTTTATGCAGTCCTGTGTAGGTCTGTAGTCTAGTGTAGCCTTCTCTGTGCTGTTGATTTTTTACGTTGTTCAGTCTAGTTTTTGTACTGTGTCATGTAACACCATGGTCCTGAAAAACGTTGTCTCATTTTTACTATGCACTGTACCAGCAGTTATGGCTGAAATGACAATAAAAGTGACTTGACTTGAATTATAAACTGAAACAACAAATATAGGCAATATTTTAAAAAACAGTGAGCGATAGGGAAATTTCATGGTGATTTTCATGATCATTAGCCCAAAATTCATTAAGATACACCCAGAAGTATTCAGGAAACAAAATCATTGTTGTCCAGTGTATTCATCAAATTGCAGACTTCCTTGAGATAAGTCTTCACCCCTCATGTTTTAAACCAACCATGGCCTCTTACTGAGTTGCCTGCCTTATTTACTGCCCGTAACAACTTATTCTGAGTGGACTCATGACTCAATCTGTATTATTAACTCTTCACCTTGCTTCTCTCGTCACAAGGCAGGCTCTGAGCAGTTGTATCTCTTGTCACTGAATATTCCCAGCCCTTTACATTTCATCTGAGAACAAAGGATCATAAATTGGCCATTTAATCCTTCAAAATGGCTCTGCTATTCAATTGTGCTTATTGACGAGGGCTGATCGGGAAGAACAATCAAAAGGACAGAGAATAAATGTGTGTGTTGCAACACAAGTGGTGAAGTTAACGTTAGGAATGAACTTGTAATTCTATAGTGGCTTTCGTGCCCATGATGCTATCTCAAAGCCAAGTGGCATTGGGTTATTTTGGTATTCAAAGCCCATGTGAGCAGGAGGCATGAGGTCCAGTCAGTCAGGTGCCTGAATTTTGTTTGACATTCGGGGCCTGGTCTTCTGCTAGACTGAGGGTCAATACTAAATATCGGGGCTCAAAGGTCAATCGGAAGGCCATAAGATGAACCCTGATGACTGAAGCCTGGAGGTTGGACGCTGGAGGTCTGTGCTGGGGTTGGAGGACTGTCCTTGTGTGTGTGGGTGGGTGAGACGTAGGGTGAGAGGGAAGGAAGGGGCTTGTTTTGCTGTTGTTGTTAACTGAGCATTATGGGTATGCTATGTTGACACCGGAATGTGTGGCAACACTTATGGGGTGCCCCCAGCACATCCCAACAATCTGTGTTGGTTGTTAACACAAACTATGCATTCCACTGTCAGTTTTGATTTATATGTGATAAATAAATCTGAACAATCTAAGAGAAAATTGTGGCCAAGTGTGCCAACACCTGCAGAGTTTAGATCTAAAACATCTTTTTTCCTGCAGATGATGCTCAGCCCACAGAGCTCTTCCAGCTGATTGGAGTCATACGTAGGAGGCTGCAGATGCTGGAATCTGGAGCAACAGTCAAGATGCTGGAGAAGCTCCACATCCATGGAGGCAACATCCATGGAGGGAAGTGGGGAGTCTACATTTCGGGTTGGGATCCTTCATCTCTTGTACCGGGTCAGTCGAAGGACCTTGACCCACAACATTGTCCATTGCTCTCCATAGATGCTCCCAGATCTGCTGAGATCCTCCAACGCACACAAAATGCTGGAGGACCTCAGCAGGCCAAGTAGCATCTATAGAAAAGAGCACAGTCAACATTTTAGCCTGAAACCCACATCGGCAAATTTTCTGTGGTTTGCCGTTGAGATCCTCCAGTATCTCTTGTGTTCTTCCAGCAGGTTGTTGTGCCAATAGTCATGGAGTCAGATGACTGTACTGTATTGTTTATAACTCACATAGCCAGGGTACACAAAATTTAATATCACGGGAAGCAAGGGTTGTGTGCGTGTATTAACTGTGAGAAGAGGCACAGAGAGAGAGAGAACTGGTATTTATTTGCTAAGATCTACATTGTTCTTCCTCTAGAATCACCCCTGGTGATTTTTGAACTCGGTAAAAACCATATGCAATTTACAGCCAGTGTTCAAAGAGTCTGGATTCATTCCCGAAGGATTTGTAAATGGTAAAAGGCT
The DNA here is from genome assembly GCF_048418815.1 of Hemitrygon akajei. Taxonomy (NCBI): domain Eukaryota; kingdom Metazoa; phylum Chordata; class Chondrichthyes; order Myliobatiformes; family Dasyatidae; genus Hemitrygon; species Hemitrygon akajei. The sequence continues at coordinate 28,101,500 of NC_133155.1, forward strand.
GTTGAATGAAACAAAACAATAAAACTAGTTCCAAATTCAGACAGACATAGCCCTTTGAATGAAACACCTCAAGGACAGTTTAGTTAGGGAATGGCGTTACATTAGTAACAATAGTGTTGTGGTGAACTACATATACCTGTCTGGACTGCTCCTGTGGCTCCTCCCACAGACCCCTGTATAAAGGTGATTGAGGCCTGATGCCCAGCCTCATTCTACAGGATGTAGTGTTGTTCATTCTTCCAGTCAATAAAAGCCGATACCTCGCTTCTTATGTCTCAGAGTGAGTTATTGATGGTGCATCAAGTGTTGCTAACCCAAGCCTTCACAAAGGAAATCCATAATTCAAAGGGAGGCAGGAGGTCTTGGAATTTATATTTTCCCATCTGAAATATCATTCCATTGGAATCTTGTTTGCCAAGTATAATTCCGTTGTGACGATGTAAAATCTTAAAACTATGACGGCCGACTACTACAGGTAGAGTGAGGGAAGGAGAAGTTTAATTCAGCGTGAAATCCTGTTTTATCAGTCTGGATGGGGTGTTCCAAAACTCCGTAATATCAAAGAAATCTCGTGAGCCTGTCGGGGTAATCTACTGTATCCAATGTGGCCTCCTCTATGTCATTGACACCGATTGTAGATGGGGGCGAGTACTTCATTGAGTATCTTTGCTGTAACCATCACAAAATGAGGGATTTCCCTGTGGCCATCCATTTTCCTTCACCTTCCCATTCCCATTCCGACATGTCAGTCCATGGCTACCTATTCAGTCACAATAAGGTCACATTTAGGTTGGAGGAGTAACAGCTCATATTCTATTCAGATAGCCTCGACCTGTTGGTGTAAACATTGATTTCTCCCCCTCCCTTTCTCTTTTTTTTCTATTTCCTGTTCTAGCTACCCTCTGACCCCCTTCTCCTCACCTGCCCATCACCTCCCTCTGGTGCCCCTCATCCTTCCATTTCTCCCATGGTCCATTCTCCTCTCCGATCAGATTCCTTTTTCAGTCCTTTACCTCTTCCTCCTATCACCTCCCAGTTTCTCATATCAGCCCCTCGCCCATCCACCCAGCTTCCCCATCACCTGGCTTCACCTATCAACAGCTAGCTTGTACTCCTTCCTCTCCCCACCTTCTTATTCTATCTCCTCCTTTCTAATCCAGAAGAAGGATCATGGCACAAAACTGAATGTTTATTCCCCTCCATAAATACTGCCTGGCCCGCTGCATTTTGTGTGAATTACAGCTGATGAGAGTTCTAGAACACTACAGCAGGCCCTTTAGCCCATCTAGTTCTGTGCCAAACTATTAACCTGCTGAGTCCCATTGACCTGCACCCATTCCCATAGCCCTCCGTGCTTCTCCCATCCATGTACCTATTCAAATTTCTCTTAAATGTTGAAATCAACCCCGTATCTACCACTTGCGCTGCCGGCTCATTCCACACATTCACCACCCTCAGAGTGAAGAAATTGCCCCTCATGTTCCCTCCAAATATTTCACCTTTCACCTTTAACCCACGACCTTCAGTTCCAGTGTCACCCAACCTCAGTGGAAAAAGCCTTCTTGCATTTACCCTATCAATACCCCTCATAATTTTTTATACCTCTGTGAAATCTTCCCTCAGTCTTCTACGTTTTAGGGAATGAAGTTTATTTAGGTAATTAGCTTCACTTGAAGGTTACTGCAATTGGGGAAGGGTCAATTAGAAGTTATGCTTCACCAGATCGAAAGTTGACACCCCAGTACAGTCTTTGCTGTACAGGATTCAGTGTAGAGAAAGACGCAAAGGCCTGTGTCGTGGTTTGTCCTGAGCAGCTGCGTAATGGGGGGGCTCCCTGACCTATGGGCCGTCCCAGGAACGTACACAGAAACGGGGCATCAAGTGCTGCTGGCAGATCAACACCTCAGAGAAGGATGCCCTCTGGCCTGCCCGAAACTTGTAGGTCTGCTGGTACATCAAGATGCCTGAAGGAAGTTCTTGTGGTGAACTACATATACCTGTCTGGACACGCCCCCCCCCCCCCCCCCCGCTGACTGCTCCTGTGGCTCCTCCCACAGACCCTGCTGACAGCTCCTGTGGCTCCTCCCACAGACCCCTGCTGACAGCTCCTGTGGCTCCTCCCACAGACCCTGCTGACAGCTCCTGTGGCTCCTCCCACAGACCCTGCTGACAGCTCCTGTGGCTCCTCCCACAGACCCCTGCTGACAGCTCCTGTGGCTCCTCCCACAGACCCTGCTGACAGCTCCTGTGGCTCCTCCCACAGACCCCTGCTGACAGCTCCTGTGGCTCCTCCCACAGACCCCTGCTGACAGCTCCTGTGGCTCCTCCCACAGACCCCTGCTGACAGCTCCTGTGGCTCCTCCCACAGACCCCTGCTGACTGCTCCTGTGGCTCCTCCCACAGACCCTGCTGACTGCTCCTGTGGCTCCTCCCACTGACCCCGGTATAAAGGCGATTGCAGACACAGCCCCGGCCTCAGTCTCCAGGATGTAGTGTGGTGGTCATTTGCTGCTTGTTCTTTCTTCCAGCCAATAAAAGCCGATATCTCGCCTCACGTCTCCGAGAGATGGTGCATCAGTTCTGCTACTGGACAGGGAGGGGCCAGGTTGGATGAGAACCTCCTCAGTCATTGTAGAATTGTACCACTGGAGGGGGCCTCATGAATAACAACAGTCCTATTGGTTTTAAGGAATGTAGTAGAACATGACTTAAAACATTGACTATGAATGTAACAATGTAAATAATACTTTTATGATAGATGAAGTTGATTTTGATGTATAATAAAATAACCTGGGTAAGTGTATTCCATACAAGGTAAGAGAGATAGGTTACTGTATGCCTGCCACTAAAATTGATCTCCCAATCTCAAATAGGGGTTTATCACCACTGGCTAAAGAATTTCAGTCAGGTTGCTAAATCTTTTGGTCAGGGTGCAAATGCAGTGCCAATTCATTTATCAGTTCCTTGCAAATGAAAGTCCAGTCCTAAACAAAACCAAATTACAGCAGGTTGTCAAAAACTACCAAGGTCAACTGTCCTGTTCTTCAAAGTGGCACACAGCAAAATTTAACACCCACTATAAATGACAGATGGGATCTTAGTTTGATACGGCATTGGCAAAGGCCAGCAGCCTTGGGAAGTGCTGAACACCCTTAGCAGTGTGCTGGAGTGCTCAGTGACACGTCGTATCTGTTGCCTAGTCTCTCTGGTGGACCCTGAGCCAGAAAACAGATGGGTCAGCAGGTCCAAACGTGATGGATTAATCATTTCAGTAATAAAGTTAAACAAGTGCTAAAGCTGACCAAAGGACATTTCATGCCAAACCCATGTCTGCCGTCACTGATCAACTTCCAATGCGCCAAGAATATTCCCTTCCCAGATAACCTCTGATAGTAAACAAAGTTTCCTAGTTGACCTGCCTGTTGGTAGTGAAACACAAAGTCGGAAAAGCTTCCTGACAAAAAATAAAGAAGGCAGTGAGCTGATGAAAGGTCGAGAAGTTGGTTGTTCATTTCCTTCCACAGATGTTGCCTGGCTTGTTGAGTTTACCCTGCAATTTGTATGTTGCAGGAGAGTGATTACAGTTCTAAATAATGAACAACAGGCTGTTATTATGGCTACAGCAGTCTGTGACATTGTGCATGTAATTGTTCAAGAATCTCTGCCTAGAAATTGGATTTCATTGATATCTGAGAACCGAGATCTCCCTGAGATTCCAAGTCAGGAGTTACCAAAACTATTATGAAGCTCGTTCGTTATTTGACATTTAGAAGTGATGGAATGCCAAGGCATAGAAGAGAAAAGTCATAGAGTTTAGACAGCCAATATCACTGAATGGTGGGTTAAAGGGAGAGGCTGGAGAGTAGCTTGCTTGTCATAAGCTATTCACTAAACATTAGGCTAAATTACTTGAGGTATTCCAGAAGAGGAAAAGAGTTCAGAGAAAAGTGTTAAATTAAAAACCCATAGAGAAGATGCTGAGAGCTTTCACTGATCAGGATTGGAAGTAGATTGGTGGTCAGACCAACTAGCCAAAAGGCTTCAGTCCACTCTTTCTTCCTGAGTGGTCTGGGACATACTACCTTCCCTGGATGTCAGTATGGTGCAGGGCGGAGACACCCTCTTTCAACACCAGCAGGCAGCTGCTCTCACAGAATGGGTTTGACAGCCAGTGTAGCCCCACCTTAGTTGTAACTAAATGTTTGTGAACGTCTTTAGCATCCTCAATAGAAAATAAAAAAATATAGTTGAACCAGAACATTTTCATTTGCAGTCCATTTGATTTTATAATGAACAGCAAATAAAAATGTTTTGTTTTCGCGATTTATTTGGTCAAATTTGTAAAAGAACAGTATAAGTATTTACTGCATAAGGAGCCTTAGGACAATAACAGGCCCTACAGCTCAACTCATCCATTCTGACCAAGGTGCCCAGCTAAGCTAGTCCCATTTACCCATGTTTGGCCCATTTTCTTCTAAACCTTTCCTATTTTCCCTTGGGGATTTCTTTTATATGTTGTTATTAAATCTGCCTCAGTTACTTTATCTGGCAGTTCATCACACACACATATCACCCTCTCTATGAAGTAGCTCCTCAAATCCCTTTCAAATCTTTCCCCTCTTACCTTAAGCATATGCCCTCTTTCTTTTGTTTCCTGTTCCTTGGGGGAAAACCACTTTGTGCATCCACCCTATCGATGCCTCTTGGTATTTTATACACTTCTGTTAAGGTCACGCATCACACCCTTAGGTTCCAAGGAATAAAGACCTCGCTTGGCCAAATTCAGGCTCTCGAGGCACAGCAATATTCTTGAAAAAACTCTTTACACCTTAACAAAGTCTTTCCTACATCTTGTAAAACTAACGTGCAAAAATAAAATCACAAAGAGCTCTGTAGGTTTTGCAAAATTAGTGAAGGAGGGAACATTTCTTTGTGTCGAAGTACCACACTCATTCACGTATAATTAATTCTACTGAAAAACGAGGGCTGGTACATTCTCAGAAAGGTTGAGAACAGAAAGACACCTGATTGCTACAGGGACCAAGACTGAAATGTATCCCATTGTAGCTGGTGACCATGACCATGAATAATCAGAATTAGATTATTACTGACATATGGTGTGAAATGTGTTGTTATGCAGCAGCAGTACTGTGTCCTCAATAGAAGAATTGTCTAAAGACCAAACTAAAAGCAATCTGAGAGCAATAGATATGAGATATATAGTCCAGAGAGTGGACTTCAAGGATAAACTCAATTTCATGCTTAGTTTGTAGGAATTTGCTTTGTAGAAATTGACTCCTGCTGTTTGCTGGATCTATACAATGAGCAATGGATAATCTGCGATATAAATCCTCGTTTTTATTTTTGCTACCAAAACAAAATATTTCAAATGTTTGACATCAGATCAAAATCAAAGTAAATTGATTATCAAAGTACATGTATGTCACCATGTACTAACTTCAGATTCATTTTCTTGAAGCATTCACGGGAAAATAAAGGAATGCAATGGAATGTATGAAAAACCACACATAAACAAAGGCTGACAAACAATCAATGTGCAAAAGAAGACATGGTGCAAAAAAACCCCCATGAAAATGAGTTGTAGAGTCCTTGACTGAGAGCCTGTAGGTTGTGGAATCAGTGCTGAGGTGAGTAAAGTTATCCATGCTGACCCAGAACAGCAAATACAGGGAATACTCAGGTGGTCAGGCAGCATCTGTGGAGAGAGAAAATTGTTTGCATTTCAGACCTGAAGCATGAGAAAACCTGCAGATGGTGGAAATCCAACTTCTTGCCTTAGCCTGCATTTTGTGCATGTAGCATTTCAGACTAACTGGAACTTTCTTTCTCCAAAGTTGCTGTATGACCTACTTAACCTTTGTGCATTTACTATCCTTCTGCTGTAAGACACAATAGTTTTGTACACAATGCTTTTACCGATCAAACCCAATGAATTTTACATTCCAATTTCCGGGTTAAAAAGCTAATTTAAAAACTGGAAGTAAACAAGAATAAGAATGGACATAGTAGTGGCAGCTTGGTAGTGCAGTGGTTAGCACAACGCTTAACAGTACAAGGGACCTGGGTTCAATTCCCACCACTGCCTGTAAGGAGCTTGTATGTTCTCCCTGTGACTGCGTTAGTTTCCTTTGGTTTCCGCCCATAGTCCAAAGATGTACCAGTTGGTAGGTTAATTGGTCATTGTAAATTGTCCCTTGATTAGGCTAGGGTTGAATCGAGTGTTGCTGGGTGGCATGACTCGAAGGGCCGTAGGGGCCTGTTCTTCACTGAATCTCAATAAATAAATAGATAGATAGATAGATAGATAGATAGATAGATACTTTATTCATCCCCATGGGGAAATTCAACATTTTTTTCCAATGTCCCATACACTTGTTGTAGCAAAAACTCATTACATACAATACTTAACTCAGTAATAATATGATATTATTATAATATAAATACAACACCTGGAAGCTGACTGATAAACAATGAGCATTAAATTCAAATTTGAAACGCAATCAAAATGGATTTTTAAAAATCGGAATTTCACACAGGCTCTGTAAACAGAAATCAAACAATAAAACCAGTGGACAGATCTTTCACTCGCCCCACTTCTGCACTTCCTCTGTGTTCATGGGATGTGATCTCCGAGGTGCCAGCACACTGCTGTGGTACAGGGTGTGACATGACCTCTCCCAACACTCCAACAGCTGCAGCCTCACTTCCCTGATGTAAAATCTGTCACAGGCATTAATTCATTTTTAACTGTTAAAAGTAATTTCTTTAAAAGTTAAAAGGTTTAAAAACATGATCTGCTCCAGTGGACGGTGGAAGAACATGGCCTGTTAATTTCTTGATAGCCAGTAGATGGCGCTGCATGCTTAACTTTTCGACCAACTCGAAAACCAGGTAGAATTCAGTGAATTGCATATGTGCATAAATTCATTTTATGGGATTAAAAAAATATTTAAAACAGAACATTCTAACATCTGCAGTCCATTTGATTTTATATATTGGAAGTTTCAGTCAAATTTATAATGAAACAAGTTCAATGCAAGACAAATTGTGTGGTTTGTGTACTAAATCCAGGCTAAATTCAGAAGAAGGAATCCATAACATCAAAACATTATATTTACATTAAATCGAAAATAAAATAAAGGCTGACCGAGCCCTGGACAAGTTGACTGCAAAAAAGGATAGGGCATTGAGATAAACGTTAGCCATGATTTAAATAAAAACAGTTTTGTTCAACATTTTTGTTAGTTTCCAGATGAAACATTAAACAAAGATCCCACCATCTCTCTTTGTTGGACATTGAAAATCCAACAGGGCTATTTGTAAAGAGCAGGTCAGTTCTCCCAGGCTACGATATACTGTGCAAAAGTCTTAGGCACATGTATATAGCAAGGATGCCTGAGATCTTGGCACAGTACTGTATATTGTGTCTTTCCAGTTACCAAAAAACAACACAACTGAACTCTTATTTCTGGTTCCCGACCGCCTTCCCATTTTAACCAGTACACAGTACTATGCAAAAGTCTTAGGCACCCTAGCTATAAATATGTGCCTCAGACTTTTGCCCGGTACTGTATCTCCCAACCAGGACGATACAGAAAGAATTTAGATCCCTCAGCCTTCTATATCTCTGCATAGCATCACATGGATTTCTTCAATTTCATTTGGGAGACCTGTTTCTCTGACAATACTTCTTGCAAGCAACGTTACTAAAACTTGAATTTCATAGCTTAATGTGAAGTAACACTGGCAAATAAAATTTTGTCTACAGAATCAGATTTAGGTTTAATATCACCAGCATATATCGTGAAATTTGTTACCTTAGTGGCAACTGTACAATGCCAATACATGGTAATATAGAAAAAAAAGTAAATCAATTACAGTAAGTATATATGTATATTAAATAGTTAAATTAAAGATAGTGCAAAACAGAAATAATAAAACAGAGGTAGTGTTCATGGTTTCAACGTCCAGTCGGGAATTGGATGACAGAGGGGAAGAGACTGTTCCTGAATCACTGAGTGTGTGCCTTCAGGCTTCTGTACCTCCTTCCAGATGAGAACAATGAGAAAAGGGTTTGTCCTGGGCGTTGGGGGTCCTCAATAATTAGGACACTGCCTTTTCTGAAACACCACTCCTTGAAGATGTCCTGAGTACTTTGCAACTGAAAACCATTTTAGGTGCACAAAATAACACTACCAGCATCACCCTTCTGAGGCGCTGCTTCCTAAGGATGTCGTGGATACCACAAAAGCCAGTATCCAAGGAAGAGCTGACTAATTATATAACCTTCTGTGGCTTCTTTCAGTCCTAAGCAGAAGCGGCCCCCCACACAAGACAGATGCAGCCAGTCAGAATGCTCTCCATGATGCATCTGTAGAATTGTCGAGTGTTTTAGGAGACAACCCAAATCTCCTCAAATTCCTAATGAAATATAGCTGCTGTCTTGCCTTCTTTATAGCTGCATCAATATGTTGGGACCAGGTTAGATCTTGACACCCCGGAACTTGAAATTGCTCACTCTCTCCACTTCTGATCCCCCTATGAGGATTTGTTTGTGCTCCCTCATCCTACCCTTTCTAAAGTCCACAGTCAGCTCTTTGGTCTTACTAACATTGCAAGGTTGTTGCTGCAAAACAAACTCAACTAACTGGTGTATCTTGCTCCAGTTAAAACCTGTGGATGCAAAGGTTGTAAACTCTGCCAGCTCCATCATGCTTCCCCAGCATCAAGGACATCTTCAAAGACTGATGTGACTAAAAGACAGCATTCATCAAGTCAAGTCAAGTCAAGTTTATTATCATTTCAACCATAAACTGCTGGTACAGTACACAGTAAAAATGAAACAACGTTCCTCCAGGACCCTGGTGCTACATGAAACAACACAAAACTACACTAGACTATGTGAGACAACTCAAGGCTACACTAGACTACGTAAAACAACATAAAAACTACACTAGACTATAGCCCTGCACAGGACTACATAAAGTGCACAAAACAGTGCAGGGCAGTACAATAATTAATAAACAAGACAATAGGCACAGTAGAGGACAAATTACAATATGATAGTAAATGATGTAGATGTCAGTCTAGACTCTGGGTATTAAGGAGTCTGATGGCTTGGGGGAAGAAACTGTTGCACAGTCTGGTCGTGAGAGCCCGAATGCTTTGGTACCTTTTGCCAGATGGCAGGAGGGAGAAGAGTTTGTGTGAGGGGTGCATGGTGTCCTTCACAATTCTGTTAGCTTTACAGATGCAGTGTGTAGAGTAAATGTCCGTAATGGCTGGAAGAGAGAACCCGATGATCTTCTCAGCTGACCTCACTATCCGCTGCAGGGTCTTGCGATCTGAGACAGTGCAATTCCCGAACCAGGCAGTGATACAGCTGCTTAGGATGCTCTCGATACATCCTCTGTAGAATGTGATGAGGATGGGGGGTGGGAGATGGACTTTCCTCAGCAGAAGGTAGAAACGCTGCTGGGCTTTCTTGGCTATGGAGCTGGTGTTGAGGGACCAGGTGAGATTCTCCGCCAGGTGAACACCAAGAAGTTTGGTGCTCTTAACGACCTCAACGGAAGAGCCATCAATGTTCAGCGGAGTAGTCGCTCCGTGCCCTCCTGAAGTCAACAACCATCTCTTTTGTTTTGTTGACATTCAGGGATGGGTTGTTGGCTCTGAATCATCATTGACCTCCATCACCCAGGTATGCCCTTTTCTCTTTTCTACCATCTTACAACGAGAGAGGATGTACAAAAGCTTGAAGACACACAATCAACATTTTAGGAACAACTTCCTCTCCCCCTCCCCCCCACCATCAGATTTCTGAACAGACAATGAATTCACCCATGAACACTACTTCACGATTTTTTTCTCTTTTTGCACTACTTATTTAATTTAAATTTGTATTATATACTTATATATTTCTTATTGTAGTTTACAGATTTTTAAATGTACTACATTGTACTGCTGCTGCAGAACAACAGATTTCATGACATATGCTTAGATATTGGCTTTGTAAATATGTTTGTACATGACAAAGCTCTTCTAAATTTGGTGAAGATAATGAACGGTGATAGTCATTCTGTGTGTCCTCTGAAATGGAACTGAAAGCCATTTTTAGGTGCGCAAAACGCCACTATCAAAAGGCAAGTAATTAGCTTGGTGCCAGTGTCTCAAACCACCACCATTTTAATCTGATAATGAATTTATTGAAAAAAATCACTGGCATAAACATTGGAGAAATCAATCAATTAAAAAATTATTCATGGGATTGAAATATTTAATCACAAGTTAATTACAGTTTTAATCACACTGTCAAACAGTAATAGAACAACAATTCACTTATATTTTGTTTAATAAATGGCAAACAGCAAAATGTTTATATTTTTCTAATTTTTAACATTTTTAATATTCCACATTATTTTCATATTTTTAAACATTATGAATGACAGAATTTCAGAAGCATTCCCCGATCTGTGGACAGCCTGACTGTAAATTAAATACAGAATCTCCGCAGCTCTGCGGGCCAATCTCATTTTGCCCCCCACCGCTGCTCTCACCCAGTCCTCGACTCCAAGAGGATTACAAACCCACTCTGCAAGTGTGCTCCTGCCGGGAGATCTGCACAAGGTATGCAGAGGAAGGACAGCATGGAGAGCTCAAACTCACTGGAAAATCTGGACCATTTCTTCTTCCTCCGGTCATGCGAAAGTCAATACACAAAACCGTAGCAACATGTTAATCGTGCATATCATCTATGACTAATTGACAGGCCTACTTAAAATAGGCTGCACCTGTTTTATCAGTGGGCAATTTCCCATTCTTAGAATTTGAATTTGTTACACAGTATAATGCAGTATTATAGTTCTGATTATTCATTAGCTTCACAGTTTCAACACTCCTTCAAGGGATATTATTTTAATCCAAGAATCTTGTTACCAGCAGGAGCTTTGCACATGACGACTGTGATTCAGATGTGTACTTTTGAGGAAGATGTCAATAGAATTAACTGCGCTGATGGAAAGTTTTAAGGCACACAAGTATCAGGACCTTAGCCGGCTGCATTTAGCAAAATGAAAGTTAAAAACCATTGCAGAGTCTAGGAATCAGAAATAAAAACAGAAAATGGAGGAGAGGTTCAGTAGTTCAGGCAGCATCTGCAGGAAGGAAAGCAGACTTAATGATTCAGGTTCAAGAAGCCAGGCATATGAAGCAATGGGTGAAGGAGAGCCAAAGTTTTTTTTTGCCCTTATCCAAGGGAGCTACAGGGGAGAGAGAGCCGCTTTAAAATTATCTCCTTAGAAACTGGGGCCTTTGAGACAGATTTGCATTGGCACGTAAAGGTTTGTGTCCTTGAAAAAGGGTTGGGGTAGTGGCAAGAGAAAAACGAGGAGCACAGAGAACAGGGGTAAGAAAGGGGGTGGGTAGAAAAGATTCATATTGCTTTGATTGTTTGTCAGGCCAGCATCAAGTTCTAATGAAAACTAAAACTGAGTTCCAAGCTTATAAAACAGCCTGGCAACTCCTGACAAGCTGTTTGATGAGATCTCCCTCATTAGTACTGCGTGGTGTGTTAGCCCACAGGCTTGCGTCTTAAAGCTAAACCCATTAGCAATTGAGATATAATCTAGGCTTGTGCATGCGGGAGAAAACAAATGGCTTAATCTTAACATTAAAAACACTAATGAATAAAGCAATCAATACATTGCACAAACTTGCTCAGGAAGACCTATATGGACGTGGGTTAAAGCAGCTGCTCGCGTACTTACAGCTTTCATTATCTTAACCATCTCTTATCAGTTGGTGTGAACCGACAGCGGGCAATTCCGCTTATACTTGGGAGTCAGCTTTGTGGGGCTGCAGCGAATCACTCTTGTTCCTTGTTGCCTCTATGTTACTCACCCAGTCAGCCAAGACTGATCGAACTTATGGATAGGTTCAAAGATCAGGGTTCAAGGGTCAACTTTATTTGCCATATACATTTATGCATATTAGAAATCTGCTGTGGTATGTTGGTCATATCAATGAAACAACAAACAGCAATTGTCAACACTTAGGAGGATAAAGTATTAAAAATAAATAAACTTACAGATTAAAGTACAGACATGGAATAAAATGTGCATTAACTCATAAATACCAGCATGTATTTACAATGTAAACAGCATTATAAACTGTAGTTTTAAGTGTTTACAGTGTAGCGAATGAGATAATAAATAGAGCGGGTGGGGGTGGCTAACTGGAATGGTTTAAACAAATTCAAGAAGACAAATCTCCAGGTGGATAATAAATATACTTTAAACTTTGCCTGACCAGGTTGACTGCCTGCGGGGAAGAAACTTTTAAGATGGCATGATTTTTTTTTTGATTTGACAGCCCTATAGCACTTTCTGGAAGAGAGCTTTTGGAGAAGGCAGTTTGCTGGATAGGTAACGACTAAAATGACTTTGGCTCAAACCTGACAGAGCTGGGCTATTAGAGACTCCAAATCCAATGCAAGTACATAAAATTAAGATCAATGTTGGCCATAATGAATCTGAACAGCTGAACTGCTGAGAGAAAGGCAAGGGTCAACTTCTATACCTAAAGATTTAATCCCTCAGAATACTTAAACATTCACAGTAAATTTATTATCAAAGAATGTATATGCTACTATATATTGCCTTGAGGTACATTTTCTTGCCAACATTTACAAGAAAGAAATACAAAAAAAGTGCAAAAAAACATAAACAAAGACTGACAACCAAGCTGCAAAAGACGACAAAATATGCAAACAAAAGTAAGGCTGAGAGCAAGTTGGGAAGAAGTGAATCTGTAGGCTGTAGAATCAGTTTAGAGTTGTGGTGAGTGAAGTTATCCTCACCGGTTCAGGAGCCCGATGGTTGTAGGGACCTGGTGATGTGAGACTTAAGGCTCCTGTGCCTCCTACTGGATGGTAGTAGTGAGGACAGAACATCACCTGAATGGTGGTAGTGTTCTAGGTAAATGTACCCAATGCTGGGGTGTGGAGTGGGAGGGGAGGTGTTTGTCTGGACTGTATCCACCAGTTCCTGCTGTTGGGGAGCTCTGGTGCTTTCATACTAGGTTGTGGTGCAATGGTTAGAACCCTATCCACTGTGTGTCTTTACAAGCTTCTAAAAAAGTTAAAGAGCAACTTTACAGTTACAAATGTGTGTAACTACACAGAAAACACAGCAGGGGAAGAGATACTTCAGCCCTGTTGATGCTATGTATCCTTCATGATCAGCTAGCTCCTGGTGGCATGCTGTTTCCATCTTTGTTTCCCGTACCCAGGGCCACAGATTACTCAGTCACTGACTCATTCACCAAGTACCAGCTTTTAACTTCTCTGCCCCACCTTTGCATAATTCCTCTTCCTCAAACAACTCCCTCTGACGAACTCCTCCTCGCATTGCCATTCCATGCTATCACCTACCCTGCTAAATGATTCTGGGCTGTGCTTTCCCTATTTCCTCAACAAAGCTCATTCTTTGTAAACCACATCTTCACAACACGAGCTAGCAATGATATTACTAAGGCTTTGCATCGATCCATCATTACATGTCCACTGGATGCAAGTGGAACAACAGCTAGAATTTCATTAGGTTTCATGGCCATGTTCTTCCAGCAGCTGTGTTTAATGCTTTCTGAACCTGCTTCCCCAAATCTCTTAGTTTTCACCTTCCACAGATTATAATTAACCATCTGATAATATCTTCCATTCCATCAACCCCACCTCCTCCAGGTCTACACATCACTATTATTTACTACAGCATGAAATACATTTGGAAATAAGAATGCTTCCACAACAGAACCCTAAAATCACACTCTAGTGATCAGAACACTTTAATCACACTCAGCAATTGCCTACTTCATCTGTCATAAGGGGACAGGAGGCTGGACCCATGTGTAGGACACAAGCACTGAAGTATTAGGGGCAGGACAGGAACAACTAAATGATAGACAAGATGTGGTGACCCTGGTGTGCATGAGGGACATGACATTCAAGGTGATTTTGGGGTTCCAGGAGAGTCTTAGAGTTCAGGCAGGGTCTAGGAGTTCACTGGGAGCACAACTCCTAGGCAGGGCCCAGACCTCCCAGGCAGGAACACAGGGGCCTGAGCAGGTCACAGGGCACAACCCATCAGCAGCAAGGGATGGAAAGGGGCAGAGTCCCCCACCAGGCAACAGCAGTCCAGCCAGGCTTGCCCAACAGAGGCAAGGGATAGGAAGGGAACTAGGTCCAGGGTAACTGCCAGACTTACTCAAAGAACTCATCTTTAACTAACAGAACTCCCAACCAGGACAACAACCCCCAACTCCACTCTGTCCCAGAGCCCCCTATATACACCATCAGCCAATGGGCATCAGGTGCACCTCTTTGAGTCCAAACAAGCCATGATGATCCACAGGTGTGACTACTTGGGCTCAAGGGTGAAAGGAGGGACGGCTACAAGACCCGGAGTCCGGAGTCCACGGACCCCATCAAGAACCGGAATGCGGGCTCCGGACTGGACCATAACATCATCTTCCTTTTGCAATCTTTCTTTAAAATCTCAGCACCTGTGAAGTTCTCCTCTATGATGCCCCGTTGAAAGTTTTCTGAAAATCTGGGTACCTGGCATCTACTTCGTTAGCCCCCATTCACTAAATCCAGTGACTTTCCAAAGAATTCTGCAGTGAGAACAATCAGGAGCAAGATTCAAACCCATCCTGTTACTTGGGAAGTTCATAGCTGAACCTCACTCGCTCTTTCATACAAACTCTGAAAACATTTAAATCTAAAAATCTATCGAGGTAAACCATGCTAAGCTACCAAAGGACTACCCCGAATTTCTCTTTGATTGCGTCTTTGTTTTGTTTTTGGACAGTCTTATTTTCACTGTACGGTATAATTTATATTGTGTGCTGTCTGTGTCAACGTGCCTGAGATGCTGCTGCAAGCAAGTTTGTCATTTTCCCTGCTCCTTTCTGTACTTATGTACGCACATGACAATAAACTTGACTTAGCCTGGGGATATGTTGCTGCCTGTTGTCAGAGTCATTTTGCCTAGATCACTGAATCAATATTTGCTACTCTAACAATTTTTATTCATTGCCATCTGGTTTGAAAATCAAAGTAAGTTTATTATCAAAGTACATATATGTCACCATATATTACCCTGAGACTCAATTTCTTGTGGGCATTCACAGTAAAATTGATGAGAACAGCACCAGCAGCAAAAACAGATAAACAACCAGTGTGCAAAAGACACCAAAATGTGCAAGTACAAAAAAGGGAAAGAAGAACAAAATAATAATCATAAATAAATAAGCAATAAATATCGAGAACATGAGGTTGTAGGGCCCTTGAAAGCAAATCAGTTCAGCATTGGAGTGAGTGAAGTTATCCCATCTGATTCAAGAGCTTGACGGTTCAGGGTTAATAACTGTTCCTGAACCTGGTGGTGTGGGATGGGAAGCTCCTGTTTCTCCTTCCTGGTGGCAGCAATGAGAAAAGAGCACGTGCACAAAACTGACACTTAATGGCTTCAAGAAGCAAGATTCTAAAGCATTTTAGTTAATTTAGTTCCTCTTTGGAACACTACCACAATTACTTTCATTAATAGGCGATGACAACTTAATAATATTGTTCAAGCCAGCAAATCAGCTGATCACATTTCACACAGTCGTGCAGAGTATGGTTTTTTGCAGGAGCAGGTGTTTTGATTGCAGCCTAATTTTTCACTTCCCTGCATTAAAAATTCAAAACAAGCAGCAGGTGCTGGAAACCCGAAACAAAAACAGAAAATGCTAACCAGTACTCAGCAGGTCGGGCAGCATCCATGGATAAAGAAGTGCAGTTAATGTCTTAGGCTGAAAACCTTTCTTCAGAACAAAATTGAAAAATATCCTTGTAACAAGATAATGAATACACTGATGTAAAGCAATACACAGATGCCGGGAAAAGGAATTAAAACAGAAAACGTTGGATATATTCAGGCAGCTTCTGTAAACACGGAGATAGAGTTAACATTTTCGGTCGAAGGCCTTTCAAATTCATCACCTGACATAGAGTATGTCCTGCATTTCTGTTTTTGATTTCGGGGGCCGGATGTGAGTTTGTATTCACTGATGGATTGTATGAGACAACACAGTTACAGCAGATTCTGTACAACACCTTTGACACTAACGTGTTGGGAATTTCTATTGCTGAGTATATAGACCTCAAAATCACAGAAAGACAATGATTGCAGATCTTTTGGGGTTCTGCTTTTTGTGGATGTCTGTGAAGAGTAAGAATTTCAGGTTGTATACTCTATACATACTCTGAAATTAAATGGAACCATATGAACTCACTGCTTACTGTTGGCATTCACTTAGTTACCATGAGAGAGAAAGGAAAAGATTCATGGATTTGCTCAATGACAGCTTGAAGTATGTAACCTCCCCTCTGACTCCAGGGAATCTGCAGCCCATGTTAACAAGGCAGAGGAGGAGGACCAGGGATGGTATTGGAAACCTCAATTCCATGTGTTATGATCATAAAGGCAGAAGTAGTACCCCGACTTATAAATTACCCCCCCCCCCCACTACCATCAGCCATCTCCTGCCCCAACTATGGAAGAGTTTGGTTCTTACACTGACCCCGTCAACAACATCAGATCTCACATAACCAGAGTGGAAACAGAACTGAAGCAGAGTCAAAATGTGCCACCCTTGATCCCAAGAGGTCGTGTTTAAAGAAAGCAGTAGCAATGTAAGAGAAGTAATGCTATAAGTGAACCTGGCCAAACTAATAGATGTCAGACGTTACTGTTTTTTCCATAGATGTGCCTGGCTGTCTGAGTTCCTCCAGCATTTTGTGTGTGTTGCTTGGATTTCCAGCATCTGCAGATTCTCTCTTGTCTGAGATATCAGACATTGGCCAGTAGTAGCTCTTTTGCTGTGGAGTCGGACAGTTGGGCTTGTGATCCCACTCCAGAGCTTGCAGAACCCATGTACATTGACATTTCAGTACAGTACAGAGCAGGTGTAGCACTTCGGAAATGCTACATATCTGTTGACATCAGTTTCACACTTATACCACATCAACAAGCTCTAGCTAGTTATCTTCAACAGATGCTCTGTTTCATCACGTGGATGATTCTGTTTGAAGAATGAGTATTCCCCTCAAAAATTTATCCTTCAAGCTAACACAATTTGGATAGATCATATGGCTCTTACCACATGTGTGTGGAACTGTGCTGTACTGCTTGGCGACAATGATGTCAATTAAATCTGAACTTCTGATTGGCTGATAGGTGAGGTTAAAGTCAAGTTTATCATCATATGCACCAGTACGTGTCTGCACAGGTGCAATGAAAAACATAACTTGCAGCAGGATCATGAGCAGATAGCGTCAGCTACACATTTATATGAGCATTGGAATATAGAATAATACAGCGCAGTACAGGCTGTTGTGTCACCTTTTTAACCTACTCTTAGATCAATCTAACCCTTTCCTCCTACATAGTCCTCCATTTTTCTATTATACCTGTGCTTATGCAACTCTGCCATAGATAGTCCCAAACCCAACTGTGAAAGAAGGAGGGCTGGGCATCCCCATCCCATAAAAGCCCAGAGCTACAGAAACACCAACAGAAGCTCCGTAGGCCTCATCCCTGGGAGAGAATGGATCTTCGCCGAGAAGACGTATGAGGTTGTGTGGTGAAAATGGAGGTCACAGGGTTGATGAAACTTTGGTTCTGGACAAAGGACTCTGGCCTATGCCACCAATAGCAGCTTGAGGTAAGGGTGATGATGATGATGATGATGATGATGATGATGATGATGATGATGATGATGATGATGATGATAATAATAATAATAATAATCATCAGTATTTTATTGATCTCTAGTGGAAAATTATTTTGTTACAGCAGCAACATTTACAAACAAACTTAGCAATAATAATACATAATAACAAATACAATAATAATATTAACTAATAATAAAGTACAGAATAATAATATACATTATAATAATTTACCAATGTGCAATAATGTGCAATAGTGTGCAATAATAATGTATAAAATAATAAAACAAAGACTATTGTACTATGGTGTGTGTTCTCCTGTCGCACAGAGATGAATTGTTGTATATGCTTATTGCATTTGATAGGAAAGATTTTCTGTAACGATCCTTGTGACAGCGGAGCTGGATGAGTCTGTTCGAAAGGGTGCTCCCCTGCTTATTCAGTAGGTCATGGAAAGGATGTGCCTAATTGTCAATAATGGATAACAGTTTGTTTAGTGACTTCCTCTCCACCACTAACTCAAAAGAGTCTGGGTTGTAGCTAAGGACGGATCCAACCTTTTTGATGAGGTCATTTAGTCATAACAATAAGAAAATGTTCTATCTAAGAGCTTCTTAAATGCCACTACCATATATGCTGATACATACATAAACATAAAACAACAACATAGGTTATACAAAGCACTTCCTGACATCCTGAGGCCCAGAAGAATGTTACATAGTGCAAATTCTTCCTCTTGGCATTAAGGTTTCATGGTCCCTGTGCTGGCGAGTTCAGGCTATAGGCGTACAATTAATGTTGGACTATTCATTTACAAGTATCTCTCACTGTATGCTTGAAATGTGTTGGGGAGGGTAGCTTAGTGGAGGTAACTAATGGGCGTATAGGCTCAAGGTCTTGTATTTGTCTCTCGTGATGTAAATCCTGACAATATGCTTATGAGGTGAATTCCAATGGAATTAGCTTTTCTTACATCTCAATTGTCAATCACACCTCTCTGGAGATATTTTTCTGTGATTGTTAGAGTCAAAGCCCTCATTGGCTTTATCTATCACTTTCGGGGCCAAGAACCACAGATAAAACCACAAGACACAGGAGCAGAATAAGGCCATTTGGCCACTCTGCCATTCCACCATGGTTAATTTATTATCCCTGTCAATCCCATTCCCTTGCCTTCTCCCTGTAACCCTTGAAGTTCTGACTAATCAAAAACCTATCAACCTCAATACAATCAATACTCAATGACTTGGCCTCCACAGTCATCTGTGGCAATGAATTCCACAGATTCACTACACACTGGCTAAAGAAATCCTCCTCATCTCTGTTCTAAGTGGACATCCCTCTATTCAGAGACTGTGTCCTTTGCTCCTAGATTCACCCACTATAGGAGACGTCCTCCCCACATTCACTCTATCCAGACCTTTTAATATTTGATAAATTTCAATGAGACTGCACCTCATTTTAAACTCCAGTGAGTACAGGCTTGGAGCAATCAAAGGCTCCTCATACATTAACCCTTTATTCATGGAATAATTCTCGTTAAACTCCTCTGGCTCCTCTCCAATGTCGGAACATCTTTTCTTAGATAAGGGCCCCAAACTGCTCACACTACTCCAAGTGTGGTCTGACCAACGCCTTAGGAAACCATGCTGACTTTGGCTTATTTTAGCCTGTGCCTTCAAGTGCCCCAAACTTCATCCTTAATAATGGAGTCCAACATCTTCCCAACCACTGAAGTCAGTCTAACTGGTCTATAATTTAATTTCTTCTGACTCTCCTTTATTAAAGAGATGAGTGACATTTGCAGTTTTCCAGTCCTTCAGACCTATTCTAGAATCTAGTGATTCTTGAAAGCTCATTAATGCCTCTACAATCTCTTCAGCTACCTCTTTCAGAATTCTGGATGTAGTCCATCTGGTCCAGGTGACTGATCTATCTTCAGACCTTTCAGCTTCTCCTTAGTAATAGCAACTGCACTCACTTCTGCCCCTTGGGACTTTTGAAATTCTGGCATACTGACATACTTTGACCCCATTGCTACCTCTCCAGTGTCATTTTCCAGCAGTCTAGTATCTTCTGTAGTCTCTCTTTCATACTTCATATGTTTGAAAAATCTTTCGATCCCCTCTGTTTTATTATTGGTTAGCTTACCTTCATATCTCATCCTTTATCCCCTTATGGCTTTTTAAATTGCCTTTTGTTGGTTTTCAAAAGCTTCTCAAGCCTTGAACTTCCCACTAATTTTTGCTATATTATATGCCCTCTCTTTTCCTTTGACTTCCCTTGTCAGTTATGTCTGCCTCTTTCTCCATTTAGAATACTTTTTCATCTTTGAGATGGTTTCCTGTGCCTTCCAAATTGTCCCCAGAAACTTCCACATGCTGTTCTGCAGTCATCCCTGCTAGTGTCTCATTCCAATCAACTTTGGCCAGCTCCTCTTCCATGCTGCTGTAATTTCTTTTACTCCTCTGTAATACTGAATTTATCTTCCCCTTCTCAAGCTGCAAGGTGAATTCTATCATCTTACAGTCCCTGACTCCTGAGAGTTCCTTTACCTTAAGCTCCATAATCATTACACAACACTGAATCCAGAAATGCCTTTCCCCTAGTGTGCTCAACCACAAGCTGCTCTAAAAAAGCCATCTCATAAGCATTCTACAATTTCCCTCTCTTGGAATCCAGCATCAAGCTGATTTTCCCAAACTACCTCCATATTAAAAATCCCATCACTATCATCACATTGCCCATTCTACATGCGTTTTTAAAATTTCCCATTGTAATTTGTATCCCACATCCTGGCTACTTTTGGAGGCCTGTATATATCTCCCATCAGGGTCATTTTTACCCTTGCAGTTTCTTAACTCTACCTCTTTTAAGGATTTGGTTTCATTTTTTACCCACAGTGCCAAACTATCCTCTCCTCTTAACCACCTGTCCTTTTCATACAATGACTATCCTTGGATGTTAAGCTCCCAGCTATGATCCTTCAGCCATGACTCATGATGCCCACACAATTGTACCTGCCAATCTTTAATTACAAGATCATCTAGCTTATTCTGTATATTACATGCATTCATATGTAACACCTACAGTTATGTATTCATCATTCTTTTCTGTTTTGCTTTCATGTTACACTTCAACTCATTCCACTGACAGCAATTTTGCTCTGTCGTTCGCCTGTCCTTCCTCACGAACTCACTACTCAATGTATCAACTTACTTCCATACTAGAGGGAATGGAAGGCTTGTGGGATGTTCACGCTTTATGAGATAAACAACAGTAACCAATTCAAATGAATTAAGTGGTGTGAGGGGCTGGAGCTGTCTTGGTCAAAGTAGGCTTGCTCCTTGAACTACGTGCACTGCTTTTGCAAAGTGGGTATTTGACTTGAATGGCATAAAATAATCTTCATCAGAAGATTTTTAAAAAAAGCAAAGACAAGTAAATACAAGACTTTAACCAAATAAAAGGAGCAGCCACTGGTGAAACAATGGAGATGACAATTCTCAAAATAGCCTGAACTCCTCACACTGATGCCAACCTTAATTTCAGAGCTAACCATCTACATTAACCCAACTCTTCTATCGCAATCAAACCCCTACATTATATGTCACCCAAAACCATACCCTCAACTACATCTCAGTCTAAAAAATGAACTATCAAGCAAATTTGCTCCCTCCCTATTCCTCATGCTAATATTGCCCCTAACCTTATTATTTAGTTATCCCCGCTCAACTTAAATCTAAACCTAAACCTGTCCTCGAACCATAATCGAAACCAATCTGTCACTCTAACCCTCCCCTCCCTAAACTAACACTTTACCTTTCTCTTAATGCTCACTGTAACATTAACCTTCATGTCTTCAACCCTCTCAAAAACTTAAATCTGACTCTAACCTCAATCAAATATTTTTCCCAAGACACATTACGAACCAACACCCTTAATCTGTAGCCTAACTTGACTGAGAACCAAAAAGATGCAGAGGTTACAGATGTGAAATAATGACAGATATTGCTGGAAATACACCACAGGGCAGGCAACATCTATGAAGAGGAAAACGGGAAATTAATGTTTCAGAATGATGACTTTTTCTTAACTATGTTCAGAATTGGCATCACTCAACCTAACTATGACCCTAATCTTCAGCAGTTATCAAGCTTTTTTTTTAAATGGGAAGTATTTATCTGTGGTTACTTTTCATTAATGGAATGAATACAGTAAGGCAAAAAGGATAAAAGAAAAGGAACAATTCCTTTTTGATCTATTTTATTTACGGCAATACACTGTAACTTATGTAAACTGTTTTGATAGAAGTAATCTTAAAACTATCAAGACATATTTATTGATATGCCATGTCCTTGTTGAATCCAATAACTCAATAAAAAGTCAACTACTTCACAAAAGTAACAGAAGAAGAGGGGAAAAAAACATAACTAAAAAGGACAGACCAGGTTACTTGTTAATGGGTACTGGTCTCTGCTTCATTTTGTTTCTTGAGCAAAATGCCACTTTCTGCCACCAGTTCCAAGAAGAGGTGAAAGCAGAAAGACAGCACAAAGTGTATTTTGATACCATTTCATCAATGTTTACATCTCCAGCCTGACAATGGTGTCACGGCTGATTGAAAAGCCACTCAGCCTGCTGATGTAGTGTGAAATGAAACCACTACCTTTCTGCCTCTGTGACTCTTTCTTTATTGTGGAGAAACATCAGGCTTGTACATAAGATGAAAGAAAGACCATGGTCGGCAGATTATTTGTGAACTTTTCCTTTTGCTTTTCCATGAAAAAGACTTGACAAAATTAAGTTCACACTGCAGTGCTTTTCAATGGCTAAGTAAAATGCCATGGTAGGACAGAGATTCTATCTCCCAGTCTAATGGAGTGATGATTCATTGATTATGAATTCTATTAAATGCCAATATAGAGTGAGAAAGGGAGATTGCAACTGGATGACAATAGAGTCTGCAGATTAATCAGTTCTGTTCAGAGGGAACCCCATCGAGTAATAGATGATCCTATAAGCCTTAGAGAGTCGAATATCTCTTACAGCTTGTGTTACAGCATGCCTTCCATTCCAGAGCACTTATGTGCTGACAAGTAGATTTGTTTTGTTCAAACAACCCAAAAAGAGTGAAATACTGCTACCTCATCAGTGTAGAAACTACCTGGTTAACGTTTTTACTTATAATCTATTTTCCTTCACCTTAGCTACACAAAGTACAAATGATTACTGCAATTAAAAGTTACCAAAGGACAGTTTTCAAAATCCCAAGGCGTCAAAATCAGGAATAAATAAAACGTGAAAATGGCTGAAATGCAGCCACTGCCAAATTTACTCTTCCTTAATTCATAGATCTCATAATGAACAGTTTTTTTTATTTTTCTCTCTCTACCACCTTATATTGCAGATGTTGCTTTATAGAAATCACTCAACCATGTCAAATGGACTTCCTATAGACATCTAGTCAGGACTGCTCAGTTGCATTGTGTGGATGGATTTTGTCTGCTGAGACCATTACTGAATAGAATGAAGGGAAATATAAGGAATAAAATACATTCCTGCCGCAATCTAATTAAGTACTAGAACAAACTTGAAGGGCTGAATGTCCTTTTTCCTTAATATATCAATTATGGCCATGAAACTGAAGCCCAGCAGGTAGCGTATTGGTAACTGCTGTTAAAGGAAAGGAGTGAGGCAAACTGCACAATAGATGTAATCTCTTTATTTACAAAGACAGAGATCCATTTGTATTAAAATCCTCTTAAGCTTTTCCTTTTGGTTCTTTTATAAAACGTATTTTATAAGGAGCTTAGAAAGAGCAAGTAGCAATTTGTAAATGAATGAATTTCGCTGCTGCACAGCTGGCACGACACAGAAGTTTCAGTCCCAGATGCCTCGTACTCCTCACATCCGAGCCTCAATCAAAGTAATACTCAACACTTTTTCACTGTTAACGTTCCAAGGAATTTGCCAAGTCATAAAAGTTGAAGGTGACACTAACTCACTTCTATATTTTGGCAGTCAGGTACATGAAACAATGTCACAAAACAACGAACCTTGATGCCTTCCCTATCATTGCAGGGTATTTCAACCAGGGCAGCTTGAAGAACTCTCTGTAAAACAACCACCAACACATTGCCTGTGAAACCAGAGGAGCCAACACACTTGACCACTCTTATACTGTACCGTCTCATGCCCGCACTTTGGGAAGTCCGATCTGGCATATAGGCTTAAACTAAAGGCTGCAACACCAGTGGTGAAGACCAAAAATGTAAGGGAGGTGGAGGAGCACTGCTTTGAGTTGGTAGACTGGAAAATATTCAGAACTTCATCTTTGAATCTGAATGAATACACCACAATTGCCACCAACTTCATCAAGACCTTTGTGAATGAGTGTGTGCCTTTGAGAACATACTTGACATACCCAATCCAAAAGTCGAAGGTGAACCTGGAGATTCATAATCTGCTGAGGGCTAGATCTGTGACATTTGAGACCAGTGATACGGAACTATATAAGAAGTCCAGTTATGACTTTCAGAAGGCTATTTTAAGAGTGAAGAACCAACTCTGATTGAAATTAGAGACAGTGTAGGATTCTCTGCCCTATAATCAATGGGTGATGCTGGGAACACACTCACTTGATCACCCCTGTCACACAGGAAGCATCACCCTGAAATGAGCAGTGGATGACCTTGGCAGCTGGAGCGTATAATGTTCACAGATCTTTGATGCCCAAACGTGCAGGCACTGTCAAAGCTGCATGGCAGTCGGCAATTTTTGGTGTTAATGCCAAAGCCTGCATGGTAAAAACTATCATGTATAGATGCGGTGTTGTCTGAATGGTGCCGTGGGCATGAGTCTGCTGACAGGGTTTATTGAGGTAGGGAAAGGAGGAGGAACGAAGCACCTCTGACTGGCTGAGTGTAGACAACTGGACATTCTAGCCCTCCACAGGTGTAATAGCAAGGGCGAAGTGAACTTGATCAGACGCTTGTTGCGTAAAGAGCTATTAAAAATAAAATAAGGATGGTGATTGTCAAAAGAGATAGCATGTAGTTCATTAGTTCTGAAAGCCTAACCTCACTCAGGCCAGGCAAGAAGGGCAACTGTTTGGCGCACTCAGACTCAGACAGTCCAAAACTCTGTAATAGGTGAGCTAATAGTCCCTCACTGCTGCAGTTGGAGGTTCCCACCTGGTTCAGAAGGGCAGGGTGAGCTGTCTCACTGACTACCACCCAGTTGCACTCACCTCTGCTGTGGTAAAATGCTTTGAGAGGTTGGTCATGGCCAGGATTAAATGCTTAAGCAAGGACCTGGACCTGCTGCAATTTGCCTATCTCCACAATAGGTCCAGAGCAGATGCAATCTCACTGGCTCTGCAGTTTGCCTTGGATCACCTAGGCAAGAGCGATAACTATGTTGGGCTGCTATTTATTGACTACAGCTCAGTGTTCAATGCCATCATAACTTCAGTACTAATCAATAAACTCCAGAACCTGGGCCTCTGTAGCTCTCTCTGCACTGACTTCCTAACTCGAAGACCATAATCTGTGCGGATTGGAAATAACATCTCCACCCTGCTGATAATCAACGCCGGCGCACCTCAGCGCTTTCCCACTGTTCTACTCTCTCTACACCCATGGCTCTGTGTCTATGCACAGCTTAAATGACATAAATATTGTTGGCAGAATTTAAAATGTTAATGAGGAGGTGTACAACAGTGAGATAGGTCAGCTGATAGAGTGGTGCTGCAACAACCTTGCAGTCAACGTCAGTGGGAGCAAGGAATCGATTGTGGACATCAGGAAGGGGAAGACATGGGACACACACCAGTCCTAATTGAGGGAGCAGCAATAGAAAGGGTGAGCAGTTTCGAGTTCCTGGTGTCAACATCTCTGAAGATCTATCCTGGGCCCAACATAATGATGCAATTACAAAGAAGATATGACAACAGCTATATCCCATTAGCAGCCTGAAGAGACTTAATATGTCATCAAAGACTTGTGCAAATTTCTACAGAGGTACCGTGGAGAGCATTCTAACTGGTTGCATCACGGTCTAGTGCAAAGGCCACTACACAGGACCAGAAATTGCTTCAGAAAGATGTAAGATCTACCATGGGCATTAGCCTCCCCAGCATCAAGGACACCTTCAAAAGGCAATGTCTCAAGGCAGTATCCATCATGAAGGACTCCATTCAGGACATGCCCTCTTCTCATTGTTACCATCAAAGAGATGGTACAGGAGCCTGAAGAGACACACCCAATGTTTCAGAAGCAGCTTTTTCTCCATCTCCATTAGATTTCTGACTGGACAATGAACTAATGTACACCACCTCAATATATTTTTTCATTCTTTCCCTCTTTTTTTGCACTAATTGGTAGGCCAAATATGATAGCAGAATATAGTATTAATGGTAAGACTCTTGGCAGTGAGGAGGATCAGAGGGATCTTGGGGTCCGAGTCCATAGGACACTCAAAGCTGCTATGCAAGTTGTCTCTGTGGTTAAGAAAGCATATGGTGCATTGGCCTTCATCAATCATGAGATTGAGTTTAAGAGTCGAGAGGTAATGTTGCAGATATATAGGACCCTCTTGGAGTACTCTGCTCAATTCTGTTCACCTCACTACAGCAAGGACGTGGAAACCATAGAAAGAGTGCAGAGGAGATTTACAAGGACGTTGCTTGGATTGGGGAGCATGCCTTATGAGAATAGGTTGAGTAAACCTATTTACTCAACCTATTCTCCTTGGAGTGATGGAGGATGAGAGGTGACCTGATAGAGGGGTACAAGATAACAAGAGGCATTAATCGTGTGGATAGTCAGAGGCTTTTCCTCAGGGCTAAAATGGCTAGCACGAGAGGGCATAGTTTTAAGGTGCTTGGAAGTAGGTACAGAGGAGATGTCAGGGGGAAGTTTTTCATACAGAGAGTGCTGAGTGCGTGCAAAGGGCTGCCGGTAGTGGTGGTGGTGGCGGATATGGTAAGGTCTTTTAAGAGACTCCTGAATGGCTACGTGGAGCTTAGAAAAATATAGGGCTATAGGTAAAGCCTAGATAGTTCTAAGGTAGGGATGTGTTCGACACAGCTTTGTGGGCCAAAGGGCCTGTATTGTGCTGTAGGTTTTCTATGTTTCTATGTTTCTTTTTTTTATTAATTTTTTTATGAGTTTCTACAATACAACTACAAAAAATATCACCAAAATGGAGATTAATACAGTGCAAAACAAATGTGTCTAATATATAATTAATAACAATAAAGAAAAAGCACCCAAAATAAAATCATATAAATTTAGTATCCTCCTCACCCTCCCACTACAAAACTCCAGGCCAACTGTTACAAGATGTGAAAGAAAAATTAATCGGAGCGTTCAACCCCACAGAGCTGTAAATATATGTAAAAATAATATAATACCTATTACCAAAACTATAATGTAATTCCCATTTTAAAAAACCGTAAAACTTACAGAAAAAAAGCTGAAAGTAAGGGATTATGGTACAGAAAAAAAGAATAAACTTAATCTAAAGAGGAGTTATGAAAGTATTCAAGAAAAGGTCCCCACACCTTATGAAACTTTATGTCTGAATTGAGAAGTGAATAATGAATCTTTTCAAGGTCTAAACAGGACATAATATCACTAAGCCATTGAGCATGAGTGGGTGGGACAACATCTCTCCACCTGAGAAGAACTAAGCGTCTAGCCAAAAGAGAGGCAAAAGACAATGTTCAATGTTTAGTCGGACTCAAATGCACATCTGCCTCACCCAAGTTGCCAAAAAGGGCAATCAGAGGGTTAGGTTCTAAGTGGCAATTAAGAATATGGGATAAAGATATAAAAACTGCTCTCCAGAATTTTTCTAGACTAGGACAAGCCCAGTACACATGAATAAGAGAAGCCTCGCCCCCTTTACACTTGTCACAAACAGGACTAATGTCAGGATAAAACCGCGATAATTTAGTTTTAGACACGTGAGCCCTATGTACAACCTTAAACTGCAAAAGGCAGTGGCGAGCACATAAAGAGGTTGAGGTAACTGACTTAAGAATTGCTACCTGTGGGAGGAAACCAGAGTACCTGAAGGAAACCCACGTGATCAAGGGGAGATGCTACAAACTCCTGACAGGCAGCGATGAGAATTGAACCCCGGTCGCCTGTACTGTAAAGCGCTCTGCTAACCACTACGCTACCATGCTGTTGTAACATGACATTGCAACTCTGATCCTCAATGGCTTGGCCGATGAAGGCAAGTACGGCATATGCCTGCTCCCGCACCCTTTCTACCTCTGTTCCAATTCTGTTTCAACCATTATGTATAAGATCTCTCTGTTCAACAATACTCCCCATTGCTCTGCCACTCACTGTATATTAACCTTCCCCAAATCAAAGACTAACTTGATGATCTGTTCTTTCTCCTTCCATAACAATCTTGACACTAATAGAATTCTGGTCACTGGTCCCAAGGTGCTCCTGACTGACATATCAATCACTTGCTCAGTCTAATTTTCAGTGTAGCCCCTTCTCTAGTAAGACCAGCTAAACATTCTTTCAGAAAGCTTTCCAGGACATATTTAACATCTACTGCTCCATCTATTCCCTTTTCACTATGGCAACCCCGGTCAATATTAGAGAAATTAAAGCCATTTATTGTTACAACCCCATTTTTTCTACACTTATGTGATATTTCCCTACACATTTGCTCCATTAATTCTGCTGACTATGGGGGGATATGCAAATGAAAGAAGACAAATTCAATGCTAGCATTAATTTCAAGAAGTCTAGAATACAAGAGCAGGGATGTGATGTTGAGGCTTTATGAGGCCTCACCTTCAGTATTGTGAACAGTTTTGGGCTCCTCATCTAAGAAAAGATGTGCTGGCATTGGAGAGGGTTCAAAGTTTCACAAGGATGGTTCTGGGAATGAAAGGGTTATCATACAAGGAATGTTTGATAGCTCTGGGTCTGTACTTGCTGAAGTTTCGAATGATTGTGGGGGGGATCTCATTGAAACCTTTCGAATGTTGAAAGGCCCAGACAGAGTAGATGTGGAAAGGGTATTTTCCATGGTGGGAGAGTTCAGGACGAGAGGGCACAGCCTCAGGATAGAGGGGCGTCCATTTAAAACAGAGATGCAGAGGGTGGTGAAGTTGTGGAATTTATTACTACAGGCAACTGTGGAGGCCAGGGCATTGGGTGTATTTAAGGCAGAGCTTCATAGGTTCTTGATTGGAAATGGCATCAAAGGTTATGGGAAGAAAGCCAAGAACTGGAGCTGCGGAGGAGAAAAAAGGATCAGCCAATATTTGAATGGCAGAGCAGACCTGATGGGCTAAATGGCCTAATTCTGCTCCTATGTCTTATGGACTTACGGACATAGTGTAATCCATAATGTGATTATCCCTTCCTTATTTCTAAGTTCTAACCATATGGCCTGAAAGGACGTTTCATTGGGATATCCTCTCTAAGTACTGCCATGCTGTTCTCGCTAGTTAATAGTACAACTTCCTCTTCTCTCATACCTCCATCTCTCTCACAGTGGAACAGAGGGCTGCCACTCCTGCCCACCCTTCAAACATCTTTCCATAAATGTTTGTAGATTTACAGTAGGTTTATTTATTAATCACATGCACACTGAACCATAAGTGAAATATGTCATTTCCATTAACATCCCACCCAGTCTGAGGATGTGCTGGGAGCATCCCCATTTTATTGTGTCCTGTGTTGTTCTACCAATTATTGTGAGCATGCGATGTTGGCACTGGAACGTGGGGTGACAATTTCAGGCTGCCCACTGCTCATCCTTAGGTGTGTTGTTGTTAGTACAAATGGCACATTTCACTCTATGTTTTGATGTACACGTGATGAATACATCTGAATCCTAATGTTCCATGCCCTGCCTGCTGAACTTGCTAATTTTAACCTTTATATTTTTCACCACTTTGGGTCCAGCCTAGCTTAAACTGTTTCAAGCAGCACTAGTAAATGGGAATAAAGTGATGGAAATAAAGGGATCCCATTCTGGTTGGCTGCCGGTTACTAGGACTAAAGGGGAAATTGGATCAGCTCATGATGAAATGGTGGAGCAGACACAAGGGGCCGAATGGCTGACTTCTGCTCCTTTGTCTTATGGTCTAAATCTCCCTTCAAAGGTGCTGGCCCCCAACCCATTCTGATGCAGCCCATCCATTTGTACAGGCCACTTCAACCCCTGAGAAGATCCCAATGAGCATAATAGCTGATGCCATCCGATCTGTGCCAGTTCTTCAGCCAAGAGTTTATTTACCCTATCCTCCTCTTCCTAGCCTCGCTAGCATAGGGAGTAACCTGAGATTACATAGAACATAGAACAGTACAGGCTGTCAGACCTAGTATGTTGTGCAGACCTTTCAACCAACTCTGAGATCAGTTGAACCCCTCACTCCTATGTAACCCTCCATTTTACTGTCATTCATGTCTTGTTGTTCCTTCCTGCTCCTCGTGGTGCACTGGGCGGCAACCTTGCCGTCCCTTTAGTACTTTTTGTCTGTTTTTTACGAGACCGAGTTGCTGGCTTGATACTCAACTCAGCACGGATGGAAAGCGTGCCAGGAGCCAGGCGGATTCGAACCCAGGGTCACTTTCCTGGAAACTCCAGTGTGAATGGCACTACACCACTGGCTGGCTATGTCATCCACGTCTAAGAGTTTTGTAAATGTTCCTTCTGTACCTGCCTCTTCCATCTCCACTGGCAGGGCATTCCATGTACCACGCAACTCTCTATGCCCTGTCTTTTCCTTTTATGCTACATTTGACTTCCCTTGTCAGCCATGATTGACTTTACCTTAAGCTCCCTCATCAAATCTGTTTCCTTACACACTACCCAGGCCAGAATTGCCTTTTCCCTAACGGGCTCAAGCACAAGCTGCTCTAAAAAGTCATCTCAAAGGCATTCTACAAATTCTCTCTCTGGGATCCAGCACCAACTTGATTTTTCCAATCTACCTGCATATTGAAATCCCCCTGATCATCACAGCATTGCTCTTTTTACACGCTTTTTCTGTCTCCTCTTGGAACTTGCAGCCCACATCCCAGCTATTGTTCAGAGACCTGTATATAACTCCCATCAGGGGATTTTCCCCTTGCAGTTGCTTAACTCTGCCAGCAAGGATTCTATGTCTTCTGAACCTGTGTCACCTCTTTCTAAAGATTTGATTTCATTTTTTACTAACAGAGCCACTAACAGACCCTTTGCCTTTCAATGCAATGTTTAACCTTGGACATGAAGCTCCCAACTATGATAATCTTTCAGAGAAGACCAAAACCTCATACCTGCAAATTTCTAACTGTGGTGCAAGATCACCTATCTTATTCTGTATACTGCACAACACTCTAACACTTTCAGTCCTTAATTCATCACCCGTTTTGATTTTGGCCCCCTGTTACACTTTAACTCATCCCACTGCTATGTTGCCCTAGAAACAGATTCAGGTTTATTATCACCGGCATGTGACATCAATTTGTTAACTTAGCAGCAGCAGTTCAAAGCAATACATAATACAGAAGAGAAAAAAATAATAATGAATAAGTAAGTAAATCAATTACAGTATATGTATATTGAATAGATTAAAAATGTGCAAAAATCAGAAATACTGTATATTTAAAAAAAGTGAGGTAGTGTCCCAAGGGTTCAATGTCCATTTAGGAATCAGATGGCAGAGGGGAAGAAGCTGTTCCTGAATCGCTGAGTGTGTGCCTTCAGGCTTCTGTACCTCCTCCCTAATGGTAACAGTGAGGAAAGGGCATGCCCTGGGTGCTGGAGGTCCTTAATAATGGACGCTGCCTTTCTGAGACACTGCTCCCTGAAGATGTCCTGGGTACTTTGTAGGCTAGTACCCAAGATGGAACTGACTAGATTTACAACTTTCTGCAGCTGCTTTTGGTCCTGTGCAGTAGCCCCTCCATACCAGACAGTTATGCAGCCTGTCAGAATGCTCTCCATGGTACAACTATAGAAGTTTTTGAGTGTATTTGTTGACATGCCAAATCTCTTCAAACTCCTAATGAAGTATAGCCACTGTCTTGCTTTCTTTATAACTACATCATTATGTTGGGACCAAGTTAGATACTCAGAGATCTTGACACCCAGGAACTAAAAACTGCTCACGTCTCTCCACTTCTGATCCCCCTATGAGAGTTGGTGTGCGTTCCTTCATCTTACCCTTCCTGAAGTCCACAATCAGCTCTTTCGTCTTACTGACGTTGAGTGCCAGGTTGTTGCTGTGGCACCAGTCCACTAGTTGGCATATCTCACTCCTGTATGCCCTCTCATCACCACCTGTGTTTCTACAAACAATGGTTGTATTGTCAGCAAATCTATAGATGGTATTTGAGCTATGCCTAGCCAAACAGTCATGTGTATATAGAGAGTAGAGCAGTGGGGTAAGCACACACCCCTGAGGTACACCAGTGTTGATAGTTAGCGAGGGGGATACGTTATCACCAATCCACACACATTATGGTCTTCTGGTTAGGAAGTCGAGGATCCAATTGCAGAGGGAGGTACAGAGGCCCAGGTTCTGCAACTTCTCAATCAGGATTGTAGGAATGACGGTATTAAATGCTGAGCTATTGTCGATTAACAGCATCCTGATGTAGGTGTTTGTGTTGTCCAGGTGGTCTAAAGCTGTATGGGAAGCCACTGAGATTGCATCTGCCATTGACCTTTTGTGGCAATAGGCAAATTGCAATGGGCCCAGATCCTTGCTGAGGCAGGAGTGCAGTCTAGTTATGACCAACCTCTCAAAACATTTCATCACTGTAGATGTGAGAGCTACCAGACGATAGTCATTTACGAAGCTCACATTATTCTTCTTAGGCACTGGTATAAATGTTGCCTTTTTGGAGAAACTGGGAACTTTTGCCCATAGCAGTGAGAGGTTGAAAATGTCCTTGAATACTCTCACTAGCTGGTTGGCACAGGTTTTCAGAGCCTTACCAGGTACTCCATCTGGACCTTCCGTCTTGTGAGGGTTCACTCTCTTTAAAGACGGTTTAACATTGGCCTCTGAGACAGAAATCACAGGGTCATCAGGTGCAGCATGGATCTTCACAGCTGTAGTTGTGTTCTCCTTTTCAAAGTGGGCATAGAAGGCATTGAGTTCATCTGGTAGTGAAGCTTCGCTGCCATTCATGCTATTGGGTTTTGCTTTGTAAGAAATAATGGCCTGCAAACCCTGCCAGAGTTGCCGTGCATCCAATGTTATCTCTTCACCCTTGAAATAGCCCTCTGTAAGTCATACCTGGTTTTCTGGTACAGGCCTGGGTCACCAGATGTGAATTCCACAGAATCTGCCTGTCCTTCCTTACTGTCTTACTGCATCTACTTGTACACCAACTGCCCCATCCTCAGCCCTATTACCCTGGTTCCCATCCCCATGCCAAATTAGTTTAAACCATCCCCCACAGCTCTAGCCAACCTGCCCAAAAAATATATTGGTCCCCATTGGGTTCAGGTGTAATCCATCTTTTTTGTGCCAGTCATACCTTCCTAATAGAAATCCGAACAAT
The DNA here is from genome assembly GCF_048418815.1 of Hemitrygon akajei. Taxonomy (NCBI): domain Eukaryota; kingdom Metazoa; phylum Chordata; class Chondrichthyes; order Myliobatiformes; family Dasyatidae; genus Hemitrygon; species Hemitrygon akajei. Next base: position 28,134,839 of record NC_133155.1, read on the forward strand.
TCACAAATATGAAACCCTGTCCCACAAACCAATGTTTCATCTGTTAAATCATCCTATCCTTCCCTCACTGGCATGTGGCACAGGGCACAATCCAGAAATTACCTCCTTGGAGGTCCTGCTTTTCAGCTTTCTGCCTAACTCCCTATATTCTCTCTTCAGGACCTCCTCCCTTTTCCTACCTATGTTGTTGGTAGCAATACTTCCAGCTGTTCACCCTCCACCTTTAGAGTTTCATGGTCTTGATCTGGGACATCCCTGACCCTGGCACCCGGGAGGCAACATACCATCCAGGTGTCTCCTTCACATCCACAGAATCTGTTTTCTGCTCCTCTAGTTATTGAATCCCCTGTCACTACTGTACTCCTCTTCTCCCCTCTTCCCTTCTGAGCCACACAGCCACGCTTGGTGTCAGACACCTGGTCTCCTGGCCTTTCTCTGGTAGGTTGTCCCTCCAACAGTATCCAAAGTGGAGTACTTATTCTTGAGGGGAATGGCCACAGGAGTGCTCTGCACAGGCTTCCTATTCCCTCTCCAGACAGTTACCCAGGAACCTGCCTCCTGCAACCTTGGGGTGACTACCTCTATGTAGCTCTTATCTATCATTTCCTCATTTACCTGTATGAATAGTGTACTCATTAGAGAGGAGATTAGACTGAATGACTCTAGTACTATCTGCCTTCTGCTCCAAATGACCACCCAACTATTTGGCATTGCCCCTGTTGTATCCACTTCCCTGAAATTCCAATCCATTGCACTTTTAACTTCCAGTATCCTCCTTAGTGAGTCTAATTGTATAGAGTTTAGAAGAATGAGGAGATACCATGCAAAATTCATCATAAATAATAATAATAATAGTAATAGTAATAATCATCATCATCACCATCATCATTATTGATCCCAAAAGGGAAATTCTTTCATTACAACAGCAGCATTTAAAAACACACTTAGCAGTATGCAGACTTAACTAATAATGAAGTACAGGATAATAATTCACAATAATTTGCAATAATGTGCAATAATAATGTACGAAATAATAAAACAGAAACTATGTACTACAATGTGTGTTCTCCTGCCGCACAGAGATAAACCGTACACGTTTAACAAGCTGACTGCAGAGAAGCTGTTTCTCTTGACATAAGAGTCTACGACAAGGGGACGCAGCCTCAGAACATCAGTTTGGACTAAAGTGAGAAGATTTTTAGAAATAACTTGGATGAGGAAGTGGAAGTGCGGATTAGTAGGTTTGCGGATGACACGAAGGTTGGTGGAGTTGTTGATAGCTTGGAAGGTTATTATAGGTTGCGTGGGACATTGACAGGATGCAGAGCTGCACTGAGAAGTGTCAGATGGTGTTCAACCCAGAAAAGCATGAAGTGGTTCACTTTGGAGGCAGAATACAGGGTTAATGATAGGATTCTTAGCAGTGTGTAGGGAGATAGGAGTCCACATGGTCAAAGCTGCCACACAATTGGATATGGTTGTTAAGAAGGCGTAAGGCGTGTTGGCTTTTATTAGTCATGCAAATGGAGTTCAAGAGCCACAAGGTAATGTTGCAGCTTTGTAAAATGCTGGTTAGACCTCACTTGGAATATTATATTCAGTCTGGTCACCTCATTACAAGAAGAATGTGGAAGCATTAGAGAGCATGCAGAGGAGATTTACCAGGATACTGCCTGGTCTAGAGGACATGTTTTATGAGGGGAGATTGAGCGAGCTATGGCTTTTCTCTTTGGAGTGAAGGAGGATGAGAAGTGACTGGAGTCAGGTGTACAAGATGATGAGTTTTTTACACAGAGTGATGAGTGCATGGAATGAGCTGCCGGAGACAGTGGTGGAAGCAGAAACGATAGGGTCTTTTAGGAGACTCCTGGATAGGTACATGGAGCTTAGAAAAATAGAGGGCTATGGGTAAGCCTAGGTAACTTCTAAAGTAAGGATATGTTCGGCACAGCATTGTGAGCCAAAGGGCCTGTATTGTGCTGTAGATTTTTCTATGTTCCATGTTCTGTAAGAGGCTTAGATTGAACGGATAGCTATAGACTTTTTCTCAGGGCAGAATTAGCTAATATGAGGGGGTATAATTTTGAAGGGATTGGAAGGAAGTATAGGAGTATTTTTTTCACACACAGTGGTGAGTGGGTGGAACACCCTGCCTGAGGTGGTGGTAGAGGCAGATAGATTAGCAGAATTTAAGAAACTCTTAGTTGGATACATAGAAATATAAAAATGGAAGGTTATGTAGGAGGAATGGATTAGATTAATCTTAGACGAGGTTAAAAGATTGGCACAACATTGTGGGCTGAAGGGCCTGTACTGTGCTGTAATGTTCTACATTCAAAATCCTTTCACTTAGAGGGTCCCCTGGATGCTTAGAGATTGAAAGACATTGGACATGACGACTCTGAAGTGATTTAGAGGCAGGACTGAGAAATATCACTGAGGAAGTAGCAGAACAGTCTGAGGACTGAGTGACCTGCCTCGGTTTCTCTTTCTTAGATAAAACACTGACGTGTCATGGCCTGCAAGTCTGGGGCTTAACTTATGCAGCAATAACACTGAAAAATAGCAGGCAAAGACCATCAAAATCCAAAGCAATATATTTTAAAGTCTATCAGTAAGTTAGATAATAGATCACTGTGGGTTATAACTGCTTTTTATCCATTGGAGATGCATCAAAAGTGTTTGAATGTTATGGGAAGTCTTCATCAGTAACATTTTATGAATATGCTCTGTCATTAAAATCAACATTACTCCCCATCACTCATGGTAATGACAACGGCTTGTCTGGATGATGTTTATTAGTTGCGAATCTGTGAATCAATGTAATGTTGGCAAACACTTTTGGCATCTAAAATTATCAAAATTGCAGCTTCTCAGACTGCACAGCAAATCTTGCAGTGAAAACAGTCGCATCCTGATAACTAATTCCTCTTCATTAGAAAGTCAGTGAAAATTATGTTAGTGATATATTATCTCACAACAAACACTCATTTATCCCTCGAGAGCCCTGAACTCTTATCACAAACCCTTCTTTTTGTTGCCTCTTAACAACATTTAATTCAAGAAGGAAGCTTGCACAACTGATCCTTGCCTGAACAGCCAGTCCTTTTTGTCACAGCCCTTCGTGGCTTTATTTTGTCAATAGTGATAGAGAAATACTCTGGCCGTTTGACACACTCAGGATTTTGGTGGTGCCAGACAAGCCTATTTTCTGAACTAGTAGATGCTGTACCTGTCCCACGCATATCAATTCACTTTCAAAAAATGTGATTGAAGTATTATTACATATTTCCCAGTGAAATGTATGAGTTTAGAGGGACTGTGGGAAACAGTACCTTGGTCACTTAATGAAGGCCGTGGTGGGTCAGAGGATGTATGGTATCTGTAGATCCAAAGAGATGGAAGGGGGCATGGCAAGCATTAGTTATCGATGAACATCAGAAGGCATTCTGTCTGGATGCGTAACAGCTAGGTATGGCAACTGTTCTGCAAGCGACCGCAGCAAGCTCAGCACACCAGGGAAACCCAGCTCCCCTCTGCGGACTCCGGCATAATCAAAGACCCCACCCACCCCAACCAATCTCTCTTCTCCCCTCTCCCATCGGGCAGAAGATACAAAAGCCTGAAAGCTCGTCCCACCAGGCTCAAGAACAGCTTCTACCCCACTGTTACACCCGTAACACCTGGTAAACCACAGGCTCGCTCAGCTCACTCCCGTCTAGGGGGAGCAGTCTTCGGCCCCGCCAGTCTGGGTAATCAACTTGTGTGGATGCTGTGTGATGTCCCCAGCACACCAAATAACAGACAGTACACCATATGTGATTGAATGAGTTCACTTTATAGATCTTACTGGAACTATGTACTTAATAGAGATACAATATAAAAGGAAAAGTAAAAGATGCCAAACTTATCAAAGTCCAGCCACTTCGTGCACAACCACTGGAGCTCAATTAATGAAGTCTTCTGGCCACCATTCGATCCCCTCAGACCTCCTCGACTTGTAGTTCAGGACCAACCGAAGTGATCAACCAAACACCCCCGGGACGTCTGTCATCGTCTCCTCTCCTCGCTGAAAACCCTGGCCTCGGACCCCCGCTCGGGGTCCGTTCTGTCGCCCAGCTTACAGCATTGCGTCATCTCTCTCTCACCCCCTCACACCAACTCCCCAAAAGCCCGCCAACAACAGCTTACAGACCCAGGAGACAGAATAACATCTATCCCAATTGGTTAATAAATGAATACAATTCCCGTCATCAGTAACTATAACCCAAACAAGCTTCGAGAGTGCTCTGCAAGAAGAAGCACTCTCTCACCAGTTAGCATAACAAAGAAGCATTTTTACTTGTAACAATCAAAGAAGCCATTTTGATTAACATATGCAGTAACATAAAGGAGAAACCCCTTACATACCATTCTAGGATGGACCTCTTGTAAAATAAGATGGAATCTTAACCTCACAATCTACCTGACTGTGATCCTGTACTGTGCTCTTTAACTGCACTACATGGTCTCTGCAGTGAGGAGGGGTCGGTGACCCACCTCTTTGCACACTGTGGGTTCGAGGAGAAGGTGTGGAGGAGGATGGAAGGGGCAATGTTGAGGTTCATCCCCAGCAGCTGCGTAACAGAGGACTCTCTGATCTACGGGCTGTTCCCAGGGACGCACACCGAGACCAACATCCGGTGCTGCTGGCAGATCATCAACTCAGTCAAAGACGCTCTTTGGTCGGCCAGAAACTTAATGGTCTACCAGCACGTGGACATGTCCGTGGGGGAATGCTGCCGACTGGCACATTCTCTGCTGCAGGAGTACGTGCTGAGGGACGCACTCAAACTCAGTGCAGCCACCGCAAGGGCCTGGTGGGGAAGGACCACAGTCTAGGCTTCTTCTCCTGCAAGAGTTGAGGGGTAGGGGGGTTGGGGTTATATCCCCTGAATGTAAATATGAAAGAACAGAGGGCCACATGGGTATTGAAAATTTTGAAAATGTAAAGACAGTAATGGAAACAACTGTAAAGAATTGAAAGTCATTGAATGGTTTATTGTATATAATTTTATTTTTGAATAAAGTATATTTTGTTTAATAAAAAAACATGTTCTCTGTAGATGAACTGTTGCTATTTTACCTCAATGATTTGATCTGCAAGACAAGCTTTTTTCTGTACCTGGTGCATGTGATAAATTGAAAGTGGAATATCTTTATTGTCATTGCATAGTGCCTGTCCCGAAGAAAACAAACATCAACAATTTGAATGACTATCGTCCGGTTGCCCTCACACCAACAATAATGAAGTGCTTTGAGAGATTGGTCCTCTCCCACATTAAAGTCACTATCCCTGCTACACTGGACTCACACCAGTTTGCCTATAAAGCAAACAGGTCCGCGGAAGATGCCATCTCATTAGCTCTTCACACTGTCCTGACACATCTGGAGGGAAAGGACACATACGTGAGGATGTTGTTTGTTGATTATAGCTCTGCTTTTAATACTGTCATCCCCAGCAAACTCATCTCCAAACTCGACCAGCTAGGCCTTAGTTTAATAATAAACTAATTCTAATTAACAGCAAGTTTTATGCCAAACCATCAGGAATTCCAAAGATTCGGATAGCAGTTTATCACAGTTTCATTATAGTAATTGTATGCACAACAGTAAAGAATCCAAAGCAAGACATTTGACTCATTTGGGCTCAGCAAGTGTCATAGGCCACACCGTATAAATCATATTATCTGACAGTATCACAATACCCTTCTATTCCTTCCTTGTCAACTCATGGATAGGAAGCCTAGTGTGACTATCAGATCTCAGGAACTGTGAGACAAGTTTGATTTCAGTTTTGGTTACAAACAAGAGAAAATCTGCAGACGCTGGGAATCTGAGCAGCACACACAAAATGCTGGAAGAACTCAGCAGGCCAGGCAGCATCTACGTAAAAGAGTACAGTTGATGTTTCAGCCCAAAACATTGACTGTACTTTTTTCCTAGATGCTGCCTGGCCTGCTGAGTTTCAGATTCAGTTTTGGTTGCTATGCTTTGGAGTCCTTGTGACCCCTGTGGGTTTCTTCCAGGTTCTCCACAGCACAAAGGTATGTGAGCATGTTAATTGTTCACTGTTAATTCCTACTTAGTGGAGGCAATTGACAAAATCGTCAATAGGAATTGGACGGACGTTGGAGGCAAGATAGCCGACGGGAACTAGATGGGCGTTGGAGAGAGAAAAAGTTGCAGGAGTGCAGGGGAAGTAAGGAGAGAGGAAACTGGACTGCTGTGATTGCTCGCACAGGACAGCAGGTACTTGTACCACATTCCCCGAAAGGAAACACCATTCATTTTACGCATTTCATACTCATCAGCAAGCCCCAAAATGTTACCATGAGTAAAGAAGTTTCTTCTGAATCTCTTGACGAGGTTATATATTAGGTAGAGGTAGATACATTAGGGACATTTAAGAAATGCTTAGATAGGAATATGGATGATAGGTAGAGAGAAAACTGGAGGATTATGTAGGAGGGAAGCATTAGATTGATTTTAGAGTGGTTTAAAAGGTCATAGGCCACACTGTGCTATAATGTTCTATGTTCTGTATAGGATACCCACTTTAGTATCATGTGGGACACCCCCTTCATAGAGTAATTTCGAGGTTATTTCTCAAAGTTTCCCCATCAGGGAAAAATACTTCTTTTATTAGTTTAATCAAATTCTTGTACAACTTTCTCTGTATCTGCTTGTCTACTCAGTCCCACTTGAGACAAATTGCAAAGGGTTCATTGTATTTTTCAACGGGGTTAATTAATTTGGGGTTTCAGTAATTGGAGCTCTTTGTTTTCTGCTATGTTCTCAAAAGTGAATATTTACATCTGTGTATTCATGGAGAATCACAGAATGGTCATTGCAGGCAAGGAGGTGATTTGACCTACTGTCCATGGAAGCACAATGAAAGAGCAAACCCACTAGTCCCACAACCCTGCACGCATCTCCCAGGCTTTATTTTCTATTCAATACTTGCCATGAAATTTATTGTTTTGTGGCAGTACTATGGTAGAATGGTGTCAAGATGGTTGTTGTGACACGGCTAGTGTGGTAGTGTAGTGGGTAGTGCTTGTCGCTCTCACTTTCAGCTGCCACCGCTGGCTAGCAGTGTTACGAGAAGTAGAGCTGAATGTGTAAGTCTCTCCCTGCCAGTACGTAGCCCCTCCAACAGCACTTAGTGCCTCCTTGCAGGTGACACACGGAAACTGAACGCCTTTCGGACTCGGACTGAACTACAGAGGACGGGGAGGAGGTCTGGACCCTGCACACGTAGCACACCAGTGTGTGGACATGTCCTGGTGCTCATGAACCAGATCCCCAGCTATGGGTAGATAGTCCACTGCCTTGTGGCAGCCTCGGGATAAACAAAGGCTATGGGAGTAAATCCAGACAGCAAATCCGGAGTGGAGCCCCTGAGGCAGCTGGATGTCGTTTAACATCCTTCTGGCAGCTCCTGCAGCCAAGCTGGTACCAAACGTATTGCTTCATTACCTTTCCTTTGGATGACATTGGTGAGGCCGAGAGGGGGATCTTGATGACTGGGCATCTCAGGACCTCTGTACCTTCTGCCCAGGCTTGTAATGATGGTCATCACCCATTGTCCTTCGAGACAGATGGATGCCAACCACCAACCACCACAGTAGGATACATAACGATAGAAAAATTACAATAAAAATTCCTGGATGGTGGGGTAGATACATCCCTACCAAAGGAGGTGTAAAGCCCTCCTTCCCTCCACAAGCCTGCAGGTCACCCTTGGACAAGGTGTAGCACCTGATTAGCTCCCACACCACTGATCAGGGTCCCAAGAAGCCATGGAAGCAGGTGGTGGATGGTTGTATGAGCTGCTGGTGCAGATCACAAGTCCTGGTTATGTGACCACTGACAACAGGCAGACAATCTTTGAAGAGAATTAATAATGGCTAGGGTTACTCGTCTTGTAAAGACACTGTCCAGAAAAAACTCCTATGTAGAAAAATTTGCCAAGAACAATCATGGCCATGGAAAGATGATGATTGCCCATGTCATATGACATGGTACATAACAAATTAATGAAAAAATTGAATTAAATAAGTAACATAAAACAAGAGCAAAAAAAAAGAGAAATAAATAGTGAGGTAGTCTACATGCCTCCCCATCAGTGACATTTGTAATTTTCCAGTCTCTGGAACCTTTCTAGAGCCTTGTGATTCTTGGAAGGTCTTTACTAATGCCTGCATAATCTCTTCAGCTGCCTCTTTCAGAACCCTGGGGTTTAAAATTCATGCAACAGTAGTTGTCTCATCTGCAAAATTATAGGTGGTGTTTGAGCTGTGCCTAGCCGCATAGTCATGGGTGTAGAGAGAGTAGAAAGATAGGCTAAGCATGCATCCTTGAGGTGCTCCATTGTTGATTGTCCGATCTGCACTGACTGTGATCTCCTGATGAGGAAGTCAAGGATCCAGTTGCAGAGGGAGGTACGGATGTCCAGGTTTTGGAGTTTGTTGGTTGGTACCGAGGGTATGATGGTGTTGAACACTAAGCTGTAATCAGTAAAAAGCAGCCTGAAGTAGATATTGCTATTGTCCAGGTGATTCAAGACTGAGTGGAGAGACAGTCAGATTGCACCTGCTATAGACTTATTGTGGCGATAGGAAACTTGTAGCGAGTCCGGGTCCTTGCTTAGTCAAGAGTTGATTCTGGCTATGATCAACCTCTCAAAGCACTTCAGCAGAGTAGATGTGAGTGCAACTGAATGATAGCCGCTGAGGCAGCTCACCCTGCTCTTCTTGGGCAGGGTGTGACTGTCACCCTTTTGAAGCAGGTGGGAACTTCCATCTGCAGCAGTCAGAGTTTGAAGATGTCTCGATCGTTGGTTGGCATTGGTTTTCAGCTCCCTACCAAGTACACTATCAGAGCCTAATTGCCTTTCATCCTCTTGAAAGCTGTTCTGACATCAGCCTCCAAGACAGAGATCACAGGGTCAACACATGCTGCAGGTCAGGCAATATCTGAGGAAAGGAATAAAACGTCACTGTCCTAATGAAACATCTCGGCCCAAAATGTTGACCCTTTATTCCTGTCATTGCTCTAAACGAAATATATCGGTATATTACACTTTCTCCCCCTTTAGATTAACGCAACATAAAACTGTATGTGTACAAAACATTTAATTTCCCTTTCATAAACCATGTTCCAAATAAACACGCTTTCACAATAACACTCCATAACTAACTTCACAGTTCTAAAGGTTCAGTCTTTTGATGGCGTTCTGCTTCTTTCAGGATAGCACCTCTGGACCAGCGGACTGGCATCAGCTTTGGCAACACGCAAAATGCTGAATGAACTCAGCAGGCCAGGCAGCATCTATGGAAAAAAGCGCAGTCAGTGCTTCAGGCCGAGACCCTTCGGCAGGACTGGAGAAAAAAAGATGAGGAGTAGATTTAAGTACGGGGAGGGGGAGGGGAGAGATCAGGTGATAAGAGAACTCAGGAGGGGGAGGGATAAAGTCAATAGTTAGGAAGTTGATTGGTGAAAGAGATACGGGGCTGGAGAAGGGGGAGTCTGATAGGTGAGGATAGAAGGCCATGGAAGAAAGAAAAGGGGGTAGGAGCACCAGAGGGAGGCACTGGGCAGGCAAGGAGATGAGGTGAGAGAGGGAAAAGTGGATGGAGTCTGGCGAAGGAGAGCATAGGAAGGGCCATTACCAGAAGTTCAAGAAATTGATGTTCATGTCATCAGGTTGGAGTCTTCCCAGATGGAATATAAGGTGTTGTTCCTCCAGTTCAGACGAACTGACCTATAGATTGCATTCTTCTGCCTCTCTCCATTCTTGAAGAGCTGGGGTGACATTTGTAATTCTCCGGTCTCTGGAACCTTTCTAGAGCCTTGTGATTCTTGAAAGGACTTTACTAATGCCTGCATAATCTCTTCAGCTACCTCTTTCAACTATCTGGTCCAGGTAACTTATCTACTTTCAGATCTTTCAGTTTCCAGAGAAGCTTCTCTCGAGTAATTGTAACTTCACACACTTCATGCCCCTGACACTTGGAAATTCCACCATACTGCTAGTGTCTCCCACAGTGAAGACTGATGCAAAGTACTTATTCAGCTTGTCCGTCATTTCCTTGGTTCCCCCATTACTCCCTCTCCAGCATAGTTTTCCAGTGGTCCACTCTCGCCTCTGTTTTACACTTTATATATCTGAAGAAATTTTTGGTATCCTCTTTAATATTATTGACTAGCTTACTTTCGTATTCCGTCTTTACCTTCTTAATGACTTTTTTAGTTGCCTTCTGTTAGTTTTTAAAAGTTTCCCAATCCTCTAACTTCCCACTGATTTTTGCTCTAAATATAACTCCTCTTTGGCTTTTATGTTGGCTTTGACTTCAGAATCAGAATCAGGTCTGTTATCACCAGCATGTGACATGAAACTTAACTTAGCAGCAGCAGTTCAATGCAATACATAATATAGAAGACAAAAAATAGAAATAATAATAAATCAATAAGTAACTTCTCTTGTTAGCCACAGTTGTGTCATCTTTCCTGTAAAATACTTCTTCCTCATTGGAATGTATATATCCTTTGCCTTCCAAATTGCTTCCAGAAATTCCAGTAATTACTGCTCTGCCATCATCCCTGCCAGTGTTCTTTTCCAAGCAATTCTGACCAACTGCTCTCTCGTCTCTGTAATTCCCTTTACTCCACTGATACATCTGACTTTAGCTTCTCCTTCTCAAATTTCAGGGTAAATTTGATCATATTATGATCACTTTCCCCTAACGGTTCTTTTACCTTAAGCTCTCTAATCAATTCTGGTTCTTTGCTCAATATCCAATCCAGAATAGCCGATCCCCTAACGCGCTCAACCACGAGCCACTCTAAAAAGCCATCTCATAGGCATTCTCAAAATTCACCTTCTTGGAATCCAGCACCAACCTGATTTTCCCAATCTACCTGCATGTTGAAATCCATCATGACTCTTGTAACCATATCAGTTTATATTATTGGTATATCTTTCCTCTGCCCAACATCCCTATTTTAAACATAGGAATAACTTGCACTTTTCAAAATCTCAGGATGTCTTCAGACCCAATAGCCAAGCAAATGTAAGCACTGTTGTAGAGTATGAAACACAACAGCCAATGTACACAGAGGTATAAGACAATAGCATATCATTGGAAGATGAGAAGAGGGCATGTCCTAAATGACGGGGGGTCCTTAATGAAAGAAGTCGCCTTTTTGAGGCATTGCTCCTTGAAGGTATCTTGGATACTATGGAGGCTAGTGCCCATTATGGAGCTAACTCATTTTACAACTCTCTGCAGCTTACTCTGATTCTGTGCGATAGGCTCTCCTTTTCCAGATGGCGATACAGACAGCTAGAATGCACTCTGTGTTACCTGTGTAGAAATTTGAGAGTGTCTTCGGTGACATCCCCCTGCCCGCACATGCAGTCTCCTCTCAGTCTCCACCCAGCTAATAGGATTCACCTGCCCCTCATTCCTGTCTTATCACCTGCGGCCTATTTAACCCCAGTTCTCATCCATCGTCCTGGCTCATTCATTGAACTAGCCAGCCTCAACCAGTTGCTCTTAGTTTTCTCCCTGCCTAAAGTGTACCCTATTCTTCCTTGTTTTATGGCCCCTCCTGACTTGTTATTTTGCAGATTGTTATTAAATTTATTGTTCTCTGCCAAATCATCTCTGCTGCTCTGTTTCTGGGTAAACCCTCCTCTACACTTCCTAACAAGGGTGGTATGGCGGCAGTATTTGTAAGGAGTTTGCACGTTCTCCTTGGGATCACACGGGTTTCCTCCGGGTGCTGTGGTTTCCTCCCACATTCCAAAGATGTACAGGCTGGTGGTTTAATTGGTCACATGGGTGTAATCGGGTAGCACAAGCTTATTGGGTCTGAAAGGCCTGTTACCATGCTGTATCTCTGAAAAAAAAATCACCCAGCAATACAGTACGGGCCTCAATGTTGTGTAGGCTATTTAACCTACTCCTAGATCAACCTAACTCTTCCCTCCCACATAGCCCTCCAATTATTCTTTCATCCATGTGCTTATCTAAGAGTCACCTAAGTGTCCACAGTGTATCTGCTTCTACCACCAACGTGACAACACGTTCCCCACCCCACCATTCTATGTATAAAAAATAATTACTCTGACATCCCCCCTATACTTTCCTCCAATCATCTTACAGTTCTGCCTCTCGTTCAGCCATTTCTGCCCTGAGAGAAAGGCACTGACAGTGCACTTTAGGCCACTTATCTTATACCACTCTTAAGTCACCTCTCATGCTCCCTGGCTCCAATGAGAAAAGCCCTCGCTCGCTCAGTCAAATTATGCCAGGATCCATCACGGGGAAGGTACAATGGAGCAACAGAACTTGAATTTTGCATCGACCAGTCATACACTGTCAGACAAGGAACAGCGCAGATCCCCAACCATACCTGGAGTTTAGCTTCAAAAATGAACCTTCAAAAGGCGCTCATTAATTCAGTTGATTAGTTGGAGGAAGGCCACAGTCAATGTGTGCACAGCCCCAGTGGATGAACCATCTGCCACTGGGTTCAGGGAAGTAAGACCTTCGTGTAAAGTGTCAGATGGTTGGCGGAGCAGCCTCATAAAAAAGAGTAGGTAGGACTGTTTCATGGAAGCATGCTGTCAGGAGAGGTAGCAGAAGCACATACAACAGCATCATTTAAAAACACAAGAGGCTCGGCAGATGCTTAAGACCCGGAGTAACACACAGAAAATGCTGGAGGAATGCAGCAGGTCAGGTGGCATCCATGGAGAGGAATAAACAGTGGACGTTTCGGGCCACAATATTAGAGATATCCAAGCAAGCAGAGAATGGAGGGATATTATGCTGGCAGACGGGCTGAGCTTGGTTGGCGTCACTGTAGGTATAAACATGATGGGCCAAAGGTCTGTTCCTGTGCTGCCCTGTTTGGTGTAAGTTATTCTTTTCGGCAGGAGCGCTGGGAGAGAGGAAGGGGATTTTCAGATGTTAGCGTAATTTTTATTACTGTGCTCCATTCACCTCTCAAGTTGGTGAATACTAATCACAGAAGCAGAGCTCCTCCTTGGAGGTAAAAGTGTGATGATAAGAATTGATGGGAATGTAGGGAGAATAAGAAAATGGAATTAGTGCCAAGGGCTGCTCGATGGCTGGCCTGTTTGTTTTATATAAGTCTAATACACAGAAATTACAACTTGATATGTGCACCTGCTACAGAGAATGACCGATTCATAACCAACCATTTCAAGGCAGGAGATGCCAGTCAAACTTCCAGAGTTCAGTGACATATTCTGAGAGCTGTCGTAACCACATTCAACTCCGGGAAACAAAATCAGAACGCAGGAGTAACTCACCTGATGGAAGAAGTTGGTCAAGGAAGAGTGGTACAGAGTCTGGGAGGTGTGGGGAGGGCTTGGGGTGCATGGAGAGGGGATCAGAGCAGATGTGTGAGAAATGGAGGAATATTGTCTGCTCTGACCGACTGCCTGGGATGTGCTGAACAAAGGGTGGGCATCCATTTTGTAGAATACCTGAGATCTGTCCATTATGGTCATCCCAAGCTTCCTGTTGCATATCATTTTAACTCCCCTTTCTACTCCCGCATTGACTTGCCTGCCCCTGGCCTTCACCACCACTACCGAAAAGCCAAATACAAACTGGAAGAACAAGATGCCATATTCTCTTTAGGTATCTTACAACCTAATAGTTGGAACACTGAAGTTTCCAATTTGTTAATTATGTTAATTCAGAAAATGACTTAGATTACCTGACAACATTTCGATCTAGTGGTTAAACATGGAAGTGGAGTAGCAAATTGAAGGTAAATTTACTTTTGGTGATGATGTGAAGTGTGTAATAATTATACTAACAGCACTATATTTTAACCTGCAGTGCAATTGAAAAAATTGTGTAATCATCCAAACTACTTGTAGATACTCAGAGCATCGCGATAGCACAGCAGTTAGCATAACATTATTACAGTGCCTGCGATACGGGTTCAGTTCCGCCACTGTCAGCATTTTGTTTGTTCTCCCCGTGTCTGTAAGGGTTTCCTCTGGATGATCCAGTTTGCTCCAACATTGCAAAGACATACGGGTTACAAATGCATAATCAGGCAGCAGGGCCTGTTACCCTGCTGTATCTCTAAATAAAATAAACACATATTCAATTCAATGCAAGTTTAATTGTCATTCGACCATACACGAACACAGCCAAATGAGACAGCGTTACTCCAGAGTCAAGGTACAAAACACAGTGCCAACAGCCACACACAGCACAAAGCACACATAGCACATGTAAGATGGCAAGCACAAATAGTATCACAATCACACAATAAAAGAGTAAAAGAGTCCAAATTCATACCACCAATCTGCAGTTGACTGGAATAAAGGAGGTATTCAGCCGAGCAAACACAGGGATGGGGGGTTAGCGGCACTGACTCTAGCCTGGATGCTGTGCCACACACTGGCTCTGATGCCTGACTCTGATTCTGATCCTGACTTAGATATCTTATAACCAAGGGTTATATTTCAGAGCACAAAGATACTCCATGAGTGACAAATTTATTACAAAACCACATGACCTCCCTGCACGTCTTTGTATTGTTGGTGTGGCATCTGTCTGGGAGAACAATTGTCCACTGGTGCTGGTTTCAGGTTCAAGTACAACACAAAGGAAAATACTGTTCAGTTGAATTATTCTGTGATCTTTCTGCACCCTGTGCAGATAAATGATTATCCTTATGTAGCCTGTGATAAAAATTTCAAAATGCATTTAGAGTGAGTTTATTACTAATGTTAGCTTTAAGAGATCTTACACAGGTTTCTATACTACATAATACAGTGGGGAAGCACCATTCATCATTATCAGTGGCATCTAAAGGGTTAGCAATATTAATCAGGTAACCAGTGTTTTTACCATATAACCACATAACAATTACAGCACAGAAACAGGCCATCTCAGCCCTTCTAGTCCATGCTGACTCTTACACTCACCTAGTCCCACTGACCCGCACTCAGCCCATAACCCTCCGTTCCTTTCCTGTCCATATACCTATCCAATTTTACTTTAAATGACAATACCGAACCTGCCTCTACCACTTCTACTGGAAGCTCATTCCAAACAGCTACCACTCTCTGAGTAAAGAAACTCCCCCTCGTGCTACCCTTAAACTTTTGCCCCCTAACTCTCAAATCATGTCCTCTTGTTTGAATCTCCCCTACTCTCAATGGAAAAAGCCTATCCACGTCAACTCTATCTATCCCCCTCATAATTTAAAATACCTCTATCAAGTCTCCCCTCAACCTTCTATGCTCCAAGGAATAAAGACCTAACTTGTTCAGCCTTTCCCTGTAACTTAGGTGCTGAAACCCAGGTAACATTCTGGTAAATCTTCTCTGTACTCTCTCTATCTTGTTGATATCTTTCCTATAATTCAGTGACCAAAACTGTACACAATACTCCAAATTCGGCCTTTTACAAAATTATTCCAGTCAGTTTCCTGTCAATGAGTCAATGGATATAACACCACATTTATTGTAAGAAACATTTGATATATAATACCGAGTCCTCTCATTATTCAAATAGGATTGTATCTGCATCCATATGTAATGCTCCAGGCATATCCTGAACTGTCAGTCCTAGCAGCTCATCTTTATCAATGCGTTTAATTTCTCCAGCACTTAAATAATTATTCTGATGTCTGTATCATGAAACGTAGATCCAGAAATAAAAATCAGCAGTTTGATTCTACGACAATCTGTTGTAGCAGGAGTTTGAATGACTTTAGTAATAGTAGCTGTAAAGAATGTAAAATTCTACAAGAAATATTAATCATTTTCACAAAGTGACAATATTGCAATCTTCACCAAGTGCTAATACTATTATGGGTTGTTTATAATGTGAGGAGAGATTTATTGGTTTCAAAGACACAGGAAGTACAGAATTAGAGTCTCGTCACATAGAGCAATTAAAAAGAACAAACACACATTTGTTTGCAGTTGAATGAGCCTTGTAGAGGCCAGAGCAGTAGATGTAACAAGTCTGTAGTCAGAGAAGCTGGTCATTTGTAAACTGGTTTATTATTGTCACCTGTACCAAAGTATAGCGAAACGCTCTTTTGGATGCCATCCATACAAATCATTATATCACATTAGTACATTGAGGAACAGCAATCAACAAATGCAGAATAAAGTGTGACACAGAAAGCGTGGTGCAGACAATAAATCACCTGGCCATGTTAAGGTAAATTGTGAGGGCATGAATCTATGAACCTTATTGTGCAAGAGTTCCGTTCAAATCTGGTAACAGTGGGAAAGAAGAGGTCCTTGAGCTTGGTGGTACCCGATTTCAGGATTTTGAATCTTGTGCCTGATGGGAGGATGTTCAGAGTAGGAAGGGTCTTTGATTGCGTTGGCTGCTTTTCTGAGGTAGCAAGAAGTGTAACAGATGAGGTGAGGATGCTTTCTTTGGAATCTTGTAGAAACTCCATTAGATCCAGATCCGGCAAGCTTCCCCCCACCCCCCACCCCTTCGCTCTTTCAGCACAAAGAACAGCAGGTGACAAAATACAACTTTAATAGTTACTTTTATGTTCTGTCCATTACCTTCTGGCATTTAGGGCAGCAATGAAGGTCCTCCACCTCTGACTGTATAGAAAGATTCTTCATTGTTGTTTCTGTAACAAACTGTTGTTAGCCCTGAGCTGAAACTGTGAACCTGAAGGACCATTGAGCCACATTTAGTCTGGCCTCTACCCTCTGACCTGTTTGGTTTGGGCAACCCTACCAAGAGCCAAAGCATAAAGCCCTGACTCCAGCCAACATAGCTCTCTGGATCATTGAGGCATGCAAGTTTCCAAACCATGACAAGGTTGTGGTCTTCTTGGAGGAACTTTAATAGTTACAATTGCAAAGTTTACTTCAATACTTTACGTTGCAGAGGTTGACATATTTACAATGGGAGAACATCTTAAGACAAAATAGTTCATATCAATATACTAAAGTATTGCTTAAATATTTTGACAATATTGCAACATATTACTGAAATCTTCTGAAGGTCACAGGATTGTGAAGGCTTTTCCTTGGGTACACAAACACACAACATATTAGTTACTGAAAAACATAACTATCACTATATTAAGATGGCACTAAACAGCGACTCCTTTGCTTGCATCTTCGGAAACAGCTCTATTTCCATCTTTAATATCTTTATTTTCCCCTTTCAGGGTTCTTTTGAAGACCCTGACCTGGAGTTGCACGCTGACTTCAGTTCTTTGTGGGAATGGGACCCGTTCTCGGGGTTTCAGGACTGGCCGTTGTACGGCACGCCAAGGGGTCGGCCTGAGAGGCGGCCTAGTGTTTCGAAGCCTAAGATCTCGGAGCTCTGGAAACAGGCAGATCGAAGGTCGGTGTTATGGCAGGAGTCTCGTGTGTTGTCAGCGAAGTCGGAAGATCTTTCACTGTGGGCCCGAAGACACGAGATCTTTGCGATCTTCGGGCACAAAGCTTGTAAAAAGTGATGAGATGGACTTTTTAACATTGTAAACCGATGGGTTGTTGTTATGTCTCCTGCTCGCTGTGAAAATGGGGGACAACTCCCTTTTCCTTATTATAGGATTCAAAGGAGAAATAGCAGGATTGATCAACATGTTTCAAGTACGGGGAACCCAGGATGTTGAGTGATATTAAGGTTAGTACTGAGGAAAAGAAAGGAATAGTAGATATGGGGAATTATTGAAGGAAGAGGCCAGGCAAGATTTTAAAAAGAAAAGGGTGGTGCTCAAAAAGAAAATTAGGAAGGCTAAGAAGGGTTATGAAAAAGATTACTGGCAGATGGAATTAGGGTAATTATGAAGGCATTCTTTAAGTACTGTACATTCAATGGCCATTTTATTAGGTAACTTCTTTTCAAGGTTTGATGTATTGTGTGCTTGGGGATGTTCTTCTGCACACAACTGTTGTAATGCATGGTTATTTGAGGCAGGGTTGCCTTCCTGACAGTTTGAACCAGTCTGGCTCTAAACTCCTCTAAACTCTCTCATTAGCAGGACATTCTCACCCACAGAACTGCTGCTCACTTTATGTTTTATTTTGTTTTTTGCACAATTCTCTGTAAACTAGAGACTGTTGTGTGAGACAATCCCAGGAAGTCAGCAGTTTCCGAGGTACTCAAACCACCCCGTCTATCGTCAACAATCATTCCATGGTCAAAGTTGCTTAGATCATATTTCTTCTCCATTCTGATGTTTGGTCTGAAGAACAACTGAACCTCTAGACCATGTCAGCATGCTTTTTAAGGTTTGAAGTTTATTATCAAAGAACATTTATATCACCATATACAACCCTTAGATTCATTTTCTTGCAGGCATTTATGCATTCAGTTGCTGCAACATGATTAGCTGATTAAATAGTTGCATTAACAAGCAGATGTACAAGAATACCTAATAAAGTGGCCAGTGAGTGTGTATATATCCTGCAGCTTTGAGAAAATAACCACCTTAGATTGCTTCTATAGAAAGGGAAAAGATGTCTACCTTCCTGTCCAGATCTTCTTCAAGTCGATTATGATCTGCCTCAGTTAAGAATGCTTGTAGTTTGGAGGCCATATGGAAAGTTGGAAATTTGTCTTGCATTACTCAAGTCTATATCATTAATATATCATCATTCTATACATTAATATATACATTAACAAGAACACTGTCCCTGTTTCTATGTTGTACAGCTCTATGATTTTGATTTCTCTTACTCAGGCAGTTCTTTAGTCAGTATTTGCACAGATCCTTCTATTTAATGAGCTTTTCATCTTGACGCCAGGACATTATTAAACACCTGCATCAACCTTATTCCCTTCATTGGCCCTCTGGCACCTTAATCAAAAAGTACCAAAATTAATTACACAATTTGTCTTTAATAAATCCATGCACCTTTCTCCAATCGACCTGTGCCTCTCTGTGTGATTACTGATTCATGCCCTGAATACAATTTTTAAAAATTTGGCATTTCAATGTAAACTGATTGAGTTGCACCCTCTTTTGAAAAGAAGGGAAGCATTTAAAATTCTCCAGCTTTCAGGCACCATTGAGGTGCTTGGAAGATTAAGGTCGATATTTTTAAAATTTCCAGCCTTAGTTCCCATAGCAAGTTTAGATGCATCTCATCTGGACCATCTGATCTATCCACTCGCAGTGCCTTTCTACTATCACCCTTTTATCAATTTTAGCCCATCTACTATCTCACCTACATCATCCTTTGGCAGGAGGCTTTAAACTAATACGGCAGGGGGGGGGGAGGGGGGATGAGAACCCACACAGGAAAGAAGAGGGAAGTGATGCAGAGACCAAAGCTAGAGTGAGTGAAGAAAAAAGTAAGAGTAGAGTGCATAAAAGTAAAAAGCAAAAATCGCATAGGTCACTAGATTCTAAAAGGACAATGAGTATAAGGGCACTTTAACTAAATGCCTGTAGTAATAGAAACAGGGTTAGTGAACTTGTGGCACAGATCAGTACCAAGGCACATGATTTAGTGGCCATTACAGAAAACTGGTTGCAAGGTGGGGATGACAGGGAATTAAATATCCAAGGTTATCAGGTAATATGGAAAGATAGGCAGGAAGGCAGAGGAGGTGGGGTGGTGCTCTTGATTAGGGATGAGATCAGGGTGATTGTGAGAGATGGTATAAGATCTTCGGAGCAGAATATTGAGTCCATCTGGATAGAGATTGAGAATAGTAAAGGGAAAAAATCACTGGTGGGAGTTGTCTATAGGCCACCTAATGAAAATATTGCAGTGGCAGAGGCGATTAATTGAGAAATAACTGAGGCTTGTAAGAACAGAACAGCGGTTGTCATGGGGGATTTTAACTTCCACGTAGCTTGGGTGAATCAGGTTGGTCAAGGAAGTCTTGAAGAGGACTTCACAGAATGAATCTGTGATGGCTTTCTTGAGCAGCATGTTAGTGAACCTACAAGGGAAAATACTATCTTAGATCTAGTTCTGTGCAATGAGACAGGTAAGATTAACAATCTTGTAGTCAGGGATCCTCTTGGAACGAGCGATCATAGTATGATTGAATTTCCCATTCAGATGGAGGATGAAATAGTTAGATCTAAAACTAGTGTATTATGCTTGAACAAGGGAGACTACAAAGGGATGAGGGAGGAGTTGGCTAATGTAGATTGGGAGCACAGGCTATTTGGTAGGACAGTTCAGGAACAGCAGAATACTTTCAAAGAGATTTTGAACAGTGCTCAACAAAAGTATATTCCAGTCAAAAGTAAGGACAGTAAGTGTGGGGAGATCCAGCCTTGGATAACTAAGGAAATAAAATATAGTATCAAATTAAAAACTCATGTGTTGCAAAGAGTAGTGGGAGACTGGAGGATTGGGAAAACTTTAAAAAGCAACAGATGTTACGTATCCCGTAACTGGGTTTACAGACCAGCAGAAATAGAAGAATCCATTGGAGTCTGGTGGTACCGAAAACTAAAGGTGTTTATTAGTAAACTACACAATACAGTATCAAAAATGCAAATATACATATAAAACAGGTTAGCAATAATAAACATAAAAGTGTAGGAATAATAATAAGCAATAATAAACAAGCTCCATCAATGTCTAGGGGTAAATGAATTGTCATAGAAGAATATAGAGTTCAGTTCAGTTCATGTGTGCTGAGGTAGTTCTGGTTGTGTTGCAGTCATTGGAGAGAGAGAGAGAGAGTGAGCAAGAGATTGAGCAGCTGCAGCCAGCAAACCTTCTGTTGCTTTCTGATCCCGTCGTACCGTTGTGGTCATTTGGTTATGACCCCTCCGTCCTCAGCTAGACCATTCTTCTGTGGTGGACTCGTCACTCTGGCATGAGTGGACACACACACAAGTCCCCACCAGCCCTGTGGGTGCACAACACTTGGTCAGTGTCCACTGGTGTGTCTGAGGGGTGTCTCCCCGCACCTGTCTTTTATCCCTATTGACGGGGTATCAGCCATCCATCAACTCAAAATGACCATGTCCATCAAATCAGGCCACTCCTGCTGTCTCCTTAGGAATGTTAACAAGCAAAGTAACGTCCTTTCAGCGAAAGGTAAACAATCCAGGAAAAAGCCATAATACATAAATCAAATGTCTCTCTCTCTCTTATCTGTAGCAAATGTTCCTGCCTCTGTGCTTCATCTCTCTCTCTCTCTCTCATTAGCAGCATAGCAATAGCAATAGTTCATAGTTCTCAAGGGGGGGGAGAATGGTTAACTCTACACCCCATTTCCATCAGGTCTGTTCAGCACTCATAACACAGAGAACAACTAAACGAGAAATAAGAAAAGGGAAGATAGAGTATGAAAATTAGCACAAAATATAAAAACAAATAGCAAAAGTTTTTATAAATACTTAAAGCAGAAAAGAGTGGCTAATGTCAACATAGGTCCCTTGGAAGGTGAGAAGGGGAAATTGGTATTGGGTGATAAGTAAATGGCTGAGGCGTTGAATGACTATTTTGTGTCGGTCTTCATGGTGGAGGGCACATCTCATATGCCAAATAAGGATGTTATGGATGAAATGGGAGGTGAGGACCTCAATAAAATCACTGTCACTAAAGAGATAGTGATGAGCAAACTAGAGGGCCTGAAGGTAGATAAGTCCCCTGGTCCTGAAGGAATCCCAGGGTGCTGAAAGAATTGGTGGAGGTTATAGTAGACACGTTGGTAATCATTTATCAAAACTCTCCAGACTCTGGGCAGGTCCCGGCGGATTGGAAGACAGCAAATGTCACGCCACTTTTTAAAAAAGGATGTAGGCAAAAGATGGGCAACTATAGGCCAGTTAGCTTAACATCTGTAGTCAGGAAAATGCTTGAAGCTGTCATTAAGGAAGAAATAGCGAAATATTTAGAAAGGAGTGGTTCCATTAGACAAATGCAGCGTGGATTCAGAAAGGGCAGGTCCTGCTTGACAGTCTTACTGGAGTTCTTAGAGGACATAATGAGTGTAGTGGATAGAGGGGAACAGGTGGATGTCGTAATCTTGGATTTCCAGAAGGCATTCGATAAGGTGCCACACAAGAGACTTATAAATAAGATACGGATGCATGGAGTTGGAGGAAGTGTATTGGCATGGATAGTGGATTGGTTAACCAATAGCAGGCAGAGAGTTGGTATAAATGGGTGTTTCTCCGGTTGGCAGTCAGTGGTGAATGGGGTGCCGCAGGGGTTGGTGCTGGGCCCGCGGCTGTTTACCATTTACATTGATGATTTGGAAGAGGGGACTGAGTGTCGCATAGCAAAATTTGCTGATGACACTAAACTGAGTGGAAAAGCAAATTGTACAGAGGATGTGGAGAGTCTGCAGAGGGATATAGATAGGTTAAGTGAGTGGGCCAAGGTCTGGCAGATGGAATACAATGTTGGTAAACACGAGTTCATCAACTTTGGAAGGAATAATAGAAGAGCAGATTATTATTTAAATGGTGAAAGATTGCAGCATGCTGTTGTGCAGAGGGACTTGGGAGTGCTTGTTCATGAATTGCAAAAGTTTGGCTTGCAGGTGCAACAGGTTATTAAGACGGCAAATGGAATGTTGGCCTTCATTGCTAGAGGGATTGAATTCAAGAGCAGGGAGGTCATGCTGCAACTACACAGGGCACTGGTGAGGCCGCACCTGGAGTACTGTGTGCAGTTCTGGTCTCCATACTTGAGGAAGGATATTCTGGCTCTGGAGGCAGTGCAGAGGAGGTTCACTAGATTGATTCCAGGGATGAAGGGGTTAACCTACGAGGAAAGATTGAGTTGCCTGGGACTATACTTTCTCTGGAATTCAGAAGAATGAGAGGGGATCTTATAGAGACATACAAAATTTTGAAAGGGATAGATAAGATAGAAGTAGGAAAGTTGTTTCCATTGGTAGGTGAGACTAGAACTAGGGGACATTGCCTCAAGATTCAGGGGAGAAGATTTAGGACGGAGATGAGGAGAAACTGTTTTTCCCAGAGAGCGGTGAATCTGTGGAATTCTCTACCCAGGGAAGCAGTTGAGGCTTCTTCACTAAATATATTTAAGAAGTAGTTAGATAGGTTTTTACATAGTAAGGGAATTAAGGGTTATGGGGAAAAGGCAGGTAGATGGAGCTGAGTTTACGGACAGATCAGCCATGATCCTATTGAATGGCGGGGCAGGCTCGATGGGCTGGATTGGCTACTTCTGCTCCTATTTCTTATGTTATGAAACCAGCAGTGTCTACTTTTGTTGGCACTGTAAAACTTACTTACTGTTTGCTATGCTGCTGGCATTTAGGGGCAGTAATGAGGGTCCTCCATCTCTGGTGGCGTTCAGAGCTTCCTTCGTAAGTCAGTAGCTTCCTCGCGGTTTTCACTACTGTCAATCATGCAAGTCCTGAGTGGAGAGTCAGGAATACCGTCACACTCAGAGGTAGAATGATTCTTCATTGCTGTTTCCTCAACAATTTTGTTTTTGCCATTCCGGGTTGTTAATGCTGAGCTGAACCTCCGAAGCTGGAGGACCAGTGGACCACCCTTAGTCTGGCTTCTACCCATTGAACTGCTTAGCATGGGTGACCCTACCTGTCACCAAAGCATAAAGCCCTGACTCCAGCCAACGTAGCTCTCTGGGTCATTGAAACACACAAGCCTCCAAACCATGAGGTACAGAATGCTATCTCTTTCTCTGACTTCCTCTGTCTCTGCTGCACCTACTGTCAGGATGAAGAATTTCATTCCAAAATGCAGGAGATGTTGTCCTTCTTCAAAGAAAGGGTCTTCCCTTCCTCCACCATCAACGCTGCCCTCAACCGCGTGTCTTCCATTTCACGCATGTCAGCTCTGATTCCATCCGCCCACCACCCCTCCAACGGATAGGACTCCTCTTGTCCTCACATACCACCTCACCAGCCCCTACGTCCAGCACATAATTCTCCGTAACTTCCACCATCTCCAATGGGATCCCACCACCAAGCCATATTTCCCTTGCCCTCCCCCCTCGCTTTCTGATTTTCTCAAGGACCGCTCCCCACGAGACTCCCTTGTCCATTCATATCTCCGCACTTATTTCCCTCCTGGAACTTATCCTAGCAACCAAAGCAAATGCTACACATGCCCCTACACCTTCTCCCTTACTACCATTCAGGGCCCCAGACAGTCCTTCCAGGTGAGGCGACACTTCACCTGTAAGTCTGTTGGGGTCATCTATTATATCCGGTGCTCCTAACGTGGCCTCCTATATATCGGTGAAACCGGACGTAGATTGGGAGACCAACTTCTCCGAGCACCTATGCTCCATCCATCAGAAGAAGTGGGATCTCCCAGTGGCCACCCATTTTAAATCCACTTCCAATTCCCATTCCGACATGTCCATCCATGGCACCCTCTAGTATTGCGATGGGGCCACACTCAAGTTGGAAAAGCAACACTTCCGTCTGGGTAGCCTCCAACCTGATGGTATGAAAATTAATTTCTCGAACTTCGGTAATGCCTCCCCCCACCCACCCTCTTATCCATCTTTCACCTTCCTCTTTTTCTTTCTTCCATGGCCTTCTGTCCTTTCCTATTATATTTCCCCTCTCCAGCCCTGTATCTCTTTCACCAATCAATTTCCCAGCTCTTTCCTCCCCCTCCCAGTTTTGCCTATCACCTTGTGTTTCTCCCTCCTCTCCCCTCACTTTCTAGCCCGGACTCCTCATCTTTTTTTCTCCAGTCTTGTTGAAGTGTCTCGGCCTTGAAGTGTCAACCGTCCTCTTTTCCACAGATGCTGCCCGGCTGCTGAGGTCCTCCAGCATTCTGTGTGTGTTCCTCCAAACCACGACAAGGTTGTGGTTCTCTTGGAAGTTTGGCGCTGTGAAGTCCTCATTTAATATCTCAGCCATGCCCTCTTCCCCAATCAACTTTTCTGCCTAATTGACCTCACTTCTTTTTCCACTGGCTTTTTACATGTTTGTTGATGATGTTGTGAATTCTGGTTAATTAGGGCACATTGGGTCCAATACATCTAGACCCAATTAAGTGGCTGGTTCCATTAGCCAAAGTTTCAAGGAAGTAGTTAAAAAGGTATAAAAAAGCCAAACTGCTGTTTAGCTGAGGAACAAATTGTGTATTTAAATGAAAAACAAAACAAATTAAGATACTATCAATACTTTCCCAGTGCTATAAAACTGTGTATTAGTTCCTAATAGTTATTGATAGATAATTCACTCAATTGTATGCTGCCGTGTTCTTTTGATTGACAGTAAATGAACAAAATCAACACAGACTCCTAGTGCAGATAATGGACTGCGTTCAAACAATCCTTTTGAAATTGCATCCTCCAAAACTTAATTTTCATTGTAACCTTCCTGTAAGAAGTCAGCGCACTCAGTCACAGCAGCGTTTACAGGGTCAGCCAAAGGTTTTAGTGTCGTTTCTTAAACGTACTTTTATAGTCGCCAGACCCTGCTGGATATTAAGAACTTTAAGTTCTGCAGGTTGATCCCGTGAGGAATTGCTCAGTTGTGGTGAAACTGAAGGTGCTGGACTTGGTGCTGCTGCGTGCGTCGGAGAGTTGGCTTACAGTGCGTGAAGTTGGATTGCAGTCTCAGAGACCTGTGGAACGCTGCAAGTCTGATTCACTACCCGATGGAGGGTCGTGCATGGCCTCGGTCATAGTGTGAGCTAGGCCTCAAGCCATTCAGGAGAGAGGCTTTGGAGGCAGTATGATGCAGCATTGGAGCTGGAGTTAGTGCTGTTCCCCAGTGTTTGCTTGGCAGAAGACAAGCCTTATTGTGTCCAACTGCAGATTACCTCATGGACTCAGGGTCTTGGACTATATTCTTTCCGTGTGACTGTATTTTACTGATATCTTGTATGTATTTGCTATCTTATATGTGCCTTGTGCCCTGTTTTGCACATTGGTCCCAGGGTAACACTGTTTCCTTTGGCTTTATTCGTGGATATTCATGTGTGGTTGAATGTCAATTAAACTTGAACAATCAATTATGAACATTCAAGATTATCGCTGATACCTTCAAATTCTAACTTACTGAGGTATTGAAATAATTTCATTTTCACTCCTGGCTGTTTCTAGCATCTCCAAGCCTGAATGCTTGGAACTGTGGCGAGCAAAACAGCTCTGAATTGTCTTTCTGCTTATTTCTCACCAACTATCAGTGACAAAAATCACTGCATTTTTAACACAAACGCACGCAACTTAAGCTATTTTAAAATTGTTGCCTCAAGTCTAACGCAGCGTCTAATAGCCACACAAGTGCATGCCACTTCGCTAGTTAGAAACCATTTGCCAATTGTTTCCTGCCCCAAATAAGCATCATAGTGTCCCAAATAAAGAAGGGAATCATGTCTCTTTCTTGATTAATTTTTGTTCTTTAAGAGTTTGCCAAATAAGTGACTGTCCCAATTAACCGATGGCCCAATTAACTGAATCCACTGCATCTGGATTTCTCTTTATTGAAAGTGGAGCTAGGTACACTTATAGACAATAGACAATAGACAATAGGTGCAGAAGTAGACCATTCGGCCCTTCGAGCCTGCACCGCCATTTTGAGATCATGGCTGATCAATTACTATCAATACCCGGTTCCTGCCTTGTCCCCATATCCCTTGATTCCCCTATCCATAAGATACCTATCTAGCTCCTTCTTGAAAGCATCCAGAGAATTGGCCTCCACTACCTTCCGAGGCAGTGCATTCCAGACCCCCACAACTCTCAGGGAGAAGAAGTTTTCCTTAACTCTGTCCTAAATGACCTACCCCTTATTCTCAAACCATGCCCTCTGGTACTGGACTCTCCCAGCATCTGGAACATATTTCCTGCCTCTATCTTGTCCAATCCCTTAATAATCTTATATGTTTCAATCAGATCCCCTCTCAATCTCCTTAATTCCAGCGTGTACAAGCCCAGTCTCTCTAACCTCTCGGCGTAAGACAGTCCAGACATCCCAGGAATTAACCTCGTGAATCTACGCTGCACTTCCTCTACAGCCAGGATGTCCTTCCTTAACCCTGGAGACCAAAACTGTACACAATACTCCAGGTGTGGTCTCACCAGGGCTCTGTACAAATGCAAGAAGATTTCCTTGCTCTTGTACTCAATTCCCTTTGTAATAAAGGCCAACATTCCATTAGCCTTCTTCACTGCCTGCTGCACTTGCTCATTCACCTTCAGTGACTGATAAACAAGGACTCCTAGATCTCTTTGTATTTCTCCCTTACCTAACTCTACACCGTTCAGATAATAATCTGCCTTCCTGTTCTTACTCCCAAAGTGGTTAACCTCACACTTATTCACATTAAACGTCATCTGCCAAGTATCTGCCCACTCACCCAGCCTATCCAAGTCAACCTGAATTCTCCTAACATCCTCATCACATGTCACACTACAAATCTCAGAGTTGTATACTGCATACATACTTTGATAATAAATCTACCTTTAAATTTCAGGAGGTGCTCTCGAGGCGAGATTTTTGTACTCAAAGTCTTAATCCCTGAGTGCTGCCCATTCAACTTTTCATAAGGCATTGAAACTAAAACTAAGCATCATGTAGGTTTGTATCCATAGGCCCACATCTCCACTCCTTCATTGGCAAGTGCTATGAAGAATAACATTTTTAAAAATTGTCAATAAAATTGCTCCATTTCTTTTTTTAAGCATGAGAGAAATAAATCAAAAGTTCTTTCATGGATTTTCCCAGATTATCTTTGGTGATCTTGATTTAAACAAAAGCAAAATAACCAGGAGAATTTACAATTACTGCAGCTAATCATGTATAGAAAACAACCAGTGCAATCCAATGCTTTCAGTTCATGGTGAAAGGCAGGCTGCATAGTAATTCATTAGTTTCATTGAGGGAATCCACAATGCTCGCAGATGGGACTATTGACACACTGCAACTGCTTGAGACTGGGACCATGATTTATTTGGGACAAGCAGGGGTCTGGGACTCAGTTGCTGGCCCAATGCTACAGGGGCAGACCTTAAAAACAACCTGGAGTGTAAAACAAGGAATAGCGTTGCATTTTCACAGAACAATATCTACTCATGCTTAAGACAGTAATGGCAAATATGTTAAAGAGGGAATTTCAAATCTTATACATTTTTTTTCATCCAAAACACTGTGATATTTCCCTTCATGGTTCTTAAAAGCAAGAAAACTGAGTTTCAAAGTAGGACACGACATTTACAGAGTCACTGCTTGCCCCACTCCATCCCCATCATCTCGCCACCTCATAGCTGCTCCATCTTGGTTGGTGTTTCCAAGAACTGAGCAAAGTGCCCCGATGTAAAAGATGTGTCACTATGAATACAATTTAACTCACCCAGTTTCATTCAGTTTGATCTTTGCTTATGGTGTTAATTAGCCAATTACACAGAGTTATTGCCTGTTGGTTTAATTGTTCAGTTTTCTTTGCTTTTTTTACAAGGCAAGGTATATTTCATTTGTATTCTCAGTGATTACCAGCTTTGGCTTTATTAGCTCTGTAACTTGGCTCCCCAGATTTACCCCTACCTCACCCAGTCGATGAATATCTTGGCCCGTTCCCACTCACCATCCATCCTCTCCTCAGCTCCCAACCAACTGCAGTCCAGTCCTGACCCATTTCCCATGCATCCACCTCCACTGTTCAATGTCTGGGTCTCCAATATCCATGCCTGCACCTTAGCACATGTCCTTCCTCTCTCCCATCTCTGCCCGAGCTTGGTCCTGTAGCCCCTCATCATTCTGAGCACCATCTCCAAAAGGACTATTAGGCTACAACTTCTTAGTGCCAAAACTTTGTTATACCCAGTCATTTAGCCTTGGGTTTTGTAAGTAGAGACCTAAGTGCAAGTATTATCAATGGTATCCTACTTTTGCTCCTGTCCTACACAGTTGGAACTCCCAAACACCCACATGTTCAGCTAGGGCTCTGCCTTGTCACAGGCAACTGCACAATAAGCAGCAAAGGGATTTTGTTGTCACCAATTATATAAAATATTCTTGAGCTGGTTTCACATGTGAAAACATGTCCTCACACAAAGTTTTCATTAAATTTACGAAGAATTGGGAAATGATCCATGCTTAAGTTCAGAGCAAATTTCTCTTGTGATACTGTTTTGATGCTACAGAAACAACACCAACAAAATCCCCAGGGTTAGAAAAAAAGCAAGTTCTCCTGGGTCAGGCACATGGAACATGGGTGTAAAGGGGCGGCAGAGTAGGGTAATGGTTTGCGCAAACGCTTTACAGCATCAGCAATCACTAACCAGGCTCTGATTCCCACTTGATGTCGATAAGGAGCTTGTATGATCTTACCATGACACTATGGGTTTCTCCTGGTGCTCTGGTTTCCTCCCACAGTCCAAAGATGTACAGTTAGGGTTGGTGATCTGCGGGCGTGCTATGTTACTACTGGAAGCATGGTGACACTTGTCCCCAACACAATCATTGGGCTGTGTGAGTCACTGATGCAAAATGACACATTTTACTATATGTTTGAATGTATACATTATGTAACAAATAGCTAATTCAGGACAGTGGAGCTCCATCCCACGGACTAGATTTTTAAATTCATGGTAGTGGGAAAGTGTGGACTGCTGAGCAATTCCCTCCAAAACATGTGAAACCACAGCTGCCAAGTTTAGCTATTGAAATATTGAATTAGACCCCTTTGGATTAGAGCTACAGATCTAGCTGATGGTAATTGGAGACAATATCTGCATCAGGAAAATGCTGGGCAGGCTGGTGTTTTATTCTTACAGCGCTGGAGACTGAATGGTGATCTGATAAAGGCGTATGAAGTCAACAGGGCATAGACAAGGTGAATCCACTTCTCACAAGGTTGGAAAAATCAAGAATTTGAGGGTACAGGTTTAAGGAGAGAGGGTCAAAATATAATAGGAACCTAAGGGCAATTTTTTTTCACACAGAGAATGGCACTTACGCGTGCTGCTAGAGAAAGTCGTTGAGCATGTATAATAATAATATTTAAAAGAAAATTGGACAGGTACATGAATTGGAAAGATTTAGAGCAGGGGCTCCCAAGTTGGATTCCATAGACCCCTTACTTAATGGTATTGGTCCTTGGCATATAAAAATTTGGGAACTGTTGGTTTAGAGGGATATAAGTCAAAGGTGGGAAAATGGAACCAGCGTGGATGAACATGTTGGTCAGCAGAGCCAACTTGGGCCAAAGGGCTCATTTCCATGGTGTATGACTATGAATAGGAGTAATGTCCTAACAACCAAAAGGAGTGCCAGTTTCTAGGGTGCTAGATTATCAGATTTTTACTCAATAAAGTATCAGTTGTAAGTCCCAGGTGGTCCTGTGATAACTGAACAGAGTTCAAACACCAGTGTGCTTGGTACAGATGACTGCCTTGCTGCAGCAATATGGATGCAGATCAAAAGAACATATGACATAAAGGCAGAATAGGCCATTCAGCCCATCGAGTCTGCTCTGCCATTCCAACATAGCCAACTTATTATCCCTCTCAACCCCATTCTCCTGCCTTCTCCCCGCAACCTTTGATACCCTTACTAATGATGAACCTATCAAACTCTGCTTTAAATATATCCAAATACTTGGACTCTGCAGCTGTCTCTGACAATGAATTTCACAGATTCACCACCCTCTGGCTAAAGAAATTCCTCCTCATCTCTATACTAAAGGGACATTCCTCTATACCAGGGTTCCCAGACTTTTTTATGCCATGGAATTCTACTATTAGGTGAGGGGACTATAGACTATTCTGAGGCAGTGCCCTTTGGCCCTAGACTCTCCCACTACAGGAAACGTCCTTTCCATGTCATGTTATGTAGGCCTTTCAAAATTTGATAGGTTTCAATGAGATCACCCCTGCCCCCCCCAGCGGGGACACACGCAGAGCCATTAACTACTCTTCATATGTTAACCCTTTCATTCCCGGAATCATTCTCGTGAACCACCTCTAGACCCTCTTCAATGCCAACACATTTTTTTCTTAGGTAGGGTGCCCAAAACAGCTCACAATACTCCAAGTGCAGTCTGACCAATGCCTTATAAAGCCTCAGTATTACATCCTTGTTTTCCTATTCTAGTCCTCTTGAAATGAATGCTACCATTGAATTTTCACCCTCTTTTAGAAAATAATCTATGCCTTAATCCTTCTACCAAAGTGCATGACCAAACATTTCCCTAGACTATATTTAATCTCTCACTTCCTTGCCTATTCTCATATTCTGTCCTTCTGCAGACTCTCTGCTTTCTCAACATTACCTTTCCCCCACCTTTGTATCATCCACAAACTTGGCCACAAATCCATCAATTCCATCATTCAAATCATTGACATTTAATGTAAAAAGAAGCAACACAGACCCCTGTGGAACACCACTAGTCACTGGCAGCCAACCAGAACAGGCTCGTTTTACTCTCACTCTTTGTCTCCTGCCAATCAACCAAGGCTCTAGCCATGCTAGTATCTTTCCTGTAGTACCATGGGCTCTTAACTAGTTAAGCAGGGCCACGTTCAGCATCTTCTCAAGGGCCTTCTGAAAATCCAAGTACACAACATTCCTTACCCAACTAGCTTCCCTCAATCAACTAGTTCCCCTCCACTTAGTGAAACTTGTCCTCACTCTAAATAATTTCTCCTTGAGGTCCTCCCACTTCCTTCAAACAAAAGTGGTAGCCAGTGGCACTCACATGGGTCCCAACTATGCCTATCTGTTTGTCAGCTAAGTGGAACAGTCTTTGTTCTAAGCCTACACTGGTGACAGCCCTGCAATTTTCCTACGCTAAATCGATGACTGCATTAGTGCTGCTTCCTGCATCTGTGCTGAACTCAATGATTTCATCCACTTTTCCATCAACTTCCATCCTGCCCTCAAATTCACCTAGTCCAATTTCTGACACTTCCCTTCCCTTTCTCAATCTCACTGCCTCTATCTCTGCAGACAACTTATCCACCGATGTCTAATATAAACCAACGGACTCTCATAGCTACCTGGATTATAACTCGTCCCACCCTCTACTTGTAAAAAAAACACCATCTCCTTCTCTCAATTCTTCAGTCTCTGCCGCATCTGCTCCCAGGATAAGGCTTTTCATTCTAGAATGAAGGAGATGTCCTCCTTTTTCAAAGAGAGGGGCTTCCTTTCCTCTATAATCAATGCCGCCCTCAACCACATCTCTTCCATTTCATGCACGTCTGCTCTTACCCTATCCTCCTACCATCCCACCAGGGATAGGGTTCCTCTTGTCCTCACCTACCGCCCCACCAGCCACTGCATCCAGCACATAATTTTCTGTAACTTCCGCCAACTCCAACTGGATCCCACCACCACACACGTCTTTCTCTCTCCCCCCACTTTCTTCTTTACACAGGGATCGCTCCCTATGCAATTCCCTTGTCCATTTGTCCCTCCCCACTGATCTCCCTCCTGGCACTCATTCTTGCAAGCAGATCAAGTGATATCCCTGCCCCTACACCTCCTCCCTCACTACCTCCCTCAGGGCCCCAAAGACTCCTTCCAGGTGAGGTGACACTTCACCTGTGAGCCCTCTTGGTGCCATATGCTGTGTTCAGTGCTCCCGGTGTGGCCTTTTGCATATCGGTGAGACCCGATGTAGATTGGAAGACCACTTCGCCGACCATCTACGCTCCATCCACTAGAACAAGCAGGATCACCTAGTGGCCACCCAGTTTAATTCCACTTCCCATTCTGATATGTCCATCCATGGCCTCCTCCACTGTCGAGATAATGCCATATTTAGGTTGGAGGAACAACACCTTAAGTTCCATTTGAGCACCCTCCAACCTGATGGCATGAACATCGATTTCTCAATCTCCCAGTAATGCTTTCCCCCCCACCCCTTCTTCACCATTTCCCATCCCCTTGTCCCTCTCTCATGTTATCTCTTTGCCCACCCATTGACCCCCTCTGGTGCTCCTCCCCCATTTTTCTTTCTTCCATGGCCTACGCTAAGTTCTTTCATCAACTTCCTAGCTCTTTGCTTCATCCCTCCCCCCTCAAGTTTCATCTATTGCCTGGTGTTTCTGTCTCCCCTCTCCCCACCTTTCAAATCTACTCCTTTTTCTCTCCAGTCCTGCCAAAGTGTTTTGGCTGAAACATCAACTGTACTTTTTCCCATAGATGCTGCCTGACCTGCTGAGTTCCTCCAGCATTTTATGTGTGTCACTCGGATTTCCAGCATCTTCAGATTTTCTCTTGCTTGTGATCCTGCTCCCTCAAAGCATTCCAACAGGTTCGTCAGGCAAGAATTTCCCTTAACACTTTCCCCGCCAATTTCTTTGTAGCTCTTTCAATTCTGTTTAAAGGGGAAGTTCTCCAAATGAAATCTTTAAAATTATGAAACGGTTCAATCAGGTAAATGCAAAGATACAAAAATGTGACACCATGTGAGTAGGAGCAAATAGAGATATTAAAATTAATAATAAATCCTAAGGGAAATGCAAGTGAATTCTTCTCAGAGTGGTGAATGTTTGCTCCCATAGAGCAGTTGAGGGAAAGACCATAGGTCCAATAAGGATGAAGTGAGAATGAGAGGAATAGAAAGAAGATAAATGGTAACATTATAAGGAGAAGCCAGCTCACATAAAGCACAAATGCCAACAGAAATCGAAATTGTATTTGGTCTGTTAGCAAAGATTACTGCAACTCCTCAGTACCAGCAGCTGCTGAAACACAACACATTTATTTTCTGCTCAAATTGCACCCTTCTGGCAAAAAGTTATGTGCAGCTTGATGGAGAGAGACAATTTTCCGGGCTCCACCGATGTTGACGCGTAATTATCAATTCTCCTGAAGGTGGACAGTGGAAACATTTTTGGCGTATTTTACCTGACCATTTGCTGGAGACTTGGGCAGAGAGCTCATTGTTTTCTTTCTCACACAAAAGTAGGTAATCCATACATGGAATAATATAGATGCTGCAGAAAGCATGGATCTACTCCATATATCTATAGTTTGTCTTGTAACAAGGATGGATGCTTGGCTTGGTATTGCACTTCTGGAGTACAGCATTACCAAGGCAAATGGAATACTTAAAACTTAATTTTCAATCTGAACAAGTGTAACTTGGCTGGAATGAGACCGCATTAGTGATTGCAATGAGACAGTGGAACTGATTGGAATTAAACAATGCAAACTGCTTCCAATTTGTGTTGGTAATCAATTGTGATGTAATTGTAACTGACAGTACGAAGGCTCTGTAACTTTGCCAGACCTTATTTTCTTTCCAATTTAAATGGCAGGTGTGAATCAAGCGCTTTGTCATCAGGGATTTCTTCAGTTCCCTGCCAAGATGGTTCACTGAAGTGGCACCAGAGTGGATATGCTGCTGAACTAGTAATCCAGAACCTTATACTCAACCAGAGAGATGAGTTTTGAGACTCACCAAGGTTTAATTAATCAACAGAATCCACCAAAACTTTAATTTCTATTAATTACTTAATAGGAAATTCTTGCTTGTCACAAAAGACTTGGTTCATTGAATTTGAGGAAGGAGGTTAGCTGTTCTAGCCCATCTGTGGCTTCAGGCCCACAGCAATATGGTTGACGCTTAGCAATTCCCTAAATGGCTGAGCAAATTGTATCAAATTGCTTTGACAAATCAAAACAGCCTGGAGTTTGGTGATTTACCTGCCCAAGAATCATTTCTTTTAACCATTGCTTCAGGCTCTGCCGCAACGGATCCAAACCTACATGAAATGGAGACACAGTGAGAATCTGTTGAGAGCAAACAGACCAGGGAGTCTTCAGTCAGCTTATGACAACTTGCAGCATTACATTAAAAATGGACTATCCGTGCTGGATTATAATGATTACAGATTGAATCTCTGCTGTAATCTATAATGAAGGAAGCAATAACAGAATGCCTAAAAATGAATTGAGTAGATCCAATCCAGTTAGGACGAGGATTATGATCATCTTTGAATACATTATTGAAAGTTTTGAGGATGTGACTTGCAGAGGTTTTAGGAGATGTGGCAGCTGTAGAGTTTCAGAAGGAAAACCATGTGATTTGGGGTTATGAACTGAGACAAAATGAGAATTGATTAACATATCAAAAGTGAAGAATGGGAATAAATGGGCCTTTTGCCTATTCTTGCCCTTGGGTTGTGCTTTGAACTAATATCTGGAACTTTTGAGGAGGCATTAAGTAGAGTAGATGGAAGAAGATCAGTAGAGGTAATATACAGTATTTGAAACTTTAGACGACATTCAAGAAATTTTTAAGTAAGGTTAGTGCATATGCAGTATTGGATAATATACTAATATTGGGTGACGGGGTGGAGACAATGTCTATACCAAATGAGGTGAAGGCACTCCTTCCCCCTGCTAGCCTGGAAGTCACTTCTGTGCAAGGTGTAGCACCCTCTTAGTCTCCTGATCAGGGTCACATTGAAGCAATGGGAGCAGGTGGTGGATGGTCGTATGAGCAGTTGGGACATATCACATCCTGGTTACGTGACCACCGACGCCAGGCAGACAATCTCTGAAAAATATTGATAATTGCTGGAGTCACCTGTCTTGTAAAGACACTGTCCAGACAAAGCCACTGTTGTAGAAAAATTTGCTAGAACAATCATGATCAAATACCATGATCACCCACATATGGTGCAGTACATAATGATGATGATGACTAATATTGACCCCGAATTGGTTAACAAAGAAGAGAAGTAAACAGGTCCTTTACCAGTTGGCAGTCTGTGACTAGTAGAGTGCCTCAAGGATTGGTGTTGATCACCAACTATTCATAATCTACAATAATGATTCGGACAAGGGGATTGAAAAGTCTTATTTCCATATCATTGATGATATAATAGAAGGTGGGATGACAAGTACAGAGAAGGATGTAAAAAGCCTTCAGGGGATATAGACAAACTAAGGGAGTGGATGAGAATTTAGCAGATGAAACAATGTGAAAAATGTTGAGTTCATCCATGTTGATGGACTAAGTAGAAAACCAGAGTGATTTTTAAGATGGTGATAGACTGGTTAACGTTGAAGTTCAAAAATGCCAAGCTATCCTTGTATACAAAGACTGAAAAATAACATAGGGTGCATCAAACAATGGAAATGGCATGTCGGTCTTTATTATGAGAGGACCTGAATACAGGAGCAAAGAGGACTCAAGCAATTTCACAAGGCCTTGGTAAAACCATCTGTGGAGCATTGTGCCCAGTGATCGTATCTTTTACTAAAATAAATCGACTTCTGTAGAGGGAGCCAAGTGAAGACACACTACACTGGTTGTTGGGATGGTGATTTTGTCACATGAGGAGAGATGGAAAGTAGACGTATTCTCTGGAGTTTAGAAAAAAATGAGAGGTGACTCAATGAGGCATACAATGCTCTTAGGGTAGGTGCAGGGTAGAAGCTTCTCGTAACTGAGCAGTTTAGAATCAGAGGGTACAGACTGAGAATAAAGAATAAACTGTTTAGGACTGAGTTGACGAAAAGGTCCGTCACTCAAAGAATGGAGCATTTTCAAAATTTTCCACCCTGAAATTCTGTTGAGATTCAGTCACAGGGTTCATTCAAAAGAATGATCAACAGATTTCTTGATATGAGGACAGAGCATGACAATGGGTCCAGAGTGCATCATTAGCCATGACATTATGAATTGTACAGCATACTTTAATGCCTTACCCTTGCTATTAATTATTCTGTCCAAGGGTGATTAGAGATGGGTATTGAACTCTGGTTATCCTCATTCCAGGAATACATAAGGAAGATCTTGCCAGTTTAGATCTTAGCTGTCAAATATTTCACTTTTCTCAGCATCTCCTTTCACCACCTTACAGTTATCTAACTCTACTTTCCCCGCACCAGGCTCAGTCTACTTCTTTCCCTCAGCCCTTCCTCAAATGAAGCCCTCGCCCATATTTGCATTAATTCTGGGTTCATTTTTACAGCCTCTCGTTCTTTGGACCATAACTGCCACGCAGATGCCTTGCAATAATTTTCATGAAGTAACTTACATATTCAAATATGAATGGAGGCAGTGCACATTAAGCCAAATCAATTAGATCTCAGATAACCAAATAATGACAAAGGATTATTGTAAAAGACGGTACTATCTTAAAACAGGCCCAAAGCTCAATTCAGCTTATATTAAATGTCCCTGGATAAAATTACATAAGATGAACACTGCTGTTTAGGCCTCTATGCCAATTCATTTCAAATTTCAAAGACTATTACCTTTCATCTTTAATTAGACTTTGTACCAAAGAAAGATTACAGTCCCAGAAGACTTTGACAGAAGCTATTTAAATTAAGAAATGGAGGTAGGACAGGGAGATGAGCTTCTGGAGTATCAATATACTCTATATTAAAAGGAAGAATGGTTCTAGTTAAAATGGAAGGCTTATTTTCCACTAGATATGACCCTGTGGTCTATATGTCTACGTTGTTAAATTCAGATCACTTGCTGATTGATGGTGTCTCTATAGTCCTTGTTTGCCAATGTCAGTTACACTGTAACTCTAGGCTGCAAATGAAAGTTGAAGTAATATATGCAACAATCAAGAGACACAGGCACTTGTAGAGATATATTTATACACACAGATAGTTTATACCACAAATGAGAGAATCTTTTTCTTAATTTAACTCGTAGGATAAAAATAATCCCACAGGGTTGAGTGCCACGTTGGCATTTCATTTGATGCAGTGTTATGCTTTGTTGATTTTAACTGGACAAAGAGTAAGCTTGGGCGGCCCAGTTATATAGTGATTAGCACAATCAGTTTACAGCCCCGGCGATCACTCACCAGGCAGGGTTCAATTCTCATCACTGTACATTCTCCTCATGGCCATGTGGGATTCCTTCAGGTAATCCAGTTTCCTCACACATTCCACAGATGCACAGGTTAGGGGTTAGTGATTTATAGGCATGCCAGGTTGGCGCCACTAGGCAGATATTTTAAACGTTGCCAATAACCAGAGGGCCCAAGTTTAAGTTAAGGGGTAGAAGGTTTAGAGGTGGCGTGAGCAAGAACATTTTCCACTCAGCGAGGAGGTGGAATCTGTAGCACGATGCTTAGATGCCAGAAGCTGTCTTCAAATAAGCACTGTTGTTTGGCTTGAGTTGTTTATAGACAGAGTAGATGTTGAAAGGATGTTTCCCATGGTGGGAGAGTCTAGGACAAGAGGGCATAGCCTCAGGATAGAAGGGCGTCCATTGAAAACAGATGCGGAGAAATTTCTTTAGCCAGAGAATGGTGAATTTGTGGAATTTGTCGCCACATACAGCTGTGGAGGCCAGATCGTTGGGTGTATTTAAAGCAAAGATTGATAGGTTCTTGATTGAACATGGCATCAGAGGTTACGGGGAGAAGGCCGAGAAATGTGGTTGAGGAGGAGAAAAAAAGGGATCAGCCATGATTGAATGGTGGTGCAGTGGGCCAAATGGCCTAATTCTGCTCCCAAGTCTTACGGTTTTATGGAAGTGTGGTGGGGATCCATCTGTCTATTGACATTGACTCTTTGGGAATGTGGAATGAAACCCAGGTGGTCACAGGGAGAACGTACAAACTCCCCTGTTGTAGTTCTTGGTGCAGATCTGGTCAGACTGCAACATTAAGCAGGTAACCTTCTTTTGTTGACTATATTATATCTGCCATGCTACCTGTTTGCAGAAATACAGGACAATATAATTTTTTTTTGAAGGAACACACACAAAAAGCTGGAGGAAATCAGCAGGACTCACAGCATCTATGGAAATGAATTAATAGTTGATGTTTCGGGTTGAGGTCTTTCTTCAGGACTTACTTCATCAATACAGTATTTTGTAACCCACACAAAACCTGCTAGTCCCTTCTTTGTTGTGGTACAATCAGTCATGTTCCAATCGTACAAAATGTGTGGATCACACCTCAACAATTCCTTACTACAAATGTAAACACGCAAACTTAACAAACTAATGTGTGAAACAAAAAATGTAAAGAGTAAGACCTGCTGTTCTAGTTAAAAAATCATAAGATCATTGGCTCAAATCTGTACAAATAATTTTTCTCTTACATTTTATATTCTCCTAAGATTTCTTGACATTTCTTCAACATCCGTCAAGTAATGAGACTATTAATGAATTATGAAGTTTATCATCAAATATAAGCTCTACCCTGATATCTCTCATGGGGTTAACATCGCCTGGACACAGACACAATAGTGATGCCAATAGACCTTTCTATTAGAGAACTGAAAGAGATCAGCAGCCTTTGGAACTGGAAGCTAATTCCCTGTCCATGTGAGTGCAGAGGAAGGGTATAATAAGATTGAAAGATTCACTGTGGTCATCGGATTGTACATCAGCTGATGCACCTGAAAGAGTATATTCTCCGAAGATCTGCCAATTAATTTGGCAAACTTGCTCATGTGTGACTCTGCAGCTGAAGGTGGGATTAACCAATGTTCCTCACTCAGATTAATGATATTTTATCTCCAGCCTTTATATACACACTAAGGCTGTAATAACAGTTGAATAGACAAAGCATCTGGAATTCATTAATGCAAGAGCATTTCAGCTATAATTTCATTTTAGACATTTCCTGCGATGGTTACCAACTCTGTCAAAAACTGGTTACAAAATTGCATTTTAAAGTGGTCATGTTTTTCCATACTATTGGAGCAATGTATCTGCAGTCTGGTGTTTGTGATATATTCATTGGCAGATTAAGTTAGAGTTTGTCTAGTTAAGCAGTAACTCATAGGGTCACAAAGGCATATGGAACAATGTAGGCCTTTTGGCCCAACTCATCCATGCCAACCAAGATTGCCATTTAAGTTAGTCACATTTGCCTGAGTTTGGCCCATATCCCTATACACCTTTGTTGAGCGCCTTTGCTGCATCCACAATAGGCAGGATTTCCCAGTGGCCAACCATTTCAATTCCACTACTCATGTTGGTCCACTACTGCCACGATGAAGCCACTCTCAGGTTGAAGGAGCAACACCTTATATTCTGTCTGGGTTGCCTCCAACCTGATAGCATGAAGACTGATTTCTCTAATTTTGGGTAATTTCTCCCACTCCCCCTTCTTACTTTTTTACAATCTCCATTCTGGCTCCCCTCTTACCCCTTTTCTTCTCCTTACCTGCCCATCACCTCCCCCTGGTGCTCCTCCTCCTCTTCTTTCTCCCACGATCCACTCTCCTTTCTGAATCCTTCTTCTTCAGCCTTTTACTTCTTGCACCTATCACTTCCCAGCTTCTAGCTTTATTGCCCCTCTCCCACCCACCCACCTTCCCCTTCACCTGGTTTTACCCGTCATCTGTCAGCTTGCACTCCTTCCCCTCTCCCCAACTTATTATTTTGGCTTCCTTCTCCTTCCTTTCCAGTCCTGATGAAGGTCCCAAAACATCGGCTATTTATTCCTCTCCCTAGTTGCTGCCCGATCTCTGAATTCACCAGCATTTTGTGTATTTTTCCTGATAAACCTTCTCTATTCATGTACCCACCTAATTGCCACTAAATGTTATTAATGTACTTGACTCACCCACTTCCCCTGTCAGCTCATTCCAGAATCTTCTTTCCACTCTGGTGCAATTACTTTGAATGGAACGCAAGATGCAAGTAGGTTTCTTTTTGCAATGGGCCATCGGTTACAAAGGAAGTCTTGTCTAGAGGTTCATAAAAATATGCTTGGCCTCTCACTCTTCAATTTCCGAGGAAGTAAGAACAAAAAGGTTGCTACAAATGTGGATTACTTCCATGTTTAACAAGGCAGAAATTAAACAGCCTCTGAAGTGTGCATAAATCAGGGAACTCAGTTCAAAAATTTCAGCTCATTCTCTTTTTAAATCAGCGCAATTGTAATCACACAATGTAACAAATGGACCACAAAACCCATATCAACCACTATCCTTGAAAATGGTTATTATATACAAATAGCATTATTTCTTTCTTAAGAATGCTAGATTTATTTATTTATTGCTTATTTTATTAAGATACAGTGCGGAACAGATCCTTCTGGCCCCCTGTGCTGCACCGCTCACC
The DNA here is from genome assembly GCF_048418815.1 of Hemitrygon akajei. NCBI lineage: Eukaryota > Metazoa > Chordata > Chondrichthyes > Myliobatiformes > Dasyatidae > Hemitrygon > Hemitrygon akajei. The sequence goes on from NC_133155.1 coordinate 28,175,843, forward strand.
CCCGATTTAACTGTAGCCTAATCACAGGACAACTTACAATGATCAATTAAGCTACTAACAGGCATGTCTTTGGACTGTGGGAGGAAACCAGAGCAGCAGAAGAAAACCCACACGTTCCACGGGGAAAACATACAGACTCCTTACGGGAGACATTGGAATTGGACTCTGAACTTGTAATACTGCTAAAGCACCTAGTTTAGATGCAATAGGGCACCACATACTAGTCTGAAATCCACATCAAGAGATCCACAGGAGGACTGAAATTACTCCATGTCTTTTACGTGCAGGGATACCAGATGCAGCAACAGAGAAGCTGATCCAATTTTTGTATCAAAATAAACTTTATTCATAAAAACATTATACACAGGAATAAACCATGCAATGCCTTTTCAACTTCCATTCATAGTCAATGATTTCAACACTGCTCTGTTATAGTCCTTAAAACCAATATGGCTGTTGTCACCGATGTGGACCCATGGGGAGGTACACCACTACAATAATTGAGGGGCTTCCTCATCCGACCCAGCCCCTCTCTCTCCAGTAGTGGAAGACAGACAGACAGACAGACGTATTTTATTGATCCCGAGGGAAATTGGGTTTCGTTACAGTCGCACCAACCAAGAATAGTGTAGAAATATAGCAATATAAAACCATAAATAATTAAATAATAATAAGTAAATTATTCCAAGTGGAAATAAGTTCAGGACCAGCCTATTGGCTCAGGGTGTCTGACATTCCGAGGGAGGAGTTGTAAAGTTTGATGGCCACAGGCAGGAATGACTTCCTACGACACTCAGTGTTGTATCTCGGTGGAATGAGTCTCTGGCTGAATGAACTCCTGTGCCTAACCAGTTCATTATGGAGTGGATGGGAGTCATTGCCCAAGATGGCATGCAGCTTGGACAGCATCCTCTTTTCAGACACCACCGTCAGAGAGGTTGGAAGAAACCTGTACTGTGGTCCTTCCCCACCGAGCCCTTGCGGTGGCTGCACCAAACTGCAGTGCATCCCTCAGCATGTACTACTATAGCCTGGGACGTGCCAGTCGGCAGCATTCCTCCATGGACAGCTTATCCAATTGCAATAAAGTTAATGTAGAGCTACCACATTTCCCACTGATCCTCCCAAATGCAGGGAAGGATTTTCAAATCAATAATCACTATTGCCTTTCATTGGTGGGGATCCCTTATTCATTTGGGACACAACAAGTTGTACCATTGCTACACTGGTGTTCTTTCAAAGTTCAAGGTAAATGTATTTCAAAGTACATATACGTTATCATATACTACTCGAGATTCACCTTCCTTACGGGCATTCACAGTAAATACAAAGAAGCTTGATAGAATCAGTAAAAAGACGCACACAGCAAAAAAGGACCAACGACCAATGTACAGAAGACTAATGGTTGAGGGGTAATGAAGGCAAAAGCTGTACAAATGCAAAAATAATAAATAAATATAAAGCTCTAAATATTAAGAGCATGAGATGCAGAGTCTTTACGTAGAAGACTGTATGTTGTATCTGTTTAGTATTGGGGTGAGTGAATTTAGCCCATCTGGTTCGGAAAGAAGCCTGAAGGCTGAGGGAGCAACTGTTCCTGAACTGGACTGTGGCACATGAGGCTCCCATATCTCTTTCCTGACGGCAGCAGTGAGAAGAGAGCATGACCTGGGTGCCTGATGGTGGAAACTGTTGTCCCTGTGACGGTGCTCCTTGTAGATGTGCTCAATGGTGGAGAGGTCTTACCTTTATTGGAATGGGCTGTATCATTACTTTCTGTAGGCTTTTCCGTTCAAGGGCACTGGTGCTTGCACACCAGGCTGTGACACAGAGAGTCAGTATACTCACCACTGCGCATCTATAGAAGTTTGTACCAGTATCTCCTTCATAATACATGTTAATTTCTCTAAATGAACTGCACTTACAGAGGTCTGATGTCACTCCTATGTTTGTCAATGTGGGGTCTTTGACCAGCAGCCAGCATAATCACCCATCCCAGACTTTCTCCTTTCTCCCCTCTGCCATTGAGCAGAAGACTGGGCTGAAGGCACATTCTTCTATTCCAGTGTTATCAGACTTTTGAACAGACCTCTTGTATGATAACTAGACTCCTGACATAACAATCTTACCTCATTAAGATTGTGCAATTAATCATTCACTTGCCATGCACTCTAGTATACTTCGATCTGCTTTGTTATTATTCTACCTTACTCTAGCTCAATGACTGCATTATGATTCAATTTGTATAAACTATATGTGAGACGCTGTAACTTAGTACATGTGGCAATACTAAAACACTACTTTGTTGATTCAGTGAGTAAACAAGAAGGCTGCCCGTGGTGTATTTGCCTTGGATGGTGTGTTCATAGCAAGAAGACATGCCAGGCTGTTACAGAATTTTCCCCTTTCTTGAAGTAAATGTACTTTGTATGAAAAATAAGAACTGCTGCCACCCGATTTCCCATTAAGATGACTGTGTTGTCCTATGAGGCACAAGAAAACGGGAAGCTAGAACTGGTGACACAGAGATATACAGCACAGAAAGAGGCCATGCAGCTGAATATATCCATGCTGCCGAGTTGCTCACATGAGCTGGTCCCTTTTGCCTCTGCTTGGCCCATTAAACTAGGGGTTCCCAACCTTTTTTATGCCATGGAGCAATACCATTAAGCTAGGGTCCATGCTTGGGAACACCTGCTTTAAAACTTTCTTATCCATAAACTTGTCCAAAAATATTTTTAGATTTTGTAGTTCTATCCACTTGTATCACTTCCATCTCAGCTTGTTGCATGCAACCATTACCCTCTGGGTGGAAAAAATTCCCCTTAGGACCTTTTAAAATGATTCCCCTCCTACCTTATCCATATCCCTCATGACTTTCTATACTTCTATAAGGTTACCTCTGCTCCAGGGGGAAAAGAAAAGTTCCAGCCTATTCATTATCTCCTCAAAACTTAAACCCTTCAGTCCTGGTAACATCCTTTTAGATCTTTTCTTCATCCTGTCCAGCTTAATCACATCCTTCAGATGCTGAGGAAACCAGGACTGCGTAGGATATTCCAAGTATCTTGCGCAGCTGTAACATGATGGCCCAACTCTTCTACTCAGTACCCTGACCGATGAAAGCAAGCATGCCAAACACCTTCTTCACTCTCCTGACCAGCTGTGTCACAGGTTTGACGTATAGTATGTTCCTCCAACCCAATTGGAAGTGTTGAGGTTCAGCACCATTGTAAACAGGAACCAAGATAATCAACGAGAAAGGGTACTGGAAAAGATAGAAAAGTGTGAAAACATTTGTTCATTTCTGGTGCGGTGATTTGCCAACACTCACATTTCTTTACAACATAGGAAGATGCAGTTTGGCCCATCAAACCTGTGCTGACTCTCAAAAGCAACCCGTCATTCCCATTCTGCTTCTTATTTCTTTTAAACCTTTCTCTCAAACATGGCCATTAACAACCTCGGAGGTTCTCTTCCCACCCACCTACATTAGGGATGCTTTACGCTACCACCTTGATTTTACGATTTACAAGGAAACTGGAGCCTACATGGAGGGTATGCAAACTCCACACAGTCAAAAATGAAGCCCAGTGTCTGAAACCACAATGCATCCTTGATACCACTGAGAATAAACTGTTCCACCTAAACAGATAAATGCACTCCATTCTACATTGTGATCGTGTATCCGTTTGACAGTATGATGTGATCGGAATCAGTAGGGTTAAGTACGTACCTGGCAAGTTCAACCTGTCTGAAATGCATAGAAGTGAAATATTGAATGCTTGGAATGATTTCATTTTTGAATATTTGCTTGTGCATCAAAGATAAATTACTGGCAAATGATAGCCTAAATTGAAATAATGTGGAAAAGTGCAAGGGTAGTTTACTGTTAAATAGACTGGAACCAATTCATTAACTGAGTAAACACAATGGAGCAGGTTAATACTTCAGCATAAAATAACCAATTATAATCTAGCTTTTACAAAGGGTGCCCTAGTCAGTCAGCGTGCAAAGAATGTCAAAGCATTAAATAAGTTGGCATCAAGGAGCAAGAAATATATCTCAAAAGTCTCTGTCTGTGGTGCAAACACACACGTGGAGCCAATAGATATCCTAGAACACTTCATATCTAAAACATATAACTTAGGCCAAAACATTCCTATTCTAGATTGATGAGAAGTGAGCATTTCATATGACTCCCTCATTGTGGAAGAGTTAACATCTGCATTGGCACTATCTTGTTCCTCATTAAAAACACTTTTGTTTTGGTTAAGCGGTTAAATTTATACATCCTTTGATACTAAGGTCAAATTCAAACCTTTTGGAGATCAGTTTAATGATGTCCATTGGATTTCAGTATTTTTATAGATTAACAAAAGCCAAAAGGAGTCAGAGAAGTAAAAGAACAAGTTAATATGTTTAGCTTTTGTCAACTTTTGGGAATATGGATCACAAACTGACTTAACATCCACCAGATGCCCGTTGGTGTTGAGGGCAACAATGAAGGTCCTCCATCTCTCAGGGTATTTAGCGTTTCCTTTAACATGTCAGTAGCTTCCCCTTAGTTTTCACTATTGTCAGTCATGCCAGTCCCGGATGGAGACTCAGGAATACCATCACACTCAGGTGTAGAAGGATTCTTCATTGTTGTTTCCATAACAATTTTGTTTTTACCAGTCAGGGTTGTTAGCCCTGAGCTGAATCCTCGAACCTGCAGGACTGGTGGACCACTCTTAGTGTAGCCTCTATCCTTTGACTTTTTTAGCATGGGTGGCCCTACCAAGAGCCAAAGCATTAAACCAGCCAATGTAGCTCTCTGGGTCATTGAGGCATGCAAGGCTCCAAACACAACAACAAGACTGTGGTCCCCTTGGAGGACATCTATCTAGTCTTATTAATATAGGTAGACTTACTCATGCTCCTCCTGCAGATATGGTTGCATTGTTGACCAAGATTTCTGAAGATTAGGCTCAAGCAAAACATTATGATATCGCCATTGTGGATCATGAAACTCTTTCAAAGTACAGTTCATGATAGGATCTATAGAACATTGATTGTAAATTTTATCCAGCTTATCATCTAAGCATGCCCATTTAATGGATAATTCTACTCATTCTGACATCTCTCCAAAGCTCAATATTATCATGAACCAAATCTGCCTTTGTGACTACTTTTATTTTCTCTAATAGGCATTGTGTTAACTCTAAACTAATTCTTGCACAGAATTCATGTCAGGACCTCAGATTTCAAAGCTGACACACCATCCTGAGGCATGGTAATTATTTCGTACTGAACTGTTGTCGCTCAACCGTGCACATCTAAAACTGTCCTTCTTTACAGTTTCCATCAAGCATTTTTGACTATAATTGTTTCATATAGGAAAAATATACTAATGCACACTCTCCAGCATCTCAGTATCACAAAACATTTATCAACAAATGCAAGACTTAATTTGGGTTCAGGAGGTGACTAGAAGTCCTTAAACCTATTTCGAACTTTGAACATTGAAATTTTTCTCACCCTTATTTCTGATGTCTCAGAGGCTTACTATCTGATTTGTGAGTGTTTGTGGGGAAGGTTGTGAACATTTTTAATACAAAATTGCCAATTAACTTTTCTCCCTTATTCATTCTGAATTTGACAAACACACACGTTAATAGCACCAGATAACTTTTGGTAAATTGTACCTTGGCGATTTATTCCAATTTACTCACTGAAATTATTTTAGGAAAACCTGCACTTATGAAGGCAATTTTCCTCATTTTAATTTAAGCTTTTATTATATATCCTATTAATTATCAATTTATCTCATCCATGAGTCTGTCGAATATGATATTCGAGGTAAAGTATGCAGCTTAAATATTCCCCCTGCTCTCATGCATTTATGTACTTTATTTGTTTTTGAGAATGTGGGACAATTAGAGATAGACTAAAGATAATAGAAGATCCCACAGGTAAGTTGCGGCAGAAAGCCATGTCCAAAGAAATGTGATGTAGATCTTCTGCAAATGATAAAGCTAATGACTTATGACGCGTTTCCATGAAGTGTGATGGCCATAATGAAAATGACAAAAACAAGAAAATGTAACAGTCCAGCGGTGTGCCGTATATAGCAGCTGATTTAAATGTACAATGAGCAGCAAACAACAAGAAAATACTTGATCAAATGCTATCAAAGCAGACCTTTCGAGCTGCAATAGACAGCTTGAAAAATGATCAGGGAGCAGGTACACAGATCTGATTTTTTGGCTGCATCAGTTCAAGTGGAGGAGTGGGGAGCGGTGGATTAGTCCCACAGACAGCTGTAAACCATTGCTGTAAGAACGACTGGGCAGGACTAACTTCACTAATTGGGAACTGTGAGGGTTATCACGTGCAAACAGGAGCTGTAGGATAGATAACAGATTGAAAGATGGGCAAAGGAAGAGAATAAGAGAAGTTTCTGACAGTAGCTCCTGCCTGAGACAGTAAAAGGGAGGTTGGACAAGAACCTGATGAGACCCTTTATAGTGAAAACTGTATTGTTAGAGAATATTTTTACAAAATATTCTGATGGCACTCTGTATGATGATGCAGAACAAATATCCTCGCCCATTAAGTAAGTCAGATCTAGTGGGAGTAAAAATTAAAAAAAGCAAATCTACACGCAAATGAGAACAAAGTCACAGGATTGTAGCAGACCTTGTTGTAATATCTCTGTGATTGATCCGTTGTCCCTACACAGACTGGGTATGGAATAGTCACAGGATGTAAAAGAGACAGAGAAGCTAAAAACATATGCCAAAGCAATGAACGCTACAGTAATGTAGGGTTAGATGATAATTTTATGAATGCAAATAGCCTTTGGAGTAACATGGCAAGTAACTACTGTCCTATTATGGGTGCCATAGTAGGGTGGCAGTTAGCACAATGCTACTACAGCTTGGGGTGTCGGAATTTGGAGTTTAATTGTGACATCATCTGCAAGGAGCCTGTACATTCTCCCTGTGAGTGCGGGGGTTTTGTCCGGGTGCTCCTGTTTCTTCCCACGGTCCAAAGACCTACTGGTTTTGGTTAATTGGTCATTGTAAATTGTCCCATGATTGGGCTAGGGTTGAATCAGTGTTTGCTAGGGAGGTGCGGCTCTCAAAAGGCTGGAAGGGCCTATCTCTAAAAAATAAATTAATAAAAGACCTTTGATGATAGATGGAATCAAAAATATTTTTTAATGATCAAACGCTGACCAAGAACAGTAGTCTCATCTCATATTGGCCAACTAGTATTACAACTACTGCTGGAACATGAATACATATGAATAGATATATTGTTCAAGAAAAAATCCTCACTTTTACTGAAAGCATGGTAAAAAGAATATTACTTTTGATTTTTAAATAATTTTAGAACTTTATACCTTGGTGACTTCTTTAACATATAGAACTCAAATCAACAGAAGAGCTTGGAGTTGTCTGATCACTGCAGCATGCAGGATGTCCACAGGACTCCACAACAAAACATAACGGTGTCATGGTCCAGTCCGTGAAATCCATATTCCGGTTCACAGTCTGGTCCATGCTCCTTATTCCAGGTTTTCTGTGTTTCCCCAGTTTCTGTTGAGGCAGCTGATTCTGGTTTGGGCTGGCCTCATAAATAGCTTCAGGATTCCGCCTCTGGCTGCTGGATTGTTCCTGTCCTAACCCCTTCCCCGGAGCCTTGCCCTGTTTGGAACTGCCTCTCCATGTCCACGCCTTCGCTAGGTAGGTCCAGCCGTTCTGCTGCTACCTAGAGTTGGGAACTGCCTCTCCATGTCCACGCCTTCGCTAGGTAGGTCCAGCCGTTCCGCTGCTACCTAGAGTTGGGAACTGCCTTTCCATGTCCACGCCTCTGCTAGGTAGGTCTGGCCATTTTGCCACTACCTAGTGTTGGGAACTGTCTTGTCGTGTTCAGTGTTCTGTGTAATGAGTCCCGGCCCTACGTCCTGTATCCAAGGAGGGGTCCCGGCTCTGTGTTCCATATTCCTGACTCTTCCTCGACCCAGGCTCCGTGCTCTGCGTTCCTGTCTCTTTCTCGACCAAGACAAGGCTTTGGGGTCTCGTCAAGTCCTAGCCACGTTCAAGGTCCTTGTCCTGTCCAAGCCAAGGCTCTGTGTTCTTGTCATGTCCATGTGCCTCGCTCAGCCCAGGAGTACCTTGCCCAGCCTGGTACTGGGATTCCCTCGTCCTGTGCTGGGGTTCCCTTGTCCTCTCCATGAGTCTCACGTCCAGTCCTGTTGCCTCTCCTCATCCTGTAACCTCGTCATGTCCTCGCCTGGTTCTGGGGTCCGAGCCCGAGTCAAGACCCAGGTTCTGGGTCCTTGTCCAGTCTTTGGCTCGGAGTCCAAGCCCAGGCTCCTAGTCCCCAGTTCCATGTCCTGGTTCCATATCCTTGTCAAGTCCTAGCCCAGGCCTGAAATCCTTGTCTCGTCCTGGGCCCGTGTCATCTCCAGAGTCCTTTCTTCCTCACTTCCCTTGCTTCCTTCTCACGCCTAGTCCTGTTCCTGGCAGATCAGTGTCTGTGTCTTGCTTTTGGGTCTGTTCCCAACACTCCCCCCCATGACAAATGGATGCCATTACTGCATCAGAGGAAGTCTTCGGGAGGATATGACAGTAAGAAGAATTGCAGGAGGGAAATAAATCATCGCCTTCATGAGAAATAAGTCACATCTCAGATGATAATAATCCAAGATAAATCATGCTAACTCTGTTGGTAGCTAGAAGACAGGACACACCATACATGACAATATGTGAGGCAGAATAATTTAGGACAATGAGAACTGAACCTTGAGTGAGCTATACTATATGAGTGGGCTAAGTATGAGACTACTGAAGGTCCATCTCAATACTGGGAACATCACCGCTAACTGGAGGCTTAATTGGCAAAGATGGATACAGGTGATATCACATATCATGTGGTGTTGATGCAGCAACACAAGTCTTTTCAATCAAGGGAAAGCAATCAAGCCAGATTATGGGTTATTGTACATAGGTATTGATGGCCAGTAGAGTGGACAGCCTGGAAATGAAGACTCGTCAATTTCTTTGTGTTTTCTGGGATTTGAAAGGAATTTTTACCACAGAAAAGGGTGGAGGTCCATAAGCTAGTCCTCATTTGGTAAACAGAGGTGGAGAGCTTTAAATTCCTTGACATAAACATCAGAAGATCTGTCCTGGGACTAACACTTAGGTGTCATCACAAAGAAGGCCTCTACTTTCCTAGAACTTTGCATAGCATCTGCATGTCACCTAAACCTTTGAGAAGCTTCTATAAGATGCACAGTGGATCATGAAATGGTTGCATCACATCTGGCATGCAACCACCAACACCCAGGAACAGAAAAAGCTACTGAAAGTGGTGGATAAAGCCAAGTCAATCACTCGCAAAGCCCTCCCCACCACTGTGTAGATTTACATGGAGCTCTGCCACAAGAAAACAGCATCTACCATTAAACACCCCCACCATCCAGGTCATGCCCTCTTCTCACTACAGGTCCACAACCCCTTATCTGAAATCCTTGGGGCCAGTTGCATTTCTGAATTCAGTATTTTTCGGATTTCAGAATCCATCCTTATTGGTTCCGGGACCCCCCGTGTATACCAAAAAACATGTGTGCTCAAGTCCCTTATTTAACCTGTCTCAGTGCGGGTGGACTTTGGGATCCGGTGGAGCTCCGGACCTACGCACATCCTCCCGTATACTTTAAATCATCTCTAGGTTACTTATAATACCTAATACAATGTAAATGCTATGTAAATAGTTCTACTGTATTGTTTAGGGAATAATGACTAGAAAAATACTTTACTTCCAACAAAAACATTCGATGAAACATAAAAATACACAGCTTCAGACGAACTGAATCGAAAACATGGTAAATGACTTATTGGAATAAATGTAGAGCATCACTGTCACTATAAAACTTCAGTAACTTGTCTTTCTGTTTCTTTAAATCGTATACTGTGGTAGTTCCGACACCATATTCTTCAGTAAGATGCCGCACAGACACACCACGATCAAGCTTCTGCAATAACTCCACTTTCTGTGTTATTGATAATGATAGATGCTTCCTTCTGTTTTTCTCATTGTTGCCCATAGGGGTATCTGCAGCTCTTTTTGACATTTTCACAGTGAAATTAAACACAAAGTCAACAGTGAACAAAAAATACCAGCAAACTGCAAATGCACGTGTAACCAGTACGAGCACTGAGCCACAACTGACGTCTGGCGGCCTCTGCTAGTGCTGCCACATCACACCTGAGTGACATCAGCTGTTGGCGAGAAAACCTTTGGTTTTCGGAGCTTTTTGGATTTCAGAATTTCGGATAAGGGATTGCGGACCTAACTACCATTGGGAAGAAGGTATAGCAGCCTTAGGTCCCACACCACTAGATTCAGGAACAGTTATTACCCTGTAACCATCAAGGTCCTGAACTGCCGTGGATAACTTCATTCACCATAACTCAGAACTGATCCTATGATCTACAGGCTCACATTCAAGGACTCTTTACAAGTCATGTTCTCAGCATTATTTTTGTTTATGCTGTTTGTCTTCTTTTCCACATTAGCGTTTGTCAGACTTGTATAGTTTTTCATAAAATTCTATGTTTTCTTCCTTGTAAATGCCTACAAGAAAATAAATCTCAAGGTGGTATATGGTAACATATACAGTCCATGCACTCAGTGATCACTTTATTAGATACCTCCTGTACTGATAAAGTGGCCAATAAATGAACATTCATGGTCTTCTGCTGCTGTAGTCTGTTCTCTTCAAGGTTCGACGTGTTTTGCACTCAGAGACGCTCTTCTGTTGTATTGTGTGGTTATTTGTTGCCTTGCTGTCAGCTTGAACCAGTCTGGCTTTTTCTCCGATCTTCCTCACTAACAAGGGATTTTTGTCCACAGAACTACTGCTCACTAGATTTTTTTATTTATCGAACCATTCTCCATAAACTCTAGAGGCGGTTGTGCGTGAAAATCCGAGGAGGCCAGCAGTTTCTGAGATACTCAAACCACCCCATCTGGCACCAACAATCACTGCATAGTCAAAGTCACTTAGATAACCTTTCTTCCCCATTCTAAAGTTTGGTCTGAACAACAACGGAACATCATGACTATGTCTGCATGTTCTTATGCAATGAGTTACTGGCACCTGATTGTCTGATTGGATACACATGAAAAAGCTGGTGCACAGGTGTACCTAATAAAGAGGCCATGAATGCATATTGATAGTAAATTTACTTGGAACTTAAACTTTGAAACTTAAGGGTCAGGTCAATATCTACACCTGCCTCAATCACTCTATCTAACCCCATGCTGAACTTGAAACCCGCCACTGAGGATTAAGTCCATATTACCATGAAACCTGCTGACTAGGGTGGTTTTACTGTTTGTCAAACTGGCCTTTACCTCAAGGAGGCTTTCAGACGTATCTCCAACTGGACTATAATTCCACCACTAATATCAGGCTATAGTCTTCCAGGCTTTATTTGCTTTAGGATGTTCTCTCCACAGCGTCCACCATTATAACATTATTGACCTTTAACCCAGCAAAATCGTCTTTTACCTCTTTTCCAAAATTCTGAGCAGAACAGTCTTGGTAAAGTGTGTGTGTGTGTGTGTGTGTGTGTGTGTGTGTGTGTGTGTGTGTGTGTGTGTGTGTGTGTGTGTGTGTGTGTGTGTGTGTGTGTGTGTGTGTGTGTGTGTGTGTGTAAGTGATGGAAGTGATTGATGAGTCCAATCCAGGCTAGGAAGTAACTCCCACACCTGGGGCAAGTGTGGTGAGGGTCCTGTAGTTGAGGTGCCTGTTGCTCGTTCTTTCCGCTGCTATCACTTCTGTTTTACTTCAGCATTGCGATTCTTTTCACCTTTAATGGGAAGGCTGCACCAGGGTGAGCAAGTCAAGACTGCAAGTTCCCAAGAAGTGTATTCGATCTCAAGGGCCTTGAGCGAAGTCTTGAGTGTGTCCTTGAATCGTTTTCACTGACCACCACAAGAGCACTTCCCTGTGGACAGTTCTCCGAAGAACAACTGCTTGGGGGTGTGATCGTCTGCCATCCTGATGACATGGCCTGCTCATCTGACTTGATGTTTCATCAGCAGTGGTGGGCATGTCGACTGCAGACAGCACTTCTGTGTCAGGGATTCTGTCTTGCCAATTGATTTTCATGACCTTCTGTAGGCACGATGAGTGGAAGTGCTTCAGTCTACGTGCACGTCCCATGTACACGGTCCACGTTTCATGCATGTAGAGGAGAGTGGGTAGGATGTCAGTGTGGTAGACTTTCAACTGGGTCTTCAGATTAATTCCCCTTCGCTGCCAGACAATAGTCCCCTAAAAGTGGCATTAGCCTTGGTGATCCGGCAGCTGACCTCCTCGTCCATACGAACTGCCCTTGAGAGGGTGCTACCAAGATTCGTGAGCCTGTCGACTGCCTGGAGCTGCTGGTTGTTTACCAAGATGGATGGCTCCACACAGGATTGATCTGGGGCTGCTTGGTGCATGACCTCCATCTTCTTGGTGCTGATGGTGAGACCAAAGTTGTCATATGTCAATGATGTCCTGTATGTTGGACTCAGAGCTTGCGTAGAGAGCGCAGTCATCAGCAAATAGGAAGTCCCCCAGCACTGTCTGTTTGACCTCAGTAACAGCTCGATGTCTGCTCGGGTTAACAGCTTTCCATCTGTCCTGTATTTGCTTTGGTTGCCACATAAGACATCAGTCAATGTTGCGATGAATTGGGGTGTATGGGGTGTCAGGGAAGGGTACCACCTCTGGTGTGAAGACCTGTTGTACCTTCCAGATAAGGTCCTCCACCTTTGGTACTCACCTGGAACTCAGCTCTCACCTGTGGCTCCAAGTAAACTGTTTGCATGCGACAGAGGACACACCCCAGGGAATGGCTTTGACAGGCTGGCCAAGCCAAGTGAGAATAGCCATTGGGGTTTTTCTGAACCCCCCCTGTGACTTCAGACTTGTTTACCCAAAGCATATGAAGACTAGATTCAGTGGACTGCGCAGAGGAAACCACCAGCTGGTTCAAGGGCAGGAAGGCATTTCCCAGCACGTGTTGTGGAGCGCAAAGAGCATGGCAAGATACATAGATCGCCCTGGTCGTCCACTGCATCCTGACCTATCTCCAGTTGTCTTGACTTTCGTCTTGCCACTGGATCCAGATTGACCAGGATGAGAAAATGAGATTGATGACCTGCACACCTCTTCCTCACTTTAATCAAACTCACGTGCGGGTCACGGCTTCTTCTATTTTCCTCTCTCTCCAGACTCTTCCTCCTTCACCCACTTCTGATGACCCCTGTCTTGTAGCAACATCTAGTCTCCTGGGCCCAACTGATCCTTTTTCACCATGTTCCAATCCCTCTTCACCTCCATCCTCCAGTAGGGTGATTGCTGCCTGACCTATTGAGTTTCTCCACCATGTCTAGTTTAATTTCCCGTCACCAAACAATTGCACCACGGCCTTACCCACATTCCAAGCTGCCATAGAGCCAAGCACCATGGAGAAAGGCCCTTTGGCCCATTGACTCCATACTGACTAGCAACCAGCCATTTACACCATTCAGTTTATTTTATATTCTTCCCACATTCCCATCAGCTTCCCATCCCCCAGGCTCTATCATTCACGTGCACACTAGGGGCAAATTGCAGTGGGTAATTGATTTATTAAGATGCAGGTCCTTATGATATGGTTAGAAACCAGAGCACCCAGAAGACATACACACGGTCACAGGGACAATACACAAGCTCCATGCAGACAGCAGCAGAGGTCAGGACTGAACTAGTAACACAGGACATTCTGCAGATGCTGGAAATCCATAATGCTGGAGGAACTCAGCAGATTAGGCAACATCTATGGAGGGAAATAAATAGTCAACGTTTCGGGCCGAGACCCTTCATTCGGACTAGAAAGGAAGGTGGTAGAAGCCCGAAGAAGAAGTTGGAGAGAAGGAAGGATTACAAGCTGGCAGGTGATAGGTGAAGCCAGATAAGGACTGAACCAGGATCTCTGGTGAGGCAGCAGCGTTCTGGTTACAGCAGTTCCCAACTCTCATAGTGCAATTCATCACCTGACCTGCTGATGCACAACTACATTTTAACCGCCACATTAGGTTTCTACACCCACATTTCACAGCGGCAACTTGCAGCTATGCAGCTATGAGAGGGAACTGAGAGTGAAGCCTCCGTCGGTCAGGGTCCACCTTGGAATGTTGCAACCTAGCTCTCTAGATGGGCGGTACGATTTGGAGTTGCACATGTAGCAAGCTCCCCCTCTCCACACATCTGATGAACCAAAAGGAATGGCAGAGACCGATAGAGCATCGCAGCAGTTGCCAGTCTGTGTTGAACTCAAATGTAGGATTGCCTTAGGGACGCCAACTCCAGATTCCCCCCCCCCCCCCCCCCCGGGGTTTACTCCCGAAGCCTTCCCCATGAATGGGTTCAGCCGCAAGGCAGCGGAAGTTTGAAATCAGAGTTTTCCTTCTCCTAGGCCACCTGCCAACCACGGCTGATGAACCCCATCTGCCCAGTGACTAGTTTTAAGGTGCCAGTAACCCAACTTTGACCTCTTCACCTGTCAATAGAAACTGTTCCGTCAGGCTTAGTAGCTATGCCGCACATGAAGACCAGGAGCTGCACTTGGTTGTCAGAGGCTCTTTGAGGCAGACACCATTGGGAGCATTTAGTAGGTAGTGGGAGCTTACCCCCATTACCATCCCCGCTGTAAAACCTTAAGGAACCAAATATAGGAACTGTTCCTGTTCATTGCAGAACCCCCAGTAACATGCTCTCCTTTCTGCTGGACAAGAGAATGTGGAACTGGATCAGCACAGATGCTCCCTGACCTGAAGTGTAGCTCCAGTATAGTCTGCTTTCATTTTTGGAGGGAGCCACAGCCAGCTGGCAGGGGGCGGTCCAAGTCTGCCAGCTTAGTGACCTAGAGGAGAAATCGCTGGCAATTCTGGATGAGCCCCTGCAGTCTTTGCGGCCAGTGAGATCACGGAAAATGAGATTGCAGCAAGTATCCAGTACTCTTTCTCACATCCAGCTTCAGCCCACAGTCCCTCCTGGTCTACCAGCTGCGAATGGTGTAGTGCGCACGGTAACGAGGCAGTTCGTGCATACAGCACCAATAATCAGAAGATCGTGGTTCAATTCCTGCTACTGTCTGTAAGGAGTTTGTACGTTTTCCCTGTGGTTTCCTCCAGGTCCACTTGTTTCCTCCCACATTCCAAGATAGACAGGTTAAAGTGCCCTACTTATTAAGCTGTGGGCATGCCATGTAGGCACCAGCAGCATACTGCCCCAGCACATCACAGGTCATCAATGCAAGCGATGCCTTTCACCGTAGGTTTTGATGTTCCAATCTCCATGAGACAAAGGAAAGCAATCTTTTCTTACTCTCACCTCTGCTTGGTCCGTTCCACTCAACAGTGCCCCTTCATTGTGCCTCTCTCCTTTCAGACTCACAGCAGCTCCTGGGACCCCTCTTGCTGCAAAGTGAGCAAGGTGTCAGTGGCACAGGGGCTCAGCCCTCAGATTGACACTGAACACCACTCCAGATCAGAGTCTGGCACTGCACACTGATTAACGGTGAGATCTGCATCTGCAGTTCACAGGGCAAGGCAGAGGTAAAGAGGTGGCTCAATCCCAGTGCCCATGAGGGCAAGATTACATACATTTTGTTGTGGAGGCCTTGGATAAAATATAAGCCTACACAAGAAGAGTGAATTAATAGGAGTGAATAAACGAGAAAGCTAGTAGAGTTAGTACTTCGTGAATTGGATGCCCTACCCGAAAGTTTGTATGAAGTTATCTATCTTTGCCAAACTAGGTTCTAGGCTCCACAGAGCAGTGGTAAATGTTGTAGGGAAACTTTGAGAATGGTTGTGTGGATCCTGGAATCCATCCTTTCCAGCGTGGGGAAATGAAACCAACTCCACTTTAGCCATAAGATAAGATCTGATGGCAGAAGCCTTGGCTGTCACTGCCACGCAGGCAGGAGCTGCCTCACATGAGCTCTGCAGGGGAGGTGGAGGCTTCTGAGGTGCAAGGTCAGGCCACCAGCACAGCTCAACCAAAGGGACGATTGTGGCTCTCCAGCAGTTCATCTATGGCCGGATTACTGAGGCACCACCCCGGCGGAGAATGGTGGAGCACAATGGCTCTCTTCCCTCAAAGGTTGACAGGGCTCACGATCCTGTCATATGTCTCCACCAATCCCACTCCTCGGTCAGGTACCCCGTCTCGGGCAGTTGAAAATCAGGTCACTTAAGCTCAGAAGTAAGCTTGCTCCACCTTGCAGCTCCATACAGGCTTTCAGGACAGTTATCCAGTTCTTTAAGTACTTTATGATCCAAATCTGCTAGCTTCTGGGTGAACAGTCGTCTAACAGCTTTGGTGTAGTCACTGATCTGACTGCACAGCAGTTGTAGGGTAGGAAGTGCCTCAAAAAGGTGGTATTCATCACTAAGGACTCTCATCATCCAGGACTTCCTGTTACGTAATCAGCAACAATGAATACAGAATGGAGTCAGGATTTTATAAATAAACATATAACATTTATTAAACTCCACTCAACAATAGTGAAAAGTAGTCAAATGACTAACTTAACTGGAAGTTAACTGCTATACGGCAACTCTGGAACAGTTCTTATAGTGGTAAATTCGAAAGTCCAAGTGATTTATACAGTCAATTAGGAGAGACTTTCTGGAAGTAAAGAATTTCTCGACGACGTGACGTTACTGCTGATCCTAGATGAAATATGTCTTATCCGAAGGATTCATGATGAAGGAAATAAAATGGTTTAAAGGAACTGACCTTTTTATTCTGGATGATAGACACTGCACCAAAACTTCCTGCTCTTGCAGAGGTTATCTCAGATGCAGGCCATTATTCTTGAGCGAAGATTCAATAAGGCTGATCCTTTCTAAAACCACTGAACGACATCAACTTTCCCCCACTTCTTTCTTCACTCTCCAATCCTGGACTGTAAAGGAAAAATCATAGGTGCAAAACACAAAACTGGCAGCGATTAGACCAGCACCAATCTTTGCACCTTAAAATAGAAAGCAAAACTCCATTTTAAAACAACACTGCATCACGAGACGAATACACAGCAAAACTAAAAACTAACGAAGTAACTGACGAACTAACCAACACAAAACTCCTGCATCACAGCAGGCTTTCCCATTTTATACCTGTTGGAACAGGCCATCACGTGACCTCACACCGGTGGGGAAATTACATCACCCCACCATCACAAGACCATTACATCATGCTCACAAGATACTCAATTACATCATGGTCATAAGACAGTCACAAGATGCCCACAGGGTATGTAACAATGCCCTCTTCTCATCACTACCATGGGGGAGGAGGAACAAGAGCCTAAAGAACCACACTTAACATTTTAGAAACATCTTCCCCTCTGCTATCAGCTTTCTGAACAGTCCATAAACACTACCTCATTGTTATTTTATTTTGTGCAATGTATTTTACAATTTATGGTAATTTTTATGTCTCATTTCACTGCATTGCTGCCACGAAACAGCAAATTTCATGTCACATACAGTACTGTGGAACTCTAGCTATATACAGTGTATGTGCCTAAGACTTTTGCACAGTGATAGTAAAGCTGATTCTGAATATCGGGAATGAGCAGGTAGTAGAAGCAGCCGCTATTACAACTTCGGAAAGGCATTTGGACTGACAGCTAGTCAGGATATAAATAGAACGATAGGCACCCAATGTCAGCAAGTGATGTAGATTGTTATTACAGTCAGCGTGGATGAGGTGGGCAGAGAGGAATTGTTTCTCAGTTGTATGTTTCTATGTTTCAATAGCAAGTCACGGCAATATTTGTACTGAAGTTATCTCTATTGTGTTCTTAGGTAAGGAACAGACGCATTTTGACCCAGCACTGAAACAACAATGGCATGTTCCCCAAGTCAAGATGTAAGCTGTCTCAAAGGGACAGTGCTGTTCTTATGTACCTGCTATCCTTGTCCTTTGATGTAGCTGAGATTAAACCACTTCAGTGCATTTTGTAAGATGCTACACACTCAGCCATTATGCACTGATGGTAGTTGTGAGCAAGAGGGCTGGAAGGATGAGAAACAAACTGCAGGTGCAGGAAACTTGAACAAAAAACACAGAAAATATTGTAAGAACTGATAAGGTCAGGCAGAATCTCTGGAAAGAGAGGTCAGAGACCCTTTGTCAGAAGAAGGATAATGGGGAAGAATGATTCACCACCACCTTCTCAAGGGCAAATAAAGATATCAGTACACTCAATCTAAGTGAGGCAATGCAGAAATTCTGAGACCAATGTAGTTATCATATTCTGATAGAAACATAGAAAACCTACAGCACAGTACAGACTCTTCGGCACACAAAGTTGTGCTGAACATGTCCCTACCTTAGAAATTACTAGGCTTACCTATAGCCCTCTATTTTACGAAGCTCCATGTACCTGTCCAGAAGTCTCTTAAAAGACCCTATCATATCCGCCTCCACCACTGTTGCCGGGAGCCCATTCCACGCACTCACCATTCTCTGAGTAAAAAACTTACCCCTGATGGGTTGTAAATTTGACCATTTTAGGGTATTGTCATCACACAAGTGATGAAGGCCACTGTATATAGTTTGATTAAATGAACGTGGATCAAATGTCTGAGATATATTTGCATTTGTCATTGTCTTCACCATGCCTACCTTTGCTTCTGATTCAGAAGTTCATGGGATCAAATTATACTCTATAACAGGGGTTCCCAACCCTTTTTATGTCACGGACAAATATCATTAAGCAAGGCGACTGTGGACCCCAGCTTGGGAACTTTTGCCCTAGATGTTTATGCAAATAATTCACAATGAATCTCCAGTGCAGTATGGAGAGAATGTGAACCTTGTTTTGGAGGGGAAACCATCTTTTGGGTGACCTTCGTAAACATTTTTCTCTCATGTGAACACACAAGAAGATGCATGTGTCAGGACGGAGCTGGTTCCTTGACCGGCCAGAACACAGAGGACCACCCATAGAGTCACAGCCTGGAAAAAGCCCCTGGGCTCAATGAGATTGCTATATTTCACTAGGGGTTTGAGGAGATTTGGTATGTCACCAAGGACACTTGCAAATTTCTTCAGACGTAACAGACAGAGCATCCTGACTGGCTGCATTAGCACCTGGTATGGGGGGACTACTGCGCAGGAATGAAATAAGCTTCAGGAAATTGTAAAGTTAGTGCGCTCCATCATGGGCACTACCCTCCGTAGCATCCAGGCCACCTTCAAGGAGTGATGCCTCAAAGAGGAGCCATTCATCGTTAATGCCCTCCATCACCCAAGACATGCCATCCTTTCATTGTTCCCATCAGAAAGGAGGTTCACAAGCTGAAGGTACATTCTCAATGATTCAGCAACAGCTTCTTCATCTCTGCTATCTGATTTCTGAATGGGCATTGAACACATGAACACTACTTCACTATATTTTTATTTTTATCTTTGCACTACTTATTTAATTAGCTATTTACAGTATATATTTTACTGTAATTCATGTTTTTCTCTATTATTATGTACTGCATAATACTGCTGCTGCAAAGAGAATAAATCTCATGACCTGTGCCAGTGATATTAAGCCTGATTCTGATTCTGATTTCATTGGCTCTTAAACATTCGGCAGTGTATTCAGGGCATGGAAGACACTGAATAAAATGCAAGTCTTTCTTTCCTCCTTATCCACAGTAACCTTCCCAGATATCACAAAGACCCAGGGGCTGATGACAGGACGTTTCTGCCCTGTTCAGCAGTGGGTGCCCCACACAGTGACATGCCTGATTTAATCATAGTTGACAGTCCTTGGGTTGGAACTGATATTGTGATTCATTGGAGCATCTGCTGCCTCTCTTCACACCAGCAAGTTGGTACTTCGATGAAGTACGCAATCGCTACTCCATCCGGATAAATATCTACAGTGATAACCAACACCGCAGGCTGGAGCCTCTGGCCAGTGCAGTGTCCATCTGTTTGAAAATTCTGCTTCTGGCCTGGTAATTAAAAGTTTGAGAATTTTTCTTTTGCCAAGCAGAATCAATTTCAAATCAAGTTAAACCACAAAACATTGTTAACTTTAACTGGCTTCAGTGAGAGTGGGGAGCAAATGCATTTAAATATGTTGTGGGTATTAAATGCAGGTTAACTTTGCAGGTGTTGGGATCTGAAAGCTGCTGGAGGAACTTAATGAGTCAGACAGCATCTAAGAATAGGAAGGAACTGCTGGGTTTTCAGGTTGAGGCTGTGTATC
Organism: Hemitrygon akajei; assembly: GCF_048418815.1. Taxonomy (NCBI): domain Eukaryota; kingdom Metazoa; phylum Chordata; class Chondrichthyes; order Myliobatiformes; family Dasyatidae; genus Hemitrygon; species Hemitrygon akajei. The sequence continues at coordinate 28,196,170 of NC_133155.1, forward strand.
AGGAATGATTGTGGAGAGGGGAGACAGCCAGTGTAGAGAGGAAAGGGGATGGAGTGGAATGGGCAGCTTGGTGATGCTGAATTGACAAGAGGTTAAGAATAACTAGTAGGCGGCGGCAAGGCAGTGGAGGAGTAGATTTGGGAGAGAGAGGCAGGTGTGAGATAGGCAGAAGCAGGTAAAAAAATTGCAGATGGTGGCACAAGAGATTCAGCAGGTGCTGGAGATACAATGTACCACACAAAATGGTGGAGGAATTCATCAGGTCAGGCAGTATCTATGGAAATTAATAAACAGTCAACGTTTCGGGCTAAAACCATTCAACAGAACCGGAAAGGAAAGGGAGCGGATCTGGTGAGTAAATGCTCGAAAAGTCAGAGGGCAACAGCGATCACATAAGGGAAGGGGAGCAGAGAGAGAGGATCTCACTGAACTCCTTTTAAAGAGAAGATTTAAACACCTTTAGTGTAGGCACCCCTTGAAGAAACTTGTTAAGTTTGAAAAACAAACTGTTGAAGTAGTTTAACTATCATTAAAGTTCAAAGTATATTAATTAGTGTAACATGCTGTAAGGTTTCACTGCTGATGTAATGGATTCTCTGTAGCAGCAATGTTTGCGTTATGACCGGAGATAATGGGGTTTTGGAATGTGGGGTTATCCAATGAGAGGAATGTTGTTCTTTCTTGTGGGTTGGTAAGAGATATTTTTACAGTCTTTTGTCAGTGAGTGAAGAAGAAGGAAGATGCGTGTGGAGAGAGCTGGTAGACCACCGGACAGAATGGACTGGGAGCGAGGGTCCGAAGGTTGGCGATACTCGGATGAGGTCAATGGTTGATGAATGGCTGTATTTGTGAGCTCCAACGTGCACTTTTGACTTTTTCCTTAAAATGTGCCCTTTTTCTTTTTGTTTTCTTTACTAACCCTATATTCAGATGAAGATGTATAAAGTTCATCATTTAATTGCGAATGGTGTACTGTTTGATATTTTGCGGTTTGGATTTGTAACCAGGCAACACATCACGCAGCATCCCCACAAGCGAGATTTCTCAGTTTGGCAGGGTCAGAATTTGTCTTCCCCTAGACGAACACGTGCTGGCCGAGCCTGAGGGTTACATTAGCAAACTATGTATACTGTATTTATCCTTGAGATTTGACTTCTTGCAGGCAGCCACAAAACACAGAAATACAATATAACCCATTAAAAAAACCCACACAGCGAAGACTGTCAAACATGTGGAAAAAAGAGCAAATTGTGCAAATAATAAAAGCAAACAAAAACACACAGAACATAAACCACAGTCCCCGAAAGTGAGTCCAGAGCCACGGGGGTGAGTGGAGCTGGTCCAGGAGGCCGATGGCTGCAGGCCATAGCCAGGGAGTCAGATCAGTGCTGAGACAAATTCAACGGCTGCAAGTCACAGCGGCAAAGTCAGTTCAGCGCCAAAGTAGGCAAACCTCGCGGTGTGGTAAGCTGAAACCCATTTGTTCTTTGTCCTTGGCCTTGAGGTCAGTGGGACTAGGTGAGTAAGTGTTCGGCACGGACTAGAAGGGCCGAGATGGCCTGTTTCCATGCTGTAATTGTTATATGGTTATATAGTTACAGTATCTGAGGACTCCAGAATGCTTACTGAGCTCTGCACTGAACTGAGGCAGGGGCTGTGTCAATGGATTCACTTTTGTTCTGAATGCTATTTGCTTATTTTTTATTGTTTGCACAATTTGTTTTATTTTCCTTTCTGCATGTTGGGTGTTCAACGGTGTTTTTTTTATGGGTTTATTTGAGTTTCTTTATTTTGTGGCTGCCTGTAAGGAGATGAACCTTAAGGTTGTATAATGTATGCAGACTTTGGCACCGTAAGATATAGGAGCAGTTAGGTCATTTGGTCCATTGAGTCTGCACCGCCATTTCATCACGGTTGATCCATCTTTCCTCTCAGCCTCAGTTTCCTGCCTTATCCCCGTATCCCTTCATGCCCTGACCAATCAAGAATCTATTAACATCTGTCTTACATATACATAAAGACCTGGGCTCCACAGCTGCCCGTGGCAAAGAATTCCACAGATTCACCACTTCCTGGCTTAAGAAATTCCTCCTTATCTCTGTATTAAAAGGATACCCCCTATTCTGTGTCCTCTGGTCTTAGACTCTCCCAGCATAGGAAATATCCTCTCCACATTCACTCTATCGAAGCCTTTCACCATTTGACAGTTTTCAATTAAGGTCACCCCTCATTCTTCTGAATTTTAGTGAATACAGACCCAGAGCCATCAAATGCTCTTCCTATGACAAGCCATTTAATCCTGGAGTCATTTTCATGAACCTCCTTTGGACCCCCTCCAGTTTCAGCACAATCTTTCCAAGATCAGGGGCCCAGAACTACTCCCAATATTCCACAATACTATGAAGTCTCAACCGTGCTTTTATTTTCTAGTCCTCTTGAAATGAATGCTAATATCGCATTTGCCTTCCTCACCACTGACTCAGCCTGCAAATTAACCTTTAGGGAATTCAGCACAAAGACTCCGTAGTCGCTTTGTGCCTCAGGATTTTTGTATTATATACTATATATTGACACTATATTCCATCTGCCACTTCTTTGCTAACTTCCTAATCTAAGACCTTATGTAGCTTCTCCTCAAAACTACCTCCCCCTCTACCTATCCTCCTTGTCAAATGCAAATTTTGCAACAAAGCCATCATTTCTATCATTTAATTCACCGACTTAAACATAAGAAGAATCATTCCCAACACAGACCCCTGTGGAACACCAATAGTCACCAGCAGCCAACTAGAAAAGTCTCCTTTTATTCCACTCTTTGCTTCCTGTCAAACAGCTACCACTTTATCCATGCTAGAATCTTTTCTGTAATACCACGGGCTCGTTGCTTGTTAGGAACCCTTATGTGTGACACCTTGCCAAAAGTACACAACATCAACCAATTCTCTTTTGTCTTTCCTGCTTGTTATTCCTTCAAAGAATTCCAACAGATTTGTCAGGCAAGATTTTCCTTTGAGGAAACCATGCTGACTATGGCCTATTTTATCATGTGCCTCCAAGTACTCTGAGATCTCAACCTTAATAATTGACTCCAACATCTTCTTAACCACTGAAGTCAGACTAACTGACCTATAGTATCCTTTCTTCTGCTTCTCGCCCTTCTTGTAGAGTGAGGTGACATTTGCAATTTTCTAGTCTTCCATAACCGTTCCAGAATCTAGTGATTCTCAAAAGACAATAACAAATGCCTCTACAATCTCTGTGGATACCTCTTTCATAACCGTGGGGTGCACACCATCTGGTCCAAGTGATTTATCTACCTTCAGACTTTTCAGTTTCTCTAGAACCTTTTCTCTACTAATGGTAACTTCACACACTTCATGACCCTCTCATCTAGAACTTGCACCATACTGCTAGTGTCTTCAACAGTGAAGACTAATGCAAAGAACTTATTCAGTTCATCTGCCATTTTCTTGTACCCCATTACAACATCTCCAGCACTGTTTTCCAGCCATCCGATATTCCATCTCGCCTGTCTTTTACACTTCATGTATCTGAAGAAACTCTTGGTATCCTCTTTAATATTATTGGCTTACTTACTTTCATATTCCATCTTTACCTTCTTAATGACAATTTTTAGTTGTCTTCTGTTGGTTTTTAAAAGCTATCCAATCCTCTAACTTCCTACTAATTTTTGGTTTCTTTTAGAATATTTCTTTCTGTTTGGGATGTATATATCCTGTGCCTTCTGAAATGCTTCCAGAAACTCCAGCTATTGCTGTCTGCCGTCATCCCTGCTAGTGTTCTTTTCCAATCAATTCTGGCCAACTCCTCTCTCATGCATCTGTAATTCACTTTCCTCCACTGTAATACTGATACATCTGACTTTAGCTTCTCCTCAAGATTCAGGGTGAATTCGATCATATTATGGTTACTTGTCCCTAAGGATTCTTTTATCTTAAGCTCTCTGATCAATTCTGTTTCATTGCACAGCACCCAATCCAGAATAGCTGATTCCTAATGGGCTCAACCAAGAGCTGCTTTAAAAATCCATCTCTTGGGCATTCTAGAAATTCCCCTTCTTTGAATCCAGCACCAACATGATTTTCCCAATCTACCTGCATATTGAAATCACACATGACTATTGTAACATTGCCCTTTTGGTATGCATTTCTATCTCCTGTTGTAATTTGTAGACCACATCCTTACTAATGTTTGAGGGTCTGTATGCAACTCCCATCAGGGTCTTTTTACCCTTGCAGTTCCTTAGCACTATTCACAAAGATTCAATACCTTCTGACCCTATGTCCACCCCTTTCTAATGATTTCATCTTTTACTAAAAGAACAATGCCGCCTCCTTTGCCTTCCTGTCTGTCCTTTTGAAACAATTTGTATCCTTGGACATTAAGCTCCTGGCTACTGTATAATCTTCTTTTAGCCATGATTCAGTAATGCCGACAACATACATGCCAATTTGTAATTGTGCTACAGGTTCATCTATCTTATTCTGTACACTGCGCGCATTCAAATATAACACCTTCTGTCCTGTATTCACCCTTTTCGATTTTGTCTGCCTTTTACGTTGGAACTCAACCTGTCGACTGCAATTTTGCCCTGTCAACAGCCTCTCCTCACTACACATTGCCCCTGTTTGTAATAATAAATGTACTTTGAAGTTTGGACTTTGAATTTGGGAGAGCAGTGAAAAGAGTTAACAATTCACAATCTTTTATTTACCAAAATCTTCCTCAATTAAAATAAAAGTGCAAGTATTTTCTGGCTACTTTTGAATTGTTGGCAGTGATAAAGAAGAAACATCTTTAGAGTCCGGTGTCCAAAAGGAGGGCAAGAATTCAAACCGAAGAATGTGACAATGGTCTGCCTTCTAACTCTCCGACTTGTAAGTAAAGAACTCTGCAGCTCACTGGGGGATGATAAAATACAAATCCATCCTTCATTTTAATGAGTGCACATAACAATAATAAAATAAAATAAAATTGTAAAGAAAATAGTGAAATGAGTGTCAGTAGAGCCATCTGCTGCCAATAAATAAAGTCTACCTAGGGTGCAATTTGGATCACAAGTGGGAGCATTTAAAGTGACAACAATTAGTATATCTTGGGGAAATAATGTTGTAAATAAATTCTCCCTTGTGAAAGTTAGTAGGGAACCTTGCTGTGAACAATTGCAATGTAAAGTTTGCTCTTGGCTCAGCTAGATAAATTAGCAATAAAAAAGTGTGACGATGGTTTAGAAGAGGATGACTGACGCTAACTGTTGTCTTAATTACTGCTTCTTTTTTTTCGGGAGGGGGCTCAGTTTCTGAGCAATAATTTGTTCATTTTAAATGTAGCCTCTTTCCTCAGATACTTTGTCCATATGCTGTTCTCCATCTGGCTTGCTATTATACGCAGCTTCTTTACTCATTAAAATAACATCACAAACAAATATAGTTTATGCCGGGATAGCAATCAGAGCTGCATTGTAATTAAAATTGCATTTAATTTATGATTTCTCTCCTAAAACTGCAGTTAAAGAAATATGGTATGAAAGTATCTATCAAAACAAGGATGCCCAGAATAGTTATTTTTCAGATTTATGTGATGGAAAATATTGATTATTTCCCTGTGCTCTTGAAATTTGACCAAGCACTTCAAATCTAGAGTACAGAGCCAAAATAACTTGTACCTATGTTTCAGTGGAAGAAGCAAGGGAGTGAAGTTACAGATATTGGCTTTTGAATATTATATATTTAAACCTTAACGTGTTTCCTAATAGATGCAAGTTATGATATAGTGCTCATTAATGGGAAATGGGACCTCTTTAGTGTGACGGTCAATATGGGGGGGGGGCATCATTTTAAGGTAATTGGAGGAAAGTATAGGAGGGATGTCAGGGGTAAGTTGATTTTTACACAAAAGAGTGGTGGGTGGATGGACTGCACTGCCAGGGGTTGTTGTAGAAGCAGATACCCAAGGGGCACTTAAGAAACTCTTAGACAGGCACATAGATCATAAGAAAATGGAGGGTTATGTAGGAGGGCTGGTTTAGATTGATCATAGGGTATGTCAAAAGGTCAGCACAACAGAAGGGCCTGTACTGTGCTATAAATTTCTATGTTTCTATCTCCCAGTAATGATCACTGCAACCCTATGCTATCTACATAGATACCATCATCATCATTATGTGCTGAGTTGTATGATGTGGGCAATCATGGCCTACGTGACCATGATCAATCTTCGCAAATTTTACTACAGAAGATGGTGGCCCTTGCCTTCTTCTGGATAGCCTCAGTCATTACATAACCAGGATTTGTGATATGCACCAGCTGCTTCCATGTTTCACATGATCCTGATTGGGGTATGGGGGGGGGGGGGGGGTGATGTTAAACAGGTGCTACACCTTGCCCAGGGGTGGCCTACAGGCTACCAAGGGAAGGAGTGCCCTATACCTCCCCTGGTGGAATATTGGTATATACTATCTATAAAAGCCATGCTTAAACATTTCTTCACTATCTGTAAAGATCAGGAATCATGAATATGGAAGGCAACATGAATGTGATTCTTCTTTTCCCGAAGGAGCTGTAAATTGAACTGTACACATCTCAAACATCCCCAGTTCTGACCTAGTGGTGGTAGAAATGTCACTGGTGAAGCAACCGAGGAAAGCTGGGCCCATGACTCCCTCTCGAGGAGCTGTTACAGCAACACCATGCGTCTAGAACAATTGGTCTTTAACCGGAGAACATCGCCGTATATCGCTAGCGCCATCTTGGCAACACTGAGACATTGATCTTCAACTGGAGCACTCTTTGAACATAGCATGAATGACACCATCTTGGAGAAATGCCCCTTAAATTTACTGCGTTAACTATTGCTAGGGCTTGATTTGCAGTGTTCACCGAGCTTGGCAATTAGCTTGCCATTTGAGGTGACATCTTCAGTGCACAAGTTGTTGGTGTTTTTCTCTGTTTATATAGCAACCCCCTCATTTGCTTGCCTCAAACCCCTACAGTTGACCTTTGAATTCTATTGGTTCGCATTTCTTCCGCTCCTAGGGTTCCGTAGATGGTGTCGCTTTTAATATGTTTGTTTACGGAATTATCAGAAAAGAACCATGCTTCTAAAATTTCTCGTGCCTGCCTCGTGTTGTCCTACGCTGGAACCTCCGCAGTGTCCCTGTTAATTGTGGTATCCTTCTTGGTCTTCATGTACCAAGATCAGGGAGAATGGATCACGTCTCCGTGCCACCATTTTGTGTCCTGTAAATGAGATGAGCTTTTATGTCCTGTCTGGCCGACGTAGTTGTTATTGCAGCCTCCACAAGTGATCCTGTCCACCACATTGCTTTTGTTCGTTGTCTTTAATGGCACCTTGGTTCTTGTGACAAGCTTCCTTAAACTGCAAGGACTCCTTATTACCACACTTAGATGCTGCCTTAAGTGTTCAGGCCCACTGTCTATATTGGTCTAAGGTTGTATTAAGACCAGGTAGTGAGTTGCACATCAGTGACCATAAATGAGTATTGTGATCAGCTGCACCATGGCAACCGACATCAAATAAGTTGTTGAATCCGGTGGTTTTCAAACTTAGGATATGTCAACAGAATGCTTTAACCCCAATGGAAATGTCAAAATATCATTGTAGTAGCCTCTTTTTCACACTGTTTTGAGTTTAACCAGAGAACTATAATAGACTTTATGGAATATAGTTAGTTCATAAAATCAAAGTCAAGAGCTATTGAGACATATATTCAGGTCATCAGAAACTACAAATGTTGTTACTGTACAAAATAGATGGCTCAGGGCTGAAACCTTGTTTCATCTTTGCTTTCTGTATAGTCAGAATCAGGTTTAGGGTATAGGGGCGGCCTTTCAAAACAGAGATGCAGAGGAATTTCTTTAGCCAAAGGGTGGTGAATCTGTGGAATTTGTTGCCACATGCAGCTGTGGAGGCCAGGTCGTTGGGTGTATTTAAGGCAGAGATTGATAGGTTCTTGATTGGACATGACATCAAAGGTTACGGGGTGAAGGCTGGGAACTGGGTTTAAGTGGGAGATATAAAAAAAGGATCAGCCATGATTGAATGGTGGAGCAGACTTGATGGGTCAGATGGCCTAATTCTGCTCCTAATGTCTTATGGTCTTAATATCACCAGCCTACGTCATGAAATTTGTTGTCTTTGCGGCAGCTGTACAATGCAACATATAATAATACAAAAAAATCAGAATCACAGTAATTATGTACATCTATATACTAAATAGTTAAATTAAAAAAGTAATGCAAAAATAGAAACAAAAAAAGTAGGACGATAGTATTCATGCGTTCAACGTCCATTAAGAAATTGGATGGCAGAGGGGAAGAAGCTGTTCCTGAAACGTTGAGTGTGTGCCTTCAGGCTTCTGTACCTCCTTCATGATGGCAGCAATGAGAACACAGCATAACCTGGGTGACGGGCGTCCTTAATGACAAATGCCACCCTTTGAGGCATCGATCCTTGAAGATGTCTTCGATACTACAGTGGCTAGTGCCCATGATGGAGCTGACCTAGTTTAGACCTCTCTGAAGCGTATTTTACTCCTGCACAGTTGTTCCTCCATAACCAGAAGGCGACGCAGCCAGTTAGAATGCTCTCCACCGTACATCTGTAGAAAGTTGCAAGTGTTTTTGGTGACATTCCAAATCTCCTCAAACTCAGAATGAAATGTAACTGCTGCTGTGCTTTCTTGGCAGCTGCATCGATATGTTGCGCCCAGGATAGATCTGCAGAGATATTGACACCCATATTGTTCTCAACTTTAGTGGCCCCATGGCTTCTGACATCTTCCTGAGCCCATGCTTGTAAGATCCTCTTCTCTTCTTCAAGTGTGTCTGATGATTAGCTGTACATGAGCACTAAAGCAGTACACAATGGTTGTTGAGTTAATGTAGTTTAATATGATTTAAAGTGGTTTAAATAGCTATGAAAATTAAACATTAAAAAACATGAAGATATAATACGCGATTTCTGTAATCTAATTAGAACATCAAATCGTTATTAAAATGCAATAAAATAAACAAACCATTTCCTTTCACTTAACTTCCAAGTGTAGATCAGAAAGTGTATTCAGATGTAGTGGACCAGGCTAGATAATCCACCAGGAGTTATTATTTTCACCAAGGACTCGACTGTGGAGAGCATTCTGACAGGTTGCATCACTGTCCGCTATGGGTGCACCAGTGCGCAGGATCAGAAAAAACTTCAGAAAGTTGTAAACTCAGCCAGCTCCGCCATGGGCACTAGCTCCCCACCATCGAGGACATCTTCAATAGGCCATGCCTCAAGAGGCTGACGTCCATCATTAAGGACCCTCACAATCTAGTATGTGCTCTCTTCTCATTGATGCCATCAGGGAGGAGGTACAGAAGCCTGAAGATATATTCTCAATGTTTTAGGAACAGCTTCTTCCCATCTGCTAATAGATTTCTGAACAGACCATGAATCTATGAACACTACCTCACTTTTTGGACTACTTATTTATATTTTATACTTTTCATATTGTAATTCATAATTTTTCAGTATATTATATTTTATAAATCTCATGACATATGTCAGTGTTAATAAACTTGATCCCGATTCTGATTTTAATTCTGAAGGCCACTTGGGAAGTGACTCCAGCACCATGTTACAGAATGTCTCTGCCCTCCATGTGCCTGCACTTGGCCCTCAGCATGCCCTGGACTCCCCTGCTCTGCTGCACGTATGCACATCGACACAAGCAGTGCAGATGAACGGTGGTTCTTTACTGAGCTACAGGCTAGCTACCAGTCTAATCCAACCCATCAACACAGCAGTTAGATTTTTCTTCAAGCTTACCTCTACCAAAAATGCCCCACCGGAACTTCTTTCATTTACACCAGTTAAAGTGCTTTTGAAGGAAACCTTGGAACATATGGGCTCATTTACAAGTCATATAAACGGAAGATTAGTCACAACTAATAGAGTCAAATGAAAGTAAATCTCCAGGGGAGTATCTGACAGGATAAAACATGGGAGAGAAGCCCAAGTGGATTTATATCAGTAGCTAAAAAAAACCTAATTCTCTTAATAGAAATGTTACTATGAAACTTTTCTGTTGGGCCTGATTAACTCCCTACTGTTTTCTGTCCCCAATACCAAAGAAGTTTATAGCAGAGGAAGTAATCATTTGGCCCAATATTATACTATGTCTCTAATAAAATATACTCGTTCTTTCAATTCGACACTGAAGCACGGGTTCCTGTGTTTCATCTGAAACTGTTCTTAGTTTAAGGAATATTCAATGTGGCACTGTGCTCTGCCTTCCTTTGTGGCTTAGACTTAGCTGCTTTTTAATTGTTTTTTACATTTGTAGGGATGGTTTTGTGACAGAGAGGGGAGTCGGGGCAGTTTTAGGTTTAGGGACAGAGATGTGGGGGAATCAGAGGACAGGCTGGTGTCTGAATCTGTACTCCATGTTTGAAGTCCAGGGGCGTGGAGGTGAGACATTTATGGTCAGATGTTGGATGTGGGCCAGCAGAAAGTGGATCCATCGCAAGTCAGTGAGATTTTGGTGGTGGGAGGGGGTGGGGTTCAGAGTTGGAGTTTCATGTGGGCAGAAGGAACAAGTTTGAGCATAGTGTATGGTGAGTGACGTATCCGGGGACCAGTGTCGAAGATCAAGGCCTGAGGATCGAATTGGAAGTCTGGAAGACAAGGCCCATTGGCCAGAGCCAAGTCTGCAAATCTCTTGTGAGTTGACTGGGAAGTTGGAACCAAATGTCTGCAAGCTTGAGTCCGAGTGTACAGGAGGCTGGAGACCAGAACCTTCTCCCAGAGATAAAAAAAACAGTCTATGTGCGTGGGTGGGAGGGAGGAATGGGATTTGTTTATCCTTTGTTGTCTTGTTGCTTGCTATGTTGTCGCCGGAACGTGTAGTGACACTCGTGCGCTGCCCCAAACACACACGCAAATGATGCATTACACTGTGTATTTTGATGTACACCTGATAAATAATCTTGAAGCTTAAAGTTAGGGTAGATATGTTGATCATTTGTCACCTTTGAACATGATAACTGGATTAAATTCAGGTTCTGGGTTTGCCGCCTTTGTTTCCGACATTGTCATAGGTAATGAATTAATTGCAAAATGAATACGGAGCAAAACCAAGAGGAAAACAGTAAATTACAGTAGGGAAAATGCAAATGGGAATAACTAGGTCTCGGAAGTATTAGGTTTATTATACATGTGAAACTCATACATCTGTAGAAGAAGTCACAAGTAGCAAAGAGTTGTCCAAACACTGCAAGGAAACTAGTGACGTGGTGGGATAATTTCATGAAAGATAAGCAAAATATGAAGGACAGTTTTAATACAATTAAAATCAATGTTATGTCACTTTCTAAAATCAATGTTGTCAAATGATTAAGGTCAGTTTTCTATATTGGGCAAGAGCACATCCACAAGACATGAACATTGCATTGGAGATGAAGCAGCAATATTTAATAATGATAAAGTTATAAAAGAGCAGTGTGTGGTGCTTATTATAGACTGGTGATCTAATGACTTGGATAACAATCTGTAGACCTGAGTTCAAATCTCACTGTAGGAGCTGACTAATTTAACTTCAATTAATTAAATAATCTGGAGTTGATAGCTGCAGTAATAACAAATTCATAATTGGAATATCATTAAAATTTATCTGTTTCAGTGATGTGTAGAGCACCACTGAAATGACCTACAGAGACATTAGGTTGTTTCAAGATCACTATATTAAAGTGCAATAAGAACAAAACTGGTTATGCCACCTGGCATCAATCTGGACACACTGGAAAGTCTATCTGAGATCCGGTGACTCAGATGAATTACTGGGACCAACTAGTCAGAGAACACTCCCATGGTGATGCATATAGAATTATAAATAAGCCAATGTCCCAGATTCCTCCATCAGAATCCTTGGATGCAACTTGCCTTATCAGCATGATGGATCCACCAGAAAGGTTCAAACAGTGGTACAAACTCAGGAAGGAATAGCTTGAGGAGTCGTCAATCATTGAAGATCACATGAAATCTCATAGCACAAGGTCAACATGGAAATAACTTCATGGTTGCCACCCATTGTTCTCCCTCTGTGTTTCTCCAGCTCTTAGGATCAGTGCTCCTTCAGCACTTAGAAACATCACTCAGCGGAGTTGGAGCTTAGAACATACATGGGTGGGAGACTTCAATGTTCATCAGCAAGAGTAGCCTAGTAGCACCGAGATGGACCAAATTGGAGGGTCCTTCAAGGACAGAGCTGTGCCTGCAGCAGGACCTAATATGACTGGAAAACCTACTTGACTGTGCCCTTACCAAACTATCTATTGCAGATGCATCTATCCATGATATCATTCAGAAACAGGTAACCAGCCACCTTGCTTCATTCCAATGATACCCTCCAATATTTTGTGCAATGTTACTACTTTGTTAAATGTGAATCAATTGTAAATCAGCTGACAGACCCAATCCTGGCTCTCTGAGGAATGTAGGAAGGTATTCTGGGAGCAAATGCCAGCCATTTTAAACATATTCAACTGCAAAAGCAGCTTCCAATTGATACGGTATATTGCAGCCTTGCAAGCAATGGGTCACACCAAAGATGAGCTTTATTTGTCCCATGTACATTGAAACACACAGAGAAGTGTGAAAGTTTTTCATCAATGGCTGACACAGTCCGAGGATGTGCTGGGGCAGCCTGCAAATGTTGCTGTGCTTCTGACGCTAACGTAGCATGCTCATAAATTATTAACCTGTACATCCTTGGAATGCGGGTGGAAACTGGAGCACACAGAGGAAACCCACGCAGTCATGGGGGGAGCATTCAAACTCCTAAGAGACAGTGGTGGGAATTGAACCTCTACTGCTGGTGCTGTAAAACCTTGTACAAAGATCAGCAGTTGTACTACAGCTAGCTCAGGAATAGTGGAGAATAAGTAAACAAGTATCATGAAATGGAGCCTTCAGAGATATCATCATCTCAAGGATGAATTGGTTCTGTGCATAACTACTAAAATAAAGGGTGAAATGTTGTAGCCTTCATCAGACAGAAGCACACTGTGTGTACTATGTGCATCAATGCTTAATGAAGGGGAAGCTTGCAGAGAAGGTTTACAAGACTCATTCCCAGAATGGGCAGATTTTCCTCTGAGGAAACATTATGCTTGAGTTTAGAAGAGCACGAAAGCACTTAAAATGAAACAGATTAAGATTCGCAGGGTTCTCAATAACTTAGTTAAGATGAAGCAAAACAAAGTTTCGCGAATCTCTCCTCTTCAGAGAGCACTGGAACAAGGAACTTTAAATATTTGTAAGGCCAACTGAGACAGCCTGATAGCAGAAGATGAACCTGTGCCTGGCTCAATTACTCCGCACTGATTAAAGCACCAAGCAAGATTAAAATTGTTGAGGCCATGAGTGAGAATTGAGCAGGTGTTCAGTGCCGTCTGACTGCATTTGACCCATCTGCCTCTCTTCTTTCTGCTGTCACTGGGCGGGTGATTCAAGAGTGTTGGGTTCTGCATTGCCAGGTTCAGGAGTATCTGTTGCTCTGCAGCCGTCGGGCTCCTGGACGGGCTTCGCGGCCGAACTGACTCTGCAGCTGTGGACTCACTTTTGGGGACTCTGCAGTTTATGTTCTGTGTGTTATATGTTTGCATTTCTTTAACTATTTGCACAATCTGTCCTCTTTTGCACATTGGATGTTTGTCAGTCTTTGCTGTGTGATGTTTTTGGTGGATTCTATTGTGTTCCTCTGTTTTGGGACTGCCTGCAAGAAGATGAATAATAAGGTTGTATATGATATACATACGTAGATAGTAAATTTGAACTTTGAACTCTGAGACAAATTCCTTAGGAGCAAGGGTTTGAGAGAGACAGAGGTGAAAGGTTACCGTGAGTAGACGGGAATGTGGAGCTAAGGTTACATACAGATCATGCACAATATTATTAAATGCAGAGAAGCCTGGTGACCTAATTTCTAAGTAATAAAATCAGCCTTCATCTAATTCTATTCACTCAGATTTAATATTAAGAAATGGCTGAGAGCACTGGATTCATAAAGGCCACACGACTGTAAAGCTTCACATTTGCATTTCAGAGATGGTTGTGTTTCTAGTCAAGCCGTTCCTGCAGAGCTAAAATGCTGGTAACTACTTAGAGCATGCAGAAAATCACCCTGCTTGTCCAGTTCACATAAAACATGAAGGATCTACTTGCTAATTCCCACTTCATCAGACTATTCTTATTTGTTAGCAGTGTGGTGTAAAGGTTTGACAACTGCACTGTCAGGGAGCAGTTATTCACCAACATCAAGCCCAGCTCAGTTTTGCCAAACTACCTGGCTCCAGTTATTATCAAAGATCTGATCCAAATAGAGCTGTAAAGAAACGATCAGGAGTGACTGCTGTCAACAATTAACAAAATGCCCACCAGATGGAGGCACACCTGCGACAAAAGAAAGTGGATGTTCTTGGCCGAGGTCAATCATTCCAATGCTGTAACATCCTTGTCAGAGTTTATCAGTCCCAGGCCCGATCATCATCAACTGCTTCAGTACCATTTCTCCTTATGCTTAGTACAGTGCCTGCAAATGAATGTAGACTCTTCTATCCCATTTGCAATTGTGTATATAAGGACACCCAGACAACTTATACAAGTAACATGTTGCACAAATGTCAGGGTGCCATCTTCTACAACAGAAGTTCACCCGAAATACAAGAGGCTCTGTAGATGCTGGAAATCTTGAGCACCACAGTTGAAGGAGGAACTCAGCAAGTCAGGCAGCATCTATGGAGAGGAGTAATCAGTTGATACTTCAGGCCGCGATCTTTCACTAGAAGGGAAGGGGGAAGAAGCATGAATAAGAAGGTGGGGGGGGAGGGAAGGAAAACAAGCTAACACTTAATGGGTGAAACCAGGTGAGGGGGAAGCTGGGTGGGTGGGGTTTAATGGTATTGGATTCCTTGTGTGGGTTTTCCCCACATGCTGCAGTTTCCTCACAGAGTCTGAAGGTGTACTGAGCAGGTTAACTGGTGCTGTGATTAAGTTTGGGTTAATCGGGGGTTGTTGTGGCGACGTGGCTCAAAGAGTTGGAAGGGTCTATTCCATGTTGTATTGCTAACATAAAATAAATAAAATAAACATAAAAGTAGATTTTAAGCCCTATTTGACATACAGTAGATATCTATGGGTACCTTCAATATAGGGAGGTTATACTGTATCTATGTACTTTTCATGGACTACTGTACTTCCCTGTCTAGCATCTCTGGTGAGGTTTCAGCTGCCAATGCCCACTGCTTGAGTGGTGGGCTCCCCCTCCCTACCAAAGAGGAAATACTTCCAGCTAACAAACTAGTTTAACCACAGTTTATTTTATTTTTAATGATATACAGTTAAATTTAGACAAATAGCTCTCCACACACATTTAATCACAAAGGGTTTCTAATTTATAAAAAGGTTGCCAAATTATAAAGAATGTCCAAATGACAAAAGATTTCCAAACGCCAAAGGATATCCAAACACAGGTACTTCCTTACAAACCAAACAGACATCTCTACAAGTTGCAGATAAACGAGTCATCCATTGCAGAAACTGAAGGTTGAGGAATGAATTCTAGTTCTTCTTTTTGTCATTCTCCTTGTCATTCCTTGCAATCTTCAATGTTTCTGATATTTATTCTATTTTCTGCTAAATAACACAATCTACATGTGATTTTTTTTCCAGGTACCTTTGTTGGGATAAAGTAACTCACACAGATGGTCTTAAAAGCTTCTGGTGACGAAGATCCCCAACATCCACAATTAATGCTGTGAGGGCACACCCTATGAGTATACAAACATTGCAACTTGTAACCATGTTAGATGTGCTAGGTGACATAACCCCATTGTCTTGCACTTGGCTAATGTAGACAACATGTCTCCTAGTCACTTCACTTTGCAAAGCTGTGCATTCAACTTCCAACTGATTGTTGCTTGAAATTTACATTAAGATTGGGAGATTGGTTCTCATTTACAACAAAAAACTAGGTAAAGAATATTTGTTAAAAGTTTAACTTTATCACCAACAACTCTGACTATTTGGAAAGGTCATGTCATTGTGCTAGAAAGCTGAGTTTAGCAATAGGCAACACAAAGTTCTGGAGAAACTCAGCAGATCAGACAGCATCTATGGAAGTGGATAAACAGTCAACATTTTAGGCCAAGATCCTTCATCAAGACTGCGAATATCTGTAACAGTGGGAGGGATAGATAAGAAGCTTTGAAGTAATAGACTGGAAGGTGATAGGTGGAAGAGGAAGAGGGCTGAGGAAGAAGGAACCTAGTAGGATAGGAGAGTGGAGCATGGATGAAAGGGAAGAAGGAAGGAAACCAGAGGAATGTGATAGGCAGGGGAGGAGAAGAGAAGGAGCAAGAGGGGGCCAGAGAAGGGAATCAAAGAAGAAGGAAGGGGAAGGGAGAAAAATTACTGGAAGTAAGAGAAATCAATGTCGGAGGCTACCCAGATGGAATATGAGGTGTTGCTCTTCCAACCTGAGAGTGGCCTCATCATGGCAGTGGAGGAGGCCGTCGACTACCATGTAGGAATGGGAATGGGGATTGGAATTAAAATACAGGCAGTCCCCGGGTTACGTACGAGTTCTGTTCCTGAGCCCATCTTTAAGTCAAATTTGTATGTAAGTTGGAACAAGTACATCCGGTATTATTTAGCATCAGTTAGTCAAACATTTGTCTTAGTACATAGTATATATTTTACCTTTCTATGCATATAAAACACAAGAAACATATGTATTCCAATAATAAAACCACTGCATTGCTTAGTAATAATTGTAGCTTTCATCGGGGCAGGGCCTTTCACATGCTCCATTATTCTCACTTTATCCGTTATCCTTTAAAATTATTCTGATCGTTGACTGACTGTAGCCTAATGCTTTTCCAATGACCGATGGCATTTCACTTCTTTCCAAACGCTTTATTATTTCCACTTTATTTTCAATTGTGATCACTTCCCATCAATGGAACAGGAACACTGCGGGCGGCGGGTCATGAGCTCTGCTGGCTCCCGAGATCTGCAGGGTCCTAAGGATCACTGCACTGAGATAAGTTAAATGGGACAAGTGGGGGCTGCGCTGGGTTTGGGTATTTGATCCTCCACAATATTCCGCGTGGGAATTTAAACTGGAGGTGGCAGTGTTTTTTTTTACGAGGTCGAGTTGCGAGCTCGACATCAACTAGGCACAGATGATACAGGAGTCACTGGATCGATATCAACCCGGCACGGGAGCGGTCTGTCACTGGATCGAACTCGGAAACCTCCACTCTCGAGCCCAGCACTGATCTCACTGCGCCACCAGCCGACCGGAATGGGGCGCGGGGTCAGGGTGAATCTTACTAAGAAAAATTTAAGCCAAATACAAAGTTAAACACTCAACACAGTGTCAACGGCAACGACTTAAAATGGCGGACGGTGTCGCGATCTGACTTAAAATGGTGGATGGCATTCTCCTTCCTCGGTTCGTAAGTACAAGTTGTCTGTAAGTTGGACATTCGTAACTCGGGAACTACCTGTAGTTGACCACCGGGAAATCCTGCTTTTTGTGGATGAAGTGAAGGTGATCGACAAAGGAGGTCGCATCAGGAGAAGATGACCCAAACAGATTTGTAGGCAAAGTATTGCTGATATCTGTTATGACTGTAACATAAAGGATAAACTTACTTGCCATTCAAAAGCTACTTCCACTGTGTCCGTTGCTGATTGGCCCAGTCAAAGGCAGCTCTCTCCTATTGTCTGGCTTTTGAGCCATGGCATCTGCTTTCAGCTTTGGGAACCCCAGGCGTATAGAAATAGTGTGTGTGAGACGCTCGGTTTCTTTTTACTAGGGGCTCCCCTTCAGATTGGTAAACGAATCAACCACTGACTTTGGTTCTTTGCGGGATTGGGACTTGATCTCGGGGTCTCATGACTGGCCACTATTCGATATGCCAAGGACACGGCTTGCCTTCAGGGTATCAGTTTTCCATGGCTCTGCAGGCAGGTGGTCTGGAGGTTGGTGCCGCTGCAGGAAACATTATGGGAGATGGAAGATCGAAAGCAGCAAGCTGTCTGCTGGCTGTGTGCCCAGAGACTCAAGCTCTTTTGGCACAGAGCTCGAAAGAAGCGACACAACAGCATAACACCATAAATCAGTGAGTTGTTTGTTATGTCTCCCCTCTCGCTGTGAAACCTCTTTTTCCCTTATTAGGGAGAGAGAACCTGTGGTATGTCGAATAGCAGGTGAACGAGTAGTCTTTGGGCTCCTGCAAGTCTGTGTCTTTATTGATGCTTTGCTGCACTCTTGAGTGTTCAGTGGAGGGCGTCGATGCTTTTTTACTGGTGGGGGGCATTGACTTGCTGCTGATTATGCATGGGAGGGGGGAGTGGGTGGGGCTTTGGGATCCTAACATTTAACCGTCATTCATTCTTTGGGGCACTCCTGTTTTTGTGGATGCCAGCGAAGAAAAAGAATTTCAGGATGTATATTGTATACATTCCTCTGACATCAAATGCACCTACTGAAACCTATTGAATGTTAGCTACTCTAGCAATGCCTGTGTTCGATAAATGAAAACATGGTGTAGTGGCATAGCGGCTAGCATAACACCATAGAAGTGCGAGCGGTAAGATCAGGGCTGAGTTCCCGCTGCTATCTGCAATGAGTTTGTATGATTTCCCCATGACCATGTGTGTTTCATCTGGGTGCTCCAGTTTCCTCCAACATTCCAAAGAAGCATGGTTAGGGTGTGTGACTGGTGGATACGCTGTATTGGCACCGGAATCCCGGTGACACTTGTGGGCTGCCCGGCACAGCCCTCAGCTTACTTGTCTTGATGCAGAACGATGCATTACACTGTAATTTTGATGTACATGTGACAAATAAAGCTAATTGCGATCTTTACAAATGAATAGTTGGGAAATTAATATTCTGATTAGTATCAAGCCAAGGTGGGTAATTAATTTTACTGTTTATTTTGAAATGGTGTCAGATACAAATTGAATATATCAGGAAGTCTAGTTAATCTCACATTTCCTAACAAGTCAAACAAGTCAGGGGGCAATGCTAATCATCAGCCCATATGGATGGGCCAATTAAATAAGGCATTTTGCCATTTACAAGTGACAGATTTTACTGGCTGATTACAATCAAAGTGTAATAATTCCTGGTAAAGTTGGCCATTACTGTGTAACAAATATTGATCGTTAGATTAAATTAAATTTACCTGTGTGCTTAGCTTTGCATCGAGGTAAGATTTTAATCACAGCTGATGGCATTTTCTCCATGAAACTGATATTTCTGCACAAGACCTAAAAATATAAAAGAGATATTTAAGAATTATAGACTCATGTCCAGCCCTTGGTACCTTACATCAGACCTGTTCTTCTTATGTTAATTTAAAAGTCATGACTTCTAGCTAATTCCACACCACCATTTAATGGGTCATTTATTCTTCAGAGCCAAACCTCAACATGTCACCAGTAGGACTCAAAGATCAGTGTGTCCATGATCACTATAGGTTTTCCACAACAGCTTATTGATTAGCTGCATTTCACACTCCGTAGGTCAGGACTCCAAGAGACTTCATTGGTGAGGTGTATTAAAGTAGTGCAAGCACTGGAGTCAACTATGATATTCTCCTATAGGGTTGGCTAGGGTGGACTCCCCTAATGGAGAAAGCCTATGAATGGCCTTGTTGCACAGGCAGTCCACCACAGTGTCCTGGTTTGTGTCCACTGACATGGAATGCAAGACCGCTGGGGACTTTTCGCTGTTGCAGCCTTATTCCACCTGCACTGCGTTTGTGATGTGTCATCATCTTTTGCCACGTTCTGGTTGGATTGCTGCTGGTCTGGAACCTCCCCCTTGACCCTACCGCCATGGGTGACCCTACCATTAAGCTGAATGCCGGGTGGCTGAGCTCCAGGTGTAATAGCTCTTGGGATCACAGGGACACACAGGCCTCTCCACCACCACAAGGTGAACGATCGTCGGGGTCAGTCAGGTGCACACTACAGCCCATCGGTCAGCTCCAGATCACTGCGCATTGGTCAACTCCTCATCAGGCCACTGATCAATTCTTCACTGTGGTCCAACATCAAGCTGAATGCTGAAGGTTATTGGACAGCTGCATATCATAATCAAATGGTCAGCCCTAGACATCAAAACCTATTTGTTAGTGGCAGATCACAGCCCATTGATCCATTCTCTAATGTAGGCCATTGATCCATTCTCTAATGTAGGCCATTGGATAGCTTTAGACTGTAGCCCATTCGTTTGCTTTGTGTGATCTTTTCCAGTCTACTCATTTCCAGTCAACTTTTAGATCTCTCTGCAAGACCAACTAGCTTCTCCATATTGATTTCTAGAACAGAGTAGAAAGTCTCGTGAAGCTATGTAGATACTGAGACCTGCCTTTAAATGTCATCTGCAATTTGCATTTTGCTTTTGCACATGCTGGAATGTGCTGTATGCATCGCCAGCTCAAAATCGTTTTCTACATAAGTCACTGCAGTGTTGCACAATCACTGCATGCTCTTGCACGGAATTTCTCCCGGTTGTAAAGGCATAAAATAAATCTTTCAGCTTGCATTGATCTCTGTGTAGTTGGGAAAAAGTTTGGGATTCCCATGAAACTTTATGCAAACGTGGAAGTCTCAGATTTGCTGACAGATTTATTACATTAATGCTCTGACTATCCACTACTGCTGTGTTTCACTGATGTTGACCCTTGGTGCAGAGCTGGCAACTGAGCTGGCCAACGAGCTCTTCTCCAGCAACGTTCTCCACCATCTGAAAAGCTAAGATTTATTATTTATTATCATTGTCTGAGTTTATTTGAATCCTTTATAACATTTAAAAATTCTTGATATTCCAAAATCTTCTTATTCATTTGATTAACTTTAATACTTTTGAATATTTCTGAACACCATTCAACATTAAAAGCTTGTTAAGATTTGACAACCAACTACGTTTGTCGGCAATTTGGTGGGAATGCCTCGAGGGCGATGGGATTTAAATTGGCATATTATTTTCACAAGTACTGTGGTACAGCGAAAAGCTGGATTTGCATACCATTCGTACCGAGCAATTAACTGCAACAGTGATAAAGGTAGCACAAGGTAAATCAATATGAGATAACAATAAAGTGTTACAGTTACAGAGAAACTGCAATGCAAGGAGCCAATAAGGTGTAAGGTCAAAACAAGGTAAGTGTGAGGTCAAGAGTCCATCTTATTCTACCAGAGAACCACTTAAAACCAATTGACAGAAAGAGTACTTGAGCCTGGGGCACCTGCTTTCAAGCTTTTCTATCCTTTTCTGAAGAGCTGAGGAGAATAAAGAACACGCAGGTATTTGATTACAATAGCTGCTTTAGTCAGGCAGTGAGAAATATAGACACAGAGTCCGTGGAAAGGAAGCTGGCTTCTCTGGCGTGCTGAGTTGTGCCCACAGCTCTCTGCAGTTTCTTGTAGTCACAGGCAGAGCAGTTGGCATACCAAACTGAGAGGATTCCAGACAGGATGCTTTCTATGGAGCATTGATAAAAGTTGGTGAAGATTAAAGGGCACATGCCAAATTTGTTTAGTCTCCAGAGGAAGTAGAAGCGTTGGTGAACTTTCTTAGCTGTGGTATCAAATTGGTTGGACCAGGACAGACAGTTGTTCATGTACATTCCTACAGACTTGAAGCTCTCAAATCTCCTGACCTCAATACCATTGATGTAAAGATGACCATGGGCACTGTTCTCCTTCTTGAATTTAACGACTAGCTCTTTTGTTTTGTTGATGATAAGGAATGGTTGTTGCTATAACACTATGTCCTAGGCTGTCTATTTCCTTCCTGTACTCTGACTCACCATTATTTGAGATACAATCCACTAGGATATCATCTGCAATCAAATGGTGGATATGAAGTTATTAATGGGAAAATAATAAAATGTTTATGGAATGTCAGAGTTATTCCCAACTTCTACTCTCCAAGAAAATGGGAACTGCAATTGCATCGTGCAACTGTTGAAGTCAGAATAATATTATATCAATGCATTCTGTAAATATAGTATTTTCTGTTTTTATTTCAAACTTCCAGTGATTTAAAAAAATCTGGTTGGTAATGGAAAGTCAATGAAAAAATGAAAATTGGTTCCGTTTTCAGATTAATGGAGACATGTAGGGGGATTTTTCCACCAACACAACGACGTTGATCTTTGATTGATTTGACATATCTATGATCACTTACTTTAAATAAAATTTAAAATAAGTATTTGCCTTCTGGTAAGATAGCAGTGCGTTTCAACACGATGGCCTCTCATGAGGTCAACCAATGGTGTATAGTCTTTTTAAAATGTCTTTTCTATGCTCACAAGACATCACAAGGATGTTAAGAACTCCAAGTACTTCAGGTCTACACCATCAGTGAGCTGTTCATTGGAGGAGGAGATGGACTTGGTGTGTACCATGTTATGGCCTATTACAGGAGAACATCGGAGTCAGTGTGCAGAGATGATGTGCCACCAATCAACTGACGATTGTCTTGCACCTTTCCCTTGAGATTGCAAGACCCTGTTAGACCTTGATAATGTAAAATGCTGCAATTCTGTTTCCCCTGTTTATTGGTGAGACAAATGGTGGGGGAACTGCGTGGCTTTGGTTCGAGTAAGGACTAGACCTCAGCCACAGGCTTGCCTGTTGCCTCAGTCCAGGAGAACAGGCGTCGAAGGCAGTGTAGCGCAGTGCCCATGCTGGGCTGGGTTCCCATCGGTGCTGCCCTCAGTACAATCCATTGAATGACAAACTGGATGGTGTGTGGATGAGAAGTGCTTGTTCTTGCCAATAACACCCATGAACCATCAGTTACTTGGGCTATATATTTCTACTGTGTGACTGTGTGCTTACTTGCTATCCGATATGTGCGATATGTGCCTTGTGCTATGGATGACTGTTGGTCCTGTGATTTGCACATTGGCCCCGGAGGAATGTTCCATTTGGCTGGATTCATTGGTCTTCATTTATGGTTGAATGATGATTAAAATTGGACTCGTCAGTTATCTCTATCCCTTTGGCAAGCAGGTCAAAGAAAATCACCACTACTGGTCAGCCTGCTTAGCACTTGAATTCTTAAGACAGCTTCATGTTTGTCTTTTAAAACTATCTTTAAATTAAATTTCGCATCTGTGAAAATTCACCTCATTAAGTGACCATGTCATAAACACTGGAAAAGTTAATAAAATATTCTCGATATAGTAAACAAAGGAAAATATGGAGATATGATCTTTCCACAAAGTTGATTGGAGGGAAGTGATCTATTTATCATATACTGAAGACTGCTGTGATTTTAAAGCAAGGAGGCTTTAAGAACAGAGTAGCAGGAGACGAGATTCTTCATGGAGTCACAACTTATCAGTTAATTAATCTGTTAGATAATTAATCAGTTTTCAGCAGAGACATCTTCAGTTTAATTAAGCATCTGTTTCAATATATGGGGACTATCTTATGGACCCATGGGATCTGACTATCAAACAGCTGCAGTTTTTTACCACATAATGAAAATGTACAAACAATTTTCACAGGTCAATGCTTTATTGGGAAGATAAACCTAGAAGAACGATATATTCAGCTGATGATAACTATTTGACAGGTGCTGTGTATTGTTTCAGAATCACGGCTCTGCTACATCTCGATAGGCGGATTGTGTATTGCAGGCACGGGAGAGGAGCTGTTTGGCCACTGGGATAGGAGAATTGAGGATGGTCCTGTCCTGATTCAGAGAACCAGACAACAGCAAGATCCATGTTGTCACAGATTTAATCCCTTTATTAAGAATAATCACAACTGTTAGACTGGACCTTCAGTATGCTTTCCATTTCCTGTATAAGAGAGATGAGGCCATGGATTTCTTCCAGCTTTACTTGTTTCATCTACTCTTAAGTAGCTTTTCAGAAGCTGGATTGGCACTTCTAACCTCCTGCTGGGCCGGAGCAACGCCGAGATTGTCGTGTAATAGAGTCAAGGACAAAGGCAGTCCAGATTACACAGAACCTCGAACTTCGCTCCACCATTGCTGGTTGACAATGAGCAGAGTCTCTATCTATGGATGTTGGCCTGAGAGAGGGTGCTGACACTAACTTGTCTTTCTCGCCGATGGACTTGGAGGATTATGTAAGGTAAACATTAAAAGTGCCTCGCTCCCTGTTCGTGATAGTTTAATTTTCAGAAGGTTTACAAAAAGAGTGTTTGGAATTGTTATTCACTGTTCTTGGGTGTCTAGATTTTCACTTTAACAAACTGTAGAGGTTAGCTGCTACTGTAATATGTTTACTTCCTCTTTCTTGTGCTGAATCTAAAATAGCAAGCACAACAGAACACAAGATTCCACTCTGTTACGAATTATGCAGTATGTTGATGGTAGTTCTCCAGTGTTCTCTGATGCCTGCTGGAGGATACCCACAGTTGCACAGCTAGAAGAGGTCAGAGGTCAAAGATCACTGTCTGGTGCAAGGTTTCATGTCTTCAAGATAAAGGTTGTGTTGTCCCAGTGGTGAATTTCATAACTCATATCAGCCTTCACCAGCAGGTATCTCCCAAGGCACGGGAAATGGTTTCCAGCAAGAACTGTGCTCACCTCTGTCCTTCTGTAGTTCTCTTCCATTCTTGTCAGTTTGGAGTGTAAATGGATTTGACAGCAACGAGGAAGCGGGTTACAAATTTAAGATACAAAAATACAAAGGAATCCAAGATACCAAAGCCTAAAAACATTACATACAAAATGCTGAAGGAACTCAACAGGCCAGGCAGCATCTACAGAAAGGAATATATGTCTGAAAGCATATACCAAGGGAAATGTAAGGATTAAAGTAACATGGCCTTGCTGGACCTAACAAAATTGTTCACTTCTGTTAGGAGAGAAGGATTAATGATTAGGTTGTGCTCAGATATTGATTGGCATAGTGTGATTATCTAGACCAATATTTTTACCAAGAACCCAAGCCAGTGCTGACTGTGGTCCTCACTATCTTCTCCAATATATTTCTCCTCCACCCCCCCTGCAAAAGCTTTTAGGTGAATTAGAGTTAAGCTATGGAAGACTGCAATCACAGCATTGGTAAAAGCTGCAGATAGTTGTAAACTCAACCATCTCCATCATAGTCATTAGCCTTGCCAGCATCAAGGACATTTTCAGTGGTGGCATCCATTATTAAGGACTCCCTCCATTCAGGGAATACCCTCTTTTTATTGCTACCATCAAGGAGGAGGTAGAGGAGCCTAAAGACATGCACTCAATGTTTTCGGAACTGTTTCTTCCACTCTGCCATCAGATTTCTGAACAGTCCATGAACACTAACTAGCTATTTTGCTCTCGTTTTTTTGCACTAATATACATACTGTACATATGCTCAGTCCCCACTTCATGAGGTGAACCTGCTCCCATCTGCTCATTAACGCAAGTATCTAATTTGCCAATCATGCCGCAGTAACAATACATAAAAGCATCTCTAAATAAAATAAAATATTCTTTGTGGTTTCTAGCAGACTAAAACAAGCATCGGTTTCTTCATGCTCTTGTGTTTGTGTATGTTCCCTTCAGAATATCGGTAAAGAAGTGTACCCCCATATGCATACATAACTATAGAATGTATAGAGATTGCTGGTTAATTTGATTTGCACTCTGCGGATCTAGGACTGTGCAGTGAGCTAGAGGTGTTGTTCTGGGTTGCTTGAACAGCATAAAATTAATTATTGAGAAGTAACACAATCCAACCTATAAGTTAATTAACCTTGAGGATAACTGTTTATTTTAATATGTGAACTCTGGAAGTCTCATTCTTAGCAAGGTTTTGTCTGATTCCCCCCCCCCCCCCAATACTATATTTATCTACATTAAAGAAAGTCAAGGTATTGGATTACTTGAACAAAAACTTGGTTGTCACTTTATTAGGTAAACCTGCTCATTAATGCAAATATTTAATCAGCTAATAATATGGCAGCAACTCAATGCATAAAAGCATGCAGACACGGTCAAGAGGTTCCGTTGTTGTTCAGATAAAACATCAGATTGGAGAAAAAATGTGATCCAAGTGACTTTGATTGTGGAATGCTTGTTGGTGTCAGACAGGGTGGTCTGTGTATCTCAGAAACTGCCGATCTCCTGGGATTTTCACACACAACAGTCTCTAGAGTTTACAGAGAATAGTGTGGAAAATAATAAAAAAAATCCAGTGAACAGTTCTTCAGGGAAAAGGCGGTAATAAGAGAGGTCAGAGGAGAATGGCCAGACAGATTGACAGAAAAGCAACAGTAACTCAAGTAATCACGTGTTACAACAGTAGTATGTGGAAGAGTATTTCTACATGTAGAAGAACATGTTGAACCTTGAAATGGATGGGCTACAGCCTTAACTCTCCTATCCCAGTGGCCAAAGAGCTCCTCTTCCATTCCTGCAATACACAATCCACCCATCGAGATGTAGCAGAGCAGTGATTCTGAAACAATACACAGCACCTGTCAAATAGTTATCATCAGCTGAATATATCGTTTTTCTGGGTTTCTCTTCCCAATATAGTTTTGACCTGTTAACATTGTTAGAACATTTTCATTATATGAAAAAAAAACTGCAGCTGTTTGATAGTCAGATGCCATGGGTCCATAGGATAGTCCCCATATATTGAAACAGATGCTTAATTAAATTGAACATGTCTTTGTTGAAAACTGACCATCAATGTACACTCAGTGGAGAGTTTACCTCCTGTATCAGAATCAGAATCAGGTTCAATATCACCACCGTATGTCATGAAATTTGTTGTTTTTGTAGCAGCAGAACGTAATAATAAAACTGTGCTTTGAGTAAGTATATATACTATATAGATAGATGAATAGATAGATAGGCACTTTATTGATTCCAAGGGAAATTATGGTGTCACCCCAGTAGCAATACAAGAGCACAGATATACAAATATTAGACGAGAATTAAGAAAGAATAAAAAATGTTACTTCAAACAGTCTAACAGAGGGGGTCATCACTTCCTTGGCTATAGACTGACTCATTATGGAGCCTAATGGCCGAGGGTAAGAATGACCCCATATAGCAATCTTTGGAACAGCACAGTTGTCTCAGTCTATTCCTAAAAGTGCTCAAATGTTCAGCCAAGGTGGCACGCAGAGGGTGAGAAACATTGTCCAGAATTGCCAGGGTTTTCCTTTGTCCTACCACAGCCTCCAGTATGTCCAGTTTGACTCCTATAACAGAACCAGCCTTTCTAATCAGTTTATCCAGCCTGTTGATATCAGTCGGGTTAATGCCATTGCTCCAGCACACTAGCACACAGAAGATTGTACTGGTGACAACTGACCAGTAGAACATGTGAAGGAGAGGCCTGAATACTCCTCTGGAAGTAGAGGTGGCTCTGGCCCTTCTTGTACACAGCCTCTGTGTTGGTGCTCAAGTCTGTCATCCAGGTGCACCCCGAGGTGCTTGTAGGTCCTCACCACATCCACCTCCTCACCATCAAAAGTAACAGGGAGCAGTGCAGGCTTAGTCTTCCTATAGTCCATCACCATCTCCTTTGTCTTACTGATGTTGAGCTGCAGATAATTCATCTTGCACCATTTGACAAAGTCCTCCACCAGGGCCCTGTATTCATCCTTCCCTTAATATACTCAACTATTGCTGAGTCATCAGAAAATTTCTGCAGATGACATGACTTGGTGTCAGAATCTAAAATCTGATGTATACAGGGCAAATAGGAAGGGAGCCAGTACAGTTCCATATGTGGCCCTAATTCTACTTATAGCCATGTCAGACACACAGCTCTGAAGCTGCACAAACTGTGGTCTGCCATTCGGGTAGCCCTGAAGGTGATTAGTTGTGTCTAATGAAGTGTCTAATAATTGTGTCTTATGTCTGCACCAGATAAAGTGACTACTGAGTGTGTGTCAGTGATAATAACCCTGATTCTGATTCAGACTCTGAAACTGTCCAACCTTAAGGATGTTCTCAAAGCCTCTTTGATATTTAACATCTGCACCAGCTCATGGGAATCCCTGACTGCACAAAATGGAGAGAGAGCATCTAGAAAGGCACTGATCTCGACAGAATATGCACTGGGGCAGCCCACGGGTGTCACCATGTTTCCTGCGCCAACGTAGCAAGCCACAACTTACTAACCCTAAGCTGTACCTCTGTACTGAGAATGAGGCTGAGTCTGTGGGCCTGCTTGCGTGCTCCAGACTTTGTGTCCATCTTGTATCCATCCATCTGATTAGTGGCTTTCCTCTCTTCCGTTGTCCTTTCACCTTGCCAAGCATGATATCCTTTTCCAGGGAGCTGTTTCTTCACATGATGTGCCCGAGTACATGGGCAAAGTCAAAGGCAAAGTCTTGTCACTTGGGGCCTCCAGAGAGAGACTTGGTCTGGTCTTGTTGAGGACCGATTCATTTGTTCTGCAAGAGATCCATGAGCTGTGTAGTATTTTTCTCCAGCACCATAGTTCAAAGTCATCGATACGCTTCCTATCCAACTTTTGCATCCATATAAAGTTGATGAGAACACCATTGCCTACACAAATTGAATCTTTGTAAATAAAGATAGATTCCTGTTCTAGAGGATCTTCTCGAAATCCTTCATGGCTGCTCTGCCAAAGGTGATTCTTCATTGTATTACTTGTTTGCTTACTGCTTTGGTGTTAATCATTGATCCAAGTAAGTTGAAGCTGTCAACTGCTTCAATTTTCTCTCCATCGAGATTGAAATTGGTTGTGCTGCCAGTAGTCATAATCTTAATCTTTTTCAGGCTAAGGTGCAGACCCATCTTGAGGCTGTATTGCTTGTGTTGGTTAGTAGTTGCTTCAGGTTTTCAGCCAGAATTGTTGTGTCAAACTTCTCTGCACATACTTTATTAATAAATGTACTTCGGACTTTAAACTTTGAACTTTTGAATGTAGCAGGAAACTGGAGCGTCTGGATGAAACCCATACTGTCACACAAAGAATGTACAAGCTTGTTACAGACGGTGGTGGGAATTGAACCATGATCACTGATTGCTGGTACTATAAAGTGTTACACTAGCTACTACACAACCGTACCACCCCACGGAACTACAGAAACCTTGGTTTAAGAACAAGAATCAGAATCAGAATCAGATTTAATATCTGTATAAAGCATTCAATATCTTGCTAAATTTGTTAACTCTATGGAAGCAATACAATGAAATACATGATAAATAAACATAGACAAAAAAACTGAGTTACATTAGGTCTATATATATGTCTATTAAATAGTTAAGCTAAAATAAGTAATGTGAAA
Source organism: Hemitrygon akajei (assembly GCF_048418815.1). Taxonomy (NCBI): domain Eukaryota; kingdom Metazoa; phylum Chordata; class Chondrichthyes; order Myliobatiformes; family Dasyatidae; genus Hemitrygon; species Hemitrygon akajei. The sequence continues at coordinate 28,225,525 of NC_133155.1, forward strand.
AACAGAAATAAGAAAGTAGTGATGCCAATATAGAAATCGGATGGCAGAGGGGAAGAAGCTGTTCCTGAATGGCTGAGGGCGTGCCTTCAGGCTTCTGTATCTCCTTCCCTGCAGTAACAATGTGAAGAGGGCATGTCAAGGGTGGTGGGGATCTCTAATCTCTAATCTCTGTCTTGGATACCACGGAGAAACTTACTTTACAATAAGCCAGTGCAGATCTGAAGAAAATATCAGAATAAGCAGCCTGCCACGTCATAAATGAACGTTTGAGATCAGGATTTAGTACAGTTGTAGCTAGACAGGTAAACATTCCACACACAAGTTCATCAACCTAGTCAACAACAAAAGCCTCTGTTAATGAACATCTGGCAGTGGCTTATAGCGCCTTTGTCAATATACAAGATGATAGGAATTTAATGATTACTCGTCATAATAATTTTGTATCTCTGATCTTAATAAACAGAAAAGAAGGGCTTTGTAATGATCCACTGTTGGTTTCGGAGCTATCAGCATTCTGGGGCGAGTCGTCCATCATCAGCTACAAAATTGCACAGCTCCCAAGTTTAGCTGAATTAGTTATCAGACCATCTAAATACCCCTTTCAAAGTGTCAGGCAGACTGCTGTTAAAGACAAATTGGCACACGTGTCTAGGTGCTGCTGCAGCAGAAATTAGTACCCACAAAACAGAGATTAAAATGCATTGAATGCGTAATGCTGATGAATAGTTAAAAGCCAACAAATAAAATGCTTTTTTGTGCTACCCTGTATCAAAGTTTCACTGAAAGTTAAGAGCTTTTATACACATCACAAAATAATTCAGGGATTTAAACTCCCAACCAGGAGAAAGAATTTCCAGCCTTTAGTAATTGCCTCTCCTGACAGTCCAGATTTCATTGATGTCTCTTAGATTATTGACAATCTGAAATTTCCAACCATGTTTCTCTCTCTGTGCGATACTAATGTTAGCTGTGATTCTATCTCTTCTGGAATCGTTGAAGAGTCGAAGAAGCTGAGCCAGCCCTGAGAATCATGCCATCTTTCCATAAGAATAAGCCAAGCAGTGACGTTCCCAGTTTCTTTATCTGTAACCTTTTTTTTTCTGACACCTATTTGACTCTTTTTGGAAACCATGATGGAATCTAGTTTCCACCATCCTTTGCAACTGTGTTGTTCAAAATGGAGGAAATGCATCTGAGGTATGGTATGGTATGGTATGATATGGGAGCAGCAGGACATTGGACTGGAAGTCCATGCAAAAGGCAGTGAGAATGGCTGAGAGGATCATAGGGGTCTCCTTACTATCTGTTGGGGACATTTATCAGCAGCGCTGTGTACGCTGGACCCTAAGTCCCACCCATCCATCCAGCATCCTCTCTGACTTTCTCCCATCAGGCAGGAGATCCGAAAGCACAAAAACATGAATAGTCGGGATGGGGAACAGCTTCTTCCCTCAGGCTTCTGAATTCCCTGCCACATCACATTTGAGGTGTCACTGGTGAATTTGTTCTGTAGCTGACTTCCAGTTTACTTTGTTTATTCATGTATAATTCATTTGTGGAGTTAATTCTTACATTCCTAAGTTCTCATGTGTTACCTGTGTGTTATGTGTACTACTGTGCTTGACACCCTGATCCAGAGAGACCTTGTCTCGTTTGACGGTATGCGTGTATATACTTGACTGACAATAAACTTGACTTGATTTGACTTGACAACATTGAGGTCAACAATGAAAGCTACGTACACGCAATCAGAATGAGGATTAGTATCACGTTAATTAGGCTTACTTTCAAGGATGTTAAAACTTACTGTGTAGTTAAAAAACGAATGTTGTCATTTTCACTTTTTAACAAACATGCTAAATCTGTATCTTCTACTTCATAGTTGTTTACTATTTGGCACAGGTCCTCTATTCACCTTGTCTAGAGCCTTCATGGTTTCAGACAGTGAAATATCCCCCCAACCTTCTCTTCTCCAAGGAGAACAATCCCATCATTTCTAATCATTCATGCTCTTCCTTTCACTGAAATCATGATTCCAGAGCAAAAGCCCTGATTTTCGTTCTGCCTTTCCAACTCAAGTGAGAGACTTTTACTTTTCAGCCTGACTTGTTAACTGATCCACTCAACTTTTCAGCTGAAGTGTTGCTTTGGACAAACAGGGAAAAATAAAACCTCTCAATATGTGGATAACGAAAAGCAGTGAATGCTTGGGTTTAATTTCAGTAAAATGTTCTCAACTGCAGGTTTGGACAGGCTTGTAAATCATTTGTACAGTTTATGTCATCAATTGAACATTTTGATTAGATTACAGCTTGTAATCACTCCAGGGTATCCATTATTTTATATGGAAATCATATGAAAGCCTATTAGATTACAACCTGCAAATTACTTCCAGAAAAGATTTATGCTCAGAATAATTTCTGTATAAAGACTTTTGGGAAAAAATGCACTTCATCGACTGAAAACCAATTGATGGGTTTTTCTCAATTGGAACAAAAGTTGACAGTCATATAGAAGCAATAATAAAAGATTCCCCTAGAGCACTTTCTAGTACTGTGACCAAAAATGTTGTGGCCGTACATAAAGTACAAAGGCAGACAGCTAAAGATTGCTCAAACGTTTATGCCTAAAAGACAATCTTGAAGGAGGAAGGAGGCATTCAAAAGCCAAAAGCATTTGGGAATTAATTCCTGAGTTTCAGATCTTAGCAATTGATATCACAATCACCAGGAATGGGTAACCAAATCAGGAGGCCAGAAGAGAGAAAACGCAGCCATTTTGGAAAGATGTAGGATTCACAGCAGCATTCCTTCTCTTGGATTAGTCTGGCCATGAGGTAGGAGGTATCCAGGGTGATGGAGGAGTTCACATATTGTCTGTAAGGTATGGTAATAAGATTATGACTACATCAGACAGTTGTCTGATCTGTTGAAGGGGACTTCTCTCCCAATCTAGAAACCAGTTCCCAGATGAGGAAGGTTTTATAAGGTCGACTAAGCTGGGAGAGACTTATGTGGTAACAATATTTAGTCTTTCCAATGCTCATTGGTGCAATTCTTATTCATGCAAAATTCAGCATCTGGCGTGCCAGGCAATAAGTTAAAGATGGTGGGAAAGGATGGAAATAGTTCCTGAGATTAGACTAGTTGGAGCAGTACACAAAAAAAATCTGACGCCCAGAGTACAAAATTAAACAGGTAGGTATGTCGCATCCGGAATTACTTCCAGGAAGCGGATGATTTCCTTCCACGCCGCTCTGCCGTATTGGGAAATTAAACAGGACACAACAAATCAGCAAAGCATCACCACCCCTCCCCCCAGCCCTACTATCTTACAACCTTGGTCATGCTTCCATATTCTTGTTTTCTAATCCCTTTTCAATAAATGCCAACACGCTATTTGCCTTCCTAATTGCCTGCATGTTGACTTTGTGCTCAGCATGATGCGAGTCTCAGTACAGTGCTAGAATTGGCTCAAAGCTACACTGAATCAAGGCTCTTTCACTCAGATCACCCACTTAGTGGTGAAAGCCATCTCATTTGTGAAACTGTTATCACTGCCAACAAGGGCATTGTATATCAATATAATATTTGACAAAAGGAAGCTGAGATAAGCCGAGCTTCTAATAAAAAATAATAGTACATTGAAAGGGAACATAAATAATATCCCTTTATTGTTCTTCCAATCATGTTAACTAGCCCATTTAGATCACTCTTAATTTATGTTCAGGATAATATATATTCAAAGGTGATATTGTACATCGTCGCCTCTTTCTTTAACCCTTACAGATCTGGTGCATTTGTATCTGTTCAAAACCAAAATACACTTTCTGAGGCACTGTGGCCATGTAGATAAATTAGATTAGGTTAGATTAGGTTCAACTTTATTGTCATTGTGCTGAGTACAGATACAAAGCCAAATGAAATGCAGTTAGCATCTAACCGTAAGTGCAAAAGAATAGTGTTATCTACAAAATAACTGCGAATAAAAATTAAGTGCTACAGCACACAAATATAAAAGTACTGAGACAGTACAATACGGGTGCAATACTGCTTAGCGCTGTGATGTGAGATTTAGCAGGGTCACAGCCTCAGGGAAGAAGCTCTTCCTGTGTCTGCTGGTGCGGGAGCAGAGGATCCTGTAGTGCCTACTGGATAGGAGGAGAGTAAAAAGTCCATGGTTAGGGTGAGATGCAACCTTGATAATGTTTTTTGCCCTGCCTGGGCAGCGTTTATGGCAGATGTTCTAAATGGTGGGCACATATATTGTTATGGTCCGGTCCGAAGCCGGCATTCCGGGTCTTGATCCGGTCCGCACACTACGGACTCCGGGTCTTGTAGCCATCCCTCCTTTCACCCTTAAGCCCAAATATGATCATCTTGGTTTAAGGAAGCGCTCCTGAGACCTATCAGCTGGCAGATGTATATAAGGGGCTCTGGGACTGAGTCTAGTTGAGGGGGGAAGATCTGATCCTGCTTCTCTTCTACCTGCTGTTTTGTCTGGTTTGCTGTGTTTGTGCTGTTTGCCTGGCTATCCTGTTTTGACCCTGGCTTGGAGTACCCACTGTTAATCATCTAGTTCTGTAAGTCTGTTCTTGTAGTCACCCTGGACTGAGCTCCCTTCTGATCCCTTGCCTCTGCTGGGTAAGCAGGCTGGATTGCTGTTGCCTGGTGGGGGGACTCTGACCTTTCCTACCCCTCTCTTCTGATGGGTTGTGCCCTGCAACCTGCCCAGGTGCTCTGTCTTGCCCAGGCCCCTGTGTTCCTGCCTGGGAGGTGGCCCGGCCCAGGAGCTATGTGGCCTGCCCTGAGGACTCTGACCCTTTCCTACCCCTTGCTTCTGATGGGTGGTGCCCTGCATCCTGCCCAGGTGCCCTGTGACCTGCCTAGGCCCCTGTGTTCCTGCCTGGGAGGCTGGGCCCTGCCCAGGAGTTATGTGGCCTGCTCAGGGGGCTATCCTCCCAGCATTCCTTGTCCTGTATACCCATCCTTTATCTTAGCCAGGGTCCTGCCTTTGCCATGAACTCTCTGAACCCCAGGATCACCTTTGCATGCCATAGTCTCCCCATCTTGTTCTATCCTTTAGTTGTTCCTGTCCTGCCCCTAGTACTTCAGTGCCTGTGTCCTGCATTTGGGTCCGGTCTCCATGTCCCCATGTGACATATATGGGCACAATGTCTCAGAAAGTGTACTTTGTAGATATGCAGACTGGCTGTAGAAATGCAGATGTATATCCATAGCTCTGTACAGATGCAGTGTAAGAAACATTCCACTGTATTTTATCCTACTTGGGGAAATAGTCTACATTATCATATCCTTTCTTATTTTCTTGTACCTGTCCTGTGTTTTATGCAGATGGACCCAATCAATCTCCATTTGCTTACACTTTCACACTTACCATCACTTAGGAATGCTGCATCTTACCTTATTTTGGCCTAATGTACATTAGACAGGGTTTCATTCACTCAACCCAACTGTTAAAGTCATCATGCTTGCAGCCATACTCTTTGCTAGGGCTCCTAACTTAACTTGGTCAGCAAATACACTGTAAATTCGCATCTCTGGAAATCATTGTCAAAGTCGTTATAAATGCAGGAAGAGTTGAGGTCAGAGGCAGATCCTCTGAGACAATACAAGTTCATGTCCATTATCCTACTCTTTCTCCACCCTCCTGTCCAATTCCTCATCCCAGCCGAAGGGTGAAGTTTAGGTCTGAAGTCCAGGTTTGTTAAACCTGCACAAGATTTCTATTCATCTCCCAGCACACCCTTCATGGAAATCTTATATTAGATCTGGAGGTGATGCTGTCCAAAACGTTCTTTGAAAGTCATGTTTGAGGCACAAATCTCATGGTTGCAGCTGTTTTAATAGATGGTATAGAACAGGTCTAATAGGATTGTCCTGTACCTGCAAACAAGGCAAATAGAGAAGTATCAAGAGGACATCAGGACATCAGTCTGCAAACCAGTCCTGATCGGGTTAGATGAAAAACCTGCTAACCACTACTGACTGGTACGGCTTTATAGATGGAGAAACTACAGAACTGAATGTGTTACAAGTTACTAAAAGTTTATGGATTGTACAAACATATAGGCAAGCAGAAGGAAAGCTAAAACTGCTGGGAAAAACACAATAAAAAATGCAATTTGGACCCTAATCCAACACTTGGTAAAATTACTGTAATCTGCGTTTCTAAGAGAAGTCCACCTGTTTAATAAATGCATTGGGAAAAGTCCACGTAGCAGAATTAATCCCTTTGATCTTTTTCATTAGGTGTGTTGATTTGTCTTTTAGCTCTGCTTTGAAGACTAGTAGAAGTAATTCCTCTTCCTCGTTTGCCAGCTCTTTTCATTTGTAATATTATCATCAAATTTTTAGAAAATCCTCTTTGCATTTGACTTATCTTCCTCTTCTAAAACAAGATATTTCTTCCCTTTTGTTGCTGTTGTCATATTGCATAGTTTTCAAGATCTATAGTCCTCCTTGTGTTCTCTATCCATTGTGGATTCTCAACTGTTTTAGTAATTCAGATTCAGATTCAGTTTACTGTCATTTAAAAACCACAAATGCAATGCAGTTAAAATTATAGACATAGTTAAGAACAACCATCTTCCATTCTCATCTTGTTACATGCTAAGTGATTTCCTTGAACAAAATACGACCTTCATCCTGAATTCAGGTTTGCACAGTATCTTTTCATTAGTATTTTTCACATGCTAGTTACGACAGACATGATTGCTCTAGGTCTCCTCAGATCCAGCAGAGAATTTAATCACTATTTGGTAAACACTCGCTCATTTTTAGGCCATTAACTAAGTCTGGTTCAATATTTAATAATCAATTTGGAAATAAAAGCTTCTCCTCTTGGCTGATCGTAGTTTTCATGTGAAATATATACAATCTTAAATGTCAGAGAAATTCATTGCCTTTCCATTCTTGTTGTGTATGAAAAGTAAACCTTCATTAAGAACAGTTTGCTTTATGCCACCTGTTTCTCGAATCTTTGAATTAAAACATTCTGACACTTCTTGCTGCTAGCCAGAGACTCTTAGGCAATTTTCATCATAATTACATATTTAGTTCGACAGTTAGATGAAACTAGAAGTCGTCCAACAACAGGAGCGTCGTGTTATATTATCAGATAAATGTTTTTGCAAGGGTCTGCAGCTTCAAGTTTCTACAGTGAATGAGATTAAAGGTGTTGGGACTTGGCCTGGATCTGATCTAGTTGTTGAAAGAAGACAGTCTGGGGTGCAGAGAAGAGGGACAAAGAAAGGGGAGGGGGAGTTGGTGACAAGGGTCCAGTCATCCGTTGGGGGATGTGAACATGAGGCCCGAAGAGCAGAACAATGGGGATGTGTTGCACTGAAGTGGGGTGGATGGGAGTAGATTGTGGATGGGATCAGGTGGGACGATCTGAGGGAGAGATTCCACAGAAGGCCCTCCTTAAACTTGAAGAAGACTGTGACCCCTTGTTCTAGAGTCAGATACCTCAGTCAGGGGAAACCTCCCTGCAGGCAGCTTGTTGAACATGTATGATGAATTGTGTCTGATATCTCTTCTCAACCCTATACAATAAGACCACTTCACCGTGAAACAGAGGAGTAGAATTAAGCCATTCAGCTCATCGAGTCTGCTCTGCCATTCCATCATGGCTGATTTATTAATCCTCTCAACCCCATTCTCCTGTCTTCTCCCAGTAACCTTTGATGCCCTTACGAATCAACCTCCACTTTAAATATTCTCAATGACTTGTCCTCCACAGACAGTGTCTCTGGGAATGAATTCCACAGACTCACTTCTCTATGGCTGAAGAAATTCCTTATCTCTCTTCTAAAGAGGCACCATCTGCTAACTTGTGATGCATTTTCTTGCAGACATTTACAGGAAAATAAAGAAATAAAATAGAATTTATGAAGATCTATATAAAAGTAAAGTGACAAACACCGAGCGTGCAAAAGAACTCAAAATGAGCAAAGAGAATGCTGGGAACGTGAGTTGTAGAGTCTTTGAAAATGAGCCCATAGGTACTGGAACCATTTTCAGAGTAGAGGTGAGTGGAGTTATCCATGCCTGGTGGTTGCATCTTAATACTTCTTCTTGAACCTTGTGGTGTGTGACTTAAGACTCTTATACCTCCTGCCCCAAAAAAAAGAAAAACTGAGCCAGTTTCAAAAAAAAAAGGGTCGCGTTGCTGCGTGTGTCAGAGAGGAGTCGGAGGAATCGGTGCTTGAAGGAGGTGTGTAGTCTAACAGCGAGTGATCGTGTTAGTCGCTTTTCTTGTGATCACAAGAACCTGTTGGATACTGTTGATGTGGAATGCTGCAAGTCCGATTTGCTGACTCGATGGCAGACAGCCAGGGCGGACAGTGGGGAGGTGTGTGGTCTCGGTTGTAGCAAGGGCTTGGTCTCAAGCCATGGTGTTGCCTGTTTACAGCCTCCCAGGAGAAAGCTGTTAGAGTTGGTGCACTTCACTAGAGTTGGTGTGGATGTGGTGTCCAAGCTGGAGTCAGTGCTACCCCCGAGTGTTTGCTCGGCAGAAGACAAGCTGTATTGCGGCTGAGGGCAGATTACTGAAGAATTCATGGACTCAGTCTTGGTTTATATTTTTTGTGTGACTGTATTTTACTGATATCTCATATGTGCTTGCTACCTTAAATGCGCTATATGTGCCTTGTGCTGTTTGTGACTGTGATTTGCCCCTTGGCCCTGGAGTAACTGTTATTTGGCTCTATTCATGCATGTTTGAATGACAATTAAACTTGAACTTGAAAGTAATGACAGACAGAAAAAGCCAGATCTTTTACAGACTGAGAGAAACAGTGAGTTTTTGGAGAAATTGACAATGAGTCCAGAATGTTGCAATGTATTCATAAGACTATAAGAGCATAAGACATAGGAGCAGAATTAGGCCTTTCAGCCCATCGAGTCTGCTCTGCCATTTCACCATGGCTGATCCAGTTTTTCTGCTCTCTATTCTGAGACTGTGCCCTCTGGTCCTAGATACCACCACGATAGGAAACATCCACCCACTCAGTCTAAGCCTTTCAACATCAAATAGGTTTTGCCATGAGATCGCCTCCCTTATCCTTCTAATTTCCAGTGAGTACAGGCCCAGAGCCATCAAATGCTCCACCATTTACTTGTCTCCCATTACCACCTATCTATCAGGCTTCAATCATACCAGTGCCCAAGAAGAATATGGTAACCTGCCCGAATGATTGTCGTCCAGTGGCACTTACATCCATAATGGTGAACTGTTTTGAGAGGCTGGTGTTGAAGCATATCAGCTCCTGTCTGAATGGTGACTTGGATCTGCTCCATTTCACCGACTGAAGTAACAGATCTACAGCAGATGCTATGTCGTTGGCTCGTCGCACAACCCTGGAACATCTAGACAGCAAAGGTACATACAACAGGAGACTCTTTATCGATTATAGTTCAGCTTTTAATACCATCATCCCCTCAAAACTAATCAGTAAACTTCAAGATCTGAGCCTCAATGCCCCCCTTCAGCAATTGGATCCTGGATAACAATATCGTGGGAGAGAGAGAGAACGTTCAAGTGCAGGGGGCTGCCCTCAGGAGCAGTGAGCGAGAGGGAGAGAGAGGGAGACAGTCACACACAGACACCTTCCTCCAGCAGATGCAATCGGGTGGCTGGTAGACTGCGCTTAACACCCGCTCGCCTTCTGCATTTGCCTCAATTTTTTCAGCCGCTGTGTGGATCACAGGCTCCAACAGCACCAGCACCTCATCTAAAAGATAAAGAAGACAGAATAGAAATGAAATAAATGGGTCCTATTTCATTGGCTCTTCACACAACCCTGGATCATCTGGACAGCAAAGATGCTACATCAGGATGCTCGTTATCAATTACAGTTCAGCACTTAATACCATTATCTCCTCAAAGTTAATCAGTAAACTTCAGTTTCCTGGACCATCTGGAGGATGTCACTCATGGTAGTGTTGTTTGCTGGAACCATCTTAACTCTGCTCACAACAATTACACATCTTCTGATCATATGTCATTTATTTCTAAGGATTCAATTTCATATTTTACCAGCAGACCTACCCCACCCCCTCTGCCTACCTGCCCGTCCTTTCGATACAATGTGTATCCTTGGATGTTAAGCACCCAACTATAATCTTTCATCCAGGACACATTAATGCTCACATTTACATATAACAACTTCAGTCTAGTATTCATCACTCCTTTCATTTTTGTCCGACTGTTACATTCTAAGTCATTCAACTGACTGTAATTTAGTCCTATCATTTGCCTGTCCTTCCTGACAGTCTCACTACACACTGTCTCTACTTGTCTACCAACTGTCCCATACTCAGCCCTATCACTCAGTTTTCCACCGCCCTGCCAAATTAGTTTAAATCCTCCAAAACAGTCATAGCAAATCTGCCCGTATATTGCACCCCTCTGGTTCAAGTGTAACGCGTCACTTTTGTACAGGCTATACCTTCCCCAGAAGAGATCCTAATGATCCATTAATCTGAAGATCTGAAGCCCTGCCCCATGCACCAGTTCTTCAACCATGCATTCATCTGCCAAATCAACCTATTCTTGCTCTCACTAGTACATGGCATTAGCAGCAATCCAGAGATTATTCCCCTGGATGTCTATTTTTCAGCTTTTTGCCTAGATCCCTAAATTCTTCCTTCAGGATCTCCTCCCTTTTCCTACCTATGTCACTGGAGCCAATATGTACCAGGACCTCTGGCTGCTCACCCTCCCTCTTTAGAATGCTGTGGTCCTGATCCAAGACATCCCTGACCCTGGCACCTGGGAGGTTATATATCATCTAGATGTCTCTATTCATGTCCATAGAATCTTGTGTTTAGAACCATAGAACCATAGAACATTACAGCACAGTACAGGCCCTTCAGCCCTCCATATTGTGCTGACCCATATAATCCTTAAAAAAAGAACCAAATCCACACTACCCCATAAACCTCTATTTTTCTTTCATCCATGTGCCTGTCCAAGAGGCTCTTAAATACCCCTAATGTTTTAGCCTCCACCACCATCCCTGGCAAGTCATTCCAGGCACTCACAACCCTCTGTGTAAAAAAAACTTACCCCTGATGTCTCCCCTAAACTTCCCTCCCTTAATTTTGTACATATGCCCTCTAGTGTTTGCTATTGGTGCCCTGGGAAATAGGTACTAACTATCCACCCTATCTATGCCTCTCATAATCTTGTAGACCTTTATCAAGTCCCCTCTCATTCTTCTACGCTCCAAAGAGAAATGTCCCAGCTCTGCTAACCTTGCTTCATATGACTTGTTCTCGAAACCAGGCAACATCCTGGTAAATCTCCTCTGCACCCTGTCCATAGCTTGCACACCCTTCCTATAATGAGGTGACCAGAATTGAACAAAATACTCTAAGTGTGGTCTCACCAGAGATTTGTAGAGTTGCAACATGACCTCTCTACTCTTGAACTCAATACCCCTGTTAATGAAGCCTGCATTCCATAGGCCTTCATAACTACCCTATCAACCTGCACAGTGACCTTGAGGGATGTATTGATTTGAACCCCAAGGTCCCTTTGTTCATCCACACTCTTAAGTAACTGACCATTAATCCTGTACTCAGTCTTCTGGTTTGTCCTTCCAAAATGCATCACCTCACACTTATCCGGATTAAACTTCATCTGCCATTTTTCTGCCCAACTCTGCAGCCTGTCTATATCCTCTTGTAACCTTCGACAACCTGCAGCTCCATCCACAACTCCTCCAATCTTCATGTCATCCTCAAACATACTCACACATCCTTCCCCCTCTACATCCAGGTCATTTATAAAAATCACAAATAACAGGGGTCCCAGGACAGATCCCCACGGCACTCCACTAGTCACCGACCTCCAGGCAGAATACTTTCCTTCCACAACTATCCTCTGCTTTCTTCCTTTAAGCCATTTTTTAAATCCAAACTGCCAATGTTCCACTTATCCCATGCCTCATGACTTTCTGGATGAGTCTCTCGTGAGGGACCTTGTCAAATGCCTTGCTAAAGTCCATGTAGACCACATCCACTGCCCTACCCTCATCAATTTCTTTTGTTACCTCTTCAAAAAACTCAATCAGGCTCGGGAGGCACGATCTTCCCTTCACAAAGCCATGTTGACTATCCATGAGTAGACTGTACTTCTCCAAATGCTCGTAGATCCTATCCTTAAGAATCCTTTCCAGTAGTTTGCAGACTACCGACATAAGACTCACTGGTCTATAGTTCCCAGGTTTCTCCCTATTACCTTTTTTAAACAAGGGAACTACATTTGCCATTCTCCAGTTCTCCGGCACTTCCCCTGTAGCCAAGGAGGATTCAAAGATCATAGCTAATGCTCCAGCGATCTCTTCTCTCAATTCCCACAACAACCTGGAGTGTATCATATCCGGCCCTGGGGATTTATCAATCTTGTTGTTTTTAAGAAGATCCAGCACTTCTTCTTCCGTAATCTCCACATTGTCCAGCACACAGGCGTGCTCTATTTCGACCTCACCCTGATCAAGATCCTTTTCACTTGTGAATACTGAAGCAAAGTATTCAATTAGGACTTCCCCAACCTTCTCCGCCTCCAGGCACATGTTGCCCTCTTTATCCTTTAGCGGTCGCACCTTCGTTGTCGTCATCCTCTTGTTCTTCACATATGCATAGAGCGACTTGGGGTTCTCCTTAATCCTACATGTCAAGGTCTTCTCATGCCCCTTTTGAGCTCTCCTAAGTCCTTTCTTTAGCTCCTTCCTGGCTACCCTATATTTCTCATGAGCCCCTCCTACTTCCTACATCATCCAATCCTGCCCTTCCTCCAACCAAATTTCAGTAACAGCCACAACGTCGTAGTTCCACGTACTAATCCTTGCTGTAAGTTCATCCTCCTTGTTTACTCCTCTAACTTTGGAATTCCCTATCACTACTGCACAGATCGCTTCTTCCCCCTTCTCTTCTGAGCTTCAGTGCCAGAGACCCAGTCACTGCGGCTTTGCTCTGGAAGGTCATTCCCACCAAGAGTATTCAAAGCAGTATACTTGTTATTGAGGGGAATGGCCATAGGGGGACTCTGCACTGGCTCCCCATTTGTCTCCCCTCTCCTGGCAGTGACTCAGGTACCTGCCTCCTGCAACTCAGGGGTGACTACGTCCCAGTAGCTCCCATCTCCTATCTCTTCAATTTCCTGTATGAACCAAATGCTTTACAGCTGCAGCTCTAGACTTTTAACACTTTCTCTAAGGAACTGCAGCTCAGTGCACCTGGAGCAGATGTGGTTATCCAGGAGGCTGGAGACCTCCCAGAACTCCCACATCTCATGCAAAAAACACAACAGAGCCCCTGGCGTCATTCTCACTGCTCTAACTGTGTAATGAAAGATGAAGAATGAAGAAGAAACTTACAAGATTCGTACGTTGCCCAATCCTGTTCTCACTGAAGCGTGATGAGTCAAAACCTCCCCAGTCTATCACTTGACCACTTTGCTCCGCTTGTCCTTGCCTTATTTTTACTTGCCAATTGCTGATGGATTGCTCTTTGATCGGGCCACTGGAAAACATGGAAAGCCTGCGAATCCTCCTTTTCAAAATCTTACTCACTGCCCTGTGAGCTGCCTCCTCTCTCACAATTCAATTGGGCTGCCAGAAAAATGCTGAAAACCCACAAACACTCCTTTTTTAAATCTCACTCACGGACCTGTGAATTGCTTCCCCTCTTTCTCCTGATTTGTTTGGAAGCAGTGATCCAAACATACTAACATGCTGGGTCATTTCTCCTGCTGCTGCTTGGGAAAGAGCAGGAAGATAGGAATGATTGGTGGGGACAGATGAAGGGACCAGGGAGTCATGAAAGGGATAGTGCTGAAAAAGGAAGAGAATGTGTGGAAGAGTATATGTGGCTGGTGGAATCCTATTGGAGCTGATAAGAAATCACAAGGGGTGATTTGTTGAGTTAGGATTTTGGTAGGGTGGAAGGTGAAGATTAGAAGAACTCTGCTGTTGCTCAGCCTTGGAGGAGAAGGAATGCAGGACATAGACAAAATGCACTCAAGGACAATGTCAAGGTTAGAGGGGAAGTGACAGTTCAAGGTCACCACAGAGGTATCTATGAGGAATTTCTCATTGTCAAAGGCAATGTAACAGACATAGACAAACTGAGAGAATTGAATGGACTCCCTGCAGGAGGTAGGATGGGAGGAAGTATGGTCAAGAATGAGAGGCCTCTGGCCTTGCAATGGATGTCAATAGCCAAACGGTTCCCTGAGATGGAGAAGCAGAGAACCAAAAAAGGAGAAGACTCAGAGATTGATCAAGTGAAGATGAGATTAAGGTGGAATCTGGCAGCAAAAGTGATGGTTCTTCAATTCTGCGTGAGGCCAGGAAGCAGCTTCAATGCAGTTGTCAATGTACCAGAGACAGGATTGAGGGAGTGATTGAGGAAGGACTGAAGGATGCGTTGTTGACCATGTCCCACAGAAAGAAGTGGTAATTCAGGCCTGTTGCTATACCTTTGATCTGAAGAGCGTGAATGGAGTTGATGAAGTTTATCAATGTGAGGACAAACTTAGCCAGGTTTTTGTACGCATAAACTCAAAGTTTACAGTTCAAAATATATTTATTATCAAAGTACGTGTACTTTATACACACTTGAGATTCGTCTCTTTACAGGGGCCACAAAACAAAGGAACCCAAGAGAACCCATTAAAACAAAAGAAAACCATCAAACACACAGTGTGCAATTCCTGCAAACAATAAAAGCAAGCAAACATCATTCCAAACTGAAGTTTACAGAGCCAGGCATCACTGTGTCAAATCCAGAAGTCCAGCAGTTTCAGGCCACAGCCTCAATCTAGCACAGAAACGAGCAAACCCTGTGGAGCAGCAATCCGAAGGGTATCATCCCTCGCTTCCGACATCAACACTGTGACTACTTAAATCTAGCCCGTCACTTAAATCATCCAAACTTCAGGTCATTCCTCGCTCTCTGCCTCTTCAAACATCCTCGGGCTTAGCTACTTCGATTTGGCCAGCACTTGAACTTTCCAATTCAACTCGGCTCTTAAATCGATCAAACCTCAGACCTTTCCTTGACCAACTCACCTTGGTTCCGCTGCATCGAATTGTCTCCAGGTCCACTCCAGCAGCTCCGGTCCAGATGTGCTACAACTGCCCTGCCTCTCCAGGACCTGTAAGCATTACAGGTCATACAGGTGATTCCGCTCAAAAATCCATCAGGAAATTCCCAGGCCACTGTTTGCAGTGATCATTTATCATAAAAAGTGTGAATAGCAAAGTATTTAGCTACTTTATTTGTACCACCTTAAACCAGAAGCTTGCTCCCGGATCACAGAAGCATTGTTTTGCTGGACATTCTTTGCATACCAAGGCAAACATTCTCTTAATCACTCCTTTGGGCTGGGAATCATGCAGTTAATTATTGTGCCTTCATTATTGCCCTTTCTAAGAATGCATCACTCAGCACCATCCAGGACTCTGGAAGGTGCAAGTCACCAATGGCACAGATGTAGCCGTACCCAAAGGAGACGAGCAATCTGTGCCATCTGACTTCACAATTTACAATGGATAGAAAGCGATAATGAAAGTGGATCTAAATTCTAATTTGCACATAATTTACATCTAAATGGACCAGATTTCAACACTGGACAGTCAATTAAACACCAATCAATTCTGGGTTTATATTATTTTGTTTCTCTGATGAGTTTTCCTGTCGTCATTTGTGTACTCAGTTTTACTCTCCATGAAGCCTATTAAATGGTTTTCAAATGTCTGATAAAATATTGCCAATTTTCGACTGAACTCTGATAAATAATGGCCCTAGATAACCAGAGATTGACTCATTTAAAAACTAATGATAGTGAAAAGTGATTAGCTGTCTTTTAAGGTTCTCTGGACAGAGAGAGCAGGACCACATCACAACTCAGCCCACCCCGCACCCACAGAACATAGAGCATAGAATTGCACAGGAGCAGCACCTTCAGCCCACAATGTTGTGCTGAACTAATTAAATTAGTAACCTACTGGCCAACTAAACCAATCTCTTCTGCCTACACAATGTCCATATCCCTCCAATTTCCTCAATTCATGTACCTATCTAAACTTCCCTTCAATGTCAAAGGTTCAAAAGGCTCAAAGGTTAATTTTATCGTCAAAGTATACATGTAGAATGCAATACAACTCTGATATTTACCTTCTCCAGGTAGCCATGAATTACAACAAAAAACATGGAAGATGTTGGAAGAAAATACCTCAAAGACACCCGAACAGAAAAGAAAAAGAAACAAAAACTTGCCAACGCCAAACCTCCTAACCCATACTTCGCACAAAAAACTAACAGATCACACACCAGGAAAGCAGCAGCTAGAACATCAAGAATCCCAAGCCCCCAACCCTCTCCCTTGCAAAAATCAGTGACAATAACATCAGAACCTTGACCCCCTACCCCACAGAAAAAGAATATCCATAAATGTACCTGCCTCTAGTACCAGCCCAGGTAGTGCATACCAGTCACCCACCACTCACTGTGTAAAGAAACTTACCCTCACTTTTCCTTTGAATTTACTTCTTCTCACCTTTAATGCATGTCCTCTAGTATTAGACATTTTGACCCTTGGAAAAAATACTGTCTACTATAACTGTGCCTCTCATAATCTCTCATAAACTTACATCACATCTTCCATCAGTCTCTGCCAATCCAGAGAAAACAGCCTAAGTTTGTCCAACCTTATATTACAGTGCATGCCCTCTAATCCAGGTTACACCCTAGTAAACCTCTTCTGCACCATCTCCAAGGCTATGTCATCCTTCTCACAATGGGGTTACCAGAACAGGAAGCATAAATTGGGAACAGATGTTCTCAGGGAAATGTATGGAAAAAGTGTGGCAAATGTTCAGGGGATATTTGCGTGGAGTTCTCCATAGGTACATTCCAATGAGTCAGGGAAAGGGTGGTAGGGTACAGGAACCGTGGTGTACAAAGGCTGTTGTAAATCTAGTTAAGAAGAAAAGAAGAGCTTACAAAAGGTTCAAAAGGCTAAGTAATGATAGAGATCTTGAAGATTATAAGGCTAGCAGGAAGGAGCTTAAGAAAGAAACTAGGAGAGCTAGAAGGGGCCATGAGAAGGCCTTGGCGGGCAGGATTAAGGAAAACCCCAAGGCATGTGAAGAGCAAAGAGATAAGATGTGAGAGAACAGGACCAATCAAGTGTGACAATGGAAAAGTGTGCATGGAACCAGAGGAAATAGCAGAGGTACTTAATGACTACTTTACATCAGTATTCACTATGGTAAAGGATCTTGGTGATTGTAGGGGTGACTTACAGTGGACTGAAAAGCTTGAGCATGTAGATATTAAGAAAGAGGATGTGCTGGAGGTTTTGGACAGCATCAAGTTGGTCACTGGGACCGGATGAGATGTACTCCAGGCTACTGTGGGAGGCAAGGGAGGAGATTGATGAGTCTCTGGCTATGATCTTTGCATCATCAATGAGGATGGGAGAGGTTCTGGAGGATTAGAGGGTTGCGGAGGGTGTTCCATTATTCAAGAAAGGGAGTAGAGGTAGCCCAGGAAATTATAGACCAGTGAGTCTTACTTCAGTGGTTGGTAACTTGATGGAGAAGATCCTGA
This sequence comes from Hemitrygon akajei, assembly GCF_048418815.1. NCBI lineage: Eukaryota > Metazoa > Chordata > Chondrichthyes > Myliobatiformes > Dasyatidae > Hemitrygon > Hemitrygon akajei. The sequence goes on from NC_133155.1 coordinate 28,243,173, forward strand.
GAGGCAGGATTTATGAACATTTGGAGAGGCATAATATCATGGCTTTGTGAAATACAGGTCATGCCTTACGAGCCTGATTGAATTTTTTGAGGATGTGACTAAACACATTGATGAAGGTAGAGCCATAGATGTAGTGTATATGGATTTTAGCAAGGCATTTGATAAGGTACCCCATGCAAGAGTTATTCAGAAAGTAAGGAGGCATGGGATCCAAGGGGGCATTGCTTTGTGGATCCAGAATTGGCTTGTCCACAGAAGGCAAAGAGTGGTTGTAGATGGGTCATATTCTGCATAGAAGTCGGTCACCAGTGGTGTGCCTCAGGGATCTGTTCTGGGACCTTTACTCTTTGTGATTTTTATAAATGACCTGGATGAGGAAGTGGAAGGATGAGTTAGTAAGTTTGCTGATGACACAAAGGTTGGGGATGTTCTGGATAGTGTGGAGGGCTGTCAGAGGTTACAGGGGGACATTGATAGGATGCAAAACTAGGCTGAGAAGTGGCAGATGGAGTTCAACACAGATAAGTGTGAGGTGGTTCATTTTGGTGGGTCAAATACGATGACAGGATATGGTATTGATGGTAAGACTCTTGGCAGTGAGGAGGATCAGAGAGATCTTGGGGTCTGAGTCCATAGGACACTCAAAGCTGCCACAGATTGACTCTGTGGTTAAGAAAGCATATGGTGAATTGGCCTTCATCAATCATGGGATTGAGTTTAGGAGCCGAGAGGTAATATTGCAGCTATATAGGACCCTGGTCAGACCCCACTTGAGTACTGTGCTCAGTACCGGTCACCTCACTATAGGAAGGATGTGGAAACCATAGGAAGGGTGCAGAGGAGATTTACAAGGATGTTGCCTGGTTTGGGGAGCATGTCTTATGAGAATAGGATGAGTGAACTTGGCCTTTTTTCCTTGGAGCGGCGGAGGATGAGAAGTGACCTGATAGAGCTGTATAAGATGATGAAAGGCATTGATCATGTCCATAATCAGAGGCTAGCATGAGAGGGCACAGTTTTAAGGTGCTTGGAAGCAGGTACAGAGGAGATGTCAGGGGAAAGTTTTTTACTCAGAGAGTGGTGTGTGCATGGAATGGGCTGCTGGCAAAGGTGTGGAGGCGGATACAATAGGGTCTTTTAAGAGACTCCTGGACAGGTATATGGAGCTCAGAAAAATAGAGGGCTATGGGTAACCCTTGGTAATTTCTAAGGTAAGGACATGTTCCGCACAGCTTTGTGTCTTGCCCTTAATCTCATTACATTTGACCTACCAACGTGAAACACTTCACATTTGTCTGGGTTAAACTCATCTGCTATTTCTCCACCTAGATCTGCAACTGATCTATATCCCGCTGTATTATTTGCCAGTCTTCTATGCTATCCACAACACCATCAATTTTCATGCCATCTGCAATCTTACTAACCTGCCAATCTACGTTTTCATTCAGGTCATTTATATGCATCATAAACAGCAGAGGTCCTAGTACAGATTCCTGCGGAACACCAGCAATACAGATCTTCAACCAGAATAAGTCCATTTGACCACTACCCTTTGACTGCTATGGGTAAGCAAGTTCAGAATCCAAACGGCTAATTCACCTTGGATCCCAAGCCTCTTAATCTTCTGGATGAACCTCCCATAAGGGACCTTGTCAAATGCTAAACTAAAATCCATGTAGACAACATCCGCACCTCTTCGCCTTGTCAAAAAACTCAAGACACAAGCTGCCCTGCAGAAAACCATGCTGGCACTCTTTATTCAGTCCATGATTTTCCAAATGCTCATAAATACTTTCCCTAAGAATTTTTTCCTATAACTTCCCAATGGTGATGTGAGTCTCTCCAATCTATAGTTTCTGGGATTTTTCCTGGTTCCCATCTTGAATAAGGGAACAACATTATTGCTGCTACTATCTAGTCCTCCAGAACTTCATCTGTGGCTAGAGAGGACATGTAGACATTGGTCAAGGCCCCCAAAATCTCTTTTCTTGTCTCTCTCAATAACCTGAGGTTTATCCCATCAGGCACTGGGGCCTTATCCACCTTAATGCTCTTTAAGATTCCCAACACTACCTCCTCCTATACCTCAAAATAAGCATGTCAATATGTTCTGCAATGTTCTCCCCATCTTCCACAGGCTCCTTGGTAAATACTGATGTAAGGTACTCATTTAGGACCTCACCCACATCCACCACTTCCAAACAGATGATTTCCGCCCCCTCTTTACCCTTGAGTGGTCCTACTGTCTGACTATTATCTCCTTTCTCTTGATGTATATATAGGATGACTTAGGAAGTTATTTAATCTTACTTGTCATGCTCCCTCCTTGCTTCCCTAATACCCTTCTTGAGTTCTTTTCACCAATGGTGTATGCTGCCATCACAGAGTGTTTCCATGATTTCTTTGCTCTGAGGTGATGCTTAATCCTCTTCTTAGAACTTGTTGGAGATAGAGAGATTCCTATCAAATTCCACCATGACCTTTAGACACAGAGGCAATAAGGATTGCCCATTGTGTTGACTCGTGGCTGAGTCTAACCAAAAGTAACTGGTCATGCACGTAAATGTCTAACGTGTGGTGGGTCCCTTTTCAGGGTATAAGACCAACATTGTGCTCATATCTACTCGGCCTTGAGAAGTTGGGGGTGAGCAGATAAAGAACTCATGATTGGAGGGAGGAGGAGAATTCAGAGTGGAAGAAAGGAGTCAACATGCACTGGTCAGCATTTCTAGATGAACCCCTGTGTTTGAGAATTAGTGAGACTGAAATTCAAGGTCTTGTGTTTTGTGGGTCCCATCATCGGTGAGTCCGGAGTTTGAAGCTTGTGATTGGTGTGTCCTGGGATTGGTGCTGAAAATCAAGGTCCAAGGGCTAAATCGTAAGTCTGGAATTCGAGGCCCGTTGGCTGGAGTCGGGTCTGCAAATCTCTGTGAGTCCACTGGGGCAGTCGAAGCCTGGTGTCTGTAGGCCCGAGTCCATGTCTGCTGGAGGCTGAGGACTGGAGGCCCGTCCTGGGGCTGAAGGACTAGGGTGTGTGGATGGGAGAGAGTAGTGAGGTTTATTTTTGCTGTTGTTGTTGTTTGTTGCTTGTTGTGTTCTGTTGTGCCCAGATTGGAGGCATTCTGACCACGTCTGCAGTCACCCTTTATGGAGGGACTGGTTTTGTGAGGCTGCTCTTCACATATGCAGACAAAAAGGTGTTTCCGATATTCTGAGATTTAGATGATTATTGAACTGAACTTTATATTGGTTTCCTTCAGTTTTATGTTGCTTTCTTTCTTGTGGCCGATTGGTGGGTGATTCGTTAATTTGTTCATATGCAAGAGGGGGAAATTGGGTGTTTGGTGCTACTGTTGTTGTCCTTTTCTACAAGTGAAGGAGTAGAGAAGTGTAATTTTCGCAGTTCTTTACTGCGAGTGAGGGGGTCAGGGAATGTTATTGTTGCAGTTCTTTACTGCGAGTGAGGGGGTTAGGGAATGTTATTCAGTTTTTTTCTACAAGTGAAGGAGTCAAAGACTGTTACTGTCGCTGTTTTTTTTTGCTGTGGGTGAGGTGAGTGTTTTGAGGTCAGCGGGTTTTGTGCCTTTTCTGTTTTATGCTGATGGGGGGAAGTTGATTTCTTTCTTTAATCGACACCCAAGATCTTTCTGTGTTTAATGGCTATCTGGAGTAAACAAATATCATGCATAAGTGCATACTTTGACAATAAAATGAACCTTTGAACCTTTGACAAATAAACTTGAATCTTGGACTCCTCATGCACCTAACATGAGAGACCTCTCCAGCTCCTTTGTAGACTGAAGCACTGTTTCAAAATGGTGGCTGAATGGAATTTGTCAAAGTGCTGTCACATTCTCTTTAATCAAAGTTCAAAATGAAGTTATTATCGAAGTACATACTGTATACATCACCATATAATACTCTGAGTTTCGTTTCCTTGTGGGCATTCACAGTAAATACAAAGAAGCACAACAGAATCAATGAAAAACCACACACAACCAAGACGGATGGTTAACCAAAATGAAAAGGACAACAAACTGTGCAAATACAACAAAGGTAATACTATTATTATTATTATTATTATCATCATCATGTATTGGATGAGACGACAGCATTGGCTTCTGGCAACAGGAGGCAGAGTTTGGAGAACTTGTCAGATGGTGTGTAACTCAACCCCATAGACTCGGAGGAGAGGTGAGGAGCTTGGGCTCAGTTTTGGACTCTGGGGGATGGTCTTGGATACTAGGACACAAGGTGCAGGGAGAGGACATCAACTGGTGTAAAATTAGCCATGTCCACCCCACCCCCCCCAGTGCAGAAACAAATCCAGACATATTAGTACCCAAATAAAACATGAAATTCCACAAGAGCTAGAAAGAAACCAACCTAAGTACCACAACAGTACTACACAAGAAAATAATGAAGATGAAACCCATCAAATCACTGAGGAAAATACAATTATTTCAACAGTTTCACAATTGAGCTTTAACAGCAACAACACAGTTCCAGAGCCTCCGCAGAATGCTGATGGTGAAGCTGAACTTAAAGAATTCTCAGCAATACTATGTTACCACAACATTTAGGAAAACTTGAAACATTTGAAGAACTACACCCACTAACATTAACGGCAGTGCAGTGCAATGGCTCCAAAATAGAGTCAATCATTAATAGAAACTCAAAACTGAATAATGAAATGAGAACACCAAAATGGCAGAAGTGATTAAAAAAACAAAATCAAAACCTTAAGAGTAGAAATAGTCCAACTAATGGAGTATAAAAAGGGTAACCCGAGCAAGGAAGTTAAGAGAAAAGCTAAGGAAATATAAGGTCAATACAAGATATGATCAGCCTAACAAAGCACTAAAACAAAAGCCTAGTGCATACAAAGCCAGACTATATAGATACGTGAAATGCACCAGATTAAGAAAGCAGAAAGATCAGTTCAGAAACAATGATATAGAACATTGAAACTAAATTCATTGCACCAAATTGTCACCAACCCTAGCATAGAATTACCAACAAACATAGGGGTAATGAACTTTTGGTCAAATATCTGGTCAAACAGGGTGATGCCCTTTCGAGAAACAAACTGGATTAAGGAGAAAAAAGAATGCACACACACATGATTGAATAAATACAATGGATATGCTGAGAGAGGTTATAAAAAATACAGACAACTGGAAAGGTACTGGCAGCGATAATATTCATAATTATTGGTATAAAAATTTACTTGCCTTCATCTGTACCTATTAATGCATATCAAAAATTTTCTTAATAATATTGAAAATGGTTGGATTTTTGACATAAGGTAAAACATACCTTTTACCCAAAGGGGAAATCACAAAAGATCAATTAAAATATTATCTTATTACTTGTTTACAAGCTATATACAAAATATATAACATTATGTATCTTGTAATTAATGACCACTCACTTAGATAACCACAAGACACAGAAGAGTAGAGAGGATGCCATAAAGGCATGAAAGGAAGTAAAGAGCAGACTCTGTAATTCTAAATCAAACTCTGTGGAAAAGCAGAAATCTTTCATGTTGCTGTATTGACTACCAAAAGGCGTGTCACTCTGTCCCACGCTCCTGGTTATCAGAAGTTCTTAATATATATACATAAACTGCACCCAACACTTGTGAAATTCCTTCAACATCTGATAAAACATTTGCAGATTGTAATCACCTTATCCATTAAACACCAAAACGGAACAACCACCATTACCAAAATAAACCAAGGCGTTTTCCATGGCAACTCTCTATGTTTACCATGGTTCTGTCTAGCTTTAAACCTGCTCTCTAATTTATTGAATTGGACAAAAATTGGGTATCAATTCAGAAACAACAAAATGAGCTATACCTTCTTCTTTGGCTGTCCATCGATTTTCGATGATGACTGAGGTCTGGGCAAGGTTGTATGGAAGACTGGCAGTTGCCCATGCTGCAAGTCTCCTCTCTACACCACCGATGTTTTCCAAGGGAAGGGAATTAGGACCCATACAGCTTGGCACCGGTGTCATTGCAGAGCAAGGCGTGGTTAAGTGCCTTGCTCAAGGACACAACACGCTGCCTCAGCTAAGGCTTGAGTTAGCAACTTTCAGATAACTAGACCGACACCTTAACCACTTGGCCACAGGTTACACACCTTAACACCTTAACACACCTTCTATACATGAAATTATATGCTCCATCAGTAAAGCTAATGCAATTAATTCAAATAGTAGAAGTATTTTCAAAAGATGCAAACATGAACTTTGAACTGGATAAATTCATAACATTAAACACAAAGAAAGGTGCAATAGGGTTAATAGAATACAAAACAGCAACAGGGTACAATACAACAGATGGATGAATATGAAACATATAAGTATCTGGGATATCAACAAGCAATGAAAATAGATCATAGTGCGATAAAGGAAAAGCTTTAGAACAACTTACTTAATTGATGTAGCCAATCCAAACATACATAGCTTATAGAAATCAGTAAGTGAAAAACACCATAAATATGCTGAATTAAAAGAGGAAATTGAAAGACTTTGGAACCTGAAGAGGGTATACATTGCCCCGATGGTAATATCTACAACTGTTATTATTCCAAAGGCATGACACGATAGTGTTACGTATCCCGTAACTGGATCACTTACCAGCAAAGATAGAGAGGTCCGCTGAAGTCTGATGGTACCATTTTTAAATGTTTTTATTTATAAAGGGGCACAAAAGTAAGGTTAATACCAACATTCAGATAACATACGTCGTCACTACTCAATCTAAAGCGCAGGTATAGTAATAATCAATAAGAAATAAGCTCTATCGTTGTCTAGGGGTAATGTATATATTGTCCGATGTATATCTAAAAGTCTCTTGCGGTCACTGCAGTTCCACCAGCTGCTGTCTTTTGGGGTGTCGTGGTGGTGCACTTTGTTGGAGATAGAGAGATAGAGATTGAATTGGACAGTTACCCGGCGGGTTTTTCCAACCTTTATGAGTTCGATCCGTCTGAGTCTCGTTGGGGAATGGCCGATCACTTGTGGCCTCTCCTGTAGCTAAGCCGTTCTTCCGTGGTGAGGTCGCCAATCCCAGGCAAGGAAAAGACACACACAAACCCCCCCATCGGCTATCGCTATTAAACGCTGTCACAGGATTTCTAGCGTGTCTTCTGGTGCGTCTGGGGGGGCCGTCTTTACAACCCCTCTTTTATCTGAACTCACGGGGTCTCAGATGTCAATCAGGTTGGGATGATGCAATCTCTCTCCGTCTCTCCACCCACGTTGCCCTGAGGGTATACACGTAGTACAGTTCCCAATTCACAAAGGTGTCTCCACGAGACAATGACCACAGTCGCCAGCTTTTGCCTCGCCGTGAAACGAGGGACACCGCACGTATCTTTCTCTTCTCTTGGGTCATTGACCCCCCCTTCACTAGGGCTCTTGCGATTCTCACAAAGGAGGGGGCTGGGGTCATAACAATAGCATTAAACATCCAGGGCTACACATCAATATCTATGCAAATCTTCAGAAAACCACAACACTAAATACCATCAGAATAGTCCGAAAGTTCCTAGCAATTGAGAAATGAGTATGCTTGTCTATGCCTGCACCTCAGGTTTTACCAGCTGAGGAAAAGAATAAATAATAATTATTAATAAATGAAAGCAATTGATATTGAGAACACAAGTTGCAGAGTCCTTAAAGTTGAGTCTATTGTTTGTGATATCAGTTTAGTGTTGGGGAGAGGGAAATTATCCCTTCTAGATCAAGAGCCTGATGGTTGAGGGGTAATAACTGTTCCATGAACCTGGTGGAGTGGAACATGAGGTTCCTGTACCTCCTTTCTAATGGCAGAAATGAGAACAGAGCATGGCCTAGATGGTCCTTGATGATAGATACTTCTTTCCTGTGATAGCGCACCTTGTGCAGTAAATGTGCTTTAGTATACATTAAAACTGTGTGGGTATTCAGAATATTGCGTTTAAAACTTCTAAAAAATGAACAACTCATTTTATCTTCCCTGGGGAAAAAAAATAAAGTTCAACAGAGAAAACAGGATCCTTTGAAGCAACATAAGCTATTTCCAAAATGTAAGAGATTCTCGGCAGAACAGCCAGAAACACTGAACGTAAGAGAATAGCAAAAGCAGATCAAAATTTTGAACAAGGTACAAGGCAAAAAAAAAGAATTTGTCTGGGGAAAATTGAAAGTGACCCTGGTATACACAGGCATTGTGCTAATATTCTTATTTGGGCGTGCAATTCTCATTTTCCTTTATCTCCAACGCCCTTTCAGGTTTCTGGTCACTGTTTCCTGGACCATTTAGGCAAACCTCCTGTCATTTTGACCACTGCTATGGGTGTATTTTAAAGCATAGTTTTGGGAAAAGCTTGCAGATAGTTCTCCTTTCTAGAATACCTAGCTTCTGTGTAGGGAGCTCAGAGCCAAGAAAGTATACATGCCACTCTGTCAGTGCTTCTGCTAAATAAAGAACTTTGTTCATCTGATTCCTCCAGTATCTTAAAGGATGATATTGATATACAGCCTGAAATACCTCTTAGTTTTCAGTTCCATCACTGTGTAGTTAAAAAAGCCTTTGATTTGTTTAAAGAAGGTTATGTTCTTTATCAGCGAAGCAAATATTATCCGTGTGATCTGACACTCTGGCTAAGTACTGTATATTGTGACTGGGAAGTAGGGAGAATAATGTTATATCATGATTACTGTATTCTTTTTGTGTGACCTGTGACCTATCAAATAATTTTTTTTTGAACAACAGTAGCTCACTTGCAATAAGAGCCTGACTAATATTTGAAGTATTGCACTGGAGAGGCAGATGGGTATAGCTAGTATAGCTGCTCACTCACAACTCCAGTGACCAGGATTGAAACTGACCTCCGCTGCTGTCTGTGTGGAGTTTGCATGCTCTTCTTATGATCATGTGGGTTTCTTCCAAGGGCTCCGGTTTCCTCCCAGGTCCCAAAGATTTGTTAGTTAGTAGGTTAATTAGCTGGTGTAAATTGCCTCCAATGTGTTAAGGATGTGGCAAAATATGAAAAGGTTGGATAGATAAGATGGAAGGATAAAGTGGTGGTAAATAATTGTTTGAGTATCAGTGCAGACTCCATGAACTGAAAAGCCTGTTTTTATGCGGTCTGACTGTTAGTTCTCAGCCGAAAGCATTCTAGTTCTATGTTGCTCTCAAGAGTTCAGATCCTTCTTAAGAATTTTCCCAGTGTACAAATTCATGAGTAAGCATCAAGAAACAACCTGGAACATTTGGTTTGACTATAGCCAGAATGAAAGAAACTTTCTAAAATACATTGTCACAAGATTTTTTTTTGGTTGCTGGCTTTAAACAGCCGTGGACACATAGGTTACAACCGCACTGTTACCCATCAAGTAACTGTACTTCAAATAATCCAAATCTATTCTGATATCTTACGTGTAAATATGAAAATTGAATTGCGTTGTAAAAGAATTTAACCCAAAGATATTACAATCTCTCTTTCATTCAGAATAACACATAGCATTTCCCGTTCAGATGGATTGAAGAGGGGTTTTGATGACAACCAGTCCCACCTGGGAGATCTTGCATTTGGAAATCATTCAGAGAGATGTGAAATAGATATTGGTGCAATTTAATTCTGTCTGGGAATAAACTACATACATCCCTAAATGCCATTTCTTCTTACCAGGTTAGACAAGATGTCAATTACAGATTTTCTGATTCACTTAGACATCTTGATGTGTCTAACAGATGGCATTCAATTTAAACATCAGAAAGTTACAATCTGCCTAACAGTCAGCTGTGTATAATATTATTGACTATGAAATCATTATGAAAAAGATTGCACTATTCCACTGATAACTTGGTGACATTTTTTAGGAATATCTACTTATATTATAGAATGGGGCAGCACGGAGCATAGTGGTTAGCACATCGCTTTACCAGCGACCCAGATTCAACTCCCCCTCTGTCTGTAAGGTGATTGTATGCTCTCCCCCTGACTACGTGGCTTTCCTCTGGGCACTCTGGTTTCCTCTCACAGTCCAACGATGTACCAATTGGTAGCTTAATTGCTCTTTATTAATTGTCCCTGTGATTAGGCTAGGGTTAAATCGGGTGTTGCTGGGCAACGCAACTCAAAGAGCCAGAAGAACCAACTCCATGCTGTATCTCAATAGAAGAAAATAATGGTCTGCTAGTCACCAGTGATCACTGCTCCCCACACCTTAAATCTACTCTTACTTTAAGCAACAGCCTGTTACGTATCGGAGTGAATGGAGGTTTACCAGGTTAATGGGAAACAAAAAGTATAAGTGACCGTTCTCTGGTTGGGAAGATGTAAGGAGTAGTGTGCCATAGGGATCGGTTCTGGGCCTTAGCTTTGTACATACCATGTAAATATTGGATGAAGTGACCAAGAGTATTTCTGCTTCATTTGATGGCGACTCAAAAATAGTTAGGAAAATATGTTGAGAACTAGGCACAGGAGGCGATAGGAGGGTATAAGTACAAGAAGGTCTGTGGATGCTGCAAACACACACAAAATGCTGCAGCAACTCAGTAGGTCAGGCCACATCCATGGACATGAATAAACAGCCGACATTTCAGTGCCGAGACCCTTCTTCAGGACTGAAAAGGAAGGGGACGACACCAGAATAAAATGTCAGGGGGTGGGGAAGAAGGATAGCTAGAAGGTGATAGGTGAAGCCAGGTATTTTGGAAAGATAAAGGACTGGAGAAGAAAGAGTCTGATAGGAGAGGAGAATGAGTCATAGGAGAAAAGGAAGGAGGAAGGGACAGACAGATGAGAAGAGGTAAAAGGCCAGAGCGGGGAATAAAAGAAGAGGGGAGGGGGATTTTTTACTGGAAGGAGAAATTGATATTCATGCCATCAGATTGGAGACTATATAATGTGCTTCTCCTCCACCTTGAGTGTGGGCTCATCTTGGCACAAGAGGCGGCCATGGACTGATGTGTCAGAATGGGAATGGGAATCAGAATTAAAACGTTTGGCCAGCGAGAAGTTCCATTTTTGCTGGATGGAACGGAGGTGATCGACGGAGCAGTCCCCCAGTTTATGATGGGTCTCACCAATGAGGAGGAGGCTGCATCAGGAGCACTGGACACCAGATAAGAGAGTATAGGTAGGAGAAGCAGAATGCCAATGCAAGTCAGTTATAAGGATGGGACATGTAAAATTGTACAACTTGCAGTGTTACCAGTGTCTTACATAATTTCATGAAAACCTCTCAACTCCTATGCTTAGTATGCTAGAAATAGTCCAGAATGTTACCTGGACTTGAGGGCCCGAGTTACAAGGGGAGATTGCATTGATTAGGGCTTTATTCTCTGGAATATAGGGAATTGAAGGGTGACCAGAAGGAGATATATAAAAATCATGAGGGGCATAGACAAAGTGCAGACGTGTAATCTTTTTATCCTGCTGAGAGTGCGGTAAAAACAAGTGGACATATGTTTAAGATTACAGGTGAGAAATTTAAAAGGGACATCAGTGATAGCCTCTTCACAGAAAGAGGGATGCATATTTGGGATGAGCTGCCAGAAATGGCGGTTGAGGCAAGCCATTGACAGCACTTAAAAGTCATCGAGATAAGTACATAAATAGGAAAGGTTTGGAAGGCTATGCAAGAAGATGGGGCTAGCCTGCTGGATCACACAGTGCACATGGGTAAATTGGGTCAAAGATCCTGTTTCCATGCTCTATGACACTATGACACAATGATTTTGGGTCAACGTATTTTATTCTGTAATACATACACAGCATGTCACCATAGAGTCCTACGCTAAGATTCATTTTCTTGCAGCATTCACAGTAGAGCAAAGAACTACAGTGGAATCAATGAAAAAATACACTCGAATAAAGACTGGCAATGTTATGCAAGTTACCTAAGGTGCATTTTATTAGAATGTGGAGAACTCTTTGTTTAGTGATTAACTGGATGACACTAAATTCTTTTCCTTACACTTCTATCAGATAAGGTCAGTTGATGGTACGTTCACTATTGATCAAAATGTTACAAGGTTCAAAGCTCCACCAAGAAGAGGGCAGTGCTATATCACTACATATTGCAGATTTGCACTCTTTTTATGTGTTAATCCTTACATACTGTTCGGGCCAAATTTGACCCATTTTGACATTTGACAGCAGTAAAAACACCCCAAGTGCCATCTTTTTAGCTGAAATTTGATGACTTCCTAAAATGCGCAAAAATGAAAATATTTAAAAATTTTATACTTCTGTACAGGTGCTACAAATTTTTGTACATTGAGGCTGTTCCGGGTCAATTTTGACCCGTATCTATTGAAATGGATTTCAGATCTCTGAAACATTAATTAAGGATTAATCACCCATTTATTAATGTCAGATAGGCTATTTATACATTCTAAGTAGATCTGTGGTTCAAAATTTGGTATAGACACTTGTTATGAGGGGATTCTTGGGCCAGGTCAAAATTGACCCGGACTATACCATGAAGGTATAGAATATGATCGGTGTTTAAGGGTTAAATGAACATAAAATCATTGTATGCACGTTCAAAGAAATGCCTGTATCCGGTTGAAATTCTGGCTGTTGGGAATTTGGACTGGGCACAATGTACCAAAGTGTGGGTGAGGTATCCCAGCATCATCCTTGTATCTGATGACATCATCGAGAGGCATAATGATCATTTCTTAATCATAACTGAAATTAAACTTATGACCTGCAGAGTCTACTCACTATAAACATGCCCTTCGTATCAGGTGCCCGTCCATTTGTACATTGAAGTAGAACAAAAAGAGGAAGCAGAAGCGGAATGCAAAGTAGAATGTTACAGTTTTAGAGAAAGTTCAGTGCAGATAGACAAAGAAGTTGCAAGGACCAGGAGGTGGTGGACTGAGAGATCAAGAATTCATCTTTATTGATATGGAGCCATTCAAGACCTTTACAACAGTGGGATAGAAGATGTCTTTGAGCTCAGAGATATGTGTACTCAGGGTTTTGTATCTTATGCCAAGGAGAAATTAGATGGGGACAGGAGTCATGGGAAGAAGGGAGAATGGATGAGAGGAGTTTCTTTATTAAGCTGGCTACCTACCTGAGCCAGCAGAAGTATAGACAGAGACAATGAAGGGGAGGCTGCTTTGTGTGATGGACTGGGCTGTGTTCACAACTCTGCAATTTAATGCTATTTAAGGCAGAGCAGTTGTTTGTATCTCAATTGCTTTCTAATAAACTGGGAAGAACTGGTAAAGGGTGTAAAGTGGATTCTTCCCTTTTCTTCTGTGGATTTGGTGGCCCTCTGATAAACCTTTGATGCTGGAAGGTCTTGTGAGATTCTTGTTTCTCCCTAAAGGTCAATTAGACCAAGCTGTTGCTTGCCTTTCTTTTGGTTCAGAGAGATGCATATGATGTTGTCTTAGTAGAACAGTATAATCATACAGTGACTTCAGCAACATTCCACTTCCAGCCAACACCAACACAAATGCATAAAATGGGCATTCATTGTGCAAACATGCAAACAACACTGAATACTTTTTTGCAAATTAAGTCATTTGTATGCTTAATGTCATGATCAGACCAGATGGTGGGATGGAGACTGGGAATATAAAAGATAAAATTGCAAGACTGGAACAAGAGCAGATTATTAATTACAAGCTGAAGGTCTCCTGGTCCTCTGCTGTTCCAAGTGTTCAGATAGCCATGAATGTGGCTTTAGATTAGAGAACAAGTTGATCAACCAGCATCAAGAAACAGCCAGCATAATAATAAATATCATATGAAACTATTTGAATACAGAATGTTTCTCTTGTTTCAGGTGTGACAGTTTCCTGGGATAGATTAGATGGCTCCTCTGTAGAGAGAGTTAAGGGCATCGAGTTCCAGGGAGTTCACATCAGGTGCGACCTCACCTGGTCCCTTAATATCGCCTTGCTGAACAAGAAGGCACAGGGGCATCTCCATTTGCTCAGGAGATTGAGGCAAGCAATGATCCCCCTTTCCCCCCACCTCCTTTGAAAGAGCGTCCTGACAAGTTACATCTCCAGCTGGTACAGGAGGACCCGAGCACTGGACTGGAAATCCCTGCAAAGTACGAGAATGGCTGACAGCATCATAGGGGACAACCACCCATTGGGGATATTTATCAGGAACTCTGCGTGTGCAGGGCCCTTAGTATTATTAAGGATCCCACCCATCCATCCAGCATCCTTTTTGACTTTCTGCCATCAGGCAGGAGACTCCGATGTATAAAAATAAGAACGGTTGGGGTGAGAAACAGTTTCTTCCCTCAGACCATTAGGCTTCTGAACTCTGCCACATTGCATTCGAATGCCACCAGTTAATCTGTTCTAAACCTTACAATATTTAATTTATGCACTCTAGTTTATTTATGCATAATTCATCTATAGATTTTATGCTTACTTTCATAAATTTTTGTGTGCTAGGTGTACTACTGTGCTTTACACCCTGGTTCAGAGAAACGTTGCCTCGTTTGATGGTGTACATGTATGTAGTTAAATGGCAATAAAGTTGACGATATTGCGAGTGTGACAGTGAGGGAGAGAATGCCCATTATAATGGGGAGAGTGACTTCACAAAAGGTTTGGCACCTGGTTAAATGCACACATCCAATCGTTGTCTGAAGTCTGTTGGAAGCCTCACGTGAACAGCTGCTATCTGGCTCACCACTGACATCAGAATCAGAATCAGGCTTATTATCAAGGAAACACGAGGAAATCTGCAGATGCTGAAAGTTCAAGCAACACACACAAAATGCTGGTGGAACGCAGCAGGCCGGGCAGAATCTATAGGGAGAAGCGCTGTCGACGTTTCGGGCCGAGACCCTTCGTCAGGACTAACTGAAAGTAAGAGATTTGAAAGTAGGAGGGGAAATGTGAAATGATAGGAGAAGACTGGAGGGGGTGGGGTGAAGCTGAGAGCCAGAAAGGTGATTGGCAAAAGGGATACAGAGCTGGAGAAGGGAAAGGATCATGGGACAGGAGGCCTAGGGAGAAAGAAAGGGGGAGGGGAGCACCAGAGGGAGATGGAGAACAGGCAGGGTGATGGGCAGAGACAGAGAGAAAAAAAAGAGGAGGGGGAGAAAAGCTAATTATATCAGGGATGGGGTAAGAAGGGGAGAAGGGGCATTAAATGAAGTTAGAGAAGTCAATGCTCATGCCATCAGGTATAAGGTGTTGTTCCTCCAATGTGAGTGGGGCTTCATCTTGACAGTAGAGGAGGCCATGGATTGACATATCAGAATGGGAATGGGACGTGGAATTAAAATGTGTGGCCACTGGGAGATCCTGCTTTCGTTCTCCATCTCCCTCTGGTACTCCCCTCCCCCTTGCTTTCTCCCTAGGCCTCCTGTCCCATGATCCTTTCCCTTCTCCAGCTCTGTATCCCTTTTGCCAATCACCTTTCTGGCTCTCAGCTTCACCCCACCCCCTCCGGTCTTCTCCTATCATTTAGCATTTCCCGCTCCCCCTCCTACTTTCAAATCTCTTACTATCTTTCCTTTCAGTTAGTCCTGCTGAAGGGTCTCGGCCTGAAACGTCGACAGTGCTTCTCCCTATAGGTGCTGCCTGGACTGCTGCATTCCACCAGCATTTTGCGTGTGTTATTATCAAGGACATATGTCCTGAAACTTGTTAACTAAGCAGCAGCAGGATAATGCAATACATGATAATATAGAAAGAAAAAAACAAATAAGTAAATCAATTACAGTAAGTATATATATATATGTATATTAAATAGATTAAAATAGTGCAAAATAGAAATAATATATTTAAAATAGTGTTCATGGGTTAAATATCTGTTTAGGAACTGGATGGCAGAATGGAAGAAGCTGTTCCTGAATCACTGAGTGTGTGCCCTCAGGCTTCTGTTCCTCTTTCCTGATGGTAACAGTGAGAAGAAGACATGTCCTGGGATGGGGACCCTTAATAATGGATGCCTTCTTTCTGAGGCACCACTCCTTGAAGATGTCTTGGATACGACAGAGGCTAGTCCCAAGATGGAGCTGACAAATTTTACAACTTTCTGTAGCTTCTTTCGATCCTGTGCAGTAGCCTTCCCACCCCCTCCTCCCCCCCCCCCCCCCCACCCCTATGCCAGGCAGTGATACAGCCTGTCAGAATGCTCTTCACGGTACTTCTATAGAAGTTTTTGAGTATTTTAGGTGACAAACCAAATCTCTGCAAACTCCTAATGAAATGTAGCCACTGAATGCCTTCCTTATAGCTGCATTTATATGTTTGGACCAGGTTAGATCCTCAGAGAGCTTGACACCCAGGAACTTGAATTTGCTCACTCTCTCCATTTCTGATCCCTCTGTAAGGATTAGTTCATGTTCCCTCGTCTTACCCTTCCTGAAGTCCACAATCAGCACTTTGGTCTTACTGACATTGAGTGCAAAATTGTTGCTGTGACACCACTCAACTAGCTGGTACTTTTATCTTGCTCCTGTACACCCTCTCATCCCCAACTGAGAATCTACCAACAATGCTTGTATCATTGGCATATTTATTAATGGCATTTGAGCTATACCTAGCCACACAGTCATGGCTATAGAGGGAATAGAGCAGTGGGCTAAGCACACACCCCTGAGGTGCGCCAGTGTTGATCATCAGAGAGGATGAGATATTACCAATCCACTCAGATTGGGGTCTTCTGGTTAGGAAGTCAAAGATCCAATTGCAGAGCGACGTACAGAGGCCCAGGTTCTGCAACTTATTGATCAAGACTGTAAGAATGATGGTGTTAAATGCTGAGCTATAGTCAACAAACAGCATTCTGACATAGGAGGTGTGTATTGCCCAGGTGATGTAAGGCCATGGAAAGAGCCATTGAGATTGCATCTGCCATACAACAATTGTGGCGATAGGCAAATTGCAATGGGTCCAGGTCCTTGCTGAGGCAGGAGTTAATTCTAGTCACAACCAACCTGTCAAAGCATTTCATCACTGTAGATGTAAGTGTGAATGGGCGATAGTCATTAAGGCAGCTCACACTGCTCTTCTTAGGCACTGGTTTGATTGTTGCCTTTGTGAAGCAGGTTCAAATTTCCAACCATAGCAATGAGAGATTGAAAATGTCCTGAATGCACCCACCAGTTCATTGGCACAGGTTTTCAGAGCCTTAACAGGTCCTCCATTGGGGTGTGCCACCTTGCAAGGGTTCACTCGCCTGGAAGGCAGTCTGACATCAGCGTCTGAGACAGAGATCACAGGGTCACAGTGTGCATCAGGGAGTTTCACACCTGTTGTTATATGCTCCCTTTAAAATGGGTGTAGAAGGCATTGAGCTCATCTGGTAACAAAGCATCACTCTTATTCACGGTGTTGGGTTTCGCTTCGTCGGGTCCTGCCAGATTTGATGTGCATGCGATGTCGCCTCCATCTTTCTCAGAATTGTTTCTTCACTCTTGAAATAGCCCTCTGCAAGTCATACCTAGTTATCTTGTACAGACCTGGGTCACTGGACTTAAATACATCAGATCTAGCCCTCAGCAGATGACAAACCTCCTGGTTCATCCATGGCTTTTGATTTGAGAATGTAGAGCAAGATTTCACAGGCACACACTCATCCACACAGGTTTTAATGAAGTTGCTAACTGCAGCATATTCAGCCAGATTCGAAGATGAATCACTGAATACAGCCCAGTCCACCAATTCAAAGCAGTCCTGTAGGCGCTCCTGTACTTCCCTTGTCCATACCTTCTTGGTCTTCACTACTAGTGCTACAGTCTTCAGTCTCTGCCTGTACTCAGGGAATAGAAATACAGCCAGGTGATCAGACTTTCCAAAGTGTGGGTGTGGAATAGCACGGTAGCCATTCTTGATGGTGCTGTAACAGTGGTCCGGTGTATTGTTTGCTCTAATACTAGAAGTGATTTGTTGATGGCAATTAATTAGTGACTTTTTCTAGTTGGCTTGGTTAAAATCCCCCAAAATGATGGTGAAGGCATCAGGGTGTGCAGGGACACACATAGAAAACCATGAAAGTGCGGTTGTTTCATGATAGCTACAAACTGAACATAATGTAGATACTTAATGAACATAATTATGAATGTAATATCCTTTTACCAACCTGTTAAGAGTTGAAAACTGGCACCTGTTCCTCTGGCACAAAAGATAATTATCATTCAATGTTGCAAATATTTTTTAATAGATGTGAAACTGGCAATTATAAAGCTCTTGCACTTTTTATATTCAGTTCACCATCATTTACTATGAATCTAGTTTCTCCATTTCCTTTTACCCTTGTGGCCCTTGGTGTCCTGTTTCTATACTTTACTTCCTGCAATCTGGTGGCAAAAATCTTATTTTTGTGAATCAAAGTCTGGGGATGCCTCGGATATTATACTAGGCTGAAGGTTATCAAAGATTGCAACAGCATTTAGGTCATCTGAGAAAGTGGGCGGGTGGAATTTAACTTGGACAAGTGTGGAGTGATGCATTTTGGGTAGGATTACACAGTGCTCTGGGGGCTACAGTTGACAGAGAAGCCTGGGGCACGGGAACATGCAGTAATTCCCTGAAATTGGTGACGGAGACACCTTAACACACTCGCCTTCATTGGTGCAAGCATTTAGTACAGGACTTGAGATGCCAAGTTTCAGTGATATACAGTAAGATATCGTCGAGACTGCACTTTGAGTATTGTGTGTAGTTCTGATTGCTACTCATCAGAAGGATGCGATTAAGCTAGAGAGGGTGAAGACAAGGACGTAAGTTGGCAATTTGATATATTGGCTGATTATTGTCACATGTACCAAGTGAAAACCTGTTTTGCATACCACTCATACAGATCCATTCATTACAATAGTGTATTGAGGTAGTACGAGGTAAACCAATAAAATAATGCACAGAAAGTGTTGTAGTTCCGCAGAAATTGTACTGCAGGTAGACATTAACGTACAATGCAAAATAGACTGAGGTCAGAAGCCATCTTATTGTACTAGGGAATGGTTCAATGGTATTATAATAATGGGATAGAAGCTGTCCTTGAACCTGGTGCTATGTGCTTTCAGGCTTTTGTATCTTTTGCCTGATGGAGGTGAGTCAAGAAGAGACAATGACAGGAGGCTGGGGCGTTTTTATTCTGCAGACTTCTTTACTGAGGCGACAATGAGAATAGACAGAGTCCACAGAGGGGAGGCTGGCCTCCATAACGTTTTCAACCGTCGCCACAACTCGGCACTTCTTGCTGTTGTGGATTGCAAGCTTGCTATAGTGTAGCGATAAAAATTGGGAGGTGTCAACGGACACATGCCAAATTTCTTTATCCTCCTGAGGATGTAGAGGTGTTAGTGTGCTTTCTTGGCTGTGACATCATTGTTGATGGTGGGCCAGACTACTGGTGGTGTTCACTCGAGGAACTTGATGCTTTCAACCCACTCGACCCCAGCTCTTAATGTAAACAAGAGCATATGTAGCACCCCTCCTTTCTGAAGCTGATGACCAGCTCTTTTGTTTTGCTGACATTGAGGCAAAGGTTGTTGCCGGAGCTGGAGAGCTTGAACTATAAGTAAAGACTGAATAGATAATCTGGGGTAGTGTAGTGGTCAGCACAACACTTTACAGTGCAGGCAACCCAGGTTCAATTCCCGCTACTGTCTATAAGAAATTTCTACATTCTCCCCATGACCACTCTCTCAGTCCAAAGGTGTGGGGAGGAAACATGGTAGGTTAATTGTCCCGTGATTAGGCTAGATTAAATTGGGGGATTGCTGGGTGGTGTGGCTGGATGGGCAGGAAGGCAAAGTAAGTAAGGAAGTAAATAAATAGATATCTAGATAGATAGAAGGTTTACAAAATCACATGGATGGTCACAAGGCTTTTGTCAGGCTAGGGGAGCCTGAAACTAGAGAGCATAGGGTTAAGGTGATCAAGGTGAAAGGTGAACATCTTTCAAGGGAGTGAACCCTCGCAAGACAGCAAGCCCTGATGGTGTACATGGTAAAGCACTCAAAGCCTGTGCCCAACCAACTGGTAGGACTGTTTTAAAACATCTTCAATCTCTCACTGCTCTCCCCTGCCTGCTTCAAAATTGCGACACTCATATTAGTGCCCAGAGGTGAGTTGCCTCAAATACTATTGCCTTTTTACACTCACATCTACTGTGGTAAAGTGCTTTGAGAGGTTGATCATGGCCAGAATCAACTCCTGCCTCAGCAAGAAACTGGACCAGCTGTAATTTGCTTATGGTCACAATAGGTCTATGGTGGATACAATCTCATTGGCTCTCCATGCAGCCTTGGATCACCTGGACAATAGCAATAACAGTGGAAAGAGTGAGCAGTTTCAAGTTTCTGGGTGTCAACATCTCTGAAGATCTATGCTGGGCAATTATAACAAAGTCATGACAGTGGCTATATTTCATGAGGAGTTTGAGGAGATCTGGTACATCACCAAAGACGCTTGCAAGTTTCTACAGGTGTATTGTGGAGAGCACTCTCATTAGTTGGATTTCCATCTGGTACGGAGGGGCCACTGCACAGGATCAGAAAGTTGAAAACCCCGCCAGCTCCATCATGGACATCAGCTTCCTCAGCATCGAGGACACTTTCAAAAAGGGATGCCTCAAAAAGGCTGCATCCTCAGTTTTTCAGGCAGATCATATGACATCCATCATTCAGAACCCCCATCATCCAGGATATTCCCTCTTCTCATTGCTGCCATCAAGAAGAAGATCCAGGAGCATGAAGACACACACCGAGCATTTCAGCAACAGCTTTTTCCCTTGGCCCATCAGATTTCTGAATGGACAATAACACTACCTCACTATATTTTCACTTTTTGCACTACCCATTTAATTTATTTTTTCTATATGCAGTATACTACTTATTTTATAGTTAAGTACTGTACTGCTACTGCAATTCAACAAGTTTGATGACATATGCCAGTGAGTTTAAATCTTATTCTGTAGTCTGCAAATTTCCTTCTAAATTTTTCTGCATTCAACACGCTATTATAGAGAACATTACAGTGGGATCCAACGGCCCAGGGAGAATTCAGGACTTTGCAGTGCATGTAATTAGTGCCATATATTTTGTCATAGTAAAGTACAGCACAGAAACAGGCCTCTCAGTTCATCTAGTCCATCCTGAACCATTTAAACTACTTACGCCCATTGGCCTGCACTGGAACTATAGCTCTCTACACCTCTCCTCTCCACATACCTATCCCTTTAACGTTGAAATCGAGCTCGCATGCACCACTTGCACTGGCAGCTCATCCCACACTCTCACAATCCTCTGAGTGAGTAAGTTTCCCCTCATGTTCCCCTTAAACTTTTCACCTTTCACCCTTCACCCATGACCTCTTGTAGTTCCACCTAGCCTCAGTGGAAAAGGCCTACTTGCATTTACCCTATCTATACTCCTCATAATTTTGCACACCTCTATCGTCTCCCCTCAATCTTCTACATTCCAAGGAGTAAAGTCCTAACCTATTCAGTCTCTCCTTATAGCTCAGGCCCTCCAGCCCAGCAACATCCTTGTAAATTTTCTCTGTAGTCTTTCAAACTTATTTACATCTTTCCTGCAGGTAGGTGACCAAAACTGCACACAATGCTCCAAATTAGGCCTCAGCAATGCCTTATACAACTTCAACATAACATTCCAGCTCCTGTACTCAACTTATTGATTTATGAAGGCCAATGTGCCAGAAGTTTTCTTTACGACTCTATCTACCTGTGACACCATTTTCAATGAATTATGGATCTGTATTCCGAGATCCCTTTTTTTCTACAGCACTCCCCAGGCCCTGCCACTCACTCTGTAAGCCCTACCCTGTTTGGTTATATGAGAGTGCAACGCTTGTCGCACTTGCCTGAATTATATTCCTTTGGCCATTTTCAGCCCATTTTTCCAGCTGGTTCAGAACCCACTGCAAGCTCTGATAGTCTTCCTCGCAGTCCACTACACCCCCAATCTTGGCGTCATCTTAAAGTTTGCTGATCCAGTTAACCACATTATCAGCCAGGTCATTGATGTAGATGACAAACAATGGACACAGCACCACTCCCAGCGGCAAACCATTAGGTAAAGACCTCCAGTCAGAAAGGCAACCAACTGCTACCCCTCTGAGGCTCCACTCACAAAGCCAAAGTCTAATACAATTGACTACCTCATTTTGAATGCCAAGCGACGGAACTTTCTTGACCAACCTCCAATGCGAGATATTGTTAAATGCCTT
The DNA here is from genome assembly GCF_048418815.1 of Hemitrygon akajei. Classification (NCBI taxonomy): domain Eukaryota; kingdom Metazoa; phylum Chordata; class Chondrichthyes; order Myliobatiformes; family Dasyatidae; genus Hemitrygon; species Hemitrygon akajei. Next base: position 28,265,380 of record NC_133155.1, read on the forward strand.
ACTAAAGTCCGTGTAGATAACAGCCACTGCTTTGTCTTCATCAACTTTCCTGGTAACTTCCTTGAAAAACCATAAGATCAATTAGACATGACCAACCACACAGAAACCATGACCTATCTTTTTTTTACATTTACTTTGAAACCAATGGCATTATGGTTACTAGATGCAAGGTGTTTCTACACAAACTTCTGTCACCTGCCCTGTCTCATTCCCTAATAGCAGATCAAGTATTGCACACTCTCTCGTTGGGACTTTTACATACTGATTAAGGAAACTTTTCTGAACACATTTGACAAACTCTATCCCAGCTAGTCCTTTTACAGTATGGGAATCTCTATCAGTATGTGGGGAGTTGAAATCATCCTTAATTTTTCTTGCAGTAGTCTGTGATCTTTCTTCCTCTAAATCCACCATACTGTTGAGTGGCCTATAATATAATCCCACTGTGGCAGTCATACCTTTCTTATTCCTCAGTTCAACCCACAAATCCGCAACAGATGCTTTGTCTAGTGATAAGACCTTGAGCCTTATTTTTTCAAACTTTCTTTCAATACAGTAATTTACTGGTGAATATCCCAAGCTCTTTTTCAAGGACTCTGCAACTCAAGTTCTCAGTATTGTTTATTTATTTGTTTGTCTTTTGTTTGTCTGTTTATTTGTTTACCTATTTATTGTATTTGCACTGTTTGTCTTCTTTTCCACATTGGTTGTCTGTCTTTGTGTGTATATTTTCAAGGTCAAGTCCAAGTTTAAATGTCATTCAACTATATGAGAATAGAGCCACATGAAACAGCATTCTTCCAGGGCCAAGGGCAAAATGCAGTCACACACAGTGCACAGCACATACATTATTGTCATTATTGTAGTCTAATTATGTTATCAGAGAAATGTACAGTCAGAAGCAAATGCAGCCCAACTCTTTGAGTGTCATGGCCTGTAGATTGATGGTGCGTGGGACATTGCCCTGCATCAAGCACGCAGCAGTCCTCATCGTGTGCCACTGCAGCTGCAGATGAACTTGTCTTTTGTTGTCTTTTACCAACATGCGGGGTTGTTCACCCAACCCAGAATGGACTCCAGCTCTCTCGCATACTGGCTCTGGTGTCTCCTCCCCTGGGCAGTTGCAACAAGCAGCACAGTGGCACGAGGGCCTGGTCCACACAATATACACACATACTTTGATGATCAGTTTACTTGGAACTTTGAAGACCTTCATCAGATTGTTAGATTAAAGCAGCAACAGAATGAATAATGGAAAAGGCTAACAAGGTTTTGCCATGATCTAGTGCAGGCACCTCCAGGACTTGGACTTGAATGCATCTAAAACCAATAGAATGCCTGAGTCTTTCTGCATTGGCCTTCAGGGCTGACAGCCTCTCCAGACGATGCGTAAACCTCCAATGCAAAATGCAGCTAGTAACAAATACCCAAGTGTAGAAGAAACTTGTGAATCAGACTTCTAAATTGTTTCCTGGTAATTAAGATTAGTGCCAATGCCAGTAAAAGATAATTCACTTGAGCTTGGCACGTCTGAACCTGCAACTGCACCAACAGGTAATGACAACGTTATTCATTATCCTTCCTTGGAGGGGACAATTTTGACTGTTGCTTTACAAGAAGGCTTTCATCACTGTTGGAAGATTTGCATGTGATGAAAATTACCTATACTGGGAATTCCCGAGTTCCAAACGGTACAATTCAGACATGGCATCTGTCCATAGAATATCAAAACAAAACCTGTAACACCAGCAGCTCCAGTGACAAGATCTACTTTAATGAATCCTTTGACAGCTACTTAGCAAATCCTGCTCTTCTCTTGCATCTGATTGGGAAAATGTTAGGAATTAGACAGGAAGTACAATTAAGGACAATTAAACCCGGAAATGGATTGCCACTGAACAAGAACACTAATGCTGAGCTGAGGGAAGATTCACTCTATGTCCATTGGTGCATCCTAGACATAATGTGTGATTGATGAGGACATATTTGGAGTGGAGTTAAATGCCTGTCTACACAAAACCAACTATCAAAATCTCAACCTCATGCACTTGCCTCTATATTCCTAATTGACTTCAGCAGTCCATTCCTTAGGGAGGACACTCACTAAATGATACTCACTGCTGTAATTATTGTTCAGTTCCTTTGACTGCGTGCGTACACACACACACACACACACACACACACACACACACACACACACACACACACACACACACACACACACACACACACACACACACACACACACACACACACACACACACACACACACACACACACACACACACACACACACACCTCTGTTGTAGGCTGCATAATTTTTTGAAAGAGATGGCGAACAGATGTCATATCTGTGCCAGAGCTGTCAGGAGGCACTAGAGGAGAAATGAACAGGAGGTGGCAGGGACTGGCAGCAGAACTGTCCTCCAAGAATAAAACTTCCCACTGCCAACAGAGATGTAGTAAGACATTGTGATTGTAAAAGATGTGTCAATTGAAACTAAAACTTTGAACTGTATCCAAAGTTAGTTTGATTTTCCAAAAGTATGCTTTAGAGATAAAATTTGCATTTATACAGTAGAATACAGTAGTGCAGATGGCAATATTCTCCTTTGAACACAGAGCAATAGAGCACAGTTCCAATCAATTCTGCAGATTTGGGATGCAGCACCTCCCTTTACATCTGGATCCCTGACTTCCTGCTCAGTAGACAGTGATCAGTAAGGATTGGCAGCAACATCTCTGACACAATTATCCTCTACATGATAACCTATAAGGCTATGACCATCCTTTGACTTATGACTGCATAGCCAAGTTCTGCCCTAATGCTATCGACAAGTTGGCAGCTGACACTACCATAGCGGACTGCAGGAAGGAAATAGAGAGTCTGGTAGCATGGTGTTATGAAATAACCTTTTGCTCAGTGTCAGCAAAACTAAAGAGCCTGGACAGGAAATGGGGGGAAACACATGCATATGTACGTATCAATGGGGCTGAGGTGGAGATGATTGACAGCTTTAAGTTCCTAGATGTATACATCTTCAATAGTATGTCCTGGTCCAACCATATAGATGCTGTGACCAATAAAGCCATTGTATCTTCAGAAACCTAAGGAAGTTTGGCATGTCTCCGCCGACCCTCATCAATAATTGTAGGTGCATCATAGAAAGTATCCTATCTGGACTTGGGGACCAACCTGGAGAATTGTGAACAGTTTTGGGCCCTTTATCTAAGAAATAATGTGCTGGCATTGGAGAAGGTCCAGAGGAGGTTCACAAGAACCATCCCAGGAATGAAAGTGTTAATGAATGAGGAGCATTTGATGGCCCTAGGCCTGTTCTTGCTGGAGTTTAGAAGTATGAGGGGGAATCTCATTGAAATCTGTCAAATATTTAAGGGCATGGAAAGAATGGATGTGGAAAGGATATTTTCTATACTGGGGGAGTCCAGCTCAAGAGGGCAAGGCCTCATAATAGATGGTTGTCCCTTTAGAAAAGAGATGAGGAGGCATTTCTTTAGCCAGAGAGTGGTAAATCTGTGGAATTCATTTCCCCAGATGGCTGTGGAGATCAAGTCATTGGGTATATTTAATCAGCATCAGAATCAGGTTTATTATCATTAGCATGTGACGTGAAATTTGTTAACTTAGCAGCAGCAGTTCAATGCAATACATAATCTAGCAAACAGAAAATAATAATAAATAAACAAGTAAATCAATTATGGATATTAATTAGATTTAAAAATCGTGAAAAATCAGAAATACTGTATATTTTAAAAAGTGAGATATTGTCCAAAGATTCAATGTCCATTTAGGAATTGGATGGCTGAGGGGAAGAAGCTGTTCCTGAATCGCTGAGTGTGTGCCTTCAGGCTTCTGTACCTCCCACCTGATGGCAACAATGAGAAAAGGGCATGCCCTGGGTGCTGGAGATCCTTAATAATGGACACTGCCTTTCTGAGACACCACTCCCTGAAGAAGTCCTGGGTACTTTGTAGGCTAGTACCCAAGACGGAGCTGACTAGATTTACAACCTTCTGCAGCTTCATTCGGTCCTGTGCAGTAGCCTCTCCATACCAGACAGTGATGTAGCCTGTCAGAATGCACTCCATGGTACAACTATAGAAGTTTTTGAGTGTATTTGTTGACATGCCAAAGCTCTTCAAACTCCTAATAAGGTATAGCCGCTGTCTTGCCTTCTTTATAACTACATCAATATGTTGGGACCAGGTTAGATCCTCAGAGATCTTGACATCCAGGAACTTGAAGCTGCTCACTCTCTCCACTTCTGATCCCTCTATGAGGATTGGTATGTGTTTCTTCATCTTACCCTTCCTGAAGTCCACAAGCAGCTATTTTATCTTACTGACATTGAGTGCCAGGTTGTTGCTGCGGCACCACTCCAATTGTTGGCATACCTCACTCCTGTGCACCCTGTATGCGGAGGGTGATAGGTTCTTGATTAGTAAGGATGTCAAAGGTTATGGGAAGAAAGCAGGAGAATAGGGTTGAGAGGAATAAGTCAGCCGTGATGCTGGAGTAGAGTTGATGGGAAGAATGGTCCAATTCTGCTGCTACATCCTATGGTCTTATAGATGCATCAGAGTTTGGTAAGGCAACTGCTCTGCCCAGTACCACAAGAAATCACATTCAGCTGTGAGCAAAGCCCAGTCCATTTTGAAAAACAGCCTCCTCTCCATGGATTGTGCCTACACTTCTCGTTGCCCCGGAAACACAGCCAACATAATGGAGGAGCCTTCCCACTCCAGTCTCGCTTCTTCCCCGTCTTCCATCGGACAGAAGATCCAAAAGCTGGAGCGCACATGCCGCCAGCCTCAAGGGCAGTTTCTATCCGAATTTTAAAAGACTATAGAACAGATAAAGATAAACCCTTGGGAGCTCAAGATCTTCCACGTCATGCCTTTACACTTTAATGTCCACCTGCATAACTGTAACACTATGTTCTGCATTGTGTTGTTGTTTTTTCCTCGTTCTACATCATTGTACTTATGTGTTGACATGAACTGTATTGACTGGCATGCAAAACAATTTTTTTTCACTGTATCCTGGTACACGTAACAAAGATAAGACAATTACCAATTACCAGTTACCAGTTAGATTATGTGCAGGTTCAACTATACCAATATTTGTCTTGCATAATTTTCAAGGTTTAACAGACTAAGGGCTTTTTTTTACATGATTTCAGCAGATCAGTATCCAGTAGAGAGAGGAATGAGGTCCTTAAATGTCTGGCTTTTCCCAAGAGGCAAAGTCTCAACATCATGGTGTGGTTGTAGTAGGGCTGAGACCATCATCTATGTCCTCTTTTCAAAATACATTCTGAACAGTTACCTAACAGAGAACTGTGTGATTGTTGGGCAGTTTCTGAGGCAGATATTGATGGCTGCTGGGAGTTATCAACGGTGAAAACTGCTCTCTAATCTGTCTGCAATTTACTGTTTCCCCAGTGTAAACAACTGCCCATGAGAGAACATTGCAGACTGGCACACTCCACATGACGGGATCTTGTGCCGGTGCATGCACTGGAGCTTGATACAACTAGTCCAAAGTCCAAAGAACCCTTACAGCAGCTAATATCCAATTTCACCATTGTCTCTGAGTGAACCAATCACAAATCACAGAAGATTAAAGCAGTTTTTAGGTGTGTCCTTCCCACTTCAAGATTTACCCTTTGTGAGTATACCACGATACAATTGGCTGTTCAGTGTGTCTGATGGCACCTCTCCTGTTGGTTGCCTGAGGTCATGAGCCCGTGTGCCTGGAGACCACTGTCATTGGATGAGGTAACTCACATCTCAGATATCGCCGTGCTTTGATTGAGGTCAGGGATGATCTCCTATACTGTGGAGCTTCCACAAATCCAAGACAGAGATTTTGAAAGGTATGAGCAGCAGAAAACCCCTAAAGCAGGCAGACTGACAACTGTCTGTTGAGCTGGGTTGTCTAACAGGCTGTGGGAAGTTACAACGCTGGGGAGTACAGAGATGACTGGTCGTGTTTACTAGCAAGTTGTCTCAGAACATTAGCTGCCCTTCTGATTTTATCATGTGCTCCTAGTGAAGTTCATGTTTTATATCTTGAAAGCTAAACATAATTAGACTGAGCAACTTCAAGTTCCAGGGTGTCAGTATCTCCGAGGACCTAACCTGGCCCCACATATTGATGCAGCTATAAAAAAGATAAGATACCGGCTATATTTCATTAGGAGTTTGAGGAGATTTGGTTTGTCACCTAAAACACTTGGAAATTTCTACAGACGAACTGCGTTGAGTATTCTGACAGGCTGTATCATCACCTGGTGTGTGGGGGGGGGGTGGGTTGGTGTTGGTGGAGGTGGGTATGGAGACTGCACAGGATCTAAGTACACTGCAGAGAGTTGTAAAATTAGCCAGCTCCATCACGGCCACTCGCCTCCATGGCATCCATGTCATCTTCAAGGAATGGTACCTCAGAAAAGCAGTCTCCATCATTAAGGTCCCCCAGCACCCAGAACATGTCCTTGTCTCATTGTCACCATCAGGAAGCAGGTACAGAAGCCTAAAGGCACAAGCAGTGATTCAGTAAAAACTTCTCCCCCTCTGCCATCCAATTCCTGAATGGACATTGAGCCCGTGAACACTACCTCTCTACTTTTTATTCCTGTTTTTGCATTGCTTATTCAATTAAACTATTTAATATACATATTCATATACTTACTGTAATTCACAGTTTTTTTCTATATTATCATGTATTGCATTGTACTGCTGTTGGAATGTTAACAAATTTCAAAAGAGATGCTGGTGATATTAAATCTGATTCTGATTCTGACTTTGATTTTTTTACATCTTCTTTAGCCCAAAAACACTAAACTTGTATAAAACACCTCCACTGCTGTACTAATACAGCCCATCCACCAGTGTATGACTATTTTGTTTCTAGTTGTCTCCAAACTCTGTTCCCGTGTTGGAACACATTGGGTGTAGAACCGTTCTCTTTTGTTTCTTCTGGGGCATGGTCCAACTCAGGTATGTACTATAGGCATATTGTTTTAGCAGCTAGACTACTACTTGGCTATAATGTTGCAGTGATTTGTCTAAACTAGTCACACGAATGAAAGAAAAGTGGAGGGCTATTTGGGGGAGAAGGGTTAGATTGACCTTGGAGTAAGATAAAGAGCTGGCACGACATTGTGGGCCAAAGGGTCTGTACTAACATAGAAACATAGAAAACCTACAGCACAATACAGGGCCTTCAGTCCACAAAGGTGTGCCGAACATGTCCCTACCTTAGAAATGGTTGCCACAAGAAGACACAGGTTTAAGGTGCTGGGGAGTAGGTACAGAGGAGATGTCAGGGGTAAGTTTTTTACTCAGAGAGTGGTGAGTGCGTGGAATAGGCTGCCGGCAGCTGTGGTGGAGTTCAAAGTCCATTCAGAAATTGGATGGCAGAGGGGGAGAAGTTTTTACTGAATCACTGCCTGTGTGCCTTCAGGCTTACCTATTGCCCTCTATTTTACTAAGCTCCATGTACCTATCTAAAAGCCTCTTAAAAGACCCTATCGTATCCGCCTCCACCACAGCTGCCGGCAGCCTATTCCACACACTCACCACTCTCTGAGTAAAAAACTTACCCCTGACATCTCCTCTGTACCTACTCCCCAGCACCTTAAACCTGTGTCCTCTTGTGGCAACCATTTCAGCCCTGGGAAAAAGCCTCTGACTATCCACACAATCAATGCCTCTCATCATCTTGTACACCTCTATCAGTTCACCTCTCATCCTCCTTCGCTCCAAGCAGAAAAGGCTGAGTTCACTCAACCTATTCTTGTAAGGCATGCTCACCAATCCAGGCAACATCCTTGTAAATCTCCTCTGCACTCTTTCTATGGCTTCCACATCCTTCCTGTAGTGAGGCGACCAGAACTGAGCACAGTACTCCAAGTGGAGTACTGTTCTATTTCCTTTGTTCTGAGCTGGGATAAGAGGACTATTGGGTATGTAACTGGGTAAATATGCTTCTACTAATGGATTTCTCTTTTTTGATGTTGCAATATAAGGTGTGTTTCCAAGAGGTCAGTCTTACATGGCTATGCTTCTACTGAGGTAACTTGGGCATGGTGCTACGAGTGTGGATTTCTGGCATTTGTTTCTGCCATAAAGCACGTTCCTTTGGGGCATGTTTGTTTTGGGAGACAGCATTGTTTCACTGAATTATTATGCCACTTGGATTTAGTTACACTGGGCTATTGTCCTGCAGAGATTTATGTATTGATTTATAGTTTCAGTGTAGTAAAAATAAGGTAGGGCTGAATATAATTCTATTGGAACATGGCTCCATTGAAGTACATAAATGTTTGTAAGAAGTAATTCTCCATCCTTCTGCCTGTAAAATCACATTTGTGCTAACCTCTAAATCCTTATCTGCAGTCAAAATACTTTTCCCAGATTTATGTCTCACAGACATAAACAATGGGGATTAGGATTTGCTATTGATCAGTGACTGTCAGAAAAGTGCCTTGAATTGTGTCTTTTATAAGTAGGTTCACATGAAACAGTGAACTTACTTCATGCTACTTCAAGATTGCTTTATGCTGGATGTGTCAGACAGGACGACCATCAAAACCCAGTGTCAGGTCAGCAAAGGTAGCAAGATTTAGAATCATGACTGAAATCTCTTTATGCCACATCTTAAAGCAAGGGAAGTTAATATGTTATATCTGAACACTTAGAAAAATAACCAGTGCTTTGGGAAATTCAGCATGTTGTGTGTAACTATCCTTACTGTATCAACAGTGAATTAAAGGAACCAAAATACTTCATCATCATCTTTATGTGCCATACCATATTCATGATCTTCGACCATGACGGTTCCTGTTGAATTTCTCTAAAGAAGTGGTTTGCTATTGCCTTTTTCTGGGCAGTATCTTTACAAGATGGGTGACCCCAGCTGTTAGTAATACTCTTTAGAGATTGTCTGCCTGGTGTCAGTGGTTGCGTAACCAAGGCATGTGATATGCATCAGCTGCTCATACGACCATCCACCACCTACTCCCCTGGCTTCACGTGACCCTGACTGGGGGGCTAAGCAGGTGCTACACCTTGCCCAAGGGTGACCTGCAGACTAGCAGAGAGGAGGACTGCCTTACACCTTCTTTGGTAGAGACGTACCGCCACCCTGCCACTCAGCAAAATACTTCAGTGTTGTTATTTGTTGCTGGGCATCAGGCTAAGATTAAGTTGCCCCAGCCAATCCTGATGCAAGCCACGTGAAAAAAGCATCCTGAATTCCTGGCCAATCACCATTTTGTACAAATTGCTAAGAGGCACGTGTGGTACATTTTGTTGACATCACAGATCTCTGAGATCCCTGGACTCTCTGATAGTGATCTCTACCCTCAGTGATCATTGCTCCAGTTTTGGTGTCTGTGCCTGTAGTTCCCTTGGCTAGGTGCACTGCAATTCACAACAGTACAGTGTTATCAGACAAAATTTGTCAGCAAATCATGCCATAAAAAATCATATATGCAATTAAATGCTTGACCTTAAAGAATATCTTATCAAATATTAAAAGTTAGGATTCCAGAGTTTAGAGCTTTGACAGTTCAAAGCAGGGGCATTTTGATTAACACTTTAGATCACTTGAATAAGCTTACTACAGTTTATCATTTTTGATAACGGTGTGTTATGTACACAAAAATGGATGCTTTTCTCTGTCTGTACCTACCACTGAAAGATTATATGCTGGATTCCAAAGGGGTGGGAACCCTTGTTTAAATGATTGTGGATAACAAAACATAGCTGCATCCCTCCAGGCTATGTTCATCAGAGAGGAAGATCTCTGCAATGAATGTGGAGTTCCAATCCTTTTCATTCAGTTTACAATTTTCCACCTGAATCCGTTTACAGTTTTTTAGGTAAATCATCATTAAGGACACTTGTCATCCAGGTTGTTGTGTATTTAGTATTTCAGAAATAATTGAATAATATTTCTAGTTCTGATTAAGAATTCTTTGTTGTTAACATAAATCATTATGAGTTATATGTAAAAGTACATAAATGGCATACGCCATCATGCCACCATATCATAAGTGCATGCCTTGCTAATTAAAATGGAACTAAACGTTCACGAGCTATCACTGGGGCTCCCATATTTTTCTTTTGAATAGTTCTTGGAGTTACAAAATATAATAGTGGCAAAATGTAAGTTTTAAAATGAACCCAAGTCGACTATATATCAGTGATAATAAACTTAATTCTGATTCTGATTTATTTTTGGAGACCTGCACAAAATTTTCACTTGCTCCTTCACCAATTTTGCCAACTAATAAGTCTTTTGTCTTTGTAAATACCGATTAAAACAGTTATTCAGGACCTCACCTATACCTTCTGTCTGCACGAACTGGTTGCCCACGTTGTCCCTAATGGGCCTTATTTTTTCCTTGGTGACTCTGCACAGTGCCAACAATCGCAGATCAGGGTTCAATTCTCACTGCTGTCTGTACATACATCTCATGACCACCTGGCTTCATCTGGGTGCTGTGGTTTCCTCCCACATCCCAAAGACGTAACTTAGGGTTAGAGCAAGTGTGTTGTGGGCATGCTATGATGCATGGAACACTTGCATATCGCACCCTACACAATCCTTGGACTATATTGGTCACTGTGCTAACAGCATGGTTCACTGTATGTTTCAACATACATGACAAATAAAACTAATCTCTTTTAATCTCAACATAGTTACGTTAAAAGCAAATGTCCGTGCAACATAAGAACAGAAGCAGTGTAGTCCACATGCCTACTCCATCATTCAAAAAAGTTCGCACTTATCTTTTGCCTCACTGCCTTACTACAATATCCCCTAATCCCTTAATTTCCCCAAAGATCAAAACATCTATCAATCTGTGCTTGAATATACTTAAGGACCAACTTCCCTAGTTCTATCTGGTGGAGAATTCCAAGTATCTATTTCTTTCTAGGAGCGTATTGTAGGAGGGAAAGGTTAGATTGACTTTAGAGTAGGTTAAAAGATCAACACAATATTGTGGGCTGAAGGGCCTGTACTGTGCTGTAACACTCTTTGTGCTCTATGTTTGTTCTTTGTGGAGAAATATCTGCTTATCATTGTCGGAAAAATCTAACCCATTGTTTAGAATTTGTGACTTTTAGTTCTGGACACAGATTCTAACTCCACATCTTCCACATCAAGGCATTTATTTTCATTATTATATTAAAAGAAGCAAACATAACAACCTTGCTCACTGTGAGATACTTTACATGCTTCATAGTCTCCACTCATCTATAAGCAGTTTTACTGATGGATTACCGATCTGCATATTTTGCCAAGTATGAGCTGTTGCTTCACTCTGACCTGGAAGTGCAACACACCAACAGTGAGAGCAGTTAGTTCAGCTGCTCATGTGTCCTCCAGCACTACCTGGCTCTAGATTTGTTCTCCAAAGCCAAACCTGATGCTTAGCTCCACGTTGAAATAAAGGAGCTGATTCAGTTCATAAATTCGCTATCCCATGACCCATAACACTGCACCAAAAACAAAGACTGGAGATGGTTTTATTAGAGAAGAAAAAATATAAAGCAAAAATCCCCAAGTGGAAAGTGCCGAGATTCTAACCTACAGATGATTTATGTAAACAATTCTTCAAAGGTTGCATTCCAATCTTGCCAAAAATTAAGTGATTGCATTCTAGCTCTCACAGAACTTCAGTGTGTTCTATTTGTCCTACGAAGGGGTAAAGGCCGGGAAAACAAACCCGATTGTGACAGCAGCACACGTTGCTTCTGCCTACCCTCTCAAAATATAACCCGCCTTCGCAGGTTGTTAATTTCTGTCGAGCAAGTGCACAGCAACAGCTGCCCGCCTAAACTCCAGGGACAGGCCAGCTGTTCGAAGCAGCACGTTGCTTGCTGTACATGGCAAGAATTCTGCCATGCCTTTCACTTTCTGGCTGTGAACCTCTCGACCACTGTTCTGCTCACTTAGTAAGCAGCCTCAATCCCGGTTCACGGGGGCCTGGAGAGATACTCCTGTTCAGTCCGAGTGCGGTTCACTAAGACGATGTTATGCTTTGTGACTCCAAAGCATAAAACTAATTGAAAGAAAAACAAGAGAACTCGAGGGATGTGTGTAAACTTTATTTTTAATTTTCTTCAGTGAGGTATGCAAGAATGACGTGGTGGTGTAATGATACATATTTTAACATATAACTCATAATGAACTAAGCAAACAACAAAGAATACTTAACCAATAACATACTTAAAATATTACTCAACTATTAAACACACAACAGTCCTCTCTGCTTAGCTATAAACTCAGACTCAATATATGGTAGAATGCTTCTCAACTTATATACAAACAGATACAGCGTACTATATAATGCAACTACTATCTAGACATCCACAGCATACTAAATTCTAAATTGTCCCATTCAGGTATAAAGGTTTAATTGCTGTGGAGGATTTCTTTCTGTTGTGGGACAATGTCTTTCTTGACAGGGGTGGTCACTCTGCTTGGCAGGAGAGACCTGTGGCTGTGAAACAATCTCAGGTTCTGAGGTCTCCTCCATGGTGGTTGTCAGAGTTGACTCATAGGACTGCAGGAAGTGGCTTTGACAGCTCTGAATGCCTTTCTTTGGACGTATGGGTATCCTGAAGAGGGCATGGCAAGCTGCTCGATCCCAGGCCACCAGACAAAGCTTCGAGCGAACACTTTCATTTTGACCACACCTAGATAAATGGCTTGTAACTCCTCCAACACTAGCTCTCCGCTTGGATTGTACAACAACTCTCAATCCCCACATAAGACAAACCCCGTCAAGGGCAAGTTCATTCAGATGCTGGTAAAAATGAAGGAACTGGAAATTCTGCTGCATTTTCCAACCATTTTGGATGACCATGTAGACCAGAGATAGTGTGGGGTCTTTTCCGGTTTCCCTTTGGATAAGCTCTGACGTAATAGGGAGACTTCCGAATCGCATTAGGGAGAATATGACAAGAGGAGCATCCTCTTTTATAAATTTTTCAGATCTTTCCTTTTCCAAGCACAAACAGGATGATCCATCACCATTTCCAGGATTAATTGTCTTCCTGAATTCAATTTTGTAATTGTGCTGTCCAAGAAACAGAGCCCATCTCTGCATTAGTGGTACTGATTCTGTGGATTCAAAATGGACTCCGACGGCTGGTTAACTGGTGCTTGATGATCAGTAATGAGGGTAAACTCTCTCAGATACAGCTGCTGATTGAAGGTTTTAACACCCCAAACCAGACTCAAGACCTTTCTGTCAATCTGTGCATAATTTTTCTCTGCAACTGTAAGGGAACGTGAAGCCAAGGCTATGGGGCCTTCACTTCCAACGCTCATAACAGGTGACATAATTACACCTGTACTATAAAGTGAAGCATCACAGACAAGCTTCACTGGATGCGATGGATTATAATGTGCGAGTATAGTGTCTAATCTCACCATTTTCTTTACCTTTTAGAAAGCCACCTCGCAACCAGGTTTGGTAGGAACTTGTTATAGTAATTGACAAATCCTAAAAAGGACCATGACCGTGACATGTCCTTTGACCTTGGGGCATCCACTGCTGCTTGAGTCTTCTCAGCACGCTTGTGTAAACTTTGTGCATCAACGGTGTGACCACAGTAAGTGATGGTTGGTTTAAAGAAATCACCCTGGCTGCATTGTGCTCTGTGCCCACAATCACCTAATTTTTTTCAAACTGTCTTGAGGTTTGGGAGATATTCCTTATCATCCTCACTGGTAACAATGGTATCATTCAGGTTAACACTGAGTGCCTGCAGCGGTAAGGGAACATGGTGCGAAAGCTTTGGGACGTTCACTACCATCACTCATAACATGTGACATGATGGCACCTATACCATAAAGCGAAGTATCACAGGCAAGCTTCGATGTGGATCATAATGTGTGAGTATAGTGTCTAATCACACCATTTCTTTACCTTTTAGAAAGCCACCTCACACTGCTTTTTCTATTGCCATTTCTTCCCAATCTGTAGAAGTGAGTTCAAGGGGTGGAGCACAGTCTCCAGGTTTGGTAGGAACCTGTTATAGTAACTGACAAATCCTAAAAAGGACCACAACTGTGAAACGTCCTTTGACCTTGGGGCATCCACCACTGCTTGAATTTTCTCTGCACACGTGTGCAAATCTTGGGCATCAGTTGTGTGATCACAGTAAGTGATGTTGGTTTAAAGAATTCACACTAGTTGCATTATGCCCCAAACCCCATTAATCTGCTAATCGTTTTAACACTGTCTTGAGATTTTCGAGGTGTTTCTTTTCTTCTTACTAATAACAATGATATCATCCAGGTAACACCGAGGGACTGGGCAGCCTTGCACCATTTGGCCCATAGCTTTCTGTCAGAATGCAGGTTATTTTCAGACGCTACTCCAAAAATAAGCCTATTGTAGCAATAAAGTTCTTCCTGAATGTTATGGTGACTAACACCAGACTGTTCTTCCATCTCCATTTGTGGGTAGGCCTCAGCTAAGTCCACTTTGCTGAAGTGCTTTGCTCAGAAAGTTTTGCAATGATATCCTCTATCCTGGGCGGAGGGTACCGATCTACTGTCTGTACTGGGTTAATGGTGACGTTAAAACCACCTCAGATCCTGACAGACCCATTCTTCTTGTCTACTGGAACTACTGGCATTGTCCATGGGTTCCAATCAACATTGGAAAGAATTCATTCAGCCTCTATGCAATCAAGCTCACTGGCTACTTTATCACAGAGGGTCTCAGGGACCTGATGGGCTTTTTGCTTAATATTATTTTACCCTCGTTATGTTTGAGTTTTTCAATGGCACCCTTGAAAACTGCTGTGACTTCATTCAGTATCTTTCTTGAGTTGCTTTCAGTAAGGGATGTGGCATGCAAATATTGGATGGATCTCCAATTAAGTTCTCTCAGTCAATCATGACCCCACCATGCTGGTTCACCTGTTTTTACTATATACTGTACAAGCTGAATGTGGCTTGTTGGTTATCGTATTTCACTATTATGACTCTCATTCCCACAGGAACTATCTTTTCTCCAGTATAAGTTCTTAGTTGGATATCTGCAGGCTTTATTTCAGTATCTTTGAAATGCCATTTACACTTATTTTATGGAAGAACTGAAACAGTTGAGTCAGTGTCCAGTTCCATTTTAATGAATTTGCTGTTCGCTTCTGGTGTAAACAATATTGTTGTCTATTGCTAGTTTTCACATTGTAAACCTCAAGGCTATGCAGTCTTGGATCTTATTTTCTCTTTCTTCCTCTTCTTTTTTCCTGAGAGCACGTAATGTGTTCTTCTCTGGACCAACATTTCACACAACAATGGATACCACAATAATGATCACGCACATTTAATTTTACTTCTACAATCTGTGGGAAAGGCAGAGAGATACGCTCAGTCACCACTTTATTAGGTACCTCCTAAAGCATGGGTATCTGAGTTATAGTCACCTTCCTGTCAGCCTGAACCAGTCTGGCCATTCTCTTCTGACATCTTTCATTCACAAGGTGTTTTTGCCACAAAACTGCTGCTCACTGGATGTTTTGCTTATTACACTATCCTCTGAGAACTCTACAGACTATTTTGCATGAAAATCCCAGGCGATCAACAATTTCTGAGATGTCCGAAACCACCCTGTCCGTCACCAACAATCATTCCACAGTCAAAGTCCCGTAGATTACTTATCTTCCCCATTTTGATATTTGGTTTCAACACCAACAGAACCTCTTAACTAAATGTTCCCAAGTTGGGGTCCATGGACCCTTTGGTTAATGGTGGTGGTCCATCGCATAAAAAAGTTGGGAATCATTGCTCTTAACCATGTCTGCATGCTTTTATGCATTAAGTTGCTGCCACATGATTGGCAGATTAGATATTTGTATTAATGTGCAGGTGTACATGTGTACCTAATAAAGTGGCCACTGAGTGTAATTATCAGTTTTCTGTTTCAATAGCCACTATCTTGACTTTTTTTTTACTGCGGATTAATATGGTATTCAGGGGGGACTCGAATGGAAGCTTGTTCATAATTAAACTTTCAGAATTCACAGAGTAAAATAAATTTATTTGACTTGAAACTTAATCAGCTTATAGTTTGGACTGAGTTGCAAATGTGAATGAATGATTAATCTTATGCTGTACAATCAACCCAAGGCAACACCTCTGGCTTACTACACACTCCTGGGTTCACAGAATATAGATCAAATTAATCAGCAATCTCCTTACAGTCTGTAGTGATCAATTTATGTGGGGGCACACTTCTCTCCGGATATTCTGAAGGAAACATCCACCAACACAAGGGCATGAAACATATAACATAGAAAACCTACAACACAATACAGTCCTTTCGGCCCACAAAGCTAGAACGACCTAGGTTTACCCATAGCCCTCTATTTTTCTAAGCTCCATGTATCCATCCAGGAGTCTCTTAAAGGACCCTATTGTTTCCGCCTCCACCACTGTCGCCGGCAGCCCTGTGGTGAACTAGATATACCTGTCTGACTGCTCCTGTGGCTCCTCCCACAGACCCTGCTGACTGCTCCTGTGGCTCCTCCCACAGACCCTGCTGACTGCTCCTGTGGCTCCTCCCACAGACCCTGCTGACTGCTCCTGTGGCTCCTCCCACAGACCCCTGCTGACAGCTCCTGTGGCTCCTCCCACAGACCCCTGCTGACAGCTCCTGTGGCTCCTCCCACAGACCCCTGCTGACAGCTCCTGTGGCTCCTCCCACAGACCCCTGCTGACTGCTCCTGTGGCTCCTCCCACAGACCCTGCTGACTGCTCCTGTGGCTCCTCCCACAGACCCCTGTATAAAGGCGACTGTGGGCTGCTGATCTCCCTCATTTTCCCCAGGATGTAGTGCTGTTTATTCTTCCAGTCAATAAAAGCCGATAACTCGTTTGCTAAGTCTCAGCGTGAGTTATTGATGGTGCATCAAGCCCATTCCATGCACTCACCACTCTCTACATAAAAAACTTATCCCTGACGTCTCTTCTGTACCTAGAAAGCAATGACGCTATTAGTCAACTTGAAATCACAAAGAATATCTTCCCAATCCAGCATGGCTTTCATAAAGCTATAGACAGGTATACTTAGTTGACACTAACCACACATTCCAACAGTGGTGTGCAAAAGAATGTCTCTGAAAGCATAGCACATCAAACCTTGAAGTGGATGGGCTACAGCAGCAGAAGGGCGCAAGTGTATATATAGTAGCCACTTTATTAGGTTTAGGTGGCACCTAATAAAGTGGCCCCTGGGAGTAAGGCACAGAAACAGAACATCTAGCTCTCTGAGCCAACTACCCATTCGCAATTATCCTACACTGGCCCCAATTTCTATTTGCCCCACACTCTTGTCAACTATAACCAGGTTCAGCCACTCCTCTACCCATTAGGCCCATGTTATAGGGACCAAATATTCTAGCGATGTCAGAGGAAAGTGGAGCACCTAGGAGAGTCTCACGTTACAAAATGAACATGTAAACTGCATGCAAATGGTACCAGAGGCCAGGATCAAACCAGGGTCTCCAGCAATGTCAAGCATTGGCCCTACCAACTGTACCACTGTGCTACCCATAATTCCTTGCAATTTATTTTTGGCAGGATCCTTGTCATTGAAATTAGGATATGTTCTTCTGTCTCAGTTTGCTCACAACAACAGACTGAAATACAAAGGCACTCATTCCTCTGAGAAATATTAGTAGATTGCGCAAAGTCCCATCTGTAAATTCTTAAGGCTTAAATCTCCAAACATGCAGAGAAAACAAGAGTGTCATGGTTGAAACTTCAATGAGCAATCAACAAACATTTCAGTGTGCATCAGGCTGTATATTTGCATCCCTCATTAGGACTGCAACAGCTGATGCCATTAGCTTCTCCTTCAAGGGCTTAATGCTCTTTCACTGGACAGATCAAGACAGATCAGTTCCATTAATGCTGCAGCAATCATGGTATCAAAATCAAGCTGTTGCGTATGCCAGCTTTAGCCTAGCACTGTAGCATTATGAATGCATGCTTAGTCATTTGGTATGGCCTTGCAATTAGTTTTCAAGATAATTCTCGTGCCAATATACAGGAGAGTCTTGTTTCACCATAGCCAATCATGAAATATTAATGATAAATCTTAACTTTTCAAGCAAATTGTTTTGGACTTTATCATTGCAGCCATCGCTTTCTCATAATGCATCCACCATGGCCTCGATGGACCTGGCCCTCAGGCTGAAATATGCACTCGCCAACGGTTTCACATAATGCATCTTGCATCCACAGAGCCTTGCTGCGCCAGGTCCTCAAGCTGCTCACACGGATTGTCAAGTTGATAAGAAATGTTATCAGTCCAAAGGGCATCAGGAAGTAATGAAGACCACTGTAGTTTGATAGCAGGTTCAATCCTGAAGGTTGGATAGTGACCCAGCAGATAGAACTGCTACCTCATTCTTTCACTGGCACGGATTAAGGCTTGACTTCCGCTCGAGTTTCCGCGTTCTCCGTAAGACTCTCCAGGTTTCCGTTCACATCGACAAGACATAACCACTTGATGAATTAATTGGTTCCAGTTCATATAGGAGAGTTGGTGAAGTTAATGGATACAGGATAACTATTGGACAATGGTGGGATTGCTCTGAGAATGGTTGAATGACCACTGGGTTGCTGGTCATGGCATGAGGGATGCAAACATCTCTGCCATTCTTTGATTAGAAGATGCCATAAGCCAATGTTTGAAATGTGCTCTGTGCTAGTCCCTTTGGCAAAGCAGGGTGTGGGTTGGAACTGTAATCCAAGCAGGCTAAGGGCTCCATTGAATCCCACTCACTCCTCATCAGGTGTATTTCTCTTGGAACAGAAGAGCATGTGAGGATACCTGCGAGAGGTGTAAAAAATCTCTGAGAGGTATAGGTAGGGTGAAAAGTTTAAAAAGATCCATAGTTTTAAGGAGAAAAAATCAGGGAGTTAGAGAAGTTTCAAGGAACTTTCATTTGCACTCAGATTGGTAATTGGGTTATTATTGTTGCATGTCTATTGTTGTTTCAGGTTAAGATGACGCTGGATAATTTAAATGGCAGGCGAGATTGTCAGGATCAGAGCCAAGGGTCGAGTCGGTCCTATTCGTTGGACCCAGCTCTGCGATGAACTGAGGCCGTGGCCTGCTTCGGTTGCACTCATGCCCGGTTCCATGTCTGTGAACTCACTTACATTCTCAATGATATTTGCTTACTTTATAGTTTGCACAGTTTGTTTTTTTTTCTCTTTCTGCACACTGGGTGCTTGAAGGTCTTTTTTTTATTGGGTTCTTTTTTGTTTCTTTGTTTTGTGGCTGCCTGTGAGAAGATGAATCTCAAGGTTGTTTAATGTATACACACTTTGATAACAAATGTACTTTGAACTTTGAAGGTACAGTGAAAAACTCCTTTCGGCATTCCATCTATACAGTGCATTTCAGCATATTAGTACATCAAATACAGGGGAAAAGCAATTACAATGTAGAATACAGTGTTATATTTAGAGAGAAAGTGCAATTCAGGTAGATAGAGATGTCAACAATCATACAAGAAGTCCATTCAATAGTCTTATAACTACAGGATGGAAGTTGTACTTGAACCTAGTGGTATGCGCTTTCAGGCTTTTGTGTCTTCTGCCCAGTGTCAGGGGGGTGGGGGGGGTAAGAGGCAAGAAGAGAGGATGTCTGGGGTAAGAGGAGTTTTTGATTATGTTGTAGATTGAGGCTGCACTCTGGAAAATGCTGGCTGAGAAAGTAGTGGAGGAGGAGACTCTCACAATGGTTAAAAATATCTGGGCAAACAATTGAATCTCCAGGGCTTAGAAGGCTATGTAGACCCACTGCTGAATAGAAGGGTATCACAGGGCCTTCTTCTGCTCTGTATGATTCTATGAGTTAGATGATAAACTTGATAGGTTTCAGAAGTATCTTAACAATGCTTTTTGAAGTTTGCCATCTCAGGATGGAAAATTATTGAATCTATGTATCATCATTTCTTCTGCCAGTCATTGAGAGCAAATGGATTATTCCTCCTCTGTCATCTAACATCTGTTTCTCACTCCTCCTTTATTATTTTTCATTCACTTTCAGGATATGAATATCATCACAAATACAATATTTATTGTCCATCTCTGATTGCCCTCGTGAAAGTAATAGTGGAGCTGTACCACAGCATTTCCTCTGGTGGAAATATTCCAATATGCCTTTAAGTAAGGAGTTCTAGGATTTAGACTCAGCAAAAATAAAGGACTGCCATCCATTGTCAAAAATCCTCACCACCCAGGACATACTCTCTTCTAATTACTACCAACAGATCGTGGTGTTACCATCTCCTTTTCAGTGGTAGAAGTTACGAGTTTGGAAAGTGCTCTCAGGTTAAGCTGTGTGATTAACTGAAGCATCTTCTGTAGATGGTACACAGTGCAGCAACTGTGCACTAGTGGTGAAAGGAACAAATGCTCATGGGATGCCAATCAGAAGAGCCATTTTGTTTTTAATATTTCTGAGCTTCTTGAGAGTTGTTGATACCATACTAAAGCAGTGTAGAATATTCCATTACGTGGCTGACATTCTTTCCAGATGACGGAAAGACTTGGCGAGTTACTTTCCACAGGATGCATGTTTTTGGTATTTATGAGGTTGGTCCATTTGAGTTTCTGGTCAGTGGCGACTCCTGGGACACTAATGATAGGCAGCTCAGGTTGTTAGTCTCTCTCTCTCACTCTCTCCTTGGAAACAGTCATTAACAGGAACCTTCAAGATGTGAGTGTCCCTTGCTACTATCTAACTATACCTGATTGATGTCTAGATTTTGCTGCATGCACAAATGGATTGCTTTATTCGCTGAGGCGTCCTGAATGGAATTAAGCATTGTGAGTTAATAAGAGTGCATTCCACTTCTGACCTAATGATGGAAGTAAAATCACCTGTAAGGGGATTTCTTCTTTTTCTTTGTTACTGTGTATGTAATCAAAATGGCTTCTTTGTTTTGTTAAAAGTAGGAATGCTTCTTTGTTGCGAGAGAGTGCTGGAAGCTTGTTTGGGTTAAAATTTACTGATAACGAGAATTGTATTCCTTTGTAAACCAATTGGGATTAATGTTGTTCTTTCTTCTGAGTCTGTAAGCTATTGTTGGCAGGCTTTTGGGGAGATCAGGCGAGGGGTTGAGAGAGTGAGGACGCGATGCTGTAAGCTGGGCGAGGAACGGACCCCAAGCGGGGGTCCGAGGCCAGGAGGTACTCCGAGGAGAGGAGATGAAGCTAGATGTGCTTGGTTGACCACTTCGGATAGTCCTAAGCTGCGAGTCGAGGAGTTCGGAGGGGATCGAATGGTTGCCAGAAGACTTCAGTAATTGAGCTCCAACGGTTGTGCACGAAGTGCTTTGGACTTTGATAAGTTTGGCGCTTTTTCTTTATTGTTTTTCCTTCATATATACTGTATCGTTATTAATTACTTAGTTATAGTAACCTTTATAAATTGTACTCATTTAATCGCATATGGTGTACTGTCTGTTTTTGGGCGAGGTGGGGACATCACACAGCATCCACACCAGCTGATTACCCAGTTTGGCGGGGCTGAAGGCTGCTCCCCCAGACGAGAACGAGCTGAGCGAGCCTGAGGCGACCCAGGGGGTTACACACCGATGGAGCAGCAGAAATGACTAGGCTCAGGACATTGTGCTGAGGAACGTCCGCAGTGATATCCCGGGTCTGGGATGATGGACTTCCAACAACCACCGCCATCTTCCTTTGTGTGAGAAATAGCTGCAAACACTCACGTGTTTAACCCTCATGGCCACTGACTTCAGTTTTACAGGAACACTTTGATGCTACTCTTGGTCAGACGCTGTTGCAGTGTCTAAGGCAGTCACCTTCACCGCAGCTCATCTATAAATTTCAGGTCTTTATATTTCAGGGCTGGAAATGAGTGATTCTGGCAAAACCCAGAGTAGGTTATTGATGAGCAGGTGTCTTTTCATAGCTATTGTCGATGATAGTTTCTATCACTTTGCTGACTACTGATTGATCAGTTATGAGTCAGATTTGATTTAGACTTGACATGACATCCTCAGAACATTCTTCACGTTGTTGGAACTGTACTGGGACAATTTGGTTAGAGATGCAGCTAGTTCTGGAGTACTGGTCTTCATTATCATCAATTAGAGGATATTGTACTGTCCCAGGCCTTCATTATATCCAGTGTTCTGAACCATTTTTTGAAGTGATGTGGAGTAAATCAAACAGGCTGGAAATAGTTTTTATGATGGTATGATCCAAAGATGATGCTGAGGTGGAACGCCCACTTAGTATTTCTAGCTGAACTAGGTTGTGAACACTTCCAGGCTGGAACCAAAGACATTGTAGAATGATGGCTGGCTAAGTGATGAAAGCTCTGGATTAACTGAGCAGCAGCCAAAGCTTTTCAACCCCTCTAACTTTGCCATACTGCTTAAAGGTTGTCTTGTGGCCTCTAATTTGCCTCTGTGCCAGTTTCAGTGTGCCTACACTCCTGAATCAACAGCAGTAATTGCATTTATATAGCACCTGGTAAGGTATTTTAGGATACTTTACTACAATATAGTGTTGTATCAATGCAGCTAATGCTGTTGAATCTGAGAATTTGTTGATTTTGGGACACAGAAAGGTAGGCACACTGCTTCAATAACCAAGGTTCATTCCAGATCTTTGCTGCTATCTGTGTGGAGCTTACCCATTCCTTCTGCATCCGGGTCTGCATCTGAGTGCTCCCAGAATTGTTTGCTGGCAGGCTAATTGGCCACTGCTCCTAACGTGTAGATGAGTGGGATTATCTGGAGGGAGTTGATGAGAAAGATTGAAAGTACATTTGTTATCAAAGTATGTATGCAGTATTCAACTCTGAGATCTGATTTCACACAGACAGCCATGAAACAAATAAACACCATGGAACCCGTTCAAATAAAAGCATTAAACACCCAATACGTAACAGAAGAACAAATCGTACACACAGCAAAAATTGATAGAAAATTGCGGAATGTAGAACATCAGACCACTAAGCCATTGAAACAGTCCAGGAATCTTCGGTTCAGTTCAGTTCAAACTTAGCGCTGCGTCGTTTGTTAACGGCAGGCTGCAGAGCCTGTCTTTCCTGACCAAAATCGCACAAAACTACAATAAATAAAGGAGCAACCAGAAAGCAGAAACGCATCATAACGTGAACTACAGAGTTCAATCTACAAACCATGTCAAATAGGCCTTGGCCAATACCCAAGACTCTGGCAGCGTCCAATAAGGAGAGAGAGACCGATCAAACACAGGCACCTTACTCTGGGAGCAGTGAGCAAGAGCGAGAGAGAAACTGGGGAAAATAAAAATGGGATTAGTGCGGAGGTGTGGGTTTGATGATGAGTGCAGACTCAGTGGGCTGAAGGGCTTGTATCTGTACCATATAACTTTGTTCTATACCATTCTGTACACTTCACAACTTTTCCCTTTCAGTCTACTTATGAAGATCTCATCATAATTTAATACTTCCATCTGTACTGCTTACACTGTTGCCAGTTTTACATCTATGGCAAACCTGTGATTTCTCTCCCATGTCTATATCACTCAAAACTATGGTTAATATTGTGGATCCAACACCGATCCTTGTGGAGTGCCATTTGGCACATCTCCTTACTTTGTGCATCTGCCACAGAGCCGGCTGCCCATCTCTGCTTGGTCTATTTCCTTGCCAGGATAGTAAAATGCTTCAAGTCCATGGGCATCAACTTAGAAGATGTTTATCATTGCTCTCTGGAATTCCATATTAATATTATCCACAGTGATTTCCCTGTTGAATAGGTTAGTCAACTGCTCAAAAGATTTGACTTGGTTCATTAAGAATGAACTGTCCTTTACAGATCCACGTTAACTCACATCATTGCTTAATTATAGGCTCCCCACAGCAGATGTTGGACTTCAGTCTCTCGTCCCCTACCTTCAATCTTACTCACCTTTCTGAACCAACAGACTGACAGCTCCAATTTTCCAATCTAAGTGAGAAAACTTTAGGGAAACTGGTGGAGATACTCGGGTTTGTCTCTCCACATCTCACTGTGACACTGTCTAGAGTTTTGGATCTTGAGGTGGGGACAATAGCAACATTTACAAGGTACTTGGACAGATACCAGGATGGGAAAGATTTAAAGAGATATGGGGCCAAACAGGAGCAATTTGGACGTGGTGCCTGTACAACCATGTCAAATAAATAAAGGCACACACCTAGAGAAGAAGTTAATTGATATATTCAACATATTGATATATGTTGTGGAGACAACAACAAATTAATGTGCATGCATAAGTTATCAATCGATAATTCAAGTTCAGGGGAGTTATTGTGCTAAAAGAAATACATCCGTACACTACACTTCCTCCCCATTTTGATTAATGTAACACAAAACTGAATATGTAAAACATTCAATTTCCCTTTAACAGACCATGTTCAAATAAGCATGCTTTCACAATAACAGTTCATAACTAACTTCATTATACCAAAGATTCAATCTTTTGGGTGGTGCTCAATTTCTTTCAGGATGGCGCCTCTGGACCTGTGGAGCGACATCAGGTTTGGCAGGTGTCTTGTCAAAGACAACTGTCTCTGTTGCAGGTGTCACGTTGCTGCTAGTGACATGATCATCACTGAGAGGTAAGTCTGGTGGATGCAATGCATCTGTCTTGTTGGAGGAAGTCGACTCAGGTGTGTTCTTCAGCTAAGCTTCCAGTATCTGGTCCACATGATGTCTCCACGTATGATCTCCAACATCAACTGTGTACATCAGTGATCTGGTCCTTGTAGCTATCCTCCCGGGTGTCCACTTGTCTTCTTGGTAATCACGTTTTAGGAGAAATGTCCTCCTTGTCCATCGCTTTAGTGGACTTCCTGATGGTTGGAATAAACCTTTCAGCTGGGTGGTGAGGAGCTGACCTGAAATGTTTGATGCCATTTTTCTTAATGAACAGACTGAACTCTTCTGATGTGTATTGTGGTCTGTTGTCACTTACCAGCAGTTTTGGGCTCAAGT
This sequence comes from Hemitrygon akajei, assembly GCF_048418815.1. NCBI lineage: Eukaryota > Metazoa > Chordata > Chondrichthyes > Myliobatiformes > Dasyatidae > Hemitrygon > Hemitrygon akajei. The sequence goes on from NC_133155.1 coordinate 28,290,456, forward strand.
GACTTGGCAAAATTGCAAAAATTTTATTGAGTGCCTTGCTTGCTGGCTTTTCAGGACTTACTAATTTGTGTAAGAGACTGAATGTTCCAGCATCCATTAAGCTAAGAAGCGTGCAGTCTTCCTTTACCTCACCCATATCGTTTGCATTACAATACAGTTCAACCGTCTCGATATGACTCCCAGTCCCCATTAAGCCCTATCAAATTCATCAACTTTCCTGACTAACTCTACTGTCGCATTAGCTTTGCTTTAGCTTTGCTAGTTGTGCGTCCCTTACTGTGCACTGTGCGTTGTTACTCACGCGCCCTTTTCTACTATCCGTGACAGCCGTCTAGGTCACCATACTGGTTCAGTTCACTCATTCCTCTCACTGTCTCTCCCCCTTCCCTTGAATTCTATCATCTTGTTCTGTCAGAGCAGTTGGTGATAGCCACTGACATTCAAGTTTGTACTCATCGCCAGTTTGCTGTGTCTGTATAACTACTCAGCACGCACTCGGAGAAGAAGTTAACTTGTATATTCACTTTGCAATGGGTGTGTGTAAGTTATCAGTCAGTGATTAGTGCTAAGGGGAGTCATTGCACTAAAAGAAATAGATCCATACACTAAGGACCATGAGAATCTTGCTCAGAATGGGCCACGTGGTCATTTCTTTGCATATGACTCATTTATGACTTTGTGACTCCTCCAATGAAATACTGGGAAGACTCAAGCTATTGTCAATGATTTCCACCGAAAAAAAACTTCATTTCTTAAGCATTAACTCTATCCCTTCATCTCAAGTGACACCATTCACGGACACGGTATGGTTTCCAGACATGGAGAAGTATTTCCTTCCAATTGTCGCAGCCAGCTTCTCATTTGTCAGCTTCCTCACCCATAACCTTTCTCACATCAACTGCACCCCTGCTCAGAGCCCTTGCCATTTCCTCCTGAAGGCATTTGAAGATTCTTTGTTCTTCCAACTACCCTAAAACCCTGCTGCCTGTACCTCAATGTACCTTGTCTTGTTTTCCTGTCAGCCCCATTTTTCTCACCTTGCATTCGTCCAAAAATACATTAGTTTTGCCTCAACTTCAAATCTTTCCACAACCTTCTCCAACCCTGCATCTCTCTGTAATCTCCATTTCAGATTTCGTCCACATAAGACCATAAGACATAGGAGCAGAATTAGGCCATTAGGTCAATTGAGTCCACTCCACTATTTCATCATGGCTGATCAGAGATCCCATTCATCCCCATACTTCTGCTCTCACCATATCCCCTGATGCCCCGATCAATCATGAATCTATCAACTTCTAATTTAAATATACCCACGGACTTGGCCTCAACTACAGTCTGTGGCAGAGCATTCCACAGATTAACCACTCTTCAGCTAAAAATATTACTCCTTACATTCTTGGCTGTTGCTATCACTGGTTGCTATACACTCAGCTGGCTGACCATAAGTTCTAGCATTTCCACCACAACTCTTTTTATTTCTCTCCTCATTATAACTGCTCATCACCTTAGTTTTCCATTTGTAGCTAGGGGAGAAAATCATTGTTCTACCAGTAAGTCTTTTAAATTCCCAACTGGGAATTGCCATGTTGGCGTTGCTAAGTGGAAGTGTGATTGTTGGAGTAGGTAATGGTTCTCTCAGCATGCTGAGAACTGATAAACAGTTTTTTCCCGGGAACCGCTGTGCAGCTGATTAATGCTACACCCCAGCTTATCAATGGCCTTTGAGTGTTATGGACTATTGATACAAATATGGCAATTTATTTATTTAATTTTTAAAAATAAATCCATACCATATGAATTGTAAATACACTGGACAACAATTTTTTTCAAAAGTGTTGCTTCCTCAGAATTGTTTTTTGTTTATGATAGACTGCTTGAAGATGAACACAAATGTAATTTCAGACTACTTGTATCACATTGGAATTTGGAGAAACAACAAATTAACTTTTATTGAATATAATTGTTTAATTGCATAATGGTGCTGTTGCTTTGCAATAGTTCAACTAAGTTAAAAATATTTTGTCAATGATTTTCATTTGTACTCAGTGTCTGAGGCTTCTCGCTTAAGTGTCCAAAAATATTTCGCCAGCATTGATGGATTCCAGTTGCCCTGGTATCTTTTCTCCATGACTGCAATGTCCTGGTGAAACCTTTCACCATGCTCATCACTAACAGCACCAAGATTTGCAGGGAAGAAGTCTAAATGGGAATGCTGAAAATGAATCTTTAGTGACATGTTGCATTTCATGGTTTTATATGCTTGAAGCATGCTTTCAACCAGCAGCATGTAGTTTGGTGCTCTGTAGATGCCAAGAAAAATTTCAACAACTTCCTTGAATGCCTTCCATGTGATTTTCTCCGGTCCCACTAGAATTTCTTCAAATTGCCTGTCACTGATGACCTGTTTGATTTATGGGCCAACAAAAATGCTTTCCTTAATCTTGGCATCAGTTATTCTGGGAAGCATCTGTCTCAAATATCAAAATCCTTTATAGAAATTTTTGTACCTGGTGATAGCAAATTCCATCCTTACGGTCCTGAATTCAATAATTATTACTAAAACCTGTCCTGCCATGCAGCAGCCGCGCCGCCTAAGCGTGTCCAAGCACACCTGGACAAGATAGGAAGCTTTCCAGTTTACATTGTAGGCAACATTTTAATTGATTTGAATTATGAATTGAAATAATAAACATAAGTGATTTGAAAAAATGGTGGATAATAGTGAAATTTCATTGGGATTTTCATGAGCAGTAGCCCAAAATTCATAAGATACACCTAAAAGTATTCAGGAAGTAAAATCTTTGTTGTCTAGTGATATAGACTGGAGAAGCACTGCAATCTTGCTGCATTGAGTAATGACAATGAAGTTCTATTTTATATTATTTTACAACAGGAGGGGACAAGCAGTGATTTTAGGCTTGAGGAGGGGAATGATAGTCTGCACTTTGGCAAAAATGATGAAGGTGTGGTCTATAATGTGCTTTGAGTCTTTGGATGAGCCTATATTTACAGTCTCAACCAACCTTATGTCAGCCATTCCTGAGTTTGGTGACATTTCATAATCGTCAGTCTAAGAGTTGCTGAGATTGCTAACTGATGTCAGAATCATCCAACACATCAAAGTGCAGTAAATGTAAATGTTTAATGATTGTGATGGTCAGAACTAAGTTATCCTATTATATTTTGATTGTTACAATTCCATCTTTTTTCCTAAACTATAATGCTTGTGTTCATGCAGGATGACTTTTAAGTGAACTCCTCTGAATTGAAGTCTAGGTACAGTATTCAGGAACTGACAATGAATCACTTCTTGTAATTTGCTGCTGGCAAATCCATACAAGATTTATGAAATGATTGTTGTTTTTCTTTAAACTCTTCTTCATTTATTATTCTCTTTGTCCCAAGATTATTTCCCTCTGACCCAAAACTCTATAAAAAATTCATCAGACTTTTAAACCTGCAGGTCCATTTGAAAGTGTCTCTCTGAAGGAACTATAGGCATCATTTAAAAATGCATATATCTTAAGATTTTTTCTTCACAGTTTATCCAAGATTTAATACCAGAGATGATTTAATTGGATTTAGTATAAAGTTATGGCAAAAAAGAAAACTCAATCCAAATCCTTTTGGGAACATTTTCCATATGATAACATTTTTGATTAGTTCCTGCCTTGTTTCTTAACAAATCTAACCTCAAAAGAAAAGAGGAAATTTTTCTCTTAAAATTTATCTTTCTCCACAGTCTTTATATATATATCAAAAATATATTACCTATGGCAAAAGTCCTTTTAATACTTATATTACAATGTTATGTTTTGACATAAATAAGGCAGATTGGTTATTTTGGGCAGAAATAAGAATAAAAGAGACAGAGCAGAAATTGGTTACTTGGCTCCTTCAAGTCATTCACTTTCATTCACTACTATCAAGGCCGATCTGACCAATGCCTCTGTTCCTCCTCTCTGTGCCAATTCCCTCAATTCTTACATCTTTCAAAGAAGTATCTACTTAGGCATTCTAGGAGTCATGGATAGGGTCGATAGTCAGAATCTTTCTCCCCTGTTAAGGGTATCAGAAACGAGAGACATTGGTTCAAGTTGCGGGAAAGGAGCTTTAAATGGAATCTGAGGAGCATTTTTATTAGCAACAAACTAGATACTGCTAAAACTCAGTGGATGAGATAGCATCCATGGAGAGAAATAGAGCAACATTTCAGGCTGAGACCTTTCACCTGCAGTTAGTCTTCTGCAGAAAGAATGGCTTATATATGGAACATACTGCCGGAGGAGGTTATGAAACTAGATCCAGCACTTAAGTGACATTTAAAGAGGCACTTCAATAAAAAAAGCATAGAACAATAGGGTCCTAAGAGGTTAATCTAGATGGGCAAAAAAAGTTGGCTTGGATGATGGGCCAAAAAGCTTATTCCTCTGTTGTACCGCTCCAGATTGATTTTATGTACAACCAATGATCTAGCAGTTGCAAGCCATCTGCTCTAAATTAGCCTATGCAAAACTTTGAGATTAGATAAGATGAGGCAAGATCTTCAGCAGGGGAGATTGATGGATATTTTACATAACGTAGAGGAGACCATTTATCAATCTAGAATGTAGTGATCCCATCCTGTCCAGTCAGTGACCATCTATATACAGTTCCTGAAGATCAGAATCAAAATCCTGTAATGCCTTCTGTGGCTTCTGCTGCAATGTAATCACAGACTCATAGCCTTCGTTCTTACAGAAATCGCTGCCCTTCGGACGGAGGGATTTGGGATTAACGTATGTGGTTTAGCACAAAACCCTGGGAGCACAGATGGGCACTGAGCAGCCAGGCAGCTCATATCTTGATATCCTCAGAGGCAGCTGCTCGACACTTCATTCATTTGAGCTAAAAAAGAAAGCTGACAAATAGAAATAATCTAGTGAAAGAATTAGCAGTAAAGCTAGAAATTATCTAATAATCACCATAGCAGATATGGGAATTAATCAATTATTTAATTTCATGCTTGTGCTGGGCTTAATTAAGGATTCCAATGTTGTTGTTTTTTTGAATATTTCAGTGTGTTTCAGGACCTAGTCATCGCTGCATTATTTGAATCCTTAATTAAGCCCAGCACAAGGAGGAAATGATTGATTCCAGTATCTGCAATGGTGGTTATCAGATAATTTCTACCTAGTGCCCATGGGTCTTAAACTGAGTGAACCATGTTGGTGGGTCACATTCAGGAAAGACGGGTAAGGATGGTAGATTCCTTTGACTGAAGGATGTTAGTGAATTAGATGAGTTTTTATGACTATCCAGCACCAATATGGCTGGCATTACCGTAACCAGAGCCCTGTTTATTTTGATTTAAGAAAAATTAAATTAGTTACATTCTATGGTTGCCATATTAGGATTTAAATTCTGTCCTCTGGCTTACCTCACTTGATGTGCTATGGATGTCACCACTATTTTGGAAAGGTCTTGACATGGCTGCACAAAATCGATTCAAGATTCAGGATTGTTTGTTGTCATTCTTCAGTAAATGAATGTAAAGAACAACAAAATGAGATACAGCACAGAATGGACCCTTTCAGCTCTTCAAGGGGTGATGCCGCAGCAACTCCCAACAACCTGATTTAACCCAACCTAACCTAATCATGGGATAATTTACAATGACCAATTAACCTTCCAGGTATGTTTTTGAACTGTGGGAGGAAAACGGAGCACCCAGGGAAACCCTACACATTCCATGGGGAGGATATACAGAGATTCCCCTATTTGTATTGTTAATTTGTCTCTTATTGTGAGTGCAATGTACACTGAGACAAAACACCTATAAACTTGTCTTTAGCATTATTAGCCTTCATATCCCATTTTACTCTAGGGCCTGTTCCCAGATTCATACCATTTCAACTCCCTTTCCTTATACATAATATGACCTATCCATCCTCGGCCTTCTCCACTGCTAGGGTTAGGTCAAACACAAATTAGAACAGTACCTCATATCCACCCCATTCCCCTTCCCCAGTAGTCTACAATCCATAGGTATGAATATTAAATTATCTAAGTTCATATAACCCTTACATCCTGAGTTCACCCTACCTTCCAATCCACCTCTGTTTCTTCCAATGTATTCCCTTCCCCATAATCCTCTCTTTTGCCCCTGCACAGCACATTCTGCACCACTTTCCTCCTGCTTCCATCTTCCTACTACCCACTCATTTTACCTGCTGGATCACCTCTGTCCCATCTGGTTCCATCTGCCCTTCACCCCTCTCTAATGGTTCCATTATCCCCTTCCTTACTTACAGATTCCTACACCAGGGCCTTTTGGCTCCTATCTGCCGCCCTCTTAGCTGTATCTACCTTCACCCTTCCTTCCCCCCACCCCTAGCTCCTCCACTTATCATCTGGCCTCTTGCCTCTGCAGATTGACTGGGTGGAATTTCACAGCTCTGAAATTTTTATCAGTCCATCCCAGTTAATGATATAGAGCAATCCATCTTTGTGAACTGCTTGTCCCACTCCCAACATGGAAGAGGCAAGCACATCAAGAACAGAAGCCTCTGAAACAGCCACTCACCCCCAAGCCGTCAGGCTGATCAACACCTCCACCCATTAACCCACCCTGCCAACCCCTACCACCAATACATCCACATCACCTAGCATCATATTATGTATGTACAATCAGTCTTTGTACTGTATACAACAGTTACTTGTACAATGTGTTTTTACAGTTATTGTGTTTTCTTTGTTGTGCTTCTTATGCTTATTGCATTATTTTTTATGCTACATCGGATCCAGAGAAACAACTGGAAAATAGGCTAACCTTGATGTGGTATTGCACAATAAGGAATACTCAACAATCTTGTGCACGATTGTGGGTGGAAGGGAGATAGAAATGTGATGGAATTATTCATTAACTTGGAGAGTAATATAGTAGAATCAGAAACTTGGGGAGAAAAGAAACTATGAGCACAAGAGGCATAAAGTGACAAATCATAGAGATTTGTGTCTAAGTTTAGTCTCTCTACCTGAGGAAAGTTGTCCTTGCCACAGAAGGAATGCCTCAGAGGTTTACTGGACTAGTACCTGGGAGGGTAGCACTGACATGAAGAGGAGAAATTAGGTCAGTCAAGCACACAAGAGATTCTGCAGATGCTGGAAATCTTGAGCAACACACTCAAATTGCTGAAGAAACTCAGCAGGTCAAGCAGCATCTGTGAGGGAAATAAGTAGCTAACTCTTTGGGTTGAGACCCTTGGGCTTGGCAGTTGATTTCCCGCCATAGATGCTGCCTGACTTGCAGAGTTCCTCCAGCAATGTGTAGGTCAGTTGGACGTTTATTCACTGGAGAATAAGAAATTGAAAGGGGGTCTGTTAGAAACCTTCAAGACTAACGGGGCTCAGTAGACTAGATGCAAGTAAGATGCTCCCAATGCTTGTGGAGTCCAGAATCAGGAAATAGAGCTTCAAGTACAGGGCATGCCATTTAGAACCAAGATGAGGAGAAGCGTCTTCAGCCAGATGTTGGTGACCTATGGGATTATCTATGAGGTAATGGATGCTGAGTCATTGTATTCCAGAAGGAGGCGGATATATTCCTTAATGCCACTAGGATCAAGAGGAGAAGGAATAAAGACACTGAAGTAGATGGTCATGTTGAATTTTGACACAGGCCAAATAGCCAACTCCTGTTTCTATTTCATATATTGCTATTTGTCAATGTAGCCAGAGTACTGCCCCAAAAATTCCAGATATGAGTGGGGGAGTTTGAGCGAAGATTCGCACATGCCACAACCATCGGATGTTGCTGGGAAGAGGGCTCTCAGCTTAGGTGGCATCTGTCACAAATTTCTGGAATTCAAGCTATTCCCGGCCCTTAGGAACTTTATGGTCAGGCCTTCTAATGTCAACGTCAACCTTTGGACAGTACAAGCTGGACCGTCGACACCAAAGCACAGAACACAGAGAGATGAGTGAGGGAAGGTGTCTGATATATCCCAGAGATTCACCATTCCTTAGCTAGAGAATGATGTGTTATGACCGCAGCCCCCTCCTTTGTGAGAATCACAAGAGCCCTAGTGGAGGGGGGGGGGTCAGTAGACCCAGGAAGTGGGAGAGCGACGTGCTGGATGCCTCGTTCCCCCCGGAGATGCAAAATAACGCGACATTGGCCATTGTTTCTTGGAGACACCTTTGTGGATTGGGGACTGGGCTATGTGTACACCCTCGGGCAATGTGGGCTGGAGATTGCATCATCCCACCCTGATTGACATCTACAACCCTGCAAGTCAAGATAAAAGAGGGGCTGCAGGGGGCAGTCCCCTAGCGACGCACCAGAAGGAGACACCATCGCTCATCTCTCCCGTGATAATGGGAATATTCGGAAGCCACGTGTGGTCCGTTTCCCCTGACCTGGGGAGCAGGTGGCTGATAACACTGAAAAGGACTTCGAACTAACAACGGGGAACCAACTTTCCCCATTCAACGGTTTTGCGTCCTAAAAGACTGGGCAAGTTTCTCTTATCACAAATCTCTCTCTCCCTCTCCAACCAGTGAAAACCCAGCAGTCCCCAAGGGCTAAAGCCTGCATGAACTTGAGAGACTTTTATAATTCCATCGGACAATATTTTTACCCCTAGACAAAACGATAGAGCTACTTCTTATTGATGATTATTACTATACCCGCGCTTTAGCTTGAGTATTGACAACGTATATTATCTGAATGTTTGTATTAACCTTACTTTGGTGCCCCTTTATAAATAAAAACTTTTAAAAATAGTACCATCAGACTTCAACGGGCCTCTCTATCTTTGCTAGTAAGTGACCCAGTTACGGGGTTCGTAACAGATGAATCTGTGGAGTTCATTGTCTCAGGTGGTTATGGAGGCCAAATCATTGGGTATATTCAGAAGGTGATAGATTCTTGATTAGTCAGGGCATGAAGGGGCATGGGGAGAAAATTGACATTTGGGCCTGAGAAGGAAATAAATCAGCCATGATGAAATGGCTTAATTCTGCTCCTATATCTTATGGTCCTATGATCTTATCAGGCCTTGGAGTCATGTATCAGGTCAGTATGATGTCAACTCAGGGCAGGATAACAAGGATTCATCATTCTTTTCCATAAAAAGAAAGTCTCTTGCATTTGTAAGTAGAATGAAGAGCTAATAAGATTTGACTGTTCCATTGACAAAGGACAGCAAGGATATCTTAATATCTTTGATCAAGGGTAATGAGATTGTAAACCAATTGCCTAGAACATTGTGGTAATTTATTAGATACACACTTGGAAAGGGAAATAAGCAGTAATACAAGGAAACAAAGTGATGTCATGGCTCCTCATTGAGACTGGCACAATTGTCTTTCTCCTCTTGAGGATTCTGTGAAGAAAAGCTTCTAAGTAATGCCAGTTGACATCATTGATTCTGCTGAATGTCTGGAGGAGGTAATTACTTCTTCAATTATGCTTTAGAATGCATTTCAGAAGAAAAATCTATCTTCTTATCCCAGTCAACGCACTTCTACTTCCCCTTCCACCTCATCAACCCCAGCACTAAATTGGAAGATTCTTCTCATGTCAAATTGAATCCGACAAGCGTAATAAGATATAACTAAATTCTAATATTATCCTATTCACATGTTTATAGTTGGATATGAATGAATTTTTACCATAATATCCCAGAGCCATACTATAATATTCTAAGCATATTTTTGCCATTAGTTCCTATAGATTTCACCATATACTGTATATGAATATATTTTCTGTCCTGGAAACTCACAGCTTATGGTTGAGATTTATGGTCACAATTTTTTTTTTTGTTAATATTAAAATCTACAGAACTTTGGGAATTGCAGGGTTCTGTACTGCTGTTGCTGAATAAGACTTCTAGGTGGTGGTGTAACTCCATGAGTTAAGCACCTTTTAATGAACAGTCCCATAGGAGTCGCACAAGTGTCCATTATCTTCCTTGCAAATGATATAAAAGGGAAGAGTACGAGAGAAAATCAGAGTGTAATGGAGTGACAATGTGGAGTCATATCATCGAATGTCTGCAGCATCCAGAAGGACACCAATTGTTTTCAGTAAGTGCATCAGTAGGACAAAGAAGTCCTTGTGCTTTTACTGTTTTATGTTCTCTGGCTGTCCACTCGCTCTTTGCCTCCTTATCATTTTGTACACATGTTAAATAAGCACGTCTGAGAAGTTGATTGCCTGACTGCAATGATTTTAAAAGAAGCTCAGATCTGTGAGTGAGCTGCCTTTAGACTGTATGGAGCTAACCACAGGCTGAGTCAATCTTTTAAGACCGTGAGATATAGGAGCAGAATTAGGCCATTTGGCCCGTTGAGTCTGCTCCTCCATTTCATCATGGCTGATCCATTTTCCCTCTCAGCCCCAATCTCCTGCCTTCTCCCCATATCCCTTCTTGCCCTGACCAATCAAGTCTCTATTAACCTCTGCCTTAAATATACCCAGTGACTTGGTCTCCACAGGGACTTGTGGCAACAAAGTCCACAGATTCATCACTCTCTGGCTGAAGAATTTCCTCCGCATACCCATTCTAAAAGGACACCCCTTTATTCTCAGGCTATGTCTTCTGGTGTTAGTCTCTCCCATCATAGAAACCTTCCTCTCCACATCCACTCTATCAAGGTTTTTCTACATTCGATAGGTTTCAATGAAGCCATCCCTCATTCTATTGAATTCCGGTGAATCCAGACCCACAGCCATCAAACGCTCTTCACATGTTCAATCCCAGAATCATTTTTGTGAACCTGCTTTGAACCCTCTCCAGTGTCAGCACATCCTTTCTATGATAAGGGACCCAAATCTGCTCACATTACTCCAAGTGAGGCCTTACCAGTGCTTTATAAACCCTTAACATTACATCCTTGCTTTCAATGTCAGAGTGAATACAAATCAACCTGAATCTCTCATTTACACTTGGTTCAGTCATTCTTTATGGAGAAGTCATTGATCAGAAACATTAACTCTGTTTCTCCTTCCATAGATTCAGCCTGACCTGCTCGGTATTTCTGGCATTTTCTACCTTCTTTTAGCTTTTCAGCATCTGTGGTATCTGCTTTTTAGGCAGTTCTGGATCAAGCTATTCAATATATGAATTAACTCCAATTGATCCAGCTATTCCAAACTTAACTCTCTATATATCAGCATTTGCTATTATTTCCTTTGTTTTCTCTGCCTTTGTTAAGAAGAAATGGTGCCAGCATTGTCTTTCCATTAATCAAGGGTACCTGAGTTATCACTTTTATTTTTGCAGAGAATTCCGATTTAAATCATTCAGTTGAAAAAGATGCGGATCCTGCATCATTTACAGAGATTCTTTTGCTTCAATGAAAATGCTCAAGTAGTTCCTGGGAGCTGCTCCCTCCTCACCAACATCACTCCAGTGGCAAAGTAGCATAAACCCCGCTTGTGACACCCTTCCAATGAAGTCACGATATGAACTACCCCAATTAAATACAATTATCATCAAGATAGATAAGTCAACTGAGTATCCTGAATAAATGTTCAAAGTACAAATTAATTTTATTACCAAAATACATATATGACAGCATAGACAACCCTGAGATTCATTTTCTTGTGAGCATACTCAATGAATCTATAGAATAATAACCATAACAGAATCAATGAATAATCACACAACTTGGGTATTCAGCCAGAATGCGGAAGACAACAAACTGTGCAAATACAGAAAGGACGAAATAATAATAAAAAATAAATAATCGATAATTATTGAAGACATGAGATTGTGTCCTTGAAAGTGAGTCCATTGGTGATGGAAACATTTCAATGATGGGGCAAGTGAGGGTAAGTGAAGTTATGTACACCCCTCATTAACTTTGCAAACAAGTAAACTCACAACATGTCATTCATCTTCTTCATCTTCAGATGCTACTTGATGAATCCATAAAGCAGGTTTTAAACTAGCAGAACAGCTGACTGAAAGCATTTCATCCCCAGCAATATCTCCAATTTTCCTAAATTTGGTAAAACAGGTTGAGAAATGAAAGAGATTCATGATGTTGCATATGACCAGTTTTCTTTCCAACAATATGTAAGTTCAGATGAAGAAGGCATGCACAAAATCCATCTCATCAGAAGTTTCCATCCTTCTCAACTGTGCTTACTTAATAATAAAAATAAAAAGTGTTGGAAATACTCATCAGCTCAGGAAGCATTTGTGGAGAGAGAAATATTATGGATCAATAATATTATTGGTTGTATCTTGGCACACAGTTCAAGTGCAATTTTAACAATGATTGCATAATAACTGATGCGGGTAAGCAAGTTCTTCTTCATTTGGATAATTAACTGCAAGGTTAGTTTCATACAAACTTCACATCAATTTATTTTATTTAGAGATACAGGACAGTATCAGGCTGACAAATTACATCCATGTGACCAATTAACCTACTAACCTGTATATCTTTGGAATGAGTGAGGAAAGAGGAGCAGCCAGAAGAAACCAATGTGGTCTTGTGGAGAACATAAAACACCTTACAGACAGCAGCAAAACTAAATCCGAGTCACTGGCTTTGAAATAGCATTACACTAGCTACTATTCTACCTTGCTGCCATAAATCAGTATTAATTCTATTGATATATCACCAACGTTCCTGTAGGTTTTAAAGATGTGTTGATATAATGGTTGCATTTACTGGAATGCAAACTCAATTTTAATAATAAACTTTGAAAATGTTACTTCCACACAGAAGCAAGTGATGAGGTTCTCTTTATAAAACATTAGGTCTAAAAATTAAATTAAGAACTAGTTAATGCTGAAACAGTTTGAGTCCATAATTATTTCAGGAATTTTTAATGCAGGCACATTCATGAGTGCACACATGCGTCTACACAGACATCACAGGAAAAGCCCCCCTCCCCCCACCAGTGAGCACATCTACAAGGAACACAGCAACAGGAAAGCAACCTCCATCATCAAACACCTCCAGCCCCCCATCTCCCCCACCCCTCAACAACCAGGCCATGCTCTCTTCTCACTGCTGCCATAGAGAAGGAGGTGCAGGAGCTTTAGGTCCCATACCGCCAGCTTCAGGAGCAATTATTACCCTTTAACCATCAGGATTCTGAACCAGGGTGGATAACTTTGCTCAGCTCGCCACTGAATTGATTCCATAAGCTATGGGCACACTTTCAAGGACTCTACAGGGGTATTATTTATTTACTTTTTAAAAATATTTGCATAGTTTATCTTCTTTCGCAGATTTGCTTTTTTGTCATTCTTTGTTTATGTGCAGTTTTTCATTGATGCTGTTGTATTTCTTTGTTCCGCTGCGAATGCAAGGGTAGATTGTAATGAGGTAGATTGTGAGATCATATATTCAGGATTTCAGATATGAAAGGGTGGTTCATGATAATAGCATCAGAGTAGCATGTAGTGACATACTGTGTACATACTTTGATAGTAACTTTACTTTGAACATGTGTGAGTAGATGTGATTAAACGTCAACAAGTGAATGCACACTAATATGATCGATATCTGCAATGTTGTTTCTCCCCACCATACAGTTTCATGTGCTTTGCAATTTAATTCAATAATGGGCACTCTGTCTTCGTTTCATATTGTTTTGCTTTCCAAAACACTGTTTGTCAAGTATTGTCAGATCTGTGGCTCAACAGCAAGTTTGTATAGATGCAGCATTGAAGGCATCCTATCTGGATGCATCACAACCTGGCACTGGCAACTGCTCTGCCCCAAAACACAAAAAATTGGAGAAGTACAGCCCAGTCCATTATGCAAACCAACCTCCCCTCCACTGACTCTGTCTACACGCCCCACAGCCTCCGGAAAGCAGCCAACATCACCGAGGATCTCTCGTTCTCTCTTCTCCCTCCTCCCACCAGGCAGAAGGTACAAAAGCCTGAGATCACGAGTGAACAGGCAAGACCAGGCTCTATCATGCTGTTCGCATGAACCAGCCTCTCATGTCTGAAACCCTGAACACTTCATCTCCCAGTCTGCCTCATTGCACTTTCTTTGTCTACCTACACTGCATTTTCTCTGTAGCTGTAACACAGTATTCTGCATTCTGTATTACTTTATACTACTTCACTGTGCTTATATTCAGCATGATCTGTTTTGATGGTATGCAAACCAAAGCTTTTCATACTGCATGTTGGTATATTTGACAGTAATTAACTGATACCAATAGCAACACCTTGTTTATTCTTTGGGGCTTTGTTGCATATTCCATCAAATAACGCAATGTGTTCTCTTCATTCTATATAGTGCACTAGAGGTTTATGAAGTACAACAATAAAATAACTTAACAATAGAGCTCCCCATTTATTCGAACAATACAGTATATAACACTGAAGGTGAGATCGAAGATGGCTCCCAGTGGACCAGGAGTAGTGGTGGTTTTGTAATGGGTGGTACATATCAGCCATCACTGTAGACAATGCTGTATCTTACAGTTGAATTTAAAATTGAGAATGTCATAGTGGATATGGAAATAGTCCTGTCAGGGGGAGGGTTCTTAATTCACTGTGGACGGAATATTACACAAGTTGCAAAATCTCCACTCTGAACGTGTGCGAAGGCTGGGGAAGCACCGCAGAAACTGCTCAGATTGTGCACACGTATACTGTGCATGTTTGCAAGATCATGAATACAGATTTCCCCCCCAGTTGAAACAGATCAGTATCGTACCCTGTCCAGGATTGTACCCTGTCCAGTATCGTACCCTGTCCAGTATTGTACCCTGTCCAGGATTGTACCCTGTCCAGTATCGTACCCTGTCCAGTATTGTACCCTGTCCAGTATTGTACCCTGTCCAGGATTGTACCCTGTCCAGTATCGTACCCTGTCCAGGATTGTACCCTGTCCAGTATCGTACCCTGTCCAGTATCGTACCCTGTCCAGTATTGTACCCTGTCCAGTATCGTACCCTGTCCAGGATTGTACCCTGTCCAGTATCGTACCCTGTCCAGTATCGTACCCTGTCCAGTATTGTACCCTGTCCAGTATTGTACCCTGTCCAGGATTGTACCCTGTCCAGTATTGTACCCTGTCCAGTATCGTACCCTGTCCAGGATTGTACCCTGTCCAGTATCGTACCCTGTCCAGTATCGTACCCTGTCCAGTATTGTACCCTGTCCAGTATTGTACCCTGTCCAGTATCGTACCCTGTCCAGTATCGTACCCTGTCCAGTATTGTACCCTGTCCAGGATTGTACCCTGTCCAGTATCGTACCCTGTCCAGTATTGTACCCTGTCCAGTATTGTACCCTGTCCAGGATTGTACCCTGTCCAGTATCGTACCCTGTCCAGTATTGTACCCTGTCCAGGATTGTACCCTGTCCAGGATTGTACCCTGTCCAGTATCGTACCCTGTCCAGGATTGTACCCTGTCCAGTATTGTACCCTGTCCAGTATCGTACCCTGTCCAGTATTGTACCCTGTCCAGGATTGTACCCTGTCCAGGATTGTACCCTGTCCAGTATCGTACCCTGTCCAGGATTGTACCCTGTCCAGGATTGTACCCTGTCCAGTATCGTACCCTGTCCAGTATCGTACCCTGTCCAGGATTGTACCCTGTCCAGTATTGTACCCTGTCCAGTATCGTACCCTGTCCAGTATCGTACCCTGTCCAGGATTGTACCCTGTCCAGTATTGTACCCTGTCCAGTATCGTACCCTGTCCAGGATTGTACCCTGTCCAGTATCGTACCCTGTCCAGTATCGTACCCTGTCCAGGATTGTACCCTGTCCAGTATCGTACCCTGTCCAGTATCGTACCCTGTCCAGTATCGTACCCTGTCCAGGATTGTACCCTGTCCAGTATCGTACCCTGTCCAGTATCGTACCCTGTCCAGTATCGTACCCTGTCCAGGATTGTACCCTGTCCAGGATTGTACCCTGTCCAGTATCGTACCCTGTCCAGTATCGTACCCTGTCCAGGATTGTACCCTGTCCAGGATTGTACCCTGTCCAGTATCGTACCCTGTCCAGGATTGTACCCTGTCCAGTATTGTACCCTGTCCAGTATCGTACCCTGTCCAGGATTGTACCCTGTCCAGTATCGTACCCTGTCCAGGATTGTACCCTGTCCAGGATTGTACCCTGTCCAGTATCGTACCCTGTCCAGGATTGTACCCTGTCCAGTATTGTACCCTGTCCAGTATCGTACCCTGTCCAGGATTGTACCCTGTCCAGTATCGTACCCTGTCCAGGACTGTACCTTTGTCCAGGATCACAACAGCTAACTTCCATCTGAGATCACAGCTTTGGATTTCAAAATGGGCTTGTGAGGTATGAGGATCAAAACTCAATAGTTCAATGGTTCATTTAATATAGTAGAATGCATACAATATACAACCTGAAATTCTTTATCTTCACGGACATCCACAAAATGGAAGAAAACCCCTAAAGAATGAAAGACAGGGAAAGGTTAGAGCCCCAATGCACATGAAGGCACATGTGAGAAAGAGAGAGGGGAGAAATCTTGTCTTGACACTGCACACTCTAGTCCATGCAAACAACACATTTAAAAGGTAGGAATAGCTGGGATGGGATAAACTGTTACCAGCTGTTGTGTCAAAAATAATTTGTAGATACTTGATCAACCACTAGGCTTTTCGAAAAGAAAGAATTGGAATCAGAATCAGGTTTATTATCACCGGCATGTGTCTTGAAATTTGTTAACTTAGCAGCAGCAGTTCAATGCAATACATAATACAGAAAAAACACATAATAAATAAATAAGTAAATCAATTCCAGAATATGTGTTTTGAATAGATTAAAAATAGTGCAAAGAACAGAAATATTATATGTTAAAAAAGTGAGGTAGTGTCCAAGATCCATTTAGGAATCGGATGGCAGAGAGGATCAAGCTGTTCCTGAATCACTGAGTGTGTACCTTCAGGCTTCTGTACCTCCTACCTGATGGTAACAGTGAGAAAAGGGCATGCCCTGGGTGCTGGAGGTCCTTAATAATGGACGCTACCTTTCTGAGACATCGCTCATTGAAGACATCCTGGGTACTTTGTAGGCTAGTACCCAAGATGGAGCCAAATAAATTTACAACCCTCTGCAGATTCTTCCAGTACTGTGCAGTAGCCCGCCCCCCCCCACCCCCCCATCCCCATACCAGACAATGATGCAGCCTGTCAGAATGCTCTCCACGGTACATCCGTAGAGGTTTTTGAGTGTATTTGTTGACATAGCAAACTCCTAATGAAATTGTCGCTGTCTTGCCTTCTTTATATCAATATGTTGAAACTGCTCACTCTCTCTACCTCTGATCCCTCTATGAGGATTGGTATGTTTTCCTTCGTCTTATCCTTCCTGAAGTCCAAAATCAGCTCTTTAGTCTTACTGATATTGAGTGCCAGGTTGAAGGAGGAAAGAAGTCACTGCACAGAAAGACTCAAGAACTCTCTCTAAGAATTAATGCTTCAAACAAAAGCTATATGCCTACTTGAGACAGAATTAGAATGAATGAATATTTAAACATTAATAAACTTTGATTAAAATTAACTTGCCGCTGTGCTGACTGGCCAGTATCCTTGCTATAATTTGTTTGTTAATCAGAAGAGGAAATCTCAGATTATTACTTAAATTCTTTTTGAACAAGGCAGAACCTTGGAGACAATTCAACTTTGGAGGAAGGAGCCACATTTCATGGTAAATTTGAGTCACTAGTGAACCGCTGCCAGCTTAGTCACTTTGAAAGGTGAGTTCTACTGTCATCATGAATGGCAGCCGAGTGGAAGTCACACACAACTCACACTGCTTTTCTAAAAAAAGTAGCAGGGTGAAAGTGAGCAAAGCAACTTATAAAGAATGTAGCAATGCTGATTTCACCTTTATTCACCCAGATCAGAGGGTGCAGAGGATGCTGCCAAGATGCTGCCTGAATTAGAGGGCATGACTTATGAGGAAATGTTGTGCGAACTAGGGATTTTCTCTTTGGAGCAAAGAGGGATGAGAGGTGATTTGATAGAAATGTACTAGATGGAAAGTGGACAACCAGAAATGACCAATACAAGCTGGCAACATTTTAAGGTGATTGCTAGAAAGTATAGGGGGATATCAGAGGTATGTTTTTTATACAGAAAACGGGGCTTCATGGAACACTCTGCTTAGGGTGGTGGTAAAGGCAGTTGCTGATGCACCATCAATAACTCACGCCGAGACTTAGGAAGTGAGATATCGGCTTTTATTGACTGAAGAACAACACTACATCCTGGGGAAAATGAGGGAGAGCAGCAGGCCACAGTCGCCTTTATACAGGGGTCTGTGGGAGGAGCCACAGGGGTAGTCAGCAGGGTCTTGGGAGGAGCCACAGGAGCAGTCAGACAGGTATATCTAGTTCACCACATTCACCCCCCCTTTGTTTAAAAAAATTCCCAAGCATATTTACAGGTTAAGTCGATCAGGTGGTCGAATCGTTCGCTGCGATCTACGTAGCTCCGGCTGCAATTGCACAGGAGCCGGAGGTGATGACGGCACAGGTGCCGGAGGTGGTGTGTGCTCCGAAGGCGGAGAGTGGGTTAATTCTGTCCCAACAGGAGGTGTCAGGGACCCCTCGCGTGTGAGCGAGGGCCCTGGAACAGACGCATACGGAGTCTGTGTGGGGCACGGTGCGTGCGGAGTCACCTCGGGTACAGGGTGCATAGTTACCGTGGACTGCTCGGGGTAGTGGTCTGCTGCCCCGGCGGGCGCCAGGTCGCGGACAGAGACCGTGTCCTCCCGCCCATCAGGCAAGACCACGTAGGCATACTGGGGATTAGCATGCAGGAGGTGAACCTTCTCGACCAGTGGTGAGTACTTATTACTCCTCGCATGTTTACGCAGCAGCACTGGCCCCGGGGACGTCAGCCAAACTGGCAGGGTGGTCCCAGTGACAGACTTCCTGGGAAAAGAGAATAAGCGTTCGTGAGGGGTGGCATTAGTGGACGTACACAACAGGGAGCGGATAGAGTGGAGTGCCTCAGGGAGGACCTCCTGCCATCGGGAGACCGGCAACCCTTGTGACTTAAGGGCTAAAAGTATGGCCTTCCACACTGTGGCATTCTCCCTCTCCACCTGTCCATTCCCCCGGGGATTAAAACTCGTGGTGCGACTAGTAGCTATGCCCCTAGCAAGCAGGAACCGGCGCAACTCGTCACTCATAAAGGAGGACCCTCTATCACTGTGGACATAGCAGGGATATCCGAACAGTGTGAAGAGCTGGCGCAGGACTTTGTTGACCGACGTGGTAGTAGTGTCGGCGCAGGGAACGGCAAAGGGGAATCGCGAGTACTCGTCAATAATACTGAGAAAGTAGACATTGCGGTCGGTGGAGGGAAGGGGGCCCTTAAAGTCAATACTCAGTCGCTCAAAAGGGCGGGTGGCCTTGACAAGCTGCGCAGTGTCAGGACGGTAGAAGTGCGGTTTGCACTCAGCGCAGATCTGGCAGTCCCTGGTCATCGTCCTGATGTCCTCCAGGGAGTACGGCAGGTTCCGGGCTTTAATGAAGTGATAAAACCGGGTGACCCCCGGGTGGCAAAGTTGGGCATGAAGGGCATACAGCTGGTCGAGCTGGGCACTAGCACACGGTCCCCGGGATAGGGCATCAGACGGTTCATTGAGCCTGCCAGGCCGGTACAGGATATCGTAAGTATAGGTGGAGAGTTCCATTCTCCATCGCAAAATTTTATCATTTTTGATTTTGCCCCGCTGTTGGCTGCTGAACATGAACGCAACCGAGCGCTGGTCGGTCAGCAAGGTGAACCTTCTGCCGGCGAGATAGTGCCTCCAGTGCCGAATAGCTTCCACTATGGCTTGGGCTTCTTTCTCCACCGTGGAGTGCCGAAGTTCAGAGCCTTGAAGGGTACGAGAAAAAAACGCCACTGGCCTGCCTTCCTGATTGAGGGTAGCAGCCAGCGCGACGTCAGAGGCGTCACTCTCTACTTGGAAGGGAATGGTCTCGTCAACCGCATGCATCGTTGCTTTGGCAATGTCCCCTTTAATGCAGCTGAAGGCCGCGCGGGCCTCGGCAGAGAGGGAAAAGGTGGTAGACTTGACCAGGGGGCGGGCCTTGTCTGCGTAATGGGGAACCCATTGGGCGTAATAGGAAAAAAAACCCAGGCACCGCCGGAGGGCCTTGAGAGTAGTGGGAAGAGGGAGTTCTAACAGGGGGCGCATACGGTCGGGGTCAGGGCCAATGACCCCGTTCTCCACGACATACCCAAGGATAGCGAGCCGTGTGGTTCTGAACACACACTTGTCCTTGTTATAAGTGAGGTTCAAAGCATCGGCCACCTGGAAAAAACGTTGGAGGTTGGCATCATGGTCCGACCAGTCGCGACCACAGATGGTGATGTTATCTAGATAGGGAAATGTGGCCGTCAGTTTGTACTGGTCCACCATCCGGTCCATCTCCCTCTGGAAGACCGAGACCCCATTTGTGACACCAAACGGGACGCGCAGAAAGTGATAGAGCCTGCCACCCGCCTCGAAGGCGGTGTAGGGGCGGTCCTCTGGGCGGATGGGGAGCTGGTGATAAGCGGATTTCAGATCAATTGTCGAGTACACCTTGTACTGAGCTATCTGGTTGACCATATCCGCGATGCGGGGTAGGGGGTACGCGTCAAGCTGCGTGAATCTATTGATGGTCTGGCTGTAGTCCACAACCATCCTACTTTTCTGCCCAGTCCGAACAACGACCACCTGGGACCGCCATGGGCTCGTGCTTGGCTCAATGATCCCCTCCCTGAGCAGCCGCTGCACCTCTGAATGAATAAAGGCCCTGTCCCCCGCACTGTACCTCCGACTTTTAGTTGCCACAGGTTTACAGTCGGGGGTCAGGTTGGTGAACAGCGATGGGGGAGGGATCTTGAGGGTGGAGAGGTTGCAAATAGTGTCAGCAGCACAGCTATCGACATGGTGCTGGGCGGGATGCGGGGTTCGGGGTGTATGTGCGTGTGGTAACGGAGTATATGGCAAAGTCCCACCAAACTGAGGATTCCTGACAGTGAGTGGTGGGTGGGGCCCGTCATATGCCATAGTCACACTTTCGAGGTGGCTCTGGAAGTCCAGCCCCAATAGCACAGGTGCGCACAGCCGAGGCATGACCAGGAACGCAAAGTTCCGATACTCTGTGCCCTGCACCACCAATGTCGCTACACAACCCACCCGGATGTCTGTGGAATGCGACCCTGAAGCCAAGGTGATCTTCTGACGGACCGGCCGTGTCACGAGTCCACAGCGTTTCACTGTGGCCGGGTCAATAAAACTCTCAGTGCTGCCCGTGTCAAACAGGCAGCTAGTCCTGTGCCCCTCCACCAGGATGTCCATCATCGACCTGGCGAGCTGGTGCGGAGCGCTTTGGTCGAGGGTCACGGAAGCCAGCGTTGAACGGGGCGAGTCGGGGGCGGGGCCTGGTGACGCCGGCAAAGATGGCCGCTCACATCCGGGCATGCAAGATGGCGAGGCGGGGGCGGGGCCTGGTGACGCCGGCAAAGATGGCCGCTCACATCCGGGCATGCAAGATGGCGGCTCCCAGGTCGCACACGGGTAGGTAGGGGCGGGGCCTGGTGACGCCGGCAAAGATGGTTGTCCACATCCGGTCATGCAAAATGGCGGCCCCCAGGTCTCAGACGCAGCGCTGCTCGACCCCGGGCGCGGTTTAGATTTACAGACCTTGGCGAAATGGCCCTTCTTCCCGCAGCTGGAACACGTCGCTTCGCGCGCCGGGCAGCTTTCCCGGGCATGTTTCCGAAGCCCACAAAAGTAACATACCTGGCGAATTCGTGGGGTTTGAGATACCGCGACTGGCAGCGGCGTTGGCGAATTCGCTCGGAACCGGGGAATCGCGCGGCTGGACCTCTTCGGCGTACAGTTGCGCAGCCTCTATCGAATCGGCCGTCTCTATCGCGGAGCGTAAGGTAAGATCAGCTTTTTCCAGCAGCCGCTGGCGGATACACACTGACCGAACCCCAGTCACAAAAGCGTCTCGGACCAAGAGTTCCTTATGCTGTTCCGCTGTGAGCGCTTTGCAGTCACAGGCCCGCGCGAGTATCAGTAACTCGCGAAGAAATTCAGCAGTCGACTCCGTAGGCCGCTGTTTTCGCGTGGCCAAGCGGTGCCGTGCATAAACTGGATTTACTGGCCGCAGGTACTGTCTTCGGAGGGCGGCAAGCGCCTCCTCGTAGGTGGATATGTCCCTGATGAACGAATAAACTTTTGGGGCGACCCTCGAGAAGAGAAGTTTGAGCCGAACAGCCGAGTCGGTGGCACGAACCTCCTCTAAGTACGATTGGAAGCACACCAGCCAGTGTTCAAAGGCAAGAGCTGCTCCAGGGTCTCGGGGGTCCAAGTCTAGGCGTTCTGGGCGTAAAGCGGTTTCCATGTTGTAACTTTCAGTCATTAAAATTGATGCACCATCAATAACTCACGCCGAGACTTAGGAAGTGAGATATCGGCTTTTATTGACTGAAGAACAACACTACATCCTGGGGAAAATGAGGGAGAGCAGCAGGCCACAGTCGCCTTTATACAGGGGTCTGTGGGAGGAGCCACAGGGGTAGTCAGCAGGGTCTTGGGAGGAGCCACAGGAGCAGTCAGACAGGTATATCTAGTTCACCACAGTTGCATTAGAGATATTTAAGAGACTCTTCAATAGGGACAAAGATGATAGAAAAATGAAAGGCTATGTCGGAGGGAAGGGTTAAATTGATCTTGGAGTAGGTTAAAGTCAGGCCTGTCCCGAGCTGTAAAGTCTTATGTTCTTAATAAGTGGTGAACTTGCACACCAGTGTTGTGTTTTCCAATCAAAATGACACCACTTAGAAAATAGCTATTAATAACTATAGTTACCTTGTCTTGTTTTACATCCAAGATTTATTACTTCATATTTTTCTGCATTAAGCTGATACTTGTTCCTGTCTGCTCCTCTGTGTCTTTCTGGAGTCTTTCCCTATCTGTAATTGTTCAATTTAAGACCATAAGACAGTGGAGCAGAATTAGACCACTCGGCCCATTATGTCTGTTCTGCCATTCCATCATAGCTGATGTATTATCCCTCTCAACCCCATTTTTCTACCTTCTCCCCATAAACTTCCATGCCCTGCCTAACTAAGAACCTATCCTTGTCTGCTTTATACTCAACTATTTGGCCTCTACCGCTGCCCATGGGAATGAATTCCACAAATTCACATCCCCCTGCCTAAAGAAATTCCTTCTCATCTCTGTTCTACATGGGCACCTTCTATTCTGAGGCTGTGCCCTCTGGTCCTTAACTCTCCCACCATTGGAAACATCCTCACCACAGTCACTCTATCTAGGTCTTTCAAAATTCTGCAGATTTCAAAGAGATCCCCCATCACTTAAACTCCAGTGAATACAATGCCAGTACATCTTTTCTTATATAAGGGGCCCAAAACTGCTCACAATACTCAAAGTACAGTCTGAATGATAGCTTATAAAGCCTCAGCATTACAGGCTTGCTCTTATATTCTTGTCCTCTCGAAATGAATACTAACATTGCATTTGTTTTCTTTACCACTGACTCATACAGGAAGTTTAGGAAATCCTGCATGTACACTCCAAAGTCCCTTTGCACCTCTGATTTTTGAATTTTCTCCGTTTAGAAAATAGTCTACGTCATTCTTCCTTCTACCAAAGTGCACGACCATACTCTTCCTTACACTATATTCCACTTGCCACTTCTTAGCCATTCTCACAATCTGACTAAGTCCTTCTGCAGGTTCCCTGCTTCCTCAACACTACCTTCCCCTCCACGTATTTTTGTACCATTTGCAAACTTGGTCACAAAGTTCATCATCTGAGACAGTCAATTCCATTATCCACATCGTTGACATGTAATGTGAAATGAAGCAGTCTGCATGCCAACCCATACAGAAAACTACTTGTCACTGGCAGCAAATCAGGAAGGACTCCATGGCCTCCTGCACTGCTGGGATAAGGTCACACTTAGGTTGGAGGAAGAACACCTTATATTCTCTTTGGATAGCGTCCAACCTGATGGCATGAGTATCAATTTCTCAAACTTCCTGTAATGTCTCCAACTCCTCCCCTTCAACATTTCCCATCCCCTTGTCCCTCTCTCATGCTATCTTCTTGCCTGTCCATCACCTCCCGCTGGTGCTCCTACCCCCCCACCCCTTCTTCCTTCTTCAATGCCCTTCTGTCTCTTTCACCAATCAACTTCCTAGATCTTTGCTTCATGCCTCCCTCTCCAAGTTTCACCTATTGCCTGGTGTTTCTCTCTGTCCCCTCCCCCCATCTTTCAAATCTACTCTTCAGCATTTTTTCTCCAGACCTGCCGAAAGGTTTCGGTCAGAAGCACCGACTGTACTTTTTCCATAGATGCTGAGTTCCTCCAGCATTTTGTGTGTGTTGCTAGAACTCCCTTTACTCCCACTTTTTGCCCCCTGCTGATCAGCCTATCTTCTATTCATGCTAGTATCTTTCCTGTAATACCATGGGCTCGTATGTAGTTAAATCTCTTATGTACGGCACCTTGTCAAAGGCCTTCTGAAAATCTGAGTAAACAACATCCACTGACTCTTTTTTGCCTATTCTGCATGTTATTTCCTCAATCAATTCCAACAGATTCTCCTTAAGGAAGCCTTGCTGATTTTGACCAGTGTTATAATTTGTTTCAAAATTACCCAAAACCTCATCCTTAGTAATGAGCTCCAAGTCTTCCCAACCACTGAAGTCAGGCTAACTGGCCTGTAATTTCTTTTCTTCCACCCCCCTCCCTTCTTAAAAAGATGACTGACATTTGCAATTTCCAGTCCTTCAGAAGCATTCCAGAATCTAGCGATTATTATCAATGCCTTCACAATCTCTTCAGCTACCTCTTTAAGAACCGTGGGGTGTTGTCCATCTGCTGCAGGTGACGTCTACCTTCTGACTTCTCAGCTTCCCAAGTACATTAATAATAGCTACTATACTCACTTCTGTCCTCTGACCCTTTCAAATTTCTGGCATGCAAGGAAGGTTGACACTAAATATGTATTATGTTCATCTTCCATTTCTTTTTTCCCCATTACTACTTCTCCAGCCTATTTTCCAGTGGTCCAATAGTTACTTCTGCCTCTCTTTTACTTTGCAGTTCTCTAAATTTCCACTAATTTTGCTATATTACATGCCCTCTCTTTTGGTTTTATGCTGCTTTTGACTTCCCTTGTCACCCAAGTTGGCCTCATCCTCCCTTTAGAATACTTCTTCAACTTTTGGATGTATCTATCCTGCAACTTCTGAATAATTGCCCCCAGAAACTCCAGCCATTGCTGTTCTGCCATTATCCCTGCTGGTGTCCCTTTCCAGTCAACTTCAGCCAGTTACTCTCTCAGGCCTTTGTAATTCCCTTTACTTCAATGTAAAACTTATACATCTGACTTGATCTTTTCCATCTTAAACTGCAGGGTGAATTCTATCATATTATGATCCACTGCCTCCCAAGAGTTCCTTTATCTTAAGCTCTCTAATCAAATTTGGTTCATTACACAACCCCCAATCCATAATTACCTTTCCCCAAGTCAGCTCAACCACAGCTGCTCTAAAATGCCAACTTGTAGCCATTCTCCAAATTCTCTCTCTTGAGATCATGCACCAATCTGATTTTCCCAATCTATCTGCATATTGAAATCCCTCAAGACAACCATAGCATTGCCTTTATTACATGCCTTTTCTATTTCTCATTGAAATTTATATCCCACATCCTGGCTACCGTTCTGGGGCCTGCATATAATTCCCACTAGGGTCTTTTTACCCTTGTAGTTTTTTTAAATTCTACCCACAATGATTCTACATCTTCCAATTCTATGCCACCCTTTCTAAGGATTTGATTTCATTTTTTATCAACAGAACCACCCCACCCCCTCTGCCTACCTACCTGTCCTTTTGATACAAGGTGTATCCTTGGATGTTAAGCTCCCAACTCTTTCAGACACGTTGCAGTGATGCTCACAACGTCATACCTGCCAATCTCTAACTATGCTAAAAGATCATCTACCTTATTCCGTATACAGTTTGCATTCAAGCATAGCACCTTCAGTCCTGTATTCATCACTCTTTTCAGTTTTGCCCCCATGTTACACTTGTCTTTCCTCACAGTCTCACTACACATTGCATACTGCCCCATCATCAGCCTTGTCACTGCAGTCCTTATCCCCCTGCCAACTTAGTTTAAATCCTCCCCAACAGCTCTAGCAAACCTCGTTGCAAGGATACTGGTCCTCCTCTGGTTCAAGTGTAACCCATCCTTTTTGTACAAGTCATACCTCCCCCAGAAGAGATCCCAATGATCCTGAATTTCATGCTATCAGCAAAATCTAAGTTGACTATTCAATTCCTGAATCTAAATTGCTATGTAAACAATAACTACATACATAGAAGTATCGGACCATAATGAATACCTCTCACCAAGTCCTCCCAGGCCTGTTCTGGGATCCACCTAGGTTTCTGTGTACTTCCTTACAAACTTGGCTCTTCTGTTTTTTCCGTGAGACACACATTTACATCCCTTGATTCATTATCTGTGCAGCCATTCGTCATGTACTGTTTTAAATTGTGGACGCTTAGCATACTGTTAACATTGTACAACATTATTGCCCATCGTGAGCCTCTCTCATCACAATGTCTGCACAATCACAGGAGGCTCAAGATAACAATTTGGACACCTGGGCAATTTATCTTCTTTAGGCTGGGGTCACCAGACATTAAACCATGAACTATCACTCCTGCTGTAGTCAATTAATTTCCTCGGCACTTCACACTGAGCGTGCAGCTCACTAACTGGTACAGCTTACTGTTATGGAGTAAGTCTAATAAATGAGTCCATGAAGAAGTTTTCAAAAATACATTCTCCAATGTTTTCATCTTAAACTGCCTTGTGTTGATGGAATTACTGTCATTTATTGTACAGTACAGAAGCACCCTTCAAATCACTGCATCCCACACAGATCTTTTTGCTCATCTGCAGTAATACCACATGACCCCATTAGCTTCTTTTTCCTTTTTATGCTATGCTTTTTATTAAATACTTGTTGAAATGTCATTTAAACATAGTGATTGCATTTAACAGTACCAATTCTATCTTCATAATGTTGGAGAGCGATAGGAACAGACAAGCTAGGGAAAAGTTTAATTGGAGAAAGGGGAAATATGAGGCTATTGGGCAGGAACTTGGAAGCATAAATTGGAAACAGATGTTCTCGGGGAAACGTATGGAAGAAATGTGGCAAATGTTCAGGAGATATTTGCATGGGGCTCTGCATAGATACATTCCAATGAGACGGGGAAAGGATGGTAGGGTACAGGAACAGTGGTGTACAAAGGCTTTTGTAAATCTAGTCAAGAAAAAAAGAAGAGCTTACAAAGGTTCAAAAAACTAGGTATTGATAGAGATCTAGAAGATTATAAGGCTAGCAAGAAGGAGCTTAAGAATGAAATTAGGAGGCCTTGGTGAACAGGATTAAGGTAAACCCCAAGGCGTTCTACAAGTATGTGAAGAACAAGAGGATAAGACGTGAGAGAATAGGACCAATCAAGTGTGACAGTGGAAAAGTTTGTATGGAACCAGAGGAGATGGCAGAGGTACTTAATAATTCTTTGCTTCAGTATTCACTATGGAAAAGGATCTTGGTGATTGTAGGGATGACTTGCAGTGGACTGAAAGGCTTGAGCATGTAGATATTAAAGAAAAGGATGTGCTGGAGCTTTTGGAAAGCATCAAGTTGGATAAGTCACCGGGACGGGATGTACCCCAAGCTACTACGGGATACGAGGGAGGAGATTGCTGAGCCTCTGGTGATGATCTTTGCATCATCAATGAGGATGAGAGAGGTTCTGGAGGATTGGAGGGTTGCGAATGTTGTTCCCTTATTCAAGAAAGGGAGTAGGGATAGCCCAGGAAATTATAGACCAGAGAGTCCTACTTCAGTGGTTGGTAAGTTGATGGAGAAGATCCTGAGAGGCAGGATTTATGAACATTTGGAGAGGTATAATCTGATTAGGAATAGTCAGCATGGCTTTGTCAAAGGCAGGTCATGCATTATGAGCCTGATAGAATTTTTGGAGGATGTGACTAAACACATTGATGAAGGTAGAGCCATGGATATAGTGTATATGGATTTTAGTGAGGCATTTGATAAGGTACCCCATGCAAGGGTTATTAAGAAAGTAAGGAGAGATGGGATCCAAGAGGACATTGCTTTGTGGATCCAGAACTGGCTTGCCCGCAGAAGGCAAAGAATGGTTGTAGATGGGTCATATTCGGCATGGAGGCCAGTGACCACTGGTGTGCATCAGGGATCTGTTCTGGGACCCCTACACTTTGTGATTTTTATAAATGACCTGAATGAGGAAGTGGAGGGATGGGTTAGTCAATTTGCTGATGACACAAAGGTTGGGGGTGTTGTGGATAGTGTGGAGGGCTGTCAGAGGTTACAGTGGGACATTGATAGGATGCAAAACTGGGGTGAGAAGTGGCAGATGCAGTTCAACCCACATAAGTGTGAGGTGGTTCATTTTGGTAGGTCAACTATGATGATAGGATATAAGCATTAGCGGCAAAACTTCTGGCAGTGTGGAGGATCTGAAGGATCTTGGGGTGCGAGTCCATAGGATGCTCAAAGCTGCTACACAAGTTGATCTCTGTAGTTAAGAAGGCATACAGTTCATTGGCCTTCATCAATTGTAGGATTGAGTTTAAGAGCTGAGAGGTAATGTTGCAGTTATATAAGACCCCGGTCAGACCCTACTTGGAGTACTGTGCTCAGTTCTGGTCACCTCACTACAGGAAGGATGTGGAAACCATAGAAAGGGTGCGGAGGAGATTTACAAAAATGTTTCCTGGATTGGGATACATGCCTTATGAGAATAGGTTGAGAGAACTCAGCCTTTTCTCCTTGGAGCGACGAAGGATGAGAGGTGACCTGATAGAGGTGTACAAGATAATGAAAGGCCTTAATCGTGTTGATAGTCAGAGGCTTTTTTCCAGTGCTTAAATGGCTAGCATGAGAGGGCATAGTGTTAAGTTGCTTGGAAGTAGGTACAGAGGAGATATCAGGGGTAACGTTTTTATGCAGAGAGTGGTGAGTACGTGAAATGGGCTGCTGGCAATGGTGGTGGAGGCGGAAACAAGACCAAAGATGACATCCTTCAGGATGTTCACTAATTCTTTTATTTCTTCTTCTTTCAAATATGATTCTGCTACTATTGAAACCTGTGATCCACATTTTGATGATGTGTTTTTGGGTCGATTGAGCGATCTGGCGCTTTATTGTCTCCGAGGGATTTTGGTGAAGAGTCCGGCAAAGTGAGTGGCCTGGAGGCCAAGAAACCAGAGCACAGGTCGCGAACCCATGACCGACTTCATTTCTTACCAAGTGAAGTGCTGAGGAAGATTGAAATCAATGAGGAGGAGACCAGAAGGTGAGTGACTCGGCTGCTCAGCATCATCCACCTGCATTTGACCAGTCTCTCCCTTGCTCTCACTTGCTGCTCCTGGAGGAAGGTGCCTTCATTGACCGGTCTCTCTCTCCCTGGCACTTGATGCTAACGGGGGATGGTGTTGGAGTCTTGGGTCTTGGGCAATGTTGTAGATTGGACTCTGTAGGTCATGTTATGATTTGTTTCTGATATCTCGTTGCTCTTTTTTATTGCTATTTTGTGCGATTTTGATCGGGGCGGAATGGCTCTGCGGCCTGCAGTCAACAAACGGTAAAGTGCTACATTGAACTGAACTGAACTAAACTGAACTTTCCTAGACTTTTTCAATGACTCTGGTTTGATGTTTTATATTCCAGATTTTTTTGCTCATTTTCCACTGTTTGCTCAATTTGTTCTTATTCTTGCGCACTGGGGGATTTGATGTTTTCCATGATTTTCTTTGTTTCAAGGTTGTCTGTGTGAAGACAAATCTCAGGGTTATATATTGCATACATACTTTTATAATAAATACACCTTGAATCTTTGAATATAGACTTTGACCCCAAGGTAGCCCCCACTTGCACACTTCCATTGCAATATCCTACCATTTACTATATATATTCTCCTGCTAATTGGCTTCCCAAAATGCATCACCTTGCACATCTTGGGACTAAGTTCCATATGGCGATGTTCTACCTAGCATTCTAACTGATCCATATCCTTATGTAATCTTCAACAGCCTTCCAAACTATCCAGAACTTCTGTTTCATCCACAAGCTTGCTAGTTATAAATCATCTAAGTCATTAATAAGTATGACAAATTACATAGGTCACAGTACCAATTCCGACAGTATACTACAGGTCACAGGCATCCAATCAGAGGACCATCCTTTCACCTCTACCCTCTGCCTTCTATCATCAAGCAAATTTTGATCCAGTGGGCCAGCTTGTCCTAGATCTCCCTGCTTTAACCTTCTGGACCAGCCTATCATCAGGGACCTCATCAAATGCCTTATTACAGTCCATATCAACAATGACTTTCACCCTGTCTTCATCCACCTTCTTATCCACCTCCTCAGAAAACTCCCTTAAATTAAAGAGGTAGCATTTTCCCCTCACAAAGCCATGCTGACTACCCTTAGTCAGGCCTTATATTTCCAAATGTATGCAAAGATTTTGAATATTTTACAAAGATTAGCTTTATTTATGACAGCTACAAACAGTGAAGTGCATTGTTTGGATTCCTATTAAATCTTTAAGAGAGATAATAAACATTAGCTTTATTTGATATAGGTGCATCAGGTCAACAGTGAAATGCGTTGTTTGTGTCAAATCACATTGGTGAGGACTGTGCTGGGCAGCCCACAAGTGTCACTTCTCTTTTGGCACTAACACAGCATGTCACTAACCCTAACCATACATTTTTGAAGTGTGGTAAGAAGCCAGAGCACCTGAAGGAAACCCACACGGTCACGGGGAGAACATACAAATTCCTTACAGACAGCAGTGCGTATCAAACCCTGATCTTGCAGCTGACACTGTAATGCATGAGGCTAACCACCATGCTACTGTGCCACCCATAAGCTGTATCCTTTGAAATGCAGACAGTAATTTCCCCAGAGCTGATGTAAGGCTCATTGACTTGTGGTTGACCTTTTGAAATAAAGCAGAACAGTAGTTGTCTTCAAGTCTTTTACCTCACCTATGGTTAACAAAGATGCAAAAATCTTTGTCAGTGACCCAACTCTTGTCTTCCTTCTTCCCATAGATCCCATCCAGTTCTGGGATATACCAACTCTTATGGATCCCATGACATCTAACAACATTTCTTTCTTAATCCTGACCTGTTGCAGATTATCCATTTATCCCTTCTTGAACTCACTATGTTCCGTGTTCTTCTTGGTGAAGAGACATGAGGAATATCTTTTTTTGGAGCTCTCTCACATTGTCTGACACCATATTTTGCCCTTTACACTTTTTTCTCTGCTAGGAATGGGGAATGGTGAAGTGGGTGGGGGGCATTTACCAGGAGTTTCAAAAATCAATGTTCATGCCATCAGGTTGGAGGCTACCCAGATGGAATGCAAGGTGTTGTTTCCCCCAAATTGAGGAGTTTCCAAGTTAATAAAGAGATTAGTTCCTTACGAACCCTTTGCTGTGCCAAACTCTGTATAGCAGGAGGTGCCATAGACCTGTTACTTTCACTGAGAATGGGCATGATGAGAAAGGATCTCAGAGGCTGGAAGGAGTGGAGGGGAGGGTTTTGCTGGATCTGAGGAAGGTTGAATATGTTGGGACTTTATTAATTGGAGCTTAGAAAATTGAGAGATGCATTGTGAAAGTGCATAAAACAATGAGAGACATGGAGAGGGTGAATATGCATCATCAAAAACACAAGCAAGTTTGCAGAGGCTGAAAATGCAAAGCAACACCAGAAAATGTTGGAGGAAATCAGCATATCAAGCAACATCTATGGAAATAAAAAGATATTCAACATATTGGTTGAAGACCTTTCTTCAAGACTGAGAAAGAACATAGAACATACAACATGGAAATTTACAGCACATTACAGGCCCTTCGGCACACGAGGTTTTGCTAACTTCGTAAACTAATTTAGTAACTGCCTAGAATTTCCCTACCGCATAGCATTTTTCTAAGATCCACGTACCTAATTAACAGTCTCTTAAAAGACCCTATTGTGTCCACCTCTACCACCATCGCTGATAGTGCATTCCACACAGCCAACACTCTGTGTGAAAAACTTATCTCTGATATCCCCCTTGTACCTATTCCAAGTATCTTAAAACTATGCCCCCTCATATTAGCAGTTTCAGCCCTGGGAAAAAGCCTTTGACTATCCACACAATCAATGCCTCTCATTATCTTATACCCCTCTATCAGGTCACCTCTCATCCTCAGTTGCTTCAAGGAGAATAGGCCAAGTTCACTCAACCTTTTCTCATTGGCGCACTATCCAATCCAGGTAACATCCTCATAAATCTCCTCTACACTCTCTCTAAAGCATCCACATCCTTCTTGTAGTGAAGTGACCAGAACTGAACACAATACTCCAAGTGGGGTCTAACTAAGGTCCTATATAACTTTAACAATACTTCATGCCTCTTGAACTCAATTCCATGGTTCATGAAGGCTATCACACCATATGCCTTCTTAACAACACTGTCAACCTGTGCAGCTGCTTTGAGTGTCCCATGGACACAGGCCCCCTAAGATCTCACTGATCCTCCACACTACCAAGAGTCTTACCATTAATATTATGTTCTGGCTTCAAATTTGATCTATTGAAATGAATTCACACTTATCTGAGTTGAACTCCATCTGCCATTTCTCAGCCCAGTTCTGCATCCTGTTAATGTCCCGCTGTAACTGCTGTAAGGAAGGGGGAAGATACCAGAATAAAAAGGTGGGGGAGGAGAAGAAGGCTAGCTGGAAGGTGATAGTTGAAGTCTAGTGGGTAGGAAATGTTAAGGGCTAGAGAAGAGGGAATCTGATAGGAAAGGAGAGAGGACCAGAGAAAAAAAGAGAAGAAGAAGAGGACCCAGGGGGAAGTAAAAGGCAGGTGAGAAGAGGTAAATGGGTGGGCAATAGAGGAATGGGGAGAATTTGTTTATCAGGAGAAAACAATATTTATGTCATTAGATTGGAGGCTACCCAGATGGAATATGAAATGCTGCTTCTCCACCTCAAAGGTGGCCTCTTCTTGGCACAAGTGGAGGCCATGGACCGACTTGTTGGAATGGGAATGGGAATGGGGTTTCAAATGTTTGGCCACTGGAAGTCCTGCTTGTGGCGGATAGATCAGGAACAGAGATGCACTACGAAATACACATAATATTTTCCCTCAGATTGTGGAGTCAAGAACTAGAGGGCATAGGTTTAATGTGAGAAGGGAAAGATTTAATAGGTACACGAGGGGCAGATTTTTCACCCAGAAGTTGGTCTATATGTGGAATAAGCTGCCAGAGGAAGTGTTGGTGGCTTGCACAATAACAACATGTAGAAGACATTTGGTGAGGTATATGGACAAAATGTAGGCAAATAGGGTTAGCTTCAATGAGAGCTTTGGGCAGCACTGGGATGGAGAGTTTGTTTCTATGCTGTATGATTCTATGAATCACTGTTGACGTATGTCAATCTCCTTCCTGTACAAATACAATAAACGAACAGTGACCCCAGCTTGTTTTAACAAGTTGAATCTGAGTAACCATTCATCCCAGATAAAGAGTAACTTTATTTGGCACATGCACATCAACACAGCAAGACATACAGGGAAATGCGTCTTTTCTGCCAACGGCAAACACAGCTCGAGGATCTGCTGGGGGCAGACTTTAAGTGCCACCAACATTGCTTGCCCTACAGTTTAATTACCCTAGCCCATACATCTTTGGAAAGTAGAAGGAAACTGGAGCACCTGGAGGAAACTCATGTGGTTGTGAGGAGAATGGAGAATGAGCAGACTTCTTAAAGACAGCAGAAGGAGTTGAACCTGGGTCACTAGCATTGTAATCTGTAATCTTACTGTAATCTCTAAACCACCGTGGCATCCTGGCCACTGCTGAAAGATGGAAGAGTACAGGTACACAAAGAGGGTTTATAATAACTTCTTTAGTTCACCAACTCCTTCCCATTGTTGATATCTAATAGAGAGGCCTTGAAGATAGTCTCCAAATGCATTCTTTACCTTTTGCTGCAATGATCAGAATCTTTGCCAAACAACAAATTAACTCAAATAAAATACTCAGGAATACTTTGATAGGCAATGCAGCACAGGGAAATGGGGTTAAATGCAGCCACAATGCTATAATGCAGCAGATGATGACAAGTCCGAAATAAAACCAGAAACTCTGCTACTTTTTTGATGTATCAAATAATCCCAAGGCACTTTACAGAGGATTGTAAAATGAAACTTAATATAGATCTACGAATTTAAAGAAAGTCAGATAAATCAAGAGGGGAACATTTGATAGCTCTGGGTCTGTAATTGCTGGAATTTAGAACAACAAGGGGGGATCTCACTGAAATTGTTTGAATATTGAAAGGCCTGGACAGAATAGATGTGGAAATGAGAGCCAAGGACAAGTGGGCACAGCCACAGGATAAAGGGGCATCCACTTAAAACAGAGACACGGCAAAGTTTCTTTAGCCAGAGGGTGGTGAATTTGTAGAATTTATTACCACAGGCAGCTGTGGAGGCCAGGTCATTGGGGATATTTAAGGCAGAACTTGATAGGTCCTTGATTGGACACAGCATCAAAGGTTATGGGAAGAAGGCTGGGGAGTGACGCTCAGGAGGGGTAAAAAGGAGCAGCTATGATTAACCGGCAGAGCGGACCTGATGGGCTAATTCTGCACATATTTCTTATGGTTTTATGGAAAAGAAGGTTGGGAGGGACAATAGTTTAAGAATTATAGTGTTGCCTAGCACATAAATAGGCCTTTCAGCTCACAATGTTCACACTGCCACTTGTGCCATCTCTACTACTCCCATTTACCCACTAAATCTATAGCCTTCCATACTTCAGCATTTCAAATACTTATCTAACTGCTTTTTGAATGTTGTGAGAGTATCTTAGGGAAGAAATTCTATAGCGTAGCACCATGGCTGATGAAGACATAC
This sequence comes from Hemitrygon akajei, assembly GCF_048418815.1. Lineage (NCBI taxonomy): Eukaryota > Metazoa > Chordata > Chondrichthyes > Myliobatiformes > Dasyatidae > Hemitrygon > Hemitrygon akajei. The sequence goes on from NC_133155.1 coordinate 28,325,526, forward strand.
CCACCAATAGTGAGCAAAGGAGCTGACAGATGCACTAAACAGCAGATGGCAGGGAAGTCCATTGGAGAAATGTAGGTAACATAAACATTAATAATACTGATGAATTAAAATGAAATGAAATTGGGCCAGGATAATGCACTTCAGGTTTTAATCGAAAAATTCAGAGACAGCCACCAGATTAGTGAGAAAAATTGCAAGACTCTAATCTGAAACTAGTTAAAGATCTAGTTAACTGACAAGGTGTCTACTTGGACGTGGGCACTCATGGCTAATGACCTCATTGCAGGGGCCCCAGCAGAGGTATTTAAAATGTCCTTAACCATGGGTAATGTGCCAGAACATTGGAGGACAGCAAATGTTCAGTTGTTCAATAAAGACCCTAAGGATAAACTAGGAAGTTACAGGGTGCTTTGCCTCATGTCAGTCATGGGTAAATAATTGGAAGGTATTCTAAGGGACAGGATATATAGGTACTTGGATAGGCAGGGACTGGTTAGGGATAGTCATCTTGGCTTTTTGTGTGGTAGGTCATGTCTAACCAATCTTATCAAGTTTTTCGATGAGGTTACCCAGGAAGCTGTTGAAGGGAAGGTTGTCTACATGGACTTCAGTAAGGCCGTTGACAAAGTCCAACATGGGTGGCTGGTCCAGAAGGTTCAGTTGCTTTGGCATTAAGGATGAATAGTAAATTGGACTGAGGTTGGGTGAGGCTAGAATTAGAAGTCCTCGTTATTTAGGGGCGGCCCGAGGGGGGATCTTCTTCTCTCAGAGGGTGGTGCAAGTATGGAATGATCTGCTAGTGGAAGTGGGAGATGCAGTTTCAACCGCAACATTAAAGAGAAGTTTGGATAAGTACATTGATCAGAGGGGTATGGCCCAGAGGTGTATCAATGGGCTAGGCAGAGTAACAGTTCAACACATTCGATATGGACCGGAAGGCCTGCTTCTGTGCTGTAGTTCTCGATGACTCTATGAATCTATAAAAAGCAATGGAGGCTTAACTTGTAATCATTTGGCATTATTTAATTTTATCTAAGGGGATGGGTGTAAATGGAAATGAGTCTCTAATTCAGTGCAACTAAGCACTTTCTTCCTCCATCTGGTAGCATGACTGATGCACTCTTCTATTGCATTTGGATGTATAATTATAAGAGCTGAATCTAAGCACCAGCCTCAGAAATAGTTTGTTGAAATTACCTTCGGAAGATGCACATACCCTAACTACTCAACCAGCTCCATTAACACGGAGGGTTATGAATGATTCTCAGGTTTCACATGACTTCCAGAGGGTTGTTGCGTCCTCTTGTTTCTGGCATCCATTTTGAACTGCCTTGTCCGCCATTAGCAGCAAATGTACCTGGTATTAAACTTGAATTTGGAAAGATATATGGTTTTCTGTCAGAATGTAAAGCAGTATTTTTTTTATTCTGGGTATTGCATGAAAAAACAGAATCAAAAAGACCTCTGTGGGTGAAAAATAAAGGAATTCTGAAATTGTCTCTAGCAGTAATTGGAATGAAAGGACAACCTTTTTCAATACCTTCTTCAGCATTCCATTATCTTTGACTCCCAAAGGCCATTCAATTGCATTGCATTGATTCTTCCAATTGCTAACTCTCAGTGTAGTGCACTTCAGTGTCCCTTGTCATTAGGTATTCTTTTATTTAAACAGTAGTCATTCTGTGTTAGTCATAATGAGCTAATTTCTTGGAAATTGAAAACCTACAAAGGTAAGTCAGAGTGTAATCTAAAGGAGTGTGAAAAGATGAGAACGTGATGCATGCTATTCAGTGAACGGTTAAGGAGCCATGGTCTGGAAGATGTATAGATATTTGTCTTGGTAGAAAGATCGGGAAAAAGAGTAGATTTAAGAAACAGGAGAAAATCTGCAGATGCTGAAATTGAAAGCAACACACTCAAAGGGACAGGTACTCAGCAGGCCAGGCAGCATCTACGGAAAAGGGTATTTAGTTGACGTTTTGGCTGAGACTCTTCATCAGGACTGGAAAGGAAGTCAGGATAAGAAGGTGGGTGGAGGGGAGGAAGAAGTACAAGGTGGCGGAGAGGGTGAAGTAAAGAGCTGGGAAGTTGATTGATGAAAGAGATAAAGGGTTGGAGAAGGGAGGATTCTGATAGGAGAGGACAGAAGACCATGGAAGAAAGGGAAGGGGGAGGAGCACCATAGGGAGGTGATGGGTGGATAAGGAGATAAGGTGAGCGAAAGAAAAAGGAATGGGGAATGGTGAAGGAGATGGGGGTAGTTACTAGAAGTTGAAGAAATTGATGTTCATGCCATCTGGTTGGAGGCTGATGGAATATAAGGTGATACTCCTCCAGCCTCAGTGTGGCCTCATCGTGGCAGTAGAGGAGACATGCACTGATATGTTGGAATGGGAAGGGGAAGTAGAATTGAAATGGGTCCCCATTCCTCTCCAATCCTGATGAAGGGTCTCGACCCGAAATGTTGTCCCGAGTCACTCTTTTCCATAGATGCTGCCTGGCCTGCTGAGTTCCTCCAGCATTTGTGTGTGTTGATTGAGGGAACCTTGGCACTCAAAGGGATCGTTTGCTTTTGGAAACAAGGGTCAAAATGTTAATATGATTTACAGGAATCATTAGGAAGGAAAATGATGTCTTTATTGGAGTAGAATAATAAGAACATTTTGTCATAATAATACAGGACTTTGCTGAGACTATACTTGATGTAAAATATAGAGACATGATTGCCACACATAAAAAAGATATGCTTTTCTTAGTGCTGGCTGGCGTAGATATATAAGGTTGATTGCTGAGAGGAGAGGTTACCCCATCTGTTTGATGTTTAGAAGAATGGGAGATATTTCCAGGGAACTGTTACACAATCATAGAGTTATACAGCGTGTAAACTAGTTTATCAGCCCAAATGGTCTATGTGGGGAAAGATACCCCATCCAAGTAGGTCCCAGTGTTTGGCCCATGAGCTTCTAAACTTTTCCAATCCACGTTCTTGCCCAACTATCTTTTAAAAGTTCTTAATGTACTGGCTTCAATACTATCTTCTGACAGCTTATTTCACACAGATATAACAAATGGTTTGAAAAGCTGCCTCTCAATTTCCTTTTATTTTTTCTTCCTCCCACCTATGCTCAGTAGTCCTTGATTCTCCAACACTGGGTAAAGAGTATGTGTAGTCATCTGCCTATGCCCCTCAGGATTTTATACACCTCCATGAGATCATCTCTCAGCCTTCTACTCTCTGAGGCATAAAGTCCTGGCTGGTCCAAATTTTCTCAATAACTCAAAGGGAAATGCAACATACATTGCAAACCTCAAATGCAGGAAATGATCAGCAGGTCAAGCAGTATCTATGGTTCAAGTCTAAAGCTATCTTCATTTTCAACAGTGCAGGGCGAGAGATCTTCAAACAAGTGGTTAAGGTTTCGTCAAAGAGGTACATTTAAAGGTGTAATTTAAATGATGGGATGGAGACATAGAAGGAAATACACAGCTTCAAACTGAACAGGGTGAAGGCATGGCTGCCAATGGTGTGGAATGCAGTAAAGAACTGGGATGAAGAAATGCTGGTGTCTTAGAGGGTTGATAGTGAGGACTAGGAATCTGAATTCAAAGCTGAGATTTTGTAAATCAGTAACATTCAAAGTAGGTCTGTCAGAATCAAGGTGAGGGGTGAAATTAGGATGCAGGTTTTGGAAGGAACTCTCCAGGAGAGCTTTGTGGACACTTCGTCAGGAGGTAGCTACTCTCCCGGAGGTGTTACTCGCAGTTCTCAGTGTGAGGTACTGACTGGATAGTGCATGCAGAGCTGAAGATATTCTGCGAGTCTGAGCAAGATATAAAGGTCAGGAAGCTTTGGATGCATTTGATAGAAGTTTGATCACTATACACACAATTTGGGTTACAGAGGCAAGAATATTACTTAATTTCAGCATAAGTAATGTGAAATTACTTATCTCAGAGGGTAGTGAGTCTTTAGAATTCTCTTCCTTAAAAGGCAGTAGAAGCAGTGTTTAAATATTTTGAAGGTAGAGGTAGATAGAGACACAAAAGATTGCTGACTCAGGGTTTCTACCCAAAACATCAACAAAGCCTTTCCTCTCCATGATGCTGCTCTATTCGCTAAGTTCCTCCAGCAGACGGTTGGTTGCTTGTCAATTAAGCTTTTGCTAAACAAGGGGACGAAAAGTTATCATGGGTAGATAGTCAATGGTGCCAGCAATTCAGCTCAGAGCTTACAAAATAGCAGAGCAGGTTTGAGGGGTAGAATGGGCTACTCCAGAGATGCATATGTTTATATATGACATATGTTCTTAATAGGTTTTAGAATGGTAGACCAGCTGGCTTGGATAGAGATTGCCTTGCATTAGAATATACATCAGATCAAAGATTTCAACTGATGTTGATGAAGAACGTGTGAAGAAAATAGAAAAGTGGTAATAGCAGATGCTGAAGAGAAAGCAATGAAATCCAAACTTGAGAAAATACGGGTGAGAGAAGCTCTGTTGCATCTGTGCTTCCATGCTACTTTAATAAACTGAGCGATACAATTTGCCAAGAAAAATTATAGCTAAGTTACCAGTGAACTGTTTGTAGTAAGTAGCGGATATGGAACTGTAAGCTGTCTGTTTGGGACAGAGGGTTCGAGCCATGACCCAGCTGAAGTGTGCTGAAATGTGAGGACATGATCACGTGTGGAAGGCAACATCCAGATGTGAATGCACTTTCCAGCTGAGATCAAATGGACTTTCGGAAAATAAATTTATGCACCAAACTAACTTGTCTTGTAAATTTCTTGAATAAATTGAGGATAAACTGTGATGCCATCTGGTGCACTCAACACATCCAGCTCAAACAGTCCTCACTTTCACGAAAACAAAACTTCATTTTCACATAAGTTAAAAAGAATAGTTTTTTTTCCTGTATTTTTTTCACCATTTTCTTTGCAATTCATTTCATGTTTCCATCCATGAACTTTCTTGGTGAGATTCAGAGACTGAGAGGACCAAGAATTCAAAACGCAAGTCCTTGAATTCAGCAGCTCGAAAAAATAGGTCTATCTGATAAAAACAAATTATCGAATCCCTGGCTTAATAAATAAATGCAAATAGAAAAGCATATAGGTTAAGAACCTTGGCAGCAGTACCTCAGGTCTGTTCCATTTTTCATTTAGAACATTAAAAATCTCCATTTGAAATTCTTCAATCACCATGGTTCTGTAACGTTGCTTGATTAAAATGTTTTGATCTATGTTCTAAATTTTCAATTGAACAAGCATTTTGTACAGAGTTCCATTTATCCCCACACTTGTGAGAAAATATTTTCTGACATTACTGTGCAAGGCCTAAACTGAATGTGCCTATGCGTGTGCTAATAAATTAGTTGTTCTGATTGTGCATAGTAGAGTTAATACTGAGATTCATAACTTTAAAGCTGCTAGAATATGTGCATTATGTTTATTGAAATCTCTAATTACACTCGTATGCATGCCTAGAACATCAGACCTTGACACAGACTACTCAGCTTTTCCTTTTTGAAAGGAAAGAATGAATACCTATTCACAGATTCAGCACAATCTTCTCAGTGGAATATATTGGTGGTGTTGCCTCTACTTCTTGAATTGGGAAGATGCTACTTTTAGTCTCAGCTCAGGAGAATCTTGTCTCACTTCTCTCCCAGTGTCCAGTGGATCGACTTCTGGAATGCACTCCTAATCACATAACTCTGTAATATTTCTTAATATACTTCAGGCATAAGATAAGCTATTTATGGAAACTTCATCAAGAGATTCACAGCCCACTGCCCCCGACTTCGGCTAACCAGGAAGGCACAGAGAGACCCGCTCAGTCCATAAGAGTGCGTTGGCAAGTACGGATGTGGCTGACTGATGATGAAATGATTCAATTGGGCTTCCTACACACAGTGCGCTTTCTTTTGTGTGCAGGCTTACGAGTGTGCTTGTTTTTGTCTGAGTGAGCCCAGTTTGTCACTCCTACACTGTAAGTTGCCGGCTGTGTACCAATCCTAACGTAGCTCAGTAAAAACATTTAATCATACTCCTCCTTTGTTATTCTTGCTCTGTGCATATGGAATTTTTTGAGGATGTGATTAAACACATTGATGATGGTAGAGCCATAGATGTACTGTATATGGATTTCAGCAAGGCATTTGGCAAGGTATCCCATGCGAGGCTTATTGAGAAAGTAAGGAGACATGGTATCCAAGAGGACATTGCTTTGTGGATCCAGAACTGGCTTGCCCACAGAAGGCACAGGGTCATATTCTGCATGGAGGCCAGTGGCCAGTGGTGTGCCTCAGGGATCTGTTCTGGGATCCTTACTCTTCGTGATTTTTATAAATGACCTAGGTGACCTAGATGAGGAAGTGGAAGGATGGGTTAGTAAATTTGCTGATGACACAAAGGTTGGTTGTGTTGTAGATAGTGTGGAGGGCTGTCAGAGGTTACATCAGGCCATTGATAGGATGCATAACTGGGCTGAGAAGTGGCAGATGGAGTTCAATCTAAATAAGTGTGTGGTTGTTCATTTTGGTAGGTCAAATATGATGGCAGAATATAGTGCTAATGGTAAGACTCTTGGCAGTGTGGAGGATCAGAGGGATCTTGGGATCCGAGTCCATAGGACACTCAAAGCTGCTGTGTAGGTTAACACTGTGATTAAGAAAGCATACGGTGCATTGGTCTTCATCAATTATAGGATTGAGTTTAGGAGCCAAGAGGTAATGTTGCAGCTATATAGGACCCTGGTCAGACACCACTGTGCTCAGATCTCATCGCCTCACTACAGGAAGGATGTGGAAACCATAGGAAGAGTTCAGAGAAGACTTACAAGGATGTTGCCTGGATTGGGGAGCATGTCTTATCTGAGTAGGTTGAGCGAACTCGGCCTTTTCTCCTTGGAGCGACAGAGAATGAGAGGAGACCTGATAGAGGTGTACACGATGATGAGAGGCATTGATCGTGTGGATAGTCAGAGGCTTTTTCCCAGGGCTGGAGTGTCTAGCACGAGAGGGTACAGTATTAAGGTGCTTGGGAGTAGGTACAGAGGAGATGTCAGGGGTATGTTTTTTGCACAGAGAGTGGTGAGTGTGTGGAATGGGCTGCCAGCGGTGGTGGTGGAGGCGGATATGATACGGTCTTTTAGGAGACTTCTGGACAGGTACATGGAGCTCAGAAAAATAGAGGTCTATGGGTAACCCTAGGTCATTTCTAAGGTAAGGATATGTTCAGCACAACATTGTTGGCTGATAGGCCTGTATTGTGCCATAGGTTTTCTATGCTTTTTATGTGACAAGACATTTTTCCCCCACAAGATTTGGCCTGTATACTAGTTATCACTCCAACATCCTATTCTGGGCATTAGATATCTTTTATGGTGATAACACTATGTTTGAATTGTTTCTCTCCAGAATTTGAGTCAGAATTTTGCTCCTGTCTCAACCACCCACTCTGCTTCCATTTTCTCCACAAGGTTTGGCCAAACTAAGCTCAAATCACACTCCAGTCCTTTCTACTGTAGAAACACAGCAGAATTATAATATTTTCATAGTTTTACATTATTTTACATCATATTATTTTATTAGTTGAGGAATGTGCCATTTTATTATACCTCCATAAAAGTTTTATAATATATCATTGCACTTATGTACCATCTGATACTTGTTTCTTCAGTGCCCCACTGATTACTCTGTCTCACGTAATGCTGAATGATAAAGGAGAGTCGAGTGTATAATTTAGTTTTAAAATTGCCCAAAAAGAAAGTGAACCAAGCTGAGTTTAATATCTGAGGCCAACCCTTCTAGTAGTCCATAGCATGAAAAGATTATCTCAATGCTTCAATAAGACCTTTTTGTAGTATATGTATGCTGCACTTTAGCCCATTTCCAGTAACTTCCATGAGCAGAATCAGAATCAGAATCAGGTTTATTATCACCGGCATGTGACGTGAAATTTGTTAACTTAGCAGCAGCAGTTCAATGCAATACATAATCTAACAGAGAAAAATAAAACAATAAATAAAATAATCATAATAATAAATAAACAAGTAAATCAATTATGTATATTGAATAGGTTTTTAAAAAGTGCAAAAACAGAAATACTGCACATTAAAAAAAAGTGAGGTCATGTCCAAGTATTCAATGTCCATTTAGGAATTGGATGGCAGAGGGGATTGGGCTGTTCTTGAATCACTGAGTGTGTGCCTTCAGGCTTCTGTACCTCCTACCTGATGGTAACAGTGACAAAAGGGCATGCCCTGGGTGCTGGAGGTCGATAATAATGGACACTGCCTTTCTGAGATACCGCTCTCTGAAGATGTCCTGGGTACTTTGTAGTTGGAGCTGACTAGATTTACAACCTTCTGCAGCTTCTTTTCATCCTGCACAGTAGCCCCTGCATACCAGACAGTGATGCAGCCTGTCAGAATGCTCTCCATGGAACAACTACAGAAGTTTTTGAGTGTATTTGTTGACATGCCAAATCTCTTCAAACTCCTAATAAAGTATAGCCACTGTCTTGCCTTCTTTATAACTACATCAATATGTTGGGATCAGGTTAGATCCTTGGAGATCTTGACACCCAGGAAATTATCAGTCCTCCTCCTGTTACAAAAATGGCAGAGCAGACTCAACAGGACAAATAACCTAATTCTGCTCCTTTATCTTATGGTTTTATATGCATTCTTTAGCAAGTCTTGTTGGCCAAATTCAGCTTAGTAAAGCATACGTACACTGGCTTGAGTCTGTACTCTTGAGACATATTACATTCCCACTGGCAATTCAGGATCATTCAATAATCCTGGCTGAGGTTAAAAAGTTTTGGAAATTTTGCATGCGTATAATCTCAAAATGCGCAATGAAAATATTTTATACCAATCTGACTTCTCAATACATTAGAAATGCAGATACTGGAATCTGAAGCAACACACAAGGTTGTGGAGGAACTCAATGGGTCAGGCTGCAGGGAAATGGACAATCAACATTTCGTGTCGAGGCTGGATTGATGAGGCCTTGACTGTCCATTTCCCTCTATAAATGCAATTTGAACCAGATGTGGTATGCAGCTCTGTGTACCAATTTAACACATTTGTCATTCCATGATAAACAGTACGTTGGTTTCCATGGAGACCTATGTCTTCATCTGGGCAAATATCTGATACTGACCATCTTTTCAAAATTATTTCAGACTTATATCTGAATAATATATTTTTAGGTTTCATCAGATTTTAATAATCAGTTGAAACTGATCTAAATAATTAAGCACTTAATTTAATACATAAAAATGCACAATGTTTAAATAAATGCATATAATATAAATTAATTCACACATCCAGCTTAATATAAATAGAAGAAAAAAATCAATAGCTTCCCTTGCCAATCCATATTATTGATCCCTCTTCAATGAATAGAACCTGAGCTTAAGCCAAGGGGCATCTGCTCCTCAACTCTGTGATCCAGGAAAGCTCTACAAAGAGCTGAGGCCCTGGTAGAGCAAGAGATCAAGTGCACTGCAGTATCCAAGACCAAAAGCTATGAATGCCATTACTGATAGGTCATGGAATTACAGAACACAATAAAGGCAAACAGCGTGGTTAAAATTAACACATATTTATTTACAGAATGGCTTTGGCTTGACACAAGCATGTGCAACCCCACTCCCCAACATTACTTCCAGTTCGGGGGCGAACCACCCACCTTACACACTGGAAACTGTTGTTCTTTGTTATGTACACACATAATAACACATCTTCCTCCTTAGCCTGTACATCACCTCACCAGCACTTTGAGTTTAGAAGGATCGGGGGGGGGGGGGGGGGGGGGCAGGGATCTCATTGAAACCTGTCAAATGTTGAAAGGCCCAGATAGAGTGGACATGGAGAGGATGATTCTTTTGCAGGGCAGGGTGGGGTGGGGGGGGTACAGTGAGTGGCACAGCCTCAAAATACGACGACATCCCTTTCGAACAGAGCTGAGGAGAAATTTCTTTAGCCAGAAGGTGGTGATTTTGTGCAATTCGTTGCCACGGACAGTAATGGGAGCCAAGTCATTGGGTATATTTATTTGTTTACCTTTTTATTTAGAGATACAGTGTGGAAAAGGCTTTTCGAGTTGTGCTGCTCAGCAAACTCCAAACTGACCCAAGCCTAATCATGGAACAATTCACAATGACCTACTAACCATTATGTCTCTTATTTAAAGTGATGGTTGATTAGTAACGGCATCAAAAATTATGTGGAAAAGGCAGGAGAATGGGTTCAAGAGGGATAATAAATCAGCCATGATGGAATGGTGGAGCAGGCTCGATGTACTAAATGGCTTAATTCTGCTCCTATGTCATATGGTCTTATGGATATGGAATGGCCCAGAAAACGAAGAGAAGGGTAAAAAATAGATCAAGTAAACGTGAGCAAAAGGTGGAAATTTGAGGAAAAGTTGAGGAAGTTTGAATAAAAATGTCCTTTTTCATTCTCTGCTTTCAAGTTAACTCTTACGGAGGTGGAGATACAACTAAGGGTCACTATAGGTTCAGCATGCATAGAAGCTTTGAATGTGAAATCATCAGGGTCTCATCCATCAAGCTGTCTGACTTTACCAATGAGGCCTGTGACTCTTGACTCCAACCTCTGGTCACACTTAACCTTGACTGCTCTCCGTGTAGAGTTTGCACGTTCTCCCTGTGACACTCTGGGTCTCCTGTGGGTGCTCAGTTCCTCCCATATCCCCAAATACTTACGGTATGCAAGATCAATTGTCCACAGTGAATTGCTAACGTGCAGAAGGACAACAGAATACTTAGTGAGAGAAGAGTAAGATTATGAAATTAGCTTTATTTGTCACCACAAAACATCGAAACATACTGCACAGGGAGATTTACACCATTTGCGTCAATGATCACCACAGTAAAAGGATGTGCTGTGGATGCTCGCGACTGTCACCCCGCTTCCGGCCCCAGCATACAGCAAAAGTCTTAGGCACATATAGATCAAGTGGAGTGGAGTGCAAGTTTGTAAATCTGCTGGGAGCAAAGGATGTTGGGAACGGTGAGGACGGAGCGCTGTGGGAGAGCTGTGGGACTGGTGGTTGAGGAGCGACGGGGTGGAGGGTGGTTCCAGTGCAGACTCACGCAGCCCTGAGACACCAGGCAAGGTCATTTGATTCCAAGCAATTAGTTTATTGATCATTACAGAATATCTGTCCGATGCGTCTTGCTCCCTCCCCTCTCCTTTCCACTTTCCCTAACCATGATTCCCCTCTCCCTGCCCCCTTCCCATTCTCAGTCCCCAATAGAGAACCATATCAGAATATGGTTTATCATCACTCATATATGTCATAAAATCTGTTTATTTTTGTGGCAGCAGTACAGTGAAATCCATAAAATTACTACAGCACTGTGCAAGCGTCTGAGGCAACTAGTTATATATATGTGCCTAAGAATTTTGCACAGTACTATAGCATGCCCACAAAGGTAGAAGAAATGAAATGGGATCAGAGTTGATGGGTGATTGATAGTTGGGATGGTCTCAGTGAGCTGAAGGTATGTTTTTGTGCTGCATGGGCTTTATAACCAATAACACCCACATCTTTCATGGGAAAAAACTGCAGCACTTTCGAAGTCTTCTGTTCAATAGGAGTAGTTGTCATCTGGTGCAGTCAACCTGCTTAGTGTTCAGCAACTCACTACTGAAACTAGACCCTTTTAAATGGTGTTGCATTACGGGGATATTTCCTTTGTGACTGGCCAATGGTAGTCAAGTTTGGGGACAAAGTTACCCAATTTCTGCTAACCATGCTCTTAAAACAGCATTGTCATAATTCTGCATTGGTCAACACAAAATATGCATCTGTCAGGCCCAGTCTCCACCCAGCTGATAGGAGTCACTTGCAACTTGTTTCCACCTCATCACCTGCAGCCTATTTAAACCCAACTCTCATCTATAGTCCTTGTTCACCCATCGGACCAGCCAGCCTCAACCAGGTGATCTTAGCCTTTAGTTATCTCATTGCCTTGTTGTGTGAAGCATCCATTCTCTCTTGGTTTGTGGCCCCTTGTGCCTTGTCGTCTTGTAGTTTATTATTAAAGTTACTGCACACCATTAAATCATCTCAGCTGCTCTGTGTTTTGTTCAAGCCTCCTCTACATTTCCTGACATGGTTAGTGCAGTGATTGTGATTGGAATTTCACAGTTAAATTTTGGAAATGTTAAGTGTCAACTGGATGTAGTCACGATCATGTCTGGCTTTGTATAAAATCATTTTTCATTTTTTTTGTTTTGGTGAAGTGGTGGAGAGTGTTATATTCAAGGGTAACCCTGTGTGGCTCATTTGGCCCAACTGCTTGCAGTGGCTTTGACTAACATTATGGAAGGAAGGTTTTAAATGACAGAAATTACATGAGTTGCAGTTTAGGTACCTAGATCCTTTAAGAGCCATTGGAGTCATTAGTCCCAGTGTCTATTGATTGGTCCTGGTGAGTGAAATATGTTAAACCTTACAAAACTTGGCTTTTCCTAATTTCATAGCAAGTGAGTATCACAGTTTTTGCTGACAATTTCTTGACAGATTCAATTAACAAATTAGTTGGTGGAGGGAGGTTGGAACTCAAGATTAAAAAGAAAATCTTCAGGAAATCATTGAGGGAAATTGCTCACGGTTTCAGGAAACAAGCACCAGAACTCCTTGTTCTAAATGCTGGAACTAAGTTTTGACATAGTCAAACACAATTCCATTAGTGTAAAACAATAGAAGGGGAAAATTGCCCTGTCTATCTGATTTGATAATCTCTGCTGAATGCAGCTATAGGGATGTTAGGGGGGAGGGGTTAAGGGGAGGGGGGATGGGTAACACACATTTTCTTTTTCATACACTTTTATTCTGTAACTACTTGAAAACACAATAAAAAAAAGTTTTTTTTAAAAAAAAGTAAGCCATTCAGCCTATTATGCCCATGCATACTCCCAGCAGGACAATCCTATTGCCCTTCTCCTGCAACATGGCATTTCAGTAGTTTACTTCTATTGGTTTATCATTGTCATGTATATGTGAAAGACTTCAGTTTACAGCTATCCGGTAAGATTACGCTCTCCATAGCTATGTGAAAATATGTCAAAGCTATATTCTGCACAGAAATTCACTTTTAGCATATGAGGGTCTGTTCAAGAGTCTGGTAACAGCAGGATAGAAGAGTGGTGGAGTCTGGTAGTACATGCTTTCTCTCTCCCTCCCTCTACCCCTCTCTGTCTGTCTGTCTGTCTTGCTCCCTCTCCTCCCTTTTGTTCTTTTTCCCCCTGCCCCTCCATCCCACTCACCCCCTCTGTGCTTCTCTTTCTTCCCTTGCCTCTTCCTCCCCTTCCTCTGCCTCCTTTCTCCTCCCCATCTCCCTCTCCCCACCTCTCTTCTCTCTCCTCCTCCCCCTCCCTTTCTCTCTCTCCCTCCTCCCTTTCTCTCTCTCACTCAACCCCTCTCCCCCATCTTGCCCCCTCCCTTTCTCTCTCTCCCTCTCTCTCCCCTTTCCACCTCTCCCCTCCCCCACCTTTCCTCTCACCCCTTCTCTCTCCCCCTCCTCTTTCCCTCTCTCCCTCTCTCACTCTCCCTCTTTGTCTCTGTCTCTCTCACCCTCCCTCTCTCTCTCAAATGCCAGAGAATTCCCCTTTTGATTATTTTGCTGCCGATCCTCACTGGGGTATTTTGCAATAGCCAATTTACTTTACAGCACAGTTAGTGAGAGGGTGCCAGGGACTGCAGGGGGAGACACACAGAGGAACGTGCAGACGAGACTGGAGGTCAGATTTAAATCCGGGCTGCTGGAGGTGCGATGAAGCAGCATCAGCTGCTATGGCACGGTGAAATTCCCGACCGTGCGAATCTAAAATTATGAAACAGCGTATTGATCTCAAAATACTTTTTAACCAGGTCATTTATTTTCATTAGGGCTGTGCCGACATCTTCATATTGCTGTCCCCTCTGCAGGATGACATCTGTCCTCTGGAGCACTTTAATTCCATTCGCACCACTTCATGCACTTGTTTGTTAATGCATACTGGCTTCATTAGATTGGATCCTTATTGTCCTAGGGCTGTTGTCATTTTTGAAAACAGCTTCAATCTCAGATGAGCAGGCTGAGGCTATTTGCAAAAATGACAAACTTAAAACCTCATTTGACCCGGTGATTAATGATGAAATATTTCACATCTCTCTTCAGCAGATGCCATATTCAATACAATTAACGATTGACCAAAACCAGCGCTATTATTTTACTAATGGTGAAAAACCATTTGTTCCTAAAATGATTCTTTACCTTTCTGTAAAATAATAAGATGGAAATATGAATATTAAGTTGTTCTGGGTGATTTCCTTTCCCCCAAATAATAGATCAGAGAGAAAAAATGGGTTGTATGAAGTCAATTAAATGAGAAATACTTTCTGCATCCATCTGCAAAATTTGATAAGGACAGCATTCTGCTGTATTCAAATATCATTTTTATGAAAAAAAATGATAACCTTGTCAAAAGCTGCTGATACACCAGTCTGAAGAGGCTTTGTTGTAGCTTTACACAGGGACAGGGGGGTAATTTTAAACTGACTTGACAGGAAAGAAGCCATAGGATTGGGTAGAATATTGGTTCTGCACCTCACCTAATGGTGCTCACTATTTCCTTCAACGGAGATTAAAATCAGGCAGGGTGCAAAACTAGTGCTGGATTTAATCTTGCTCAGAAAATCGGGTTAAAATCTCTCCTCTCCATAACATGATGACAGAGAGTAGTAAACACAGCCAATTCCATCACAGGCTCGTCAGCTCCTTCCACCCAATTTCTCTTCACGGTGCCTGGCTTTAGGAAGACTAAGCATACCTGCTACCCTGGCTGTTCCCTTTTCTTTCTTCTGCCTTCCAGGGGAAGATACAGGACCTTGAAAATACAGATCTCCAAACTCAAGGACAGTGTTTTTTCCACTCCTATCATATTTCTGAAACCTCCCTTCCTCGATGGAGCATCATGTTGTTGAAACCTTAATTCTACCTCTATCATTACTGCCGATTCTGCATTTCTGTTTGCTCTACTTCAGTTTGCACTATCATTCTTTGTACTCTTCTGTCTTTCCAACCGTCACTGAATTTATTGTGGCATTTTTAATGCCTTGTAAAAAGTTCACTCTGTGAGCTTCATGAAAGCAAGGAATTTCATTGTACCCTGGTGTATATGATGATAAACTAATCTGAATCTGAAATATTATTGGGAAATCCTTATTCCAATCACATTGCCTTCCCAACCGAAGAAGTCTTAATAACTGTGCACATTGGATATCCATCCCATTTGCACTAGGGTGAGAAAGTTGTGGGGACAGGAGACTGCTATAGGACTACCATTGATTTAGTCTTGGTCTCTACCAGAGAAGCATTAACAACAGTGCAAGCAGCCTCCGAGAAATGGGTTAGGGAGCTAGAATGGAATGAGTCAGGATGGTGGTCATTCCCAAATTTAAATCTCCATGATCCTCATGAGGAAATATATAGAGATGTAGCAGATTTACTGGGTCACACTGTCAATGGTTCAGGAACAACTTCTTCCCCTCTGCCATCTGATTCCTGAATGGACATTGAAACCCATGAACACTACCTCACTACTTTTTTTGCACTACTTAGTTAATTTAACTATATATATATATATATATATATATATACAATACTTAATGTAATTCATGTATTGCATTGCACTTCTGCTGCAAAAACAACAATTTTCATTACACATGACAGTGATATTAAACCCAATTCTGATTCTGATTTAGGCTCCTCAACAGCAATAACTTGTATTCACAAAGCATTTTCAGCTCAGTAGAACATCACCAGAGGAATATCAATATCAGAATCAGGTTTATTATCACTAATTTACATTTGTTGTTTTGTGGCAGCAGTATTGCAAAGATAGAAAATTATTATAACTTAAAGATTCTAGAGGTCTGTCACATATACATGGAATCATCAGAACATATGGTGAGATATGTTGTTTGTGTCAAAGACCAACACACTCCAAGGATGTGCAAGGGTCAGCCCACAAGTGCTTCCATGACCACAAATTATTAACCCTAACCTGTACATCTTTGGTATGTGGAAGGAAACTTTGGTTACTGAATTACTGGAAGGATATTAATAAGGTTGAAAGATTGCAGAGAATGTTTACAAGGATGTCGCCGGGACTTGAGAAACTGAGTTTAGAGAAAGGTTGAATAGGTTAGGACTTCATTCCCTGGAGCGTAGAAGAATGAGGGAGACTTGATAGAGGTATATGAAATTATGATGGGTACAGATCGAGTGAATGCAAGCAGGCTTTTTCCACTGAGGCTAGGGGAGGAAAAAACCCCAGAGGACATGGGTTAATGATGAAGAGGGAAAAGTTTAAAGGGAACTTTAGGGGGGGCTTCTTCACACAGGGAGTGGTGGGAGTGTGGAATGAGCTGCCCGATGAAGTTGTAAATGCGGGCTCACTTTTGACATTTAAGAAAAACTTGGACAGGTACATGGATGAGAGGGATATGGAGGGATATGGGCCAGGTGAGGGTCAGTGGGACTAGGCAGAAAAATGGTTTGGCATAGCCAAGAAGGGCCAAAAGGCCTGTTTCTGTGATGTAATGGTCTATGGTTCACACCAAGGAAATGTACGTGGTCATGGGGAGAACCTATTTCACTGGTGCTAAAAAGCAATACACTAACTGCTGTGCTACTGTGTTATCATTTTAAAAAAAAGGAATATTAAGTTAGCGTTCATGGAATCAAATGGTGGAGGCAAAAAGCTGTCCTTGAGTCACTGAGCATCAGTCTTCAGGCTTCTGCACCTCTGCCCTGATGGTAGTAGCTTAAAAAAAGGACTTGTCTCGGATGGGGAGGGTCCTTAATAATGGATGCCACTTAGACTAACACCAGACCACATGAAGCAATATTCATTATGTTGAACATTTGAATGATCAGAGGATTAAATAACTATTGTTTCTTTTGAAAGAAAAAGTAATATAAACAAAAGGCTTAGGAAATTAACTTCAGAGTTCAGGAACAAAGTTGTTGAAGGAAACCATAATGGGAAGTGGACAGGTAAGTAGACCCTCCAAGCCACCTGGGGTTACCATCTTTCCGAGTGAGGCATTCAATTGCTTGACTTTGTACCCAGAGGCTCCTAATCCTGTCTGCTCAACATTAAGTAAGGGAAGGGGTAATGGGACTGTTGGGACTGCTCTCCGTGGAGCTATTGTGAACCTGATAAGATGAATGGTTCTCTTCTGTTTCATTATGAATTAAGAACAAACTAAAGTAAATTGAGTGACATCTTCAGGGAGCACGTAAGTACAAGCTATCCCCAGGTGAATAACAGGTTCCATTTCTATACTCATCCGCAAGCAGGTTTTTCCAATTCAGACAACACACAAGCACCACTTGATATTGTAATGAATGACGTTAACAACCCATAACACCAGCACAAAGCATCAATTACTGAAAGTGGAGAGAGACAAGAACCTGGTTCTACCACTTGTAGGAAAAAACTTATGTATAGTACTGTGCAAATGTCTTAGGCACATATACATACAGTAGCTAGGGTGCCCAAGCCTTTGTACAGTACTGTAGTAATTTTACCGCTGCAAACATAAATCATGCCATATGTGAATGATGATAAACCTGATGCTGATAGGGGTCTCTATTGTGGGCTGAGGGTGGGAAGTGGACAGGGAGAGGGGAACCATGGTTGGGACAAGGGGGAGGGAGAGAGGAGCTACAAAGGAGTAATTATACAGTAAACAACACTGAAAAGTACAAACCATTTATCCAATTCGAAAGTGTGCCAGTCTGAAAAATAAATGTAACTTGAAAGTACTTGCAAAATAAATAACAGATTTTTGTGCATGCATTTAAATTCCTCCCAGCTTCAACAGCTTGGATTGAAATACCACCATTAATGGAGTGAGGCACCATTTAAGCTCTTCACCCAAAGTCTGGCACTGGGCCGAGGAACAGATGCTAGGAGTTGAGACCAAAGAGCTGATCCAAGAGTTAAGGTTTCGGATAAAGACAGCAATGGACAGACCATGATCTCATTGCACAAGCTTATGCCATTGGGAATTTAATAAACTATCAGTTTTTGTAAGTTCCTCCAAATTTTAATTGCCATTAAAATGACCAAATAAAAGCTAGATCATAAAAGTGTATTGTCGTAGTATAAGAGCCACATTTGCTAGTATGGATACAATAATTTAGAAATGCAGGTTTATAACATTTTAACGTAGAACATTGAACAGTACAGCACAGGAACTTGCCTTTCAGCCCATCACATCTGTGCTAAACACAATACCAAATTAAACTATATCTCTTCTGCCAAGTTGCTCCACCAGCTGCATCTTTATGTGTCTATCTGATAGCTTCTTTATTAGAAATTTTAATTTCAGAGATCATTGACTGCCGTGCAGCTTCTCTAATACTCTACTTTGCCTACCAACAGTATTTACCAGCATCTAAATCTTTGTTAAAATTGGCTTCAGGATGTGGCAACATCTAAAGTTTTGTTACAGCACAAAACAGATAAAGTTCTTGTCAGCAGTCAGGCATTGTTGATATAGAAGCATGCTCAAAATGCTGGAGGAACTCAGCAGTTCAAGCAGCATCTGTGGAGATGAATAGATAATCGAAGTATTGGGCCGAGACCCTTCTTCAGGACTGAGAAGGAAGGGGGCAGATGCCAGAATAAAAAAGTGGGGGGAGGGGAAGGAGGCTGGCTGAAAGGTGATGTTATGGTACGCATCCAATTACGACAGCTTCCGGGGCTTAGACATTCCCACTCTCCGGAATAAGGACAGCTGGGATGGCTCCTTTAAGGATTCAGGACTGTCCCGCTAATTGGCAGCCTTGTTTTGGTGCCAAGATTTCAATATTTAAGGAGCTCCTGAACAGAGGTTTGCTGCTCAATCGTCATTATCGTTTAGCATCTGGTCTCGCATTCTGTACTTGTTTCAGTCTTGATTCCAGCCTCAGATTCTCCAGCACTTGGGTCCAAACTTCCTCGCCTAGGTCGTTCATCACACTACAGCTGAGCCAGACATGGACCCAGCGAGAGGGTTTCGAAACAGAGCTGGAGATACACAACCTCCAGGTGACCGTGGGCCAACTTTCACAAAGGGGGAAGACAGAGTTGCTCAGGTGAGACTGTCAGTCGCTCTGCAGAGCCAGTACATCTTCTGACCCTGGAGAGATTTGTTGGTGACCCTGCTTCTTGACGCAACTTCCTCACTCAATTCTCATTAGTGTTCGAACTCCTGCTGTCCCGATTCCCTTCGAAGTGTGGAAGGGTGGCCTTCCACCCTTCTGACTGGGAGAGCCCTGGCCTGGGGCACTGTGCATTTGGAATGAAGGTTGGATTTTCAGAGTAAATCATGGCCGCCATGAGGAAGGTATTCCATCATTCCACTGGAGCAAGCTGAGCCTTGGACCGTCTGATGAAAGTGCGACAAGGCACACAGTCAATGGCTAACTACGCCACACACACAAAATGCTGAAGGAACTCAGCAGGCCAGGCAGCATTTTGTGTGTGTTGCTCGGATTTCCAGTATCTGCAGATTTTCTCTTGATTGTGGCTAACTACGCTATCGAGTTTTGGACTTTGGCTCAAGAGAGTGGCTGGAATGGGGAGGCCTTGATCATTCTATACCGCCACAGACTCCGAAACGAACTAAAGGATGCCTTCACCTCGAGTGAGCCAGCAGAGGACTTAGAGACTCTGATCGACCAGTCCATCCGCCTCAATAATCATCTGGCAGAGCAAAAGTGGAACTACTTCAAGAGGTTAAAGAAGGCTAGCCCAAGCCTGGCCTTAATGCATCGCACGTTCACTTCCTAATCTTGGACAACGACCAGCCGGTCTTCTGCCTAGCCCGTGTAATTTGGCTGCACAAGACTCTCTGCTGATGAGAGGTCCTGGCATTGGAATCGACATGGAGGACTATGATGGCAGCACAATCAGAATTCTGAATTGATTTTATTACTTATATCCTTCATATACGTGAGGAGTAGAATTCTTTACATTACATCTCCGTCTAAATGTGCAACTTGTAGTCATTTGTACTAAACAGTATGCACAACAGGACAGTCAATATAACAGAAATGCAGTTGTGTCAGTGTGAATTAATCAGTCTGATGGCCGGGTGGAAGAAGCTGTCCCGGAGCCTTCTGGGCCTGGCTGTTATGCTGCGGTACCAGCATGGTGGCAGCTGGAACAGTTTGTGGTTGGGTTGACTCAGGTCCCCGGTGATCCTTTGTTTCCTTTTTACACACCTGTCTTTGTAAATGTCCTGAACAGTGGGAAGTTCACATCTTCAGGTGCGCTGGGCTGTCCGTACCACTCTCACACGGGAGGTACCGTTCCAATACCAGGTAGTGATGCGGCCAGTCAGGATGCTCTCAACTGTGCCCCTGTAGAAAGTTCTTTGGATCTGGCGGCCCAAACCAAATTTCTTCAACCGTCTGAGGTGAAAGAGGTGCTGTTTTGCTTTTTTCACCACACTGCCGGTATGTACAGACCAAGTGAGATCTTCGGTGGTATGCCAAGGAACTTAAAGCTGTTCACCCTTTCAACCCTGGATCCATTGATGTCAATAGGGGTAAGCTTGTCTCCATTCCTCCTGTAGTCCACAACTAGATTCAGATTTAACATCACCAACATCTGTCATGAAATTAGTTAATTGTATGGCAGCAGCACAATGGAATACATGATAAATAAATATAGAGAAAAGGACCTGAATTGCATTATGTATATATAAGTCTATTAAATAGTTACATTAAAAAGTAGTGGAAAAAAGAACAGAAATAAATATGTAATGAATTAATGTTCATGGGTTCAATGTCCATTTAGAAATCAGATGGCAGAAGGGAAGAAGCAGTTCCTGAATCACTGAGTGTGTGCCCTTAGGCTTCTGTACCTCCTTCCTGATGGTGACAATAAGAGGCCATGTCTGGGTAGTAGGTATCCTTAATGATGGGTGCTGCCTTCAGTGCTCCTTGAAGATGTCTTGGATACTACAGAGGCTAGTACTCATGATGGAGCTGACTAATTTTACAGGGCCTGCAACTTACTTTGATCTTGTGTAGTAGCACCCCTCCCCTCATATTAGACTGTGATGTAGCCAGTCAGAATGCTCTCCTTGGTACATTTGTAAAAGTTCTCGAATGTTTTAGTTGACAAATCTCCTCAAACACCTAATGAAATATAGCTGCTGTCTTGCCTTCTTTATAGCAGCATCAATATGTTGTGTCCAGGTTAGATCCTCAGAGAGATCAACACCAAGGAACTTGAAGCTGCTCACTCTCTCCATTTCTGATCCCTCTCTGAGGGTTGTTTCATGTTCCCTCATCTTACCATTCCTAAAGTCCACAATGCGGTCTTTATTCTTACTGATGTTGAGTACAATGTTGTTGCTGTGACACTACTCCACTAGCTGGTATATTTCATTCCTCTATGCCCTTTCATCACCATCTGAAATTCTGCCAGCAATGGTTATATCATCAGCAAATTTATAAATGGAATTTGAGCTATGCCTATTGTTGGGCTTGAAATTCTGCCCTGTGTTCGTTTAGGAAGAGAGACAACCAACACCGGAATATTACAAAACTTGGGTTTATTGCAGAATTCGTAACTGGCACAGCGAATCAACGGAGTCGCTGGAGAAGGCGCGTTCCGCCTTCCCCTTACAATCTGCTCTTATTTATATCCCTTTTCCCCCCAGGACAACCCCCCGCTACATATTAGGTAATATCGGGCACTTGTGTCCATCTTATTGGCCCGCAGCCATATGCTCACGAGTTACCTGTTTCTTTTGTTTACTGAATCGCGTGACACTAGTAGTTTCGGTGTAGCGGGGTCCCCAGTTTCGCTCCCCCCTCCCTCTCATTACGTGAGCCACTCCTGACCTGTAATGGCAGTCTCGAATTAACCCTAACACTATCCACACAGTCATGGGAGTAAAGAAAATTGAGCAATGGGCTAAGCACACATCCCTGTGGTGTGCCAGTGTTAATTGTCAACGAGGAGAGATGCTTTTTTCCAATCCGCACAGATTGTGGTCTTCTGGTTAGTAAGCTGAGGATCCGGTTGCACAGGGAGGTATAGAGTCCGAGGTTCAGTAGCTTTTCGATCAGGACTGTAGGAATGAGGGTATTATATGCTGAGCTATAGTCAATAACCAGCATCCTGGCAAATCCTGGTGAGCCATTGAGATCCCGACTGCTGTAGACCAATTGTGGTGATAGGCAAACTGCAGTGGGTCCAGGTCCTTCCTGAGACAGATGTTAATTCTAGCCAGGATCAACCTATCAAAGCATTTTATCACCATAGATGTGAATGCTAGTGGACGATATCATTAAGGCAGCTACTCTTCTTGGATACTGATATAATTGTTGCCCTTTTGAAGCATGTGGAAACTTCTAGCTGTTCCAGTGAGAGATTGAAAATATCTTTGAATATCCCTGCCAGTCGGTTGGCATGGGTTTTCAGACCCTTACCAGGTAGTTCATCAAGATTTCTCCTTCTGGTGAACAAATTTCACCCCCATCCCACTTCCTCCATTCCCCATTCTGCTCTTTTACCTTTTGTCATCTACCTATTACTTCCTCCCTAGGTCCTCTCCTCCTTCCTTTTCTCCTATAGTCCATTCTCCTCTCCTGTCAGATTCCTTCTTCTCCAGTTCTTTACCTTTCCCACCCACTTGGCTTCACCTATCACCTTCTAGCTAGCCCCCTTCCTCTCCCTCCATCTGACATCTTTTCCCTTCTATTTCAGTCCTGAAGAAGGATCTCGGCCCAGAATGTTGACAGATGCTGCCTGACCTGCTGAGCGTGTGTGTGTGTGTGTGTGTGTGTGTGTGTGTGTGTGTGTGTGTGTGTGTGTGTGTGTGTGTGTGTGTGTGTGTGTGTGTGTGTGTGTGTGTGTGTGTGTGTGTGTGTGTGTGTGTGTGCGCGCGCGTGCGCGTTGCTTTGGATTTCCAGCGTCTGCAGACTTTCTCGTGTTTACGACCTGGGATTGTTGCCTCCATTTGCTGCAATGCAGAGTAGAAGAGCACAAGGTTCAAAGGTTCAATTTAATGTCAGAGAAACGTATACAATATACATCCTGAAATGCATTTTCTTCGGAAACAGAGAAATGCCCCAAAGAATGAACGACAGTTAAATGTGAGAGCCCAAAGCTCCCCACCCTCCCCCCTCCCACGTGTAAGCGGCAGCAAGGCAATGATACCCCCCCACCCGGCGAAAAAAAAGCGCACCCGTTACCGAGCACAATCATGAGCTAAGTGATAGCAAAGACACAGATCTTGCAGTTACCCCAAAGACTATTGTATTTCATCCGGCGTTCGGCAACCCACAGGTTCCCTCTCTCCCTAATAAGGGAGAGGGAGCTGTCCTCCATTTTCACAGTGAGTGGGAGACATAACAACAACCTGCTGGTTTACGATGTTAAAAAGTTAGTTTCATCACTTTTTACGAGCTCTGTGCCCGAAAATCACAAAGATCTCGGGTCGTCGGGCTCACAGCGAAAGATTTTCCGGCCTCCCTGACGACACACGAGTCTCCTGCCGTGACACCGACCCTCGATCAAACTGTCTCCAGATCTCCGACATCTTAGGCTTCCAAACACTAGGCCACCTCTCAGGGGAACCCCTCGATGTGCTGAAACCCCGAGAATGGGTCCCCTTCCCGCAAAGAACAAAAGTCAGTGTGTAACTCCAGGTCAGGGTCTACAAAAGAACCCTGAAAGGGAAAAATAAAGATATTATAGATGGAAATAGAGCTCTTTCCGAAGATGCAAGAAAAGAAGTTGCCATTTAGCACCATCTTAACACCGCCTCTTGGTAGAACTTCATAAAATATTGAGTGGACCACAT
This sequence comes from Hemitrygon akajei, assembly GCF_048418815.1. Lineage (NCBI taxonomy): Eukaryota > Metazoa > Chordata > Chondrichthyes > Myliobatiformes > Dasyatidae > Hemitrygon > Hemitrygon akajei. The sequence goes on from NC_133155.1 coordinate 28,349,439, forward strand.
CCAGAGCATCGTTGTGTAGTTCTGGTCACCACACTGTGCAAAGGATATGACTGAACTGCAGGGGGCCCAGACGAGTCTCTGTAGGGTATTGCCTTGGACGGAATGTGTTATGTGGACTGACATTACATGCTGGATTTTTTTAATCCTCAATCTGGGCAAGTACTTGACTGGCCAAAACATAGCAGGACACAAACCAGGTGCTGGTTGGGATTAGTGGGTACTTGACCAGTATAGATGCAGTGCGGTTCTGTGAGCATCAAGTAATATAAATAAATAATTCATAGTGCTTTTTGCTGAAATTTAGAGTCACCATTGCAAATTGCTCCTGGTATTGTTGTTCAATAACCCTTTGGTAATTATATCATCCTTACATCATTGTATTTCAAAGCTGCTTATTGTATCTCGAGCACTTTGAAATGCTTCAAATAGACTCAATTAACCATTGAAAAAGATGCTTGCTAAGCCATTTGTCTGCCATCTAACACAGACATTTGCCTCTTTGATTTAATTCTAAGCACTATCCTTTTGATGGAATAATGATAGATGGGTTACATGTAATACCTTCCTAAGGATTCACTATTGAACTTCTCGCACCCGTGTTTGATGTTAATTAATTACTGTTAGAATGCTTGGGAAACCACATGAAAATATGAAAGCCAATATGAAAATGTTCAGAAACAAAATCTTTAAACTACTGCCAGCTTTAAAGTGTGGCTTTTACAGGAATCAGAGGCTGTGTAAGCTCTCCCGGACTGACGGGCAAGGTGGACAGAAAGGGGCAAAAATCAGAGTCTTGCTTACGGGGAAGAAGTAATTAAACAAATTGATCGAGTTTCTTAATTTCAGAATGAAGACATTCTTATTTAGGATCTCTGACCCATTGTAAGCTTTCTTGTTTTACATTTGGTTATAAAAATGTAGGAGCGTTGGAGCGGATCGACTAATACACAAAATGATCTGTGAATCTCCTCAAGTCTGGCACTGGAAGATTTTCTTCCCGTGTAAATCCAGGTATAAGGCCAACGCATATCCCTTGATCTAGATCAGTAAAACACAGCCTGTCAGGATTATCTCACACAAAATGCTGGAGAAACTCAGCGGGTCAGGCACATCTACAGAGAGGAATGTTTCGGACGAGACCCTTCATCAGGATCGTTGTCACATTTTCTCGCAGATGGTCTGGTGTCTTGCAATTCCTATCCTCGACTGCCAGTGGAAGCAGAGACTGCAATCTTTGAAGAAGGAAGTGGAATCTTGATAAGCAAGGACGTTCAGAGTTACTATAGGCAGAGAGGGAAGAGGATACAATCAGATCACCCTTGATCATATTGAATGGTCGATAGGCCTGAGAGGCCGATTGGCCTAATCCTGTTGTAAGACAATAAGAATTAGGCCATTCAGCCCATTTCATCATGGCTGACCCTGTATCCCACTCAACCCCATACACCTGGCTTCTCGCCATATCCTTTGATGCCCTGACCAATCAGGAAACTTTTAACTTCCACTTTAAATATATCCACAGACTTGGCCTCTGCCACAGACTGTGGCAGAGCATTCCACAGATTCACTACTCCCTGGCTAAATAAATTCCTCCTTTCCTCTGTTCTGAAATGTCACCCCTCAATCTTGAGGCTTCTTTAGTGCTATTCAGTTCCCGTGCCAACTACAGCAGTAGTACTATTTAAAACTAGTACTGTTCTATTTCAAAAGCACAAGGAAGTCTTCAGATGCTGGAAATCCAGAGCAACACACACAAAATGCTGGAGGAACTCAGCAAGTCACGCAGAGTCTGTGGAATTGAATAAACTAGTCGACATTTCGGGCCGAGGCACTTCATCAGCACAGATAAAGAAGTTATCTTCACCCTTTCTTTTCAGTCCTAATGAAGTGTCTTAGCCCAAAACATCGACTGTTCATTGATTTTCATAGATGCTGCCTGACCAGCTGAGTTCTTCCAGCATTTTGTGTGTGATACATTTTTATTAGCCATAATAAAGAAACTTTCTTTATTAGCTATAAGTGCACTGGGAAAACTTGTGGTTGAAAAAGACACAAGATCAAAGCAATTTATTTTTTTCTTCAATACCATTATTTGTAAGTACATTAAGTGCATTCATCTGCGAGTCTTCAGTACAGTATGCGGAAATAATCACCAGTTTGAAATGATTTTACTGGTATTATTATTGGAATTCAAGTCCTCATGTACTTAGATCTATGAAATTACAGAACAGAATGGTCATTCAATAATAGAATTATAGTTGGCTCACACATTGTAACAATGCCCTTGTCCATTAAACATCTTCTCCTTTGCTGTTAGATGAACAGCAGCTACTGTGTTTCCTGGTTGATTCACTGTGGACCTGCATGAGCAAATATAATTGGCACTTCTTCAAAATTCAAAAGATTCAAAGTACATTTATTATCTAAGTATGTACAAATTATACAACCTTGAGGTTTGTCTGCTTACCGGCCGCTGCTAAGCAAGAAACCTGGAGGAACCCAATTAAAAAAAGACCAACACCCAACGTGCAGGGAAAGAGAAAGAAACCAATTATGCAAACAGTAGAAGCAAGCAATAGCATTCCAAACCAAATTGAGTCCATGGATCCGGAGCCCGGAGCAGCCGGAGTAGGCCCATAGCCTCGGTCTCAGTTCATCACACAGCGGGGCAAAATGCCACAAAGTTCACAGACATGAAGCGCATTGCAGTCGGTGCAGTCTCACAGCCTCAGTGCCACAGAGAGAGGAGTAAGTGTTGCGGAAAAGTGAGCGGAATCTGCCCGACCCTTGCCTCCGACTCTGACACTCTACCTTTTCAGTCTATCCTGGCTAGCACTTAAATTGTCCAAACACCACATCGACCCCGCATTAGGACGTGGGTCCCGCCACAGCGATGTGCTCTGGGCTCGGACCCCACCGCCCAGCCCAAGGCTGTTAACTCAAACTTACTTTTGAAGGTTTATAAAATCAAGGTCGCAATGTGAAACTATATTGCTTATTTAAGCACTGTAAGAGCATCCAAAATATTAAATTGAAGCTGTTAAAAAAAAACATAGACTTGCCAAGTATGAATAGCTTTATCCATCTCAAATAAGCCATTCGCCATGCCTTCACTGTCCATAGTGAGATAATACAAAAAGATTGTATGAAAATTTCCTCAGTGCTCCCATTGTAACAAATCGAATTGGGAAAAGGCAAAAATTCAAACCTCTTTTCAGGCATTAACTCTGCAAACAGTAATGAGTTTTGCATCTCATTCCAAGAACACAATGGGAGAATCATCATTCTACTGTGATTACGCCACGATTTAAAATCTCATTGCGGGGAACCCAACAGAGTTTACTGTTTATATAGGCTTTTCTCTTGTGTACAAAACATCAAATGAGGATTAGCAGTTAACTTCAAGGATTTTACTTATGCATGTGTAAATTGAGTCTGCATAAATAGCTCCTTGTAAAAAAGAGTTTCTTAGACAAGATGCACTGAAAATGAACTGGGATATCATTTACCCATCCTTCCCACCTAGCTCCGCCATTTATCCTTGATGTACAAGGACAATCTTCCATCAGTCTTTTACTTCTCCAACAGAAATGGTGATGTTGAAGTCTGTTGAATGAAAACAGAAAGTGCTGGAAATATGTAACAGATCATGGGGAAAGAGAAGTGCTAATGTTTCAGACATGAAATTAATATTCACTGTTTTCAGCATCTGCACTGCTTGGATTTTCAGTTACTGTTTAACTTGCTTCCACGTCTCTTTTAGGAGTGCCCAGTTGTTGAAGTATTAACTCTGTTTCATTCTCTTCATCTTTAACAGTCATGGTATGTTTTCGCAGGTGTGAAAAACCATCACAAGATCACAAGACCCTTCTCCCACTGCCTCAAGGTTAAAAGAGACCAGCATCTTGCTTTATCCAGGACGTGACCTTTCACTGGGAGACCATCTTCCACCTCATTAGCCAGGCTCAAGAAGAAAGGAGTTGGTTACTCCGATAGAACAGCTTTGATAGGCAACGTGATCCAGCCCAGGCTACAGTGACTCTCAAAGCTGTCACTGACTTTGAAAATTTCTGAACTATGACATTCACCAAAGTCCAGAATTTGGATTTTTAGCTTGGTCTGTGTTAAAATACAAATACCTTTAAAAAATAAGAATTATTAAAAATACTTAGAAGTCAGAAGTAAATAAACCGAATCAAACATAGATGCACAGTACTGTACCTGTCAACGTGGGGTGGAGAATGAGTTTGCAAATCTGCTGGGAGCAGAGGATTCGGGAGTGGCGAGGCCAGAGTGGCACTGGAGGGGTGTGGGACAGGTAGCAGAGAAGGAGTGGCAGAGATGGGGGATGGTGTGGGTGCGGATTCAGAACAATTGGGTAATTGATCATTATGTATTTTCTCTCTGGTGCCTCCCATTCCATTCCCTCTCCCTTTCGTTTTTCCGAACCGTGCTTCCCCCTCTCCCTGCCCCTCAGTCAACAACAGAGGCACACGTCAGAATCATATTCATCATCACTACATACGGCATAAAATTTGTTTTGTATTTTTGCGGCAACAGTACAGTGCAATACATAAAGTTACTACAGTACTGTGCTAACATCCTAGGCGCCCTACCTATATATATGTGCTAAGACCTTTGCTGTATACAAGCACACCCCCAAACTCACATGCTTAAAAACAATTAAAACATGTTGAAATGCTTTAATTGATATAGTTAAATCCATTCAAAGGCTCGGTTTATCCTTCCACAGCTGATTTCTCCCATTGATTCCAATGATGTTTCCTGCCTGTGTCAGGATAACTGGGGACAGGCTCAGAGTGGATTTTCCAGGCTGATAGCTGGAAACCTTTGGAAGATAACCTTGCCATGAAGGACTTTACAAAAGTTTCTCGTGTGCAGTCCTCGTGCTGCTTGGCCTGTTCTGCTACATCCAGACCTCTACTTTACTTACTTAATTATTTATTTTTCTAAATTCGGCAAGACAGCATGGTAACAAGCTCTTCTGGCCTACCAAGCACACACCAACCAATTGCACCCATGTGACTAATTAACCTACTAACCTGTCGATCTTTGAAATGAAGGAAGACACTGGAGGACACCCACATGTTCACCGGGAGAACATTCAAACTACTTACAGGTAGAGGTGGAAGTTGAACTGGGGTCACTGGCGCTATAATAACATTGTGCTAACCACTATGCTACCGTGTCAATATGGTATGTAATGAACGTACCTACTGGATAAATCTCAGTAGAAAATCGGGTGCCATATAGAAATTCATAAATGTAGGCAACACAAGATAGCAGTTTAGCTCAGTTGGTAACACCCTTGCCTCTTAATTACTGGCTCAAAGGTTCCATTTAATATCAGAGAATGTATGCAGTTATACAACCTGAAATTCTTACTTTTTGCAGACATCCACGAAACAGTAGAAAAACCCCAAAGAATGAATGACAGAGAAACAGTAGAACTCCAAATCCTCCATCCCCACGCAGAAACAGCAAAGCAACAACCCTCCCCCACCTACACGAAGAGTTTGCCCACTGCCACCATCTTTAGCTCCTCCCTTCTCCGGCAGGCATGAGCTTGACATCCACCCAACCACTAGTCAGCATCTGCAGGAGAAGGTGTTACGTGCTAGTACATAGCATTTAATTTGAAGTTCATAGGTGTTGCTATATAAATAAACCTTTTCATTTGTTCTTTCTGAACTGAAAATTAGTCTTCTCACTCCATTTCAAAGTGATTTCAAATATCATAAAATGCAATGTTTATTCACAAAGAGACATTAGCACACAGTTTTCCAATTTATTGGCCTTCATGATCACCAATTCAATCTTCCAAATTCTTCCATGAAAACTTTAAACAATGGCTACAAGCAGTTTCAGCTAAAGCTTCCATAACATTGATGATTTGTGCAGCTGAAAATTCTGTAGGATCTCATGAATATTATGATGAATGTAATAACAGCTCATGAAAAAGGCTGAACAAAAAAAATGGTACAGGTTTAGTGATAAATGCTGTCAAAATCCGTATCAATCTTAGGGCATGAAATTCAGACAAAAGCAAAATGAATTGCATCACAGTACTGGTGTAAGTCACGAGCAGATCTATCTGATTGTATTTGTACAAACATTGGAATCAACTTAACTCTTCAATGACCTCACACTGACATGACTTACAGGTGCTTGATCAGCCATGATCTCAAAACGGCGGTGCAGGCTCGAAGGGCCGAATGGTCTACTTCTGCACCTATTGTCTATTGTCTATTGTCTAATAGTTTGTTGTACTTTATTGAGTATTCACTGTCCACATGTCTTTGACAGCAAGTGGCAGAGGCTAATCAAGCATTGAAACTACTACAACCCCTGAACTGAACTCATGCAACTCGTAATTTTCCAAAGAAATACTCTTTTACTTTTGATGACTCTCTACTCCGGGGATCCTGAAGTTAATTCGTCTCCCCACTTGTCCTGATTGAGGCTAGAGCAGGTACCAAAGATTGATTTTAGAGATCCTGGGTTTCTTCAGCTCAGTGCTGCAATGGATGTTGCAGCTGCACAATGGAACGTCATGGATTCTGAACATTTACACAATAACTAAACATTGATTTTTAAAGAACCAATTTCTTTACAAAGTTGAAGCAGCAATTAATCCTCCCCATGTTACACACCAACTACTAATGTCTTGATTGCTGTATTCTTTATCTCATCTATTCCAGTGCCTTCCCACCTGTCCTTCCTCATTCCAATCTTCAAAAGTCAAAGTTCAAAGTTTATATACTTTATGCAACCTTGAGATTCATCTCCATGAAACAAAGAACCCTAATAGAAACCATTAAAAATAAAAAAAATCAAACACCCAATGTGCAGAGAAAAAGTGCAAGCAATAAGTCAAGACAACAGCATTCAGAACTGAAGTTCACAACTCGAGGCATCACTGCGGCCAATTCTACAGAAGTTGACTCAGAAGGACCCAGTCCAGCATGGAGTCGAGCAAACCCTGCAGGGCAGCGAGCAGGGTCTGCAGACCCTGCAGGGTCTTTCGCCTCTGACCCTAACACCTCAGACCACTTCAATCTGGCCTGGCACTTAAATTGTCCAGACCTCGGGTCATCCTCACCCTCGGGCTAGGGCTCCGTCACCTCAATAAGGCCAGCACCTGACCTTTCCAATTCGGCTCGGCTCTTAAATCGATCAAACCTCAGGTGTCTCCTTGCCTCACCTTACCTCCACTGCATCAACACTCACAATTCTTGATGCCAGTTAAAACTGATGTTTATTTCTTATCTCAGACCAGGTCCACCTCACCTGTCACCTCTTACTTGTGTATCTATATTTGCACTCAGTTCGTTAACTCCTGGATCCTCAAATTCTCATCTTCATTTTCAAATCCCTCCTTGATTTACCCTCTCCTTTTGTCTGTAATACACCACAGAGCTCAAACTATGAATATCTCCATGCTCCACTAATTCATCACCTGTTTGAATTGGCCCACTAACAATAACCACAACTTCAGCTGTCAAGACTCTGAGCTCTGGAGCTCCCTCCCTAAACCTGCCCACTAGCCCTTCTTCCTTCATGAAACTTCTTTGAAACTTGTGCCTTTGACCAGCCTCTTGCTCATCCACCTTAGTATCGCTTCGTATAGCTGGGCATTGATTTGTGCTTGATAGAACTCCTGTGAATTACCTTGGGATGCTTGCTCTGCATTAACAGCACTGCATGAATCAAAGTTGTTGCAGCTGTAAATTTTCCATGCATGGGAGATGTTCTGAAGTTCCCGATAGTAAATTTGAAAGCAGAATATTTCTCATAGGTAATCTTAATTAAAGGCAATTTAAGAGAATGGGAATCAGGTTTGTTATCACTGATACATGCTGTGAAACTTGTTTTAGAAGATTGAACATGATAACACAGTTCAGGCCCACAACTTTGTGGTGACATTTTGCCCCACTCTAAAATCAATCTCATGAGTCAATTTTTCTAGCAGACCAAAATTTTGTTGCAGCAGCACAGTGCAAGACATAAAAATTATCATGTTACAAAACAAAAACAAATAAATAGTACAAAAGGTGAATAGGTGGTGCTCATAGGTTAAAGGACCATTCAGAAATCTGATGATGGAGATGTTGCGAAAACAGAGATATTTTCAAATCAAATAGAATTAACATAAAATGCATAAGTTTTGTGAATTGATGGAGGTCACATGTAAGATATACTTAAAACTGTTTGAAGTGAGAGTGTATCTGCAATGAAACTTTACTGTATCTGAACTAACCTCTCATTGCTGGTCTTGCCTTCAGATGTAGAAGGCCTAATCTCTGGAACTTTCAGCAAATCTTCTTAACTCCCTTCCTCCTTCAATGTGCTCCTTAAAATCTTTGACCAGATTTTGTTCATAGCTCATCATGAAATTTTGCTCCTGTGAAGTAAGTCAGGGTGCTTTATAACAATAAAGGTTTTATATACTGTTATCTGAATGATGACGGTGTTGGGAGTGACAGACATAGAGTTGGTGACAAGATGCATGGGAAATCTTTGTTCCCATCCCCTGTTCTTCTGCCCCATGGATCAAATACATAGCTCCACAATCATAAAAACTAGCTCAGATGGATTCCAGGGATGCGAACCTAAACAGTTGTAACCGCAACTTACGTTGTATCATTCTTATTCACTTTCTCCAGCACATTGGTGAGTGCAATACTTTGTCTTTATTGATGCAACTGCTTTCCCAAGCTAGATACCATTCAGCTAATAAGAGACCATTCTTAAATAGGTGTTTCCCAAGCAAATAATTCATAATTACTAAATAACTCAATGTTGAATTCTAACAATTTATATTATATGATTGAAGTTAGAGTTTATAGGTGATCAAACATTGCAACCTTTATTCTAGGGTGATGAGCATAGGTCTAGAGAGCTGAAACAACCTCTCTGCCCAGCACCCAAAATCATTTAAGATTAGGTTGTCTTCCATTCGGACTCTGAATAAAATGGCTCAGTTCCAGCCAATTCTCTCCAGAGGTCAAGTCTCCACTATCCTCAAATCAGAGGAACTACTCTGGTAAGCTGTCATTGTATCCAGCCTAAGGCAAGTATATTCTTTCTTTGAAAAGGAAATAAAAATTGCACATAGGCCACTAGCTGCCTTCTCAACAAGGCCTGGTATATTTGCATTAAGACTTTATCCCTTTACTTCAGCCCTTTTATAATTATATCTGAAGTACTACTTATGTTCCTAATTCATGCAGCACTTGCATACTAAAGATGTGAGAAGTCTTTGATGTGTGCAAGATGCTTCCGAATATTGAAAGCCCCTAGGCTCTCATCTATTCAAACATAAGCTCAAGAACTGGACTCAGAACATGCCTTCATCTCAGTGCTACCATCGAGGAGGAGGTACAGGAGATTGAAGGCATGCATTCAGCATTTTAGGAACAATTTCTTCCCCTCTGCCATCAGATTTCTGAATGGATAATGAATATATATACAATACCTCACTATATTTCTGCTTTTATTTTGCACAACTTAATTAATTTATACATATATATATACTTCTTTCTGTAAGTTATAGATCTTTTCATGATGTATTGCACTGTACTACTGCTTAAAAAATACAAATTTTATGATAAGTGCCGGTGATATTAAAGCTGACCTTGATTCTTATTCATTTACACATTTTAATGCACAAATCATGACCAGAAGGTGATCATTGTGAAAATGGACAGGCATATCTGGTGAACACTAGCACAATGTTTATCTCTGCTTCCCCGACCTAACCAGAACAGACCGATAATATACAATCTCTGACCTTTGATTTTAACTTCCAGTGAAACATGGAGTAATCTCTGTAGCATGATGCAGAACAGAATCAGAATCAGAAAAATATTACGACCAAGAAAGGGGGTTGCTTGGTAAGTGGCTGCTGGCATTTGCCTGCCTGAGCTTTCGTCGTTAGGTGGCATCTGGAATTTCCAGTTGGCGGACGATCTCCCTCCACACCGCACTGTTCCGACACTTGTCCACAACATCCCTAGTCTTGCCCAGCTTGGTCCAATCCTTGATGTTATCCAGCCACGTTGTTCCTTGCCTTCCTCTTCCTTTCCTTCCCTCCACCTTTCCAAATAGCAAGTCCGACAAAATGTTAGCTCTCCGCGTAACGTGTCCACATTAAGCAACTTTTAACTTCATAATCTTCTCCAGCAGTATCCGTGGTCTATCAGCTTCGGACACAACCCTCTCATTTGAAACCCAGCTGATCTTCAACATTCACCGATAGCACCACATTTCAAAAGCATTAATTCGTTTCATGTCCTCCTTTATGTTTCTGATCCATACCTCAGTACTGACCATACGTAACACTTGAGGAAGCAGATTCTACTTTGGATGTCTACCTTCCGATTACATAGTAGATCTTTTAGCTTCATGAACTGAGTCTTAGTCATAACAATTCTCCTTCTGATCTCAACTTCCCATCTCCTGTCATCTGTCAGACAACTGCCAAGAAATTCAAACTTTCTTAGTGTTTAGTGTCTTGTCCATTCCCTTGTAACAATGCCATCATGAATGAGTCTTTAGTGTTTGTTTTGCTTACCACCATCGATTTTGTTTTCTTAAGGTTGATTTTTAGTTCGTACTCAAGGCTTTTCTCATTCACTTTATTCAGCATAATTTCCAGTTCGCATTCGCTGTCAGCTAACAACGCAGTGTCGTCCGCATACCTGATGTTATCCACCTTCCAGCCTCCGATAGGAATACCTATCTCCTGATGGTCACATTCCCGAAAAATCCATTCTCCGTAGAGGTTGAACAAATTCGACGAGCCAACACAGCCTTGCCTTACGCCTTGTTTAATAGATGCCCATGGTGATAGCTCATTTTCTACCTTGACTCCCGCTTTCTGTTTCCAATACAAGTTCCTTATTATCTGCACAGTCTCCCATCTCAGATCGTACTTGTTCAGCACCTCTATTACTTTCTCGTGTCTTACTTTATCAAAAGCCTTTTCATAGTCAATAAAGCATAAGTAGATGGTCTTTTATGCCTCGATGCATCTCTCCATGATGTTTCTCATCGCAAATATTCCTTCCCTTGTTCCTGAGCCTTTATGAAAACCAAACTGTGCTTCTCCAATTTCATCGCTGATTGTACCTTTCATTCTGCCGAACACTATTTTCAACAGTAGCTTGACGCAATGAGACATTAAGCTTATCGTCCTGTGTTTGTTACATTTTATTTTTCTTGGCTTTTTTGGTAAGGTGATAAATACTGATTTGAGAAAGTCCTCCTCCTCTTCAGCTCGGCGGATGATTGCATTTGCTACTTTAATGGCTGAAGATCTATTTTATTGAATTGGAAAGAGATGAATGCTCCAACTACATCTCAATAGTTTTCTCAAACCATATCCTGTTTAAACTTAGAAAAAATTAGAAGAGGTACCTTTGATCCCTTGGTTAAATTTGAAGAAATTTGGAGGCCATTGATCCAATACTTACATAGAATGTAATTTGACCTCTTCCAATTCCTTTATATTATTTATTAATTTGAGTAGCGGAGCGGAGTTGATGACATTAATGATCTTATCCGATATAATAGAATAGCCCAGCTTTGTTTAGTTTAGTTTTAGTTCTGTTTAGTTTAGTTTACTTTGATTTTGATTTTTCAATTTGGGTTTATTTTCCTATCTTTTATTTCCTTGTATCTTGTCTATATCAAGAGTTTGGGAGGTCAATTATTTTGTTGTTACCTGTAATTTCTACTCACATGTATTAATTGCCAACAATGTAATCCCACTCCCTTTGTACTATTATGACCATTATGTATTTGTCTAGAAAAATCCAATAAAAAGATTGAAAAAGAAAAGAGGAAGTCCTCTGGAAGATTTCCTGTCATATAACTGTTGTTTAATATTGCTAAAAGGTTCGTTTTTCCCTTCAGACCAAGTGATTTCAGAATTTCAGTGGAAATCTTATCTTCGCCGGCCGCCTGAGCTTTAACACTGAAAAACTCAGACCCCACCACTGGGTTTCGCTGTATTGTAGGTCTGGGGAGGATTGGTGCCACTGCATCCCTTGAGTTGTGTGATGACTGCATTGGAGAGGGTACAGAGAAGATTGGCTGGGATGAAGTTTCATTTATGAGGAAAGACTGGTTTGTTTTGTTGGAGGGGGAGGAAGATGGGATTATGTATAAAAGTTATGGAGAATGTCGAGTATCTAAAATGAGGAAGCATCGATTTGGGTTGAGACGGGTAGAGGAGGATTCTATTGTCCACTCAGAATGCAGTTGGAGTCTGGAACACACAAGTTGATGTTTGTGAAGGCAAAGATTCATTCATTTAAGCAGTATCTGGCCAAACACTTGAATCATCATGAAATACAAGCCTCCAATTTAAGGCTGGAAGACCTAAGTGTTATTGAGGGTGACACAGCAGGAAAAAAAACCAATTCTTTAAAAAGTAGAATTTCCCAACTCCAACAATTTTAAAGAGATAGTTAACAGGGTGCTAGCTTTCATCCCAACACCAAAAAAGAGTGAACTATTTCTAAGCACTTTGGTCTTGTGGCTCCCTTAGCAAAACAGGTAGCTTCACTCTTATCCACGATAGGTTCTGTCTATGGACTTTATTCTCAATCACTTAGCTGAAAAAGCTTCTCTGTAGCATTTTGTTTGTTCTTCAGAGTCATAGAGTTATAGAATCATATAATACTGCAGCACAGAAACAGGCCCTTTGGCCCATCTGTTCCATGGCAAACTGCCTGGTTCCATCGATCTGTATCCAGACCATAGCCCTCCATAGCTCTCCCATCCATATACCCATCCAAATTTCTCTTAATTGTTGACATCAAACCTGCATGCAACACTTCTGTGGCAGCTCATTACATGCTCTCACCACCCTCTAAGTCAGGGGTTCCCAACCTGGCGTTCACAGACCCATGCATAATGGTATTGGTCCAAGACATATAGAAGGTTGGGAACCCTTGCTGTAAGACAAGAAGTTTCCTGTCATGTTTCCCTTAAACATTTCACCTTTCACCCTTAACCTATGACTAGTTCGAGTGTCACCCAACCTCAGTGGGAAAAGCCGGCTTGCAATTGTCCTACCGAAACCCCTCACAATTTTGTATACCTCTACCAAATCTTCCCTCATTCTTCTGTAGGGAATAAAGTCCTACCCTGTTCAACCTTTCCCTATAGCTCAGGTTCTCACGTCCTGGCACCATTCTTGTAAATTTTCTCTGCATTCTTTCAATCATATTGATATCTTTCCATAGGTAGGTGACCAGCATTACCCACAATACTCTAAATCAGGCCTCACCATCCTCTTAACAACCTTAACGTAACATCCTAACTCCTGTACTCAATAGTTACACCTCACACTTCTCTGCTTTAAATTCCATCTACCATTTTTCCACCAATTTTTTCAGCTGGTCGAAATCCCATTTTAAACTTTGATAGTGTTGCTTGCTGTCCATTACACACCCAATGTTGCTGTCATCTGCAAATTTGTCAAGCCAGTTTATTACATTATCATCAGAGCATTGGTATAGATGACAAACAGCAACAGACCCAGCACTGATCCCTGAGGCACACCACGAGTCACAGGCCTCCAGACAGAGAAGTAACCATCTACTACCACTCTCTGGCTTCTCCCATGAAGCCAATGTCTTTTGCAATTTACTACCTCATCCTGAATGCCAAGCGACTGAACCTTCTTAACCAACCTCCCATGCGGGACCTTATCAAAGACCTTGCTGAAGTCCATGTAGACAACATCCATTGCCTTGCCTTTATCAACCTTCCTGGTAAATTCCTTGAAAATCTCTATGAGATTGGTTAGACACCACCTACCACACACAACACCATGTTGACTATTCCTAATTATACCCTGTCTATCCAAATACTCATATATCCAGTCTCTTAATATTCCTTCCAATAACTTACCCACTACTGATGTCAGACTCACTGGCATCTAATTTCCTGGATTTCCTGGACAACAAACTCCTCCTCCTCAGTAATCTGTATGTGGTCCATGACATTACTGCTGTATTGCTTTCCTTCTATAGACTCTGTGCCCACCTCCCAAGTAAATACAGGGAAAAATCTATTTAAGATCTCCCCCACCTCTTTTGTCCCCATGCTCAGATGACCACTTTGATCTTCAAGAGGACCAATTTTGTCCCTTGCTTTCCTTTTGCTGTATATATTGCTAAGATATCTACAGAAGCCCTTCAGATTTTCCTTCACATTGTCTGCTGGAGCAAACTCATACCTTCTTTTAGCCCTCCCGATTTCCTTCTAAAGTGTTCACAACTCCAACCATGCTCAACCTTTCGATTCCTGACTTTGTATGTAGGCTTAAGAACATCTTTCCTCCCACCACTCCCCATCTGCTCTGATGCTCCGGTTCCTATCCCCCTCTAACCCTAGTTTATACCCTCCCATGCAGCATTAGTAAGCCTTCCTGCAAGGATGTTAGTCTCCCTCTAGTTCAGGTGCAAACCGTCCTGTTTGTACAGGTATTAACTTCCCTGGAAGAGAGCCCAGTGATCCAAAGATCTGAAGCCCTCCCTCCTGCGCCATCTCCATGGTCACTGTATTACCTTCCTATTTCTGACCTCGCTAACACATGGTACAGGTAGCAATCCTGAGACCACAACTCCAGAGGTCCTGATATTTAAAGTAGCACCTAACTCTCTGAATTCACTTTGAAGGACTTCATCATACTTCCTACTGTGTCATTGATAGCAATGTGGACCACAGCCACTGGCTGCTCACCCTCCCACTGTGGATTCAATCTGAGATGTCCCTGACCCTGGCAGCCAGGAGCCACCATACCATCTGGGAATCTCATTCTCAACCACTGAATTGCATGTCTGTTCCTCTAACTATTGAATCACCCATCACCACAGCTCACCTCTTCTCCCCCGTACCCTTCCAAGCTCGTAAGCATGTACTCTGCACTGGCTGCATAATCCCTTTCCTTTGTCCTACACCTTACATGTAGCTACCTCCTTGTATCACCGTGTCGATGAACCCTCAGGCTCCTGAATGATCCGAAGTTCATCCAGCTCCAGCTCCAAGTCCTTAACGCGGTTTGTAGGGAATTGCATCTGCTTGCACTTCTTGCAGGTGTAGTCATCAGGGACAGTGGAAGTCTCCCTGTCTTCCCATAATCCACAATATGAGCGTATTAACTCCTTGTCGGTTGTGCACCTTGGTTTTACCTCTACAGTCTAGTATTGGCGAGTGAAGACTTTACCAAAGTACGGGAACCTGAAGGATTGAGTAAAGTTGGTGTCATTCGGTGGTTTTATACAGGATCTTCCTGATTGAATCTTCATTCAGGAGTGGTGGCCTGCATCTGAGATAACCCCTGCAAGATCAGGATGGTTTGTGCAGTGTTCACTCTCCAGCAAAAGGTCAGTTCCTTTAAGCCGTTTTATTTCCTTCATTGTGAATCCTTTGGACAAAGCATCGCTCGGCATCATGTCTTTGAAGAAATCAGCTTTCAGGGAAGTCTCTCCTTACTGACTGTATAAATCACTTGGACTTTCGAATTTACCATTTTAAGACTGCGTTCAAATTTACCACTTTAAGAACTATTCCCGAGTTTGGCTGTTTGTTAAATTGCCGTATAGCAGTTAACTTCCGGTTAAGTTAGTCCTTTGTTTACTTTTCACTTTTGTTGAGCGGAGTTTAATAAATGTTTATGTTTGTTTATAAAACCTGACTCAATTCAATACTCATTGTTGCCGACCACATAACAATAGTCACACTCAGGGCAGCCCAGGGTGCGGCTGAAGTACGCCACAATGCATTCTCCTCTGGTGACAGCACTACGCTGAGACCCCTGTCGCTGGCATCTGTGCCAACATTGAAGGGGCATGCTGGATTAGGGTACACCAGCACTGGGGCTTGCGTGAAAGCAGCCCGGAGTTTATCGCAGCACAGGCGACAGCCCAAGTGAGGGGCCTCAACTTCTCGGTGAGCTGATGCAGGGGACTGCCGATGGTGGCGAACCGTTAATAAACCGTTGGTAGTATGACGCCAGCCCCAGGAAGTTGCGGAGCTCAGAGACGTCGTGTGGGCAGGGGTGGGCATTCCTTGACTGCTGTCTCCCTCTCAGGGTCCATCGCCACTCCTTCCGCACTCTCCACATGCCCAGGAACTTCGCCTGGTGGCCCAGCAGGCATCATTTTTCAGGGTTGAAGCACCGGTTCACCTGGCAGATGACGGTAAAGACCCCTTCCAGGTTCTACAGAGCACCATCAAGAAGGGCAAACATCTTGCTAGCGAGGTCAGACCCAAACCAAAATTGAGATTTTAAAGACAAATCTGTGCTGACCATCAAACACTTATTTGCCCAAATCCCATTCTATTCATCCCATGTTATCATCAGCTCCCACCAGATCCTATCACTCACATCCACACAAAGGGAATTTACAGTAACCGATTAATCTACCAACCCTGCACCTCTTTGGGATATGGGGCAATCCAGAGCAAATGAAGGAAATCCACATGGCCACAGACGGAACATGAAAACTCAACACAGATAGCACTGGAGATCAGGATTAAATCCATTGGGATTATGAGGCAGAGTTCTACAATGTCACACATTTTGTAGCTGGAATCCTTGCCACTGTTGTATGCTTGTTTGAAGCCAATGCTGTGAACTCCTGTGCAGTCAACTCCTGGTGGAGTGGTGGGGGTGGGGGGGGTGGGAGTGCTACTACGACATGTAATAGCATTTTAGTCCAATTATTAAAAGTGAAATCAAATTTT
Organism: Hemitrygon akajei; assembly: GCF_048418815.1. NCBI lineage: Eukaryota > Metazoa > Chordata > Chondrichthyes > Myliobatiformes > Dasyatidae > Hemitrygon > Hemitrygon akajei. Next base: position 28,366,227 of record NC_133155.1, read on the forward strand.
TAGTCACTTTTTGCTGCAGTTTTGTGCTCAAGGAGACTCTGGGTCAGCTTACAAATCTCTCACTAGACTCATTTTCCAATCTCAATTCCCCCTTGCAAGTGGGATAGTGTATAATATAATTATAGATTAATAATGCAGAGTTAATATCTTTGTATTGCAGAAAATGTACTCTGGTTGATAAAGACTAGACATGGTTTAAATGAGTTCATTAAGGTTCCCCACAGTGATGATGTGTGACCAGGAGGCACCAGTTTAACTTAATTTCAGAGGCATTAGAAGAGCTTGTTCAGTCGTCAAAAGAGGAAACAGTTCTTTGTCACTTTGGTTATTCTGATAAGGCATTTATAAACAAGCAAGTTTACTTTAAGATTTCCATTGAGAATAGAGTATAGGCAATGTGTCGTTATTCAGAGGTGTGACAGCAAATGACAAAAAGGTCACATGATTACAATCTCAGATTCAGAGCAACTTATCATACAAGAATAACAAGTTGCATTCATTTAGCTCCTGCCCCATTGCTAAATGTCTGACAGCTTTAACAAGCATATTGTTCCACAAGGCTTGACACTGAGCTGCACAAGTTTGGTAACAGCTGGAGTGCTGTATGCAGTTCTTGTGACTACATCATGAAAAGAATGTCGTTCTGTTGGAGATAGTGAGAGATGATTGACCAAGATGTTGCCTGTATTAGATCAGAAGGATAGACTAATTGGGTAGGTTTGTTTTCCCTGGAGTGGAAGAGGCTGACAATAATGCAATAATAGGATACGAAGTTATGAAAGGGGGTAGGTGGGGCATATAGTAAGAATCTTCTTCCCTTGGTGGGGGAGTTGAAGACAAGAAAGCACAGGTATTAAATGAAAGGTAGGAGGTTTTGAGGGGGATCTGCTTTTATTACAGGGAGCGGCTGAAAACTGGAATACTCTGTCAGTAAAGGTACCGAACGCAGGTACTCTCATAACGTTTATGAAGCACCCAGATAAGCACTTGGATTGCCAAGGTTATAAACTGTTACAAGTCAAGTTGGAGATAAATGACACGAAAATAGATAAACACAATGATCAGCATAGACATAATAAGTCAAAAGGTCTGTTTTGATGCTTTATGACACCATGATTCTTTGACACTATAAAGAGACAATGGTTGGGTGGTGAAAAGGTCTGCCATAAAGGCTTGAGAATCTCTTAGGATGAAAGAAAGGCAAAGGGTTTACAGAGGGAACTTCGTACACTTAGGCAGTGGAATGTCAAATGTGTGAAGCCATTTAATTAAGGATGATTCAGTAGCCAGAATTGAAGGACTCCTGTTAATATTTTAAATCAAGAGCTTAACCAGGGTGACAATAGGAGTCATGGATGAATGGGGGTTGATACGAGTTAAGATTTAGGACATGGAGCATTCAATGAGTTGGCAATTCAGCCATGCTTTTGAACACTTAATGCTAAAATAATTATCAGAGGTAATGTAAAGGCAATTGAACCAAAATTCAAGGATTATCCTGTTGGACAGCGAAGAGTTGCTTTACAGAAAGCTGGTACAGCTTGGGCTCTCGGTCTCTGTTTGTCTGTTTCTGAGAAAGACCACTTTAAGGTTGTGTGACTTGGTTACATCCGGTAATATTCTTTGTATAGAGCCTGACTGCTAGGAATAAATATCTTGGTGACTTAATGTAAGAAGCAGCTATGATGATGGCTAGTTCTTCAGTTGCGAAGATCTGGAGGGAAGAATAGTCCTCAAGAGTGACAGCATGACCCCGGTGACTATCGAGGCCAATTCTGAATCTGGAGACTCCGAAAAAGTAGGGACATGGGGTCAGTTGGGATGTGGGCACTTGGACAGAAGGATACTTTCTGCATCTCCTCTTCTCTTTAGCAGTTGTTCTTCTGGATTCCTCAAAACTCTTGGCTGAGCCATGGATCAGCGTTCTCCAGCGGGCTCTGTCACAAACCTGCTGCTGCCCCTCATTGACCTCGATATTGGGCTGGAGAGCTGCTGCTTAAGTTGGTCTTCTTCCCTCTTGTGTGGGGCACCACACTCTCTTTTGGCCTGAGAGAGTTCTCTGTGCAGTACTGCTTTAGATAACCTGGAGCTGTCCACACAAGACACGTGGCCTGAGCAGTGGAGCTGGAGGAGCAGCAAAGTGGCTTCAATGCTTGGAGGCTGAGCCTTCTCTGGGACCTCACTGTTGGAGACACGATCCTGTCAGCTGATACCCATGATGGAGCAGATGGAAGTGTTCGAGCAACCAGATTTTCTTGCGGTACAAGACCCAGAGTTCGGAGCCATATAGCAACGTCGTGACCATAGCAGCCCTCTGCACCTGAATTTTTATGGACGGATGGAGTTGGCGGCTCTTCCACAGACATTTATTGAGGCACCTGAAGGCACTGCTGGCTCTGGCAAGTCAATTATCAACGTCCCTTACTACTGTGGCTTCATAGGAGTTGACGCTGTGCAGGTAGATGAACTTCTCAACCGTGGTGTTCGTCAATAGTGATCTGAGGTGGGTTGTAAATGCCACGATGGGCCTCCAATGAAGGATTATTGTTTTCCTCTGACTGTTAACCCGAGAGCCCTCGCAGATTTGCCGAACTGAGTGACTGCAGACAGTAGTGCATCTTCTGTGTGCATGAGAACAGCACAGTCGTCCGCATATAGTAGCTCGAGAATGGGCTCTTGCATTGTTTTTGTTAGGGCAAGAAAGCAGCAGAGGCTGAAGATTTATCTGTCAGTGCAGAACTGAATATAGATACTCTCTGAGACGGTCTCTTTCGCTTCCTGTAGCATCATGTTGAAAAAGATGGCAAAGAGCATTGGTGCCAAAACACAACCTTGTTTTATGCTGGTACTGATGGGGAATAGGTCAGACAGGTTGACGTTATGTTTAGCCTGACCACGTTGGCCTTCACAGAGCTGCTGCAGTTGGTGAGGAATTTCATAGGACAGCCGAGCTTCGACAGAATTTTCCAGAGACTAGTCCTTGGTCAGGCCAAGGAACGCTGTGTACAGTCCCATTTTCTGACAGGACACTTCTCTTGCCGGAGGACAAAGGTCATGTCCGATATGCCTCTGGTAGCTTTGAATCTGCATTGATTCACCGTGAGGTTGTCTTCAGCAATGGTAGAGACGATTCTATCCGAGAGAACTCTGGCGAGGATATTCGCAGTGGTGGACAGAAGGGTAACGCCTTTGTAGTTTGAGGAATCTGATTTCTCCCTTTTGTTCTTGTGCAGTGAGACAATTATAACATCACGTAGGTCATTTGGGACTGAGCCTTTCTCCCAAAACAGTGTGAACAGGTTTGTGAGTTTGCTCAGCAGAATGTCTCTGCCTGTATTGGACGCTTCCACTGGGAACCTACCAATGCCTTGGGAGTTTCTGGCATTTCAGCTTGGAGCTGGCAGCTTTGACCTTGTCCAGAGTTGGCGGGTCAGCAAGTTTAAAACCTGACCTCATGATGAGTGATCATTTCAATGGATGCTTTGTGTACATGATGTTTATCCCTGAAAAGGCTCTTGCAGTGCTCTGTCCATCACCTCATGATGGCTTCCTTGGCTGTCAGCAGGCTGGCGCCATTGGATGAGCATAGAGGAGTGTAAATCTGATGAGTTGGACCATGCACTCTGCACAGTGATTGGTAGTAGGCTCGAGTGTCACTGGTGTCTGCATGGTGCTGCATTCCCTCTGCTGGGGCAGTTCACCAATCATTTTGCATCTGTCTCAGTTTGGCTTGGAGGGTGCTGCATGCAGCTCTGTATTCTGCCTTGGCTGCTCGGTCATCGAGTCTGGACAGCACCTTTCGATAGGAGAAGTGCTTCTTCTGGAGCAGGTTCCAGAATTCAACGTCATTTTCAGCAAACCCATCCTTGTTTCTTCTTGAGGAGTACCCACCTACCTTGACAGCCGTATCTTGGCTGGCAGTCTTCAGCTGCTCAAATCACTTTACTGTGTTGGAGTCTGTGCTTGGAGTGTCTATGCTGTCCAGTTTCTCCCTTAGCATGATCTGGAATACATCTCAGAGGCCAAAGATCTTATCCACATGGAGTCTCTCTGACCATGGTCTCCATTTCCTTATTACTGGCTTGATAGCCAGTCTGACTTTTACCCTGACCAGTCTGTGATCTGTACAACAGTCTGCGCTGGAGTGTAGAACATCCGACACATCCCTTTGGTGCACCAAGATGTAGTCCAGGAGGTGCCAGTGTTTGGATTGGGGATGTCTCCAGGTCATCTAGAGCCTGGTTTTCTGTTGAAAGAGTGTATTTCTTATAACCAGGCCTAGTTCTGTGCAGAGCTCCAGGAGCATCCTTCCGTTGTCGTTGCAGTTTCCAACACCATGATGACCCAAGACTCTCGGCCACACTTCAATATCTCTACCCACCCTGGCAATAAAGTCGCCTAGGACGATGATTTTGTCTGCCTTACGTGTTTCCAATAGGAAGGATTCAGCTCCCCATAGAACACCTTTTTGACCGCAGGATCTGCTTGCAGTGTAGGGGTGTAGATGCTCGCAAGGTTAAAAATTGGTTGTCTTGCAGCAGGAGTGGCAGGGACATAAGTTGATCTAAGTGTCCGACCAGTAGGATTTGAAGATTATTGACGAAGGTGTTTTTTATAATGGAGCCCACCCCTAAGGGTCTGTTCTCATTGCTGCTTCTGCCTGACCAGGAGAGAGTGCAACCTGCACCATACTCTATCAAAGATCCTTGATCAGCAAAACGTACTTCACCTATAGCAGCAATGCCAATGTCCACCGAGCTGGTTCTCCTGCCACAAGTGCTCAGCGTCTTTGGAGTCGGTTACCTCTGTAGAGTCCTGAATTTTGCACATTCCAACATTTAATTTTGAGATATGTTGACTTTTTTGATTTAATGTCCTTTTTCTTACCGCTTGAGTGAGATGCCCGTTGGCCACGGCGACCCAACCAGGTAATTGGTGAGGCAAACTTTTTTGGGACCACCTTTTGTAGGTCCATCTGCACCTGGAACAGGCAGCGCTATCCCTGAAGAGGGCAGCTTGGTCACTCAGAGAGCTGTCGAACGCTGTCGTTGCCTCAGGTCAGCAGACAGATGACCCGTGGGTCTGAGCCACCTACCTGCAGAGTTGAGACTGAGACGTCCAGTTTCATCTACCGTCTGTCGTTTCACCCATTTTCCATCGGATTTTTCTTCCTGCCTGCTCTGCGCAGGTTTATAGTGAGGATTGGTGCCTTGTGGTGATCATTACTTCTAGAAAGAAGAGGCAGGAGGAGATACTTCACCTTCCTTAAGTGAGCAGGACCACTGTTTGACGTGCCATGCAGCAGTCACTCACATATGTCCTCTCCTATGCTACTGTGCCCGTAGCAAAGCCTTCACTGTTCTTTCGGAGTTTGCTATGTCATGGTGCAGCCGAGTATACAGCGGTATAACTGGCCGGGCAGGCTGGGCTCATCAGTTCTGGTTTGCAGCCAGTTTAGGAGAAGGACGATTCAGATTCCAAACCCAGAGAGATGAGACTTATTCACCATGCTAGGCCGTGGGCACAGGTGAGTCCTGGGCTGGAGGTCAGAGCTCATACAAAGCAAATATACAATAAATTCTCCCTACCAAAAATGCTTCATTAATTCCTTTTTAATTCAAGTTTACTAATTCCCCAATGCTCTAAGAATAGAACATTGTTCACAAAACATCCCTACTTTTCCACTTTTAAATCATTTAAGGTTCTTTAAAGATTCTCTGTAAAACCTAGCTCTTTTCTGTTTTATCTCATTATGTAGATTTTTGTCAAAATTTGTTCAAAAACGGTCTTGTAAAGCACTAGAAACATTTGCTGCATTAATCATGCTCCATAATTAATCGTCTCCGAGATGTCCCACGACCCACGGGAACAGAAGCTGGAATAATCCTTATTGATGCAGTTTCAGTGAAACTGGGTTGAGAGTTGAGATTAAGTGAAGATGTCTTTGCATCTGGTAGTGATACCCAAGCTGTCCTTGTAACTAAAGAAGGGAATGGTCCCATTTTTACAATTGACCATCCTATTTTCAAGAGGCAAGCAAAACATACTGATTAAAGAATATAAGAATGAAGAATTGTGCATTTACCCTGCATTTGGGGGGATATCAGGGGTATATTTTTCACACTGAAAGTGATGTGTGTGGCATACCCTACCAGGGATAGTGGTAAAAGTAGATGCATTAGGGGCATTTAAGATAGGCATGTGGATGACAGAAAAATGGAATGTAGGTGTTGCAACGAACGAGGCGAACCCAAACGCAGGACACAGGCAATGAGCTTGAGCTAGGATGCAGACATGGGCGTGAGCTCTGAACGGCAAACAGGAGGGAGTGCAGGAAATCAGGAGGCAGGCAGAATTTATCTTGACATGGAGCATAGAAAGGGAAGCGGCAGACAAAACTTTTCTTAGCACGGAGAGACGGAGTTAAACAGGTAAACCCCGGCACTGGTGTAAACTTGGAATCCTTAACTTGACACGGAGCAACAGAGTTTCACAGGTAAACCTCGGAACTGGAGTTGAACTTGGAAAACCTACCTAGACTCAGAGAGACTGAGTTGCACCAATAAATCTCAGTACTGAAGCAAAACTTAGAACACATAAACCTAAGTGGCCGGGGAATGTTAATTACCACAATGGCAAAACCCAACAATCTGGCAACTAGTGGGTGCAAAGCTGGGGTTCTTAAACTGCAGGTCTTGATGAAAACCAGGTGTGTCGCCATCAAAGGAAATTAGGAGAAAATGGGGAATTAATGGTCGGGACTGTGACAGTAGAATGAAGAATTAGATTGATCTTAAAGTAGGATGAAAGGTCAGCTCAACATTGTTGGTCAAAGGACCTGTACTGTATGTTCTATATTCTACCTAACATTTGCTTAATCTGCAGATGTTCTTCTGTAAAGTTACTGGCTCTGTATTCCAGATTGTGAGAGAGACTTGTGTGTGGTCAAACTTTATTAGCAGAACTTGTTAAAGGTTGGAATTGTGATGGGCAGGACCACAATGGGATTACAAGAGTTCTGGTAGAAACATCGGCTCAGTGCATCAACTTTTCTCCTCTAACCTTGCACAAGGGATGATATAATATTAAACAAATGAAAGGGATTAACAAGATATATAATATAGGAGTTTACTGGTTGGCTATTCATGAAATCTGATCGCATTTTGAAACCACTGTAGTTCTGAAAGTATGTACAGGTGATACCTGGATAATAAACAGCCTCCATTTCTACAGATATGTCAATTTTATGCTGAAGTTAGAAAGTACCTAAAAATCACTCATGGAAACCAATCTTCACAAAAAGCTCATAAAACTGAAAGAACAATTACTGAAAGGAGAGAGAGAGAGAGAGAGAGAGAGAGAGAGAAATAATTCTGCCATTTGTAAGGAGGGATTCATATACTTATGTTGGACTTTTGAATATAATAATATTATGGGAGCTCACCTGTGTGTAGCGTATGTTCATAATCAGGGGATGATCTGTATTGCAAATTCTAAAGTCAATACAATACCAGACCTTTCAGAAAATTAAATACATAAAACACATCAGATTTTCAAAAAATCTTCACTCCTTGAACCTTTCTTTCAGAGGGTAAACATTTCTCACTCCCTTGCTCAGGAAGCTAGGGTCCACCCTCAAAACTTAGTGTCCTTACGGGATTGGCTTTATCTGGCAATGGGTCATATTGATGTATGTGTTGTCCAGTTTTGTAACTTCAAAACATTAAAGTAATTAAAAGTAAGTCATGTGTCTGGAAATACAGGTCTAGTTCGAGCTTACTTTGAACAAGGTGTGCACATATGCACGTATCACATGGTAGCGTACTGATGCTTGCAATTCATGTATTTTTACATATAACCCACAATGAATCATTTTACCAATCGAGACACACACACACACACACACACACACACACACACACACACACACACTCACACACACACACACACACACACACACACACACACACACACACACACACACACACACACACTATATTATATAATGCAACTACTACATACAGACATCTATGCATAGTAAATTTTAAATTGTCCCATTCAGGTCTAAAGATTTAATCGCTGTGGAGGATTTCCTTCTCTTGTGGGATAACATTTTTCCTGATGAGGGGGGATCACTCTGCTTGGCAGGTAAGACTAATGGCTGTGAAACAATCCTGGGTTCTGGGGCCTCATTCACGGTGGTTGTATGAGTTCCTGAGAGTGATCACTTCCTGAGAGTGCAGGAAGTGTTTCTCACAGCTCCAGACACATTTCTTCTCCTTTTCTCTCTTCAGATCTACTTCAATTCTTTTCTTTTCCTGTCTTATGCTCCTTTCTCTTTCAGACCTTTCTCTTCCTTGTTCACATTCTTTCTCTTAGTCTCTTCCCCCCTTTTTCTTCTTCTAATTTGTGCATCTTGATCTTGGGAAGGTCGATTTAGTTTACTGGAGTAATCTTTTATTGCTCCCTTTGTTATCTTATCTCTCCCTGTTGGTTTCCCCAGCCACAACCTCAGCTGAGGAATCCTCTGTTTTCGTATCTCCATTGTCTCTTATCCTTCTGGCCTTCCATTCATCCAGCTGGGCTTTGGTCTTTGCATCTTCTTTTACAAGCAGTTTTTTGTCTCCCATTTGATGTTCATTTGGTAACCTCAATGCACACAGAGTGTATTCTGGTTCTTTATACATACAAAAGCTGGAGGCTTGCATCTTTCCTGAAGATCCGCAAACTCTCTTCCAGCTTAAAAGAAAGCCACATTTCACAAGTAACTGCTTGAAGCTTTCTCAGATACATTGCCTACAAAAACTGTTGCAGTCAGACCACAGCTTTCATCACTTCCACACTTCCTTTAAGCAGTGTGGTTCTTCCTGCTCTCCAACCAGAGGTACAGAGGTTAGCATCAATACCTGTTTGTCCTTTATTGGGTGATAGTTCATGGTGTTCAGCATGGTGACAATTGTGGCTAAGGATGTGACATGCAAGTTGAAGATGGATCTCCAATAAAGTTGTAGATGTTACAGCCAATCATGCCCCTACAATGCTGGTCCTCCCTTTTTTTAACCACATACAGGCTCCATGTGGCTTGTTGATTGTTGTATTTCACTGGTACGGAGGTGATTCCCACAAGAGTTACCTTTGCCCCAGTATGTTTTTAGTTGGATTTCTGCCTGCTTCAGTTTGTTATCTTTGAAATGCTGTTCAGTCATTTTGCGGAATGACTGAAATAGCTGAGTCAGTGTCCAATTTCATTTCAATTGCTTGTCTATTGTTAATTTTAACACTGCTAATCTCAAGGCTACACAGTACTGTGTCACTCTTATCACTATTGTGGTGATATCACGTGTCACGTGTCAGAACGTGATTGGACAGAGTTCTGAGCATGTGCAGAAATGAAAGAATGATCTGGAAGTGTGGCAGTGTTAAAAAGTCGTTGCTGTTTGCTGTTGTAAATAAAAGTTCTAGTTTTAATTCTTCCAGAATATGGTTTGTTCTTAGTAACCTACAGTATGTATAAAGAACACAACATGCTGTCAGAAGTCGGTCTGGGAGAATAAAAAACGGAAACAGGAGAATTGAAGATAATCGGAAGAAAAAGAGCACAAACTTTTTTAGTGTTTGCTAACAGCTTTACAAATGGAAGGTTTGCAACCGCTGAAAACACTAGAGCTGACTGGAAATATAGCTGAAAACTGGAAAAAATTTAAACAGCATTTTGAAATTTATTTATCGGCGATTGGAGCAGAAAATAAATCGGAAAAAATGAGAGCTGCCATTCTACTCCACGTGACTGGGGACGACACAGTTGAGGTATATAACCATTTTACTTTTGAGAATGGAGATAATTTGAATCTAAAAGCGATAATGGACAAATTTGATGCATTTTGTATACCGAAGCTCAATGTGACGTGTGAACGGTATAAATATTTCAAATGTCCACAGAGACCTGATCAAACGATTGATCAATTTGTTATGTAAACCACAGTAAAACATGCGAGTTTACAGAGTTGACGGACTCTCTCATTAAAGACAGAATTGTTTGCATCATTATGGATAATGCTCTGAGAGAAAGACTCTTAAGAGAACAAGACATAAATTTGGGAAAAACTTTGATTCTCTGCAAAGCTTTGGAAACCATAAAGTCACAGGCTAAAGAGCTTTTTATTGAGAACCTCAGCGTACATGCTGTGAATAACTGCGAACATGTTATAAAAAATAATGAAGCGACAACAAAACCGACAGAGAGCAAGACGTCATTTGAGAGAGAAAAAACCTTGTGATCACTATGGGTGGCAGCACCGACCTAAGAAGTGTCCAGATATGAAAAAATGTGCAACAACTGCGGTAAGGTTAATCATTTTTAAGCTGTTGCTGAAGTAGAAAGGAAATAAAACACGTAAATGCAGTGCTTGAAAATGAATGTGAGGAATTTTATATAGATGTGCTTTGTGAAAACAATCAAAATAAGAATGACTGGACTATGCCATTGCAAGTGAACCAAAACAATATTTTGTTTAAATTGGATACTGGGGCTCAAATAAATGTTCTTGCAGAATTTGAGTTTAAAGTATTAAAACCAAGACCAAAGTTTCATCAGACAAATATAAAAGTGTCTGGGTATTCAGGTGCAGATATTCCAGTTAAAGGAACATGTGTGGCAAAAGTATCACACAAAAATATTGAGCACATGCTTTCATTTGTGGTAGTGCCAAAAATGTACAGTCAATATAGGTTTATCTGCCTGTGAGAGACTGAATTTGGTGAAGAGTGTTAGTCCTGGATAGTGACACAGAGTCAGAATACAGTGACTTGATGAAAGAGCGAGAGAGAACAGAATTTGATTCCAATGTGGCAAAAGTGAAAGAAGTCATAAAGAAAGATCCCAGACTCATCCCGTTGTTACCAGCATCTGACAAAGCATTGCCACCAAAAACAAACTTACCGGTACAGTACAATATGGATCTGAAACCAAAGAGTGACAAGAATCAGGATCCAATGGAAGAATTGAAAGCACAAGTGAAGAAATTGAGAAGTTTTATTGAAATGATGAAGTCTCAGCTTAAAAAAGAGATTACACAGTTATTGAATGAATTGCGATTTCTTCTCAAAGACCTCAAGAAAGAGCCAACTTCAGAGTTTCTGTTAACTGATGCAGACCAGATGAAACATGAAAATAACAACAAAACACAAGAACTGTGTGAACCACTTAGAAGGTCTACTTGTGTTCATAAACCCCCAGAGAGACTGATAAAGATGTGTTAAATTATGCATTTGTTTTGATTAATGTTGCTAATTGCTTCTTTTAAGGAAAGGAAGATGTGGTGATATCATGTGTCAGAATGTGATTGGGTGGAGTTCTGAGCATGCGCAGAAATGAAAGAATGATCTAGAAGCGTGGCAGTATTAAAACGTCGTTGCTGTTTGCTGTTGTAAGTAAAAGTTTTAGTTTTAATTCTTCCAGAATATGATTTGTTTTTAGTAACCCACGGTACATATAAAGATCACAACAATGATCAGATTTTTCATCAACAGTATTCAGTTTATCGACCAGTTAGCCTAACCTCAGTAGTAGGAAAGATGTTAGAGTCATTGTTAAGGATGTGGTGATGGAGTACTTGGTGACACAGGACAAGATAGTACAAAGTCAGCATGGTTTCCTTCAGGAAAAACCCTGCCTGACAAACCTATGGGAATTCTTTGAGGAGATTACAAGTAGGATAGATAAAGGGGATGCAGTGGATGTTGTATATTTGGACTTTCAGAAGGCCTTTGACAAGGTGACACACATGAGGCTACTTACCAAGGCTGCTTGCCCATGGTATTTACAGGAAAGTTACAAACATGGTTAGAGCATTGGGCGATTAGTAGGAGGCAGTGAGTGGGAATAAAAGGATCCTTTTCTGGTTGGCTGTCAGTGATTAGTGGTGTTCTGTAGGGGTCAGTGTTGGGACCACTTCTTTTTAAGCTGTATATAAATGATTTAGATGATGGAATAGTTGGCTTTGTTGCCAAGTTTGCAGATGATATGAAGATTGGTGGAGGGGCAGGTAGTAATGAGGTAACAGGTAGGGTGCAGAAGGATTTAGACAGATTAGGAGAATGGGCAAGAAAGTGGCAAATGAAATACAATGTTGGAAAATGAATGATCATGCACTTTAGTAGTAGAGATAGTTATGCAGACTATTTTCTTAATGGGGAGAAAATCCAGGAATCTGAAGGTTAGCTTGCAGGTTGAGTCAGTAGTGAGGAAAGCAAATGCCATGTTAGCATTCATTTCAAGAGGTCTATAGTACAAGAGCAAGGATGAGAAGCTGGGGCTTTAAAAAAGGTACTGGTGAGGCCTCATCTTGAGTATTGTGAAGAGTTTTGGGACCCTTATCTTAGAAAAGATATGCTGGTACTGGGGGGGGGGGGGGGGGGGGAGGTCCAGAGGAGATTCTCAAGGATGATTCCAAGAATGAAAGGGTTATCATACAAGAAATGTTTGATGGCTCTGGGTCTGTACTTGCTGGAATTCAGAAGGATGGTGGGGGGGGGGGGATCTCATTGAAGCCTTTTGATAGGTAGTAATCTCGGGATTACTGCCTGTGCCACGTGACAGTGAGTATAGGAATAGAATGAGGTGGAGGATAAATGGCTGGTTGAGGGATTGGAGCAGGGGGCAGGGATTCAGATTTCTGGATCATTGGGACCTCTTCTGGGGCAGGTGTGACCTGTACAAAAAGGACAGGTTACATTTGAATCCGAGGGGGACCAATATCCTGGTGGGAAGATTTGCTAAGGCTTTTAGGAGAGCTTAAACTAGAATTGTTCGGGGGTGGGAACCGTACTGAAATGACGGAGGAAAAGGAGTTTGGCTCACAAATAAAGAAAGTTTGGAGACAGTGCCAAAGGGAGGATAGGTAGGTGATAGAGAAGTGACGCGCTCAGTCCAATGGTTTGTGATGTGTCTATTTTAATGCGAGGAGTATCATGAATAAAGTGGATGAACTTAGAGCGTGGATCAGCACTTGGAGCTATGATGTTGTGGCCATTACAGAGACTTGGATAGTGCAGGGGCAGGAATGGCTACATGAAGTTCCAGGTTGTAGATGTTTGAGAAAGGATAGGGAGGGAGGCAAAAGAGGTAGGGGTGTGGCACTGTTGATCAGAGATAGTGTCACGGCTGCAGAAAAGGAGGAAGTCATGGAGGGTTTGTCTATGGAGTCTCTGTGGGTGGAAGTTAGGAATAGGAAGGGGTCAATAACTCTACTGGGTGTTTTTATAGTCCACCCAATAGTAACAGGGACATCGAGGAGCAGATAGGGAGATTCTGGAAAGGAGTAATAATAACAGGGTTGTTGTAGTGGGAGATTTTAATTTCCCAAATATTGATTGGCATCTCCCTAGAGTGAGGGGTTTAGATGGGGTGGAGTTTGTTAGGTGTGTTCAGGAAGGTTTCTTGACACAATATGTAGTAAGCCTGCAAGAGGAGAATCTGTATTTGATCTGGTATTTGGGAAATGAACCTGGTCAGGTGTCAGGTCTCTCAGTGGGAGAGCATTTTGGAAATAGTGACCACATTTCTATCTCGATTACCATAGCATTGGAGAGGGATAGGATCAGACAAGTTAGGAAGACGTTTAATTGGACTAAGGGGAACTATGAGTCTATCAGACAGGAACTTGGAAGCATAAATTGGAAACAGATGTTCTCAGGGAAATGTACAGAAGAAATATGGCAAATGTTCAGGGGATATTAGCATGGGGTTCTGAGTAAGTACGTACCAATGAGACATGGAAGGAATGGTAGGGTACAAGATCCATGGTGCACAAAGGCTATTGTAAATCTAGTCAAGAAGAAAGGAAGAGCTTATGAAAGATTAAAAAAAACTAGGTAATGATATGAATCTAGAAGATTATAAGGCTAGCAGGAAGGAGTTTAAGAATGAAATTAAGAGAGCCAGAAGGGGCCATGAGTAGGTCTTGGCGGACAGGATTAAAGAACCCCCCAAGGCATTCTACAAGTATGTGAAGAGCAAAGAGATAAGACATGAGAGAATAGGACCAATCAAGTGTGACAGTGGAAAAGTGTGTATGGAACCAGAGGAAACAGCAGAGGTATTTAATGAATACCTTGCTTCAATATTCACTATGGAAAAGGATCTTGACGATTCTAGGAATGACTTGCAGTGGACTGAAAAGCTTGAGAATGTAGATATTAAGAAAGAGGATATGCTCGATCTTTTGGAAAGCATCAAGTTGGATAAGTCGCTGAGACTGGATGGGATGTACCCTAGGCTACAGTGGGAAGCGAGGGAAGGGATTGCTGAGCCTCTGACAATGATCTTTGCATCATCAATGAGGACAGGATAGGTTCCAGAGGATTGGAGGGTGGCAGATGTTGTTTCCTTTTTCAAGAAAGGGAGTAGGTATTTGTTCAATTTAGGTTTCGGTTTTAGCCCTTCAATATCACCTAGTAAAAATTAGCAAATTCCTAATGCACGTTAAGCACCCTGGGAAAATTTCACTGCTAACGTAATGGTCACTCTGGAGAAGCAGAAGCAGTGTTTGGGTTATGGCTAGGGATAACGGGGGACTTGGAATGTGAGACGTCCAATGAAGGGAGTGTGCTTTCATGTTATGTGTGAGCTGGGTCTTTTGTTTGGCGGGAGATGAAAGGACAAGATGCCGGAGAGAAGAGGTCATAGTACCCGACCCAGAGCGGGGTCATGACTTGACGAAGCCCAGGGAGATCGAAGGAGGATCAGCGAAGCGGGAGCTGTGAGCTCCAAATTTTCCACATTTGACTGTTCTGTTAAAATGCGCCCTTTTCTATTTTTTTTTGCTTTTTCTATACTAACCCTTTAGTCAAATTAAGAATTATAAAGCTAAATTGTTTAGTTGTATGCGGTGTACTGTCTGTTATTTTGCAGTACTTACTTGTAACAGGGTAACGAATCACGCAGCATCCACACAAACAGGGGGTTCTGGGGTGAGATCGCGCCTCAATCTCACACGGTTGGTGGGGCTGTCTTCCTTTAGACTTACACAGCCGATGGAACCAGATTGTGAATGTATTGTTATGAATGTACCACAGCTCTGAGGGGCCAAAGGGTGCGGGACCAGCCCCCTCCTTCCGGAGAATCGCAAGATCGCTATTAATTCGGGTCTTGGACCCAGGAAATGAGAGACAATGCAACGGATTTGACCATTGTTCTTAGAGACACTTGTGTGAATTGCGACTATATTCTACGTGCCAGCTCTCAGGGACATGGACACCCTGGGGATTGTATCACCCTACCTTGATTGACATCTACAAATCTGCCAGTCACGATAAAAGGGGACAGCAGGAGGCAGTACGCCAGCGACGCACCAGACGGAGACACCATCGCTCATCGCTCCCGTAATGACGGGAAGCTGTTCGGGAGCCATGCGTGATTCGGTTCCCCTAGCTTGGGAAACGAATGGCTGATAACCCCGAAAAGGATTTTGAACTGACAATGGGGAACTCACGTTCCCGATTCAACAATTTGAGTCCAAAAGGCTGGCAAGTTTATTTTCTCTCTCCAACCCGTGAAAACCCAGCAGTCTCCAAACGGCTAAAAGCCTTCATGAACTGGCGAGACTTTTATATTTCCATCGGACAATAGTTTTACCCCTAGACAAACGATAGAGCTACTTCTTATTGTTGATTATTACTATACCCGCGCTTTAGATTGAGTATTGACGACGTATATTATCTGAATGTTTGTATTAACCTTACTTTTGTGCCCCTTTATAAATAAAAACGTTTAAAAATAGTACCATCAGACTTCAGCGGACCTCTCTATCTTTGCTGGTAAGTGACCCAGTTACGGGGTTCGTAACAACATATGGTGAATAAAGTTCATCCTTCATTCTTAAGAAAATAAAAGCCGAATTGAATAGTGGTGCACCTTGCATAATTGGCCAGTAAGTGGTTTTATGTGAAAAAATTGAAGAATCTGACCAACCAGCTGAGCAAGTGCAGCTTTCAAAAGCACAGGGCACCAAGTGAAGCAGCATTCCACAGGGTGAGCACAAGGGCTTTCTCAACAAAAGCATCACGCTGACATCAATTGATTGCTGGTAAAGGTCAAAGTGTAACAAAAAAAACAATAAATCAAATAATTCACAAGGAGGGTGAACTGGACAGTTTCACTTTAATGTTTTTAATTAAGCAATGCACCAAAGATATTCCGTTTATCTAAAAGCTAAAACAAACCAGCCCATAAAAAAGAATATTGTGCCAGGTCAGAACCATAGTTATTTGATTATTTTTTATATTTTCCAATTTATTCATTCAGCTTAGATTTATTATGGCATTTTTACTCGGTGGTTCTGGATGTAAGGTTACCATTTTTCAAGGTGACAAGTGAGCACAGTACCATGCATCATCCTGAAACGCATGTTTAGCCTGCAGGGAAAGGCTGATTATTACTCGTCCATGATGAATGTTTCATCCAAAGTTACAAGATAAGATGCCCCAGTTGGAAAGATTAGGGTTGTGATGCCATGTTCCCTGATGAAGCACCATCCCCCCACCTTTCCTTCCCCACCCCTCCCTTCCTCCTCCTCTTTGTCAACTCTGGATCTCGGATGTACAGTCAGGAATAGAACGGCAAAATCTTGCCTCCTCAATGTCACACACTGACGTCTCTATTGCGCTTACTGCACAACGTGCCTACAGCTGCAGTTTTCTGCACCTTTACAGCAAAGAAAAATTAAATGGGAGTTTTGCCTCATTTCTTCCAAGTAGCTTGTTGGTTGCACACTAATTCACCTTGTGATGAATTGTACTTGAACAACGATATGTATCTCAGTTATAAAAGGTTTGTAGGACCAGTTCCACCTGGTGGAGGGGTAAAATCTGGGGTACAAATTTAAGGTAATCGGCAGAAGTATTAGAGAGTCGAGTCGATCCAAATAGTAATTTAACATATTGCTGTTGTAGGCCCTTAAGTCCATCAAGTCCATATGACCATAAGATATAGGAGCAGAATTAGGCCATTCAGCCCATTGAGTCTGCTCTGCCATTCCATCATGGCTGATCCCGGATCCCACTGAACCCCATACACCTGACGAAGGGTCTCAGCCCGAAACGTCGACAGTGCTTCTCCCTATAGATGCTGCCTGGCCTGCTGTGTTCCACTAGCATTTTGTGTGTGTTGCTTGAATTTCCAGCATCTGCAGATTTCCTCATGTTTGCCCATACACCTGCCTTCTCGCATATCCTTTGATGCCCTGACTGATCAGGAAACTATCAACTTCCACCTTCCCAACGGACATGGCCTCCACCGCAGTCTGTGGTAGAGCGTTCCACAGATTCACTCATCTCTGGCTTAAAACAATCCTTCTTACCTCTGTTCTAAAAGGTCGCCCTTCAGTTTTGAGGCTGTGCCCTCCAGATCTGGGTGCCTGCACCATAGAAAACATCCTCTCCACATTCACCGCATATAGTCCTTTCAACATTCAGTAGCTTTCAGTGAGATCTCCCCACATTTTTCTATACTCCAATGGGTACAGACCCAAAGGTGCCAAATGCTCTTCATGTGTTAACCCTTTCATTCCTGGAATCATCCTTGTGAGGAGGTTCTCTGGACTCTATCCAGTGACAACATATTTCTTTCTGTGATATGGAGCTGTTGACAATACTCCAAGTGCAGCCTGACTAGTGTCTTATAAAACTTCAGTTTTATTTCTATTCCCCTTGAGATAGATGCCAACCTTGCAGTTGCCTTCTTTACCACAGACCCAACCTGTAAGTTAACCTGCTGGGAGTCTTGTACGAGGACTACTATGTCCCTCTGATGTTTTAACCTTCTCCCTATTTAGATCATAGTCCACACTATTATTCCTTTTACCAAAATGCAATATTGTACATTTCTCAACACTGTATCCCATCTGCCACTTTTTGCTCATATTTCCAATTTGTCTAAGTCCTGCTGCAATCGCATTGCTTTCTCAACACTACCTACCCCTTAACCTATCTTCATATCATCTCCAAATCAATTCTGTTATCCAAATCAATGACAAACAATGTGAAAAGTAGCGGTCCTAATACTGACCTCTAAAGAACACCACTAGTCACTGGGAGCCAACCAGAAAAGGCCCCCTTTATTCCCACTCGCTGCCTCCTGCCTGTCAGCCATTCGTCTATCCACACCACTATCTTTCCTGTACTGCCACGCTGTCAGCATAAATCCACGCTGACTATCAAGCACCCAAATCTACACTATTCCTATCCTGACCTATTTTATTTCCTCCACATCCTAATCAACTCTTCTGTACAATGAACAAGAACACAGGATATAAAAACACAAAATCAAAAGGCATATTCAGTTCAGCTCATTGTTCATTATCTGCAGCCCACTGTGACTCAAAATTGCCCAGGATTGGCCAGGAAAACTAGAAGCACATCAGATGTCAATTAGAGTCCACAAACTGTGTTGATTAAACCTTGCTCATGACAATCCCTCAACAGCATCAAGGGAGAGAGCGAGATCACTTGAACACAAGTACCGTCCCTCAGGAGTAGTGATTCAGACAGGGAGAACGACATCCACATGCAAGCACCTTCCTCCAGCTGCAGCGAGCGAGAGGCTGTAGAAGGTGCTGAGCGCCCGGTCGCCTCCGCACCCACCTCGATGATTTTCAGTCTTCCTCAGCGAGATCAGCGAGAGGTGGGCTCGGTCATGGGCTCGCACCCCGCCTCCAGGCTTCCTGGCTTCCAAGCCGCACGCTTTGCCCATGGAACCCTCTTGGAGACAGCAAAGCACCAGCTCATCCAATTGGCCTGAAGACACACTGCCCGAAATAGATAACAGCGTCCAGCAGTAGCAGGACAACATCGGAAATAAAAGGAAGGCATTGAGGAAGTGAAAGGAGTTGCTTCATGACCTGTCTTGAAGACGTCACCTTCGGAACATTGTTTGTTGGCGTCACCTTCTTCTGGAACATGAGGGGCTGGTCATTTAAAACTGAGGTACGTGGAAACTTCTTCACGCAGAGGTGGTGATTCTCTACCCTAACTGGATCGTTTCGAGTATTTAAGGTGGAGGTTGGTGTATATTTTAGAAAAACATACAAAACCTACAGCACAATACAGGTCTTTTGGCCCACAAAGTTGTGCCGAACATGTCCCTACCTTAGAAATTACTAGACTTACCTATATCCCTCTATTTTACTAAGCTCCAAGTACCTACCTAAAAGCCTCTTAAAAGACCCTATCGTATTCGCCTCCACCACCGTTGCCGGCAGCCCATTCCACACACTCACCACTCTCTGAGTAAAAAACATACCCCTGACTTCTCCTCTGTACCTACTCCCCAGCACCTTAAACCTGTGTCCTCTTGTGGCAACCATTTCAGCCCTGGGAAAAAGCCTCGGACTATCCACACGATCAATGCCTCTCATCATCCTGTACACCTCTATCAGGTCACCTCTCATCCTCCTTCGCTCCAAGGAGAAAAGGCCGAGTTCACTCAACCTATTCTCATAAGGCATGCTCCCCAATCCAGGCAACATTTTAGACTGAGGAAGAAGAAGTATGAAGAAGTCAAGTCGGCATAGGTCAGCCGTGATCTTACTGAACCGTGGTGCAGGCTTGATGACCTAATCCTGCTGCAACGTTCTTGTAAACACAAGAGATTCTGCAGATGCTGGAAGTCCAGAGTAACTCACACCACATGCTGGAGGAACTCAGCAGGTCCGGTAGCATCTATGGAGGGGAATAAATAGTCAACATTTGGACTGAAGTCCTGATGAAAGCTCTCAGCCAAAAACATTGACTGATTCAGTCAGTAATCAAACCAAAAATAAATGTCAGCTTAATATTTGAATTTAATCTGAACACCAATAAAAAGAAATGAGATTTCTGTTTTCTTGCAGTTTTGATTAATATTGCAGTGTTACTTATACAAAATAAACTCAATTCGTTCCATAATATTTATTTTTCGTTTCTATTGAGACAACATGACATGGTGAGGAACTCACTGTGGATTACTGTTACAGTTTCTCTTTCAGTTTAGTAGGTTCATGCAAAGGACAATGTAATATGGAAGTAAAAAGAAAACAGAAAGTGGTAGAAATACTCTGTAGGTCAGGCTGCATCTGTGGGAAGTGCAACCAAGTTAATGCCTCAGGCCAAATTCCTTTGCTGGAACTGGAAAGGAGACAAAAGAATGTTAACTGGAGGGTGGGGAGAAGATGTCTCTGATATGGTAAAAGTGGAGGGATCTGCAAACAAGATTATCTGACTATTGAGTGAATGGGAACAGGTAGAGAGTGAGAACACAGGTAGGGGATCTTCAACAGGTAAATGTTGGCATTCCAAAATGCTGAGCAGAAAGACGTACTCAGGCTGAACACATCCTCCGCTCTCAGAGGGGGAGAAAAAGAGAAAAAAAGGGAGAGGCAAGGAGGGAAAAAGCAACAAACATGGTGATCCCAATGTCACACATAGACAATTGATACAGAGAAATCCAGTGATCTGAGGTGGTAGAAAGTCCAGAAGGTGGCATACTCAGTCAGACTCCACTCTGCCCTATTGGTATGTGAACGGTTACAGTGAGTCCCAACACAAGGCTGGGGAACAGTACCTCGTCTTCTCTCTGGGCATGTTTCTCTGTTCCCCCCCCCCCCCCCACATTTTCAGTTTTTTGTTTTGAATTTCTTGTCTCAAGGGCTATCAGATCTGAACTGGATATTGTGGACTAATACAGAATCCTACAGCTTCAGGTAACATGATTTCTTGTCACAAACAAGAGTGAATCTGCAGTTGCTGGAAATCCGAGCAACACACACAAAATGCTGGAGGAACTCAGCAGGCCAGGCAGCATCTATGGAAAAGAGTACAGTTGATGTTTCAGGCTGAAAAAAAAGCTGAGGAGTAGATTTGAAAGGTGGGGAAGGGGAGAGAGAAACACCAGGGGACAGGTGAAACCTGGAGGCGGAGGGATGAAGCAAAGAGCTAGGAAGTTGACTGGTGAAAGAGAAATTGTATTTCACTGAAGAAAGTAACTTATATGACTGTGTGGCTAGGTACAGCTCAGGTACCATCTATAAGTTTGTTGATGATACAACCATTGTTGGTAGAATTTCAGAAACAAAGCCAAGAGGCTCACCCGTGCTCAAACACATAAGGACTGGGGTGCTGAACTATAGCAGCAAGTGGTCCGGACAGTTGAGTCAAAATTTGAAATTTTCGGCTCAAACGGGATGGAGTTTGTCCATAAAAGAGCTGGAGAGTGCTACGTGGATGAGGGCTCCCTCCAAGTCTGGGGCCGCATTCCTGCAAGTGGAGTTGGTGATCTGATCGGAATTAATGGAAACCTTAGTGCTGAGAAATACAAGCAGCTTCCCATCCATCACACAATGTCATCAGGAAGGTGACTGATCAGTCCCAACTTCATTCTGCAGCAGGACAATGACCCCAAACACAAGGCCAAGGTCATAAAGACCTATCTTCAATGAAAGGAAGAGCAAGGAGTTCTGCATGAGATGGTATGTCTTCCAGAGAGACCTAATCTCAATATCATTGAGGCTGTCTGGGATTATCTGGAGAGACAGATGCAAGCCAGGCATCCAAGGACTGCAAGAGAACTGCAGAAAATTCCCCAAGGTGCCTGGGACAACTTACAGGCCAATTTTCTTATAAAACTGCACAACATTGTACCTAAGAGAATTGATGCAGTTATAAAGGCCAAGTGTGGTCACACCAAATATTGATTTGATTTTGTTTTTTTTTTTACTGTTTAGTGTTCTTTATAGTAAGTTTTCGACATTTAGAAACTTTCATTTCATTATTTTTGAAAGCATCTTCAGTTTACGGATTTTTTTTTACATGTATCTAAGACTTTTGCACAGTACCATCTGTAGAAAGTTTTGCTGTGTTCAGTGGCATGCATGTGCACTTACTTGCTGATTTACACTGATACCAAAGGCATTATCTGATAACTTCTTTAGACTGAATACCAATCTGTTTACCAGATTGGTCCATTGATACTTTCCTGTAACCTTCTGCTTTACTGATGACTACATAGTCAATGTTCTTATTGTAATCATGCCCCCAGATCTTAGCTCTAACTCAGTGATATTTACCACAAAAAGCCAACAGATCTCACTCCAAAAATCTACAGATTTTGGAACTACAGATGCTGGAGACGTTCATTAGTACAGCACAGAGAGACAGCCAAAAACTTGGCTGTATGTTTGTTCATCAGATTAGGAAAGAGAGAAAAATAAGATAGTTTTCAGTGGGGCTAGGAATGGGTAAAATAGACAGATTAGTCTAATAGAGCAAGTTCATAAGATGCAGATTCAAACACTTTATTGCATGGCACGTAAGTGGTCAGTGCCAGTGCAATCACTTTACAGGGTTTGATTCCCACGGATGTATGTAAGCAGTTTGTATGTTCTCCCCATGACAGCATGTTTCTTCCAGGTGTTCCAGTTCCCTCCTACATTTCAAAGATATACAGCTTAAGGTTAGTGAGCTGTGGATGTGCTTTCTTGGCCCTGCAGGCACGGGTGATGGTTATGGGCTGACCTCAACACATCCTCGCTGATCTGATTTGATGCTGCATGTTTCGATGTTCATGTGACAAATGAAGATAATCTTTATACTTCATGTTGACTGTGTCGCATGCCGTAAGTGGTGAGGCTGTGGGATAAGTTAAGAGAATAAATAAAGATGAAGAAAAACTGATGGGAAATCTAATTTCAATCCTTGTGGAACCCACCTGAAATGAGTCTACTCGTTTCTAAAACACCTTCACCTCTTACTTTTTGCCTTCTACCAGTTTAGGATATGACTTGTGACTTTCCCTCATGTTCCATGGGATTTTACTTCTCCCGCCACTCCAAAGCTGTCAAAAGCCTTGCTCTACCATGTCCTGCTCCATGGGAGCAGTCAAAGGTTGAGGTTTTCTAAATACTGACATCCAAGAGTCTGTCCATCCCAGTTGTGTAAAACGGTGAACATGGATCATTCAGCAGGATTTTGACCTGCTTTATAGACTTATCTTCCTATCTGCTAATTAAAAAATAATGTTCTAGATTTAAACAATAAGAACAAAATGCTTTTATACAATATGGAATAGATATGCAGCTGACAGCTAAGAATATCCACAGCCTCAGTTGTGGAGCTGACTTAGACTCATTACATTATGTTATGCTGGTTTTGTCCATCTGATTATACAGGAAATGATTGGCCGGTTTTCCCTTGACAGAGTCCCCTCAGCTATTTAGCTGCCATCTGTACTCTTGAATTCTGGATATTGATGGGACATACTTGTAAATTCATTGGACCATCCCTTCCCAAGCTGCCACACAAGTTATTCCAAGGTGTGGGCGCCTTGGAAATGTGAACAGTGCGACTTTTCCTTTTCAGCAGTTCCTGGATTTAGTTTACATCATCTGAAAAAAAAAGGAACTTAATCCAGCCATCTGTATGTTTAATCTCCAAAGACCCCATGCAGAGATTTCTGTACTAATAACAGAAGAAATGTGCACATATGTAAATTTTCAGGATCTCAATATGGCTCAAATTGCTTTACATTTAACAAAACTGAGGTATCTTGACTGCCATGATAGAGAAGCCAATCGGCAAACAACAATCTCTAGATCACCTGTTTCAGTGATGTTGGTTGATTTGCATATCTTGACTCAAATACAGGGAAGAGACCTCCCCTGCTCTTGGATGTGGTGTTAGTGTATCTTTTACAATCATCTGGGAGAGCAGATGGGCCATTGGCTTGCCATTTCATCTACAAGCAGCAAGAAACTCCCACAATGAGATACAACATTTGTTTCTCTACTAGTGTCAATGTGGTACATTGCAAGTACTTATACTCTAAAAGTAAATAAAATTGGTAAACTGTTGTATTATGGTCACATATTGAGGTACTGTGAAAATCTTCTCTTGCACACCATTCATACCGATCAGTTTATTACAACAGAATATTGAGATAATTCAAGATAGAGCAACAACAGATTGCAGGAAAGTGTTACAGTTCTGGAGATCATGCAGTGCAGGTAGACAGTAAGAAACATGGTCACTATGATTAGATTGTGAGGTCAAAATTCTATCTTATTGGATCTGGGAACCATTCAATAGTCTTATAAGAGTGGGACAGATGTTGTCCTTGAGCCTGGTTGTACAGGCTTTCAGGCTTTTGTATCTTCTGCCTGATGGGAGGGTGTAGAGGGGAGGATGCCGAGGGTGGTTGAGTCTTTGATAATGCTGGCTGCTTTACTGAGGCAGTGGGAAGTGTAGACAGAGTCCATGGAATGAAATCTGGCTTTTCTGCTTTGCTGAGCCGTAGTCCACAAACTGGGTCTGTTCTAAAGTCACTCTGCTTCAAAGGACCTCAATAAATCAAGTGTACAATGGAAAGTATATTTTCACTAAAGACACACATACTGTATAGCTACATCACAATGATTAAACACGAAGTGTAGAACTTAAGGGGATATGGTCCAGTAACTTTATGATAATAATTTTCCAAAGTGACAGAGATCCTTACATTTAGGATCACAAATCAATGAACTTCACTGTGCTTTTTAGGAAGTGCAATATGTGCAGTACTGTACAATGGATGAACATATTGACATGAATACAATCATAATACTTACTCCTTTTCTTCTCATCTGCCTATCATTTCCCTCTGGTGCCCTTGCTCATCTCCTTTCTCCCATGGTTCACTCTCCTCTCTAATCAGATTACTTCTTCAGCTCTTTACCCTTTCCACTATTCACCTTCCAACTTTCTACTTCATCACCTCTCCACCACCTATTTACCTTCCCCCTCTCCTGGATGCACCTGATCACCTGCCAGCTTGTAAAATCCTACTCCTGCAGCTTCTTATTTTGTCTTCTTCCTCTTTCCTTTCCAGATTTAATGAAGGGTCTCTGCCTGAAACATCAACTATTTATTCCTCTCTATAAAATGCTGCTTGACCTGCTGAGTTCCTCCATCAATTTATGTGTGATTTTCTCATTCTTCTTGGCTCCTTCAGCAGTACCATTGCACTTAGTACTTCCCTTGTGTTTGCTGTCTATATTGGTGATCTAACTCTCCTCAAGCTCTTTGCAATATCTCTTTGTCTCTGCACCTCCAACTCATTCTGAATTTCCTCTTCTCCTTATGACCACATGCTGAGCTTCAGCCTACACTAAACACCTCTGCCAACTGCAGTTTCACCCTGTCGAATTTTCCAGGGGAGAAGCATATGGTCCACATGCACCTTATGCTGCAACTGCCATTAATTTTTATAGAGTAATTCATGGCATCTATACAATGACATTGCAGTCTCAATGTGTCCAGGAGTAGTGAACACCTTCAGCTGGTTGCCAACCTTGAACCATGGAGCTAACTTTGGAATCTCTGGATAGGAACAGTCCTCTTGGACTTTTCTGCTCCTGTGATCTTCCATCTAAACTGGGTCATATAAGAGCCAGTTTTATACACAGTTGGAAACATTTCAGCATCTCCGAAGGGGCTTATCCAATGTTGGAGCAAGCATTCATTATACATGTAGGAGGGATGGCATAGTCTTGTGGTCCATGGGCCAATGATATCTGTTATAATGTCATACAGCACAGAAATGGAAACCTTGACTCATCCCTTTTAGACTAAGCATATTAAATAACCAACTTTACTTTTCCACTTTTACCAGTACTTAGTCCTAAACTATGCCGATGCTTGTTTAGACATCTTTTAAATGTTATGAGTGTTTCTATCTCCACCATTTTCTCTGACTTTGCTTTCTAAACTCCAATCATCCTTTAGGTGAGAAAGTGTTCCTTACAAAACTTTCAAACCTCTTTTTATTTTAAACTTCTGTTTTCGGAAACTTTTGCTTTGGGGAAAGGTTCATTACTGTCTATCTGCCCTATCTGCTGTATGCTCTCCATAATTTCCTATACATCCATCAGGAATGGGCTTCTCCCCACCCCTCAGCCTCCTGTGATTCAATGAAAAACAGTAAAAGCCTATTCGGAATCACCTCATAATTGGCACGCACCATCCCTGGCATTTGCTTCCTTCAGGAGTCAAAGCCACGTGTTGAATTTCTCCATTGGACATGGAGTGTAAGGAGTGGTGAAAGTGTGCTGAACTCCTTTAATGTGCATGAGTGATCTATAACTGGTCAAAGCCAAAATGTGGACGGTTGTCTGAAACCAACTAACGCAGTCGAGTGAACGTTGCCAACGTAGGACTGACTGTTTGTTTTATGGAAACACAGAAACACAATCACACCTCTCAAGCCAGTTGGAGTGAGTATCTATCAAGATGACGAGAAAGCTAGATCATACTGGCTATGTTGGCTGAACTGACCATCTCAATGTCTGCGTTAGAGTTTTGGCTGGTTGCAATTCTGGTCAGTGGAATAACTTTTGACTCAATACCTGTTTCCAGCCTTATATAAACACCAGAGCAACACACACAAGAATGCCCGAGGAACTCAGAATTTTAGGCAACATCTATAGAAAATATAAACATGATGAAGGGTCTCAACACGAACTGTCAACTGTTTATTCCTCTCCATAGATGCTGCCTATCCTGACCTTGGGCCATCATTTTCATGCTGTTAATCCCCATATGTTAAGCAGAAATTTTTACCAAGAACATGGTCTTGCAACACTGTCAGGATGAATATCACTTCGTACAAATCCGGGTCCTTGTGCAGTCACACAACCTCTGCCATGACATTTAAATATCTCTATTGATGCCCACATAAGACTCAGGTCATCTGGGAAGAGTTGGCCAGCAGACTGTCCCTAGAGAAAGTCTCCCTGAATTCCATGGCCAACCTCATTGTTTGTATCCAGCGCTATACAGATTCCTAGCTTCAAACTACAGACTGAAACTTTGTACAGGACCTGCAACAATATGACTACTATGAAACGTTTTTAAAGGTGATCACTGCCTTGTGCAGTGGAGCTCTGAGAACAGACTGGCCCAGAACTGTAGCTGGGAATCTGTCATGGTTGAAATAGCTAATTCTGGACCATCAGTGAGCAGCAGAGTTCTGTGGACTGCAATCAAGGTGAATGAACATCAGAGCAGATTATTCCACACATGAGAATTAGTGCCTCCTACTCAGTCTGGGTACAATCTCTCTCACTGGAACCAGGCCCATCCTGGCTGGCTTTACATTTTAGATCTCATTTCTACTGCTCTCCATCACGTTTCCAAGGTTGTTCATTCTGTGATGGTTCAAGAAGAGGTTGTGGTATGGTTTGGTAAAAAAAAAAATCATGCATAATATTTATTAATGTTAAAACAGGAATGGCATTCAGTGCATCTTTCAGCTCTCTCCCAACCACCAAAACTTACATTTTTTCCCACTGGGTCTACATTATTTTATTTTGTATGAGGAAGAATTAATTGTGTATTGTGCTAGCGCATCCTCTTCCCCTTGGCCTTTCCTTCTTGGAGTGACGGATGATGAGAGGTGTCTTGAGAGAGACGATGAAAGGCCTATCCTGTTAGGCCTATCCTGATACCTTGTGGATAGCCAGAGGGTTTTTTCCCTCAGGGCTGAAATGGTTAACATGAGGGTACATAGTTTTATGGTGCTTGGAAGCAGGTGCAGAAGGGATGTCAGGGGTAAGTTTTTCCACACAGAGAGTGGTGAGTGCATAGAATGCACTGTCAGTGACAATGCTGGAGGCGGATACAACAGGGTCTTTTAAGAGCCTCTTACATAGGTACATGGCACTTAGAAAAATAGAGGGCTATGTGGTAGGCTAATTCTAGGCAGTTTCTGGAGTAGGTTACATGGTTGGCACAACGTTAAAGATGGAACGGCTAGTAATGTGCTGTAGATTTCTATTTTCTATGTCCTACGTTCTAGGTCCTCATTTCCATATGATGCTATAAAGATGTCACTTTGATTACAGAATAACTCACACAGTATTCTAGAGAAACTCAACATGTCAGGCAGCATCTATGAAGAGGAATAACCAGTCAATGTTTCGGTCCAAGACCCTTCATCAGGCCTAAAATGTCAACTGTTTATTCCTCTGCATAGATCCAGCCTGGCCTGCTGAGTTCCTCCAGCATTTTGGATTTCCAGCATCTACAAAATCTTTCTTGCTTAAGATTTTCAGTGCATAGGAGCACTTTGTTCATTAGAGTCTGAAAGAACCGTACAGACGTAGAGGCTAGTAAGGGTGTCAAATACTAATGACTAGCTCAAAAATTGTATTGGATTTCAGCACTGTTGCTCAGCACTTTAAACCATAATTTGATTATACTTCAGTCTTAATGATCATATCTAATTATTTAAGATACAGTCAACTATCTCTCACATTCAATAAGAATTACAGAGATTCACTATGCTCACAGTGATGTTTTCACCACCATCCTTTTCACCAGTATAATGAGTTCACTACTTCAATTGCACATAAATTTACAGAGCCTCAGACAATCAGGGTACACCTCACGAGTTATCGTGGCAATCCTTCCTTAGCTGCTGCTGGAAGTACTATACAAGGAGATCACAATGAAGAACACACCACATTCTTAAGGTGAAAGTGACTCGCCAACCTGAAGGGAGTAATTAGATTTGTATATAATGTCACTGTTCAATGTACCACACTCAACAGCGCATGTTATCTGATTTCTTACAACATGGTGATGGATGTAAAGTCTGGCTAGATCGTGAAATCTTATTTAAGACATATTTAGTTTGTTCAGCTATCTATAGGCTGTTTGTTTGTAGCATGTGTTTAGGCACAAATTATGGTTCCTTTACCTCATATAACCATACTGTATACGCAGCATGGAGGGGTGGAGAATCATCTCTACCAAAGGAGGTGTAAGGCGCCTCTTCCCTCCAGTTGCTTGCAGATCACCCTGGGGCAAGGTGAAACACTAGCTTAGCCCCCGATCAGGGTTACGTGAAGCCATGGGAGCAAGTGGTGGATGGTCGCATAAGACAGACAGACAGACAGACAAACATACTTTGTTGATCCCGAGGGAAATTGGGTTTCATTACAGCAGCACCAACCAAGAATAATGAAGAAATATAGCAATATAAAACCATAAATAATTAAATAATAATAAGTTAATCATGCCAAATGGAAATAAGTCCAGGACCAGCCTATTGGCTCAGGGTGTCTGACACTCCGAGGGAGGAGTTGTAAAGTTTGATGGCCACAGGCAGGAATGACTTCCTATGACGCTCAGTGTTACATCTCGGTGGAATGAGTCTCTGGCTGAATTTACTCCTGTGCCTAACCAGTACATTATGGAGTGGATGGGAGACATTGTCCAAGATGGCATGCAACTTGGACAGCATCCTCTTTTCAGACACCACCGTTAGAGAGTCCAGTTCCACCCCCACAACATCACTGGCCTTACAAATGAGTTTGTTGATTCTGTTGGTGTCTGCTACCCTCAGCCTGCTGCCCCAGCACACAACAGCAAACATGATAGCACTGGCCACCACAGCCTTGTAGAACATCCTCAGCATTGTCCGGCAGATGTTAAAGGACCTCAGTCTCCTCAGGAAATAGAGATGGCTCTGCCCCTTCTTGTAGATAGCCTCAGTGTTCTTTGACCAGTCCAGTTTATTGTCAATTCGTATCCCCAGGTATTTGTAATCCTCCACCATGTCCACACTGACCCCTTGGATGGAAACAGGGGTCACCGGTGCCTTAGCCCTCCTCAGGTCCACCACCAGCTCCTTAGTCTTTTTCACATTAAGATGATTCTGGTCACACCATGTGACAAAGTTTCCCGCCGTAGCCCTGTACTCCGCTCATCTCCCTTGCTGATGCATCCAACTATGGCAGAGTCATCAGAAAACTTCTGAAGATGGCAAGACTCTGTGTTGGAGTTGAAGTCCGAGGTGTAGATGGTAGCTGGGGCATATCACAATTCCTGGTTATGCAGCCACTGACACCAGGCAGACAGCCTCTGAAGGGTACTGAGAATTGCTGGGGTCACCCGACTTGTAAAGACACTGCCCAGAGGAAGGCAATGGCAAGCCACTTCTGTAAAAAAAATTTGCCACGATCACGTAGACTGTGATCGCCTAAGTCATGTGACACACCGCGTAATGATGACGATGATACACTTATTGGCTATAAAGTGCCTGAGTATCCATTGGCTATGAATTCTTTTCCTCCCCATGAAGATTATGAGAGCATAGATAGAGAAGACAAGTCAGCGTTCTTTTCCCAGCGTCTAAATATCTGATACTCGAGGGCATGCATTTAAGTTGAGAGGAGGAAAATTTAACAGAGGTGTGCAGAACACGGTTTTTACATTGAGTGGTGGGTGCCTGGAATGTGCTGCTAGGGGTGGCAGTGCAAGCAAATGTAACAGAGGCATCTAAGAGGACCTTTAGGTAGGTACATGAAAATACCTAAATATATCAATGATCCCGCTGTTACTAAGAAAACTCATAAAGACAATAGACAATAGGTGCAGGAGTAGGCCATTCAGCCCTTTGAGCCAGCACCACCATTCAATGTGATCATGGCTGATCATCCACAATCAGTACCCCGTTCCTGCCTTCTCCCCATATCCCTTGACTCCGCTACCTTTAAGAGCTCAATCTAATTCTTTCTTCAAAGCATCCAGAGAATTGGCATCTTCTGAGGCAGAGCGTTCCATAGATCCACAACTCTCTGGGTGAAAAAGTTTATCCTCAACTCTGTTCTAAATGGCCTGCCCTTATTCTTAAACTGTGGCCTCTGGTTCTGGACTCCCCCAACATCGGGAACATGTTTCCTGCCTCTAGCATGTTCCAATCCCTTAATAATCTTATATGTTTCAACCAGATCCCCTCTCATCCTTCTAAATTCCAGTGTATACAAGCCCAGTCGCTCCAATCTTTCAACATATGACAGTCCCACCATCCCGAGAATCAACCTCGTGAACCTACGCTGCTCTCCCTCAATAGCAAGAATGTCCTTCCTCAAATTTGGAGACCAAAACTGAACACAATACTCCAGGTGCTGTGGCAATGAGGGGCATACAGGAGTGAGGCTGATCGGCTGTTGAGTAGTTCTGTACTGAACATCATCAAGACCAAGACATTGATTGCTGTCTTCAGGAGGGGGAAGTTGGGAGAATACAAAACAGTCCTCTTTGAAGGATTAGATGTGGAAAGGATGAGCAGCTTCACATTCCTGGACAACAACATAAGACGATAAGATGTAAGAGCAGAATTAGGCCACTTTGTCCTTTGGGTTACTGTTGCCTTCCTATCAACTTGAAGCAGTCTACCCATTCTCTGCTGACCTCTCTCATTAATAAGGCATTTTCGCCCACAGAGCTGCTGCTGACTAGATGTTATTTTTGGGTTTTTTTTACCGCAAGACCATAAGATATAGGAGCAGAATTAGGCCATTTCGCCTATCGAGTCTGCTCCACCATCTCATCATGGCTGATCCAATTTTCTTCTAAGGCCCAAATATCTTGCTTTCTCCCTATATCTCTTCATGCCCTAACCAATCAAGAATCTGGCAAACTTTGCCTTAAATATACACAAAGACTTGGCCTCCACAGCTGCCTGTGACAAAGAATTCCACAAATTCATCACTCTCTGGCTAAAGAAATTCCTCCTCATCTACTTTCTAAAAGGATGCTCCTCAATTCTGAGCCTGTCCCCTCTGATCTTAGACTCTCCCACCATAGGAAACATCCTCTCCACATCCACTATCAAGGCCTTTCACCATTCGATAGATTCCAGTGAGGTCATCTGTCATTCTTCTGAATTCCAGTGAATATAGGCCCAGAGAATCAAACACTCTTCATATAACAGGCCATTCAATCCTGAAATCATTTTTGTGTACTTTGAATCCTCTCCTGTTTAAGGGGCCCAAAACTGCTCACAATACCCTAAGTGAGGCCTTATCAGTGCTTTATAAAGTCTTAACATTACATTCTTGCTTTCATATTCTTGTCCTCTTGATATGAATGCTAACATTGTATTTGCCTTCCTTACCACAGACTCAACCTGTAAGTTAACCTTGAGGGTATCCTGCACAAAGAGTCTCAAGTCCCATTGTGCCTGAGTTTTTTTGTATTTTCTCTCCATCTCAAAGGATTCATTGGGGTCAACTCATTGACGCAATCATGACAAAGCCACACCAGTGACTCTACTTCTTTCGGATTTTGAGGAGATTCAATCTGTACCAAATCTCCTTGCAAATTTATGTTGATTGAAAGCATGTTCATAAAGTGGTACTGCAAGAAATTGGCATCAATTACCAAGTATTCTCACCATCTGTGACACAGTTTTTTCTTGTTATTATGATCGGAAGGAGGTACAGGAAACTGAAGACCCAACTCAGTATTTTAGGAACAGCTTCTTCCTATTCACCAACAGATTTCTGAATTGGTTCATGAACCTAAGAATACTACAATTTTATTCCTCTTTTGCACCATATATTTATTTTTGTAACTTATAAAAATGTTTATGTCTTGCACTGTACTGCTGCCGCAAAACAATAAATTTAATGACATATGCCGGTGATTATAATCCTGATTCTTCTTCTGAATCTGAATCTCATTTTGAATCAGAGAATGGAGATATGTAGATGCTGTGTCGGCAGAAAGGACTAGTTTAATTAGGCTTTTAATTACTGGTTTAATAAATTCTAACACAGTGGGCTGAAGTGCCTTTTCCTGTGTTATACTATTCTATAAGTCTAGTGATGGCATCAGGAGAGCCTTTGACCTTATTATCATGGTTTTTAATAAGCTCTTGGCACAAATCTCTAGAGATTAGCTGGAGAGAAATCTTATATATATATAATCTTATATATATGTACACACACACACACACACACACACATATATATACATATGTATATATGTGTGTGTGTGTGTGTAACCACCAGCTACTGTAGACACAGAGCTCCTTCTGTAATAATGAAACACTTCATTTACAAGCCACTTAAGGACATAGAAGGGATGATGAACAAGTCTCTTTAAAATCTCCCTGACCAACAACTGGAAGTAATAATGTCTCACTGACTCTTTGCCAATGAATTCTTCACAGATGCCCTGAGGCGAAATGAGATGGCTTGGGACTGATATAATGTTTAAGTGCTCTCGAATTCAACTTTGTTCCTACATTATCTGATTTACCAGGGAGAAGCACTATCATCATTTGTTTCACCGATAAGGAGCATCCAGAAAACCTTTGACAAAGATAAACTTCCAATCACCTTGAAACTGGAAATGGAGTAAAGTCAGTAGACTGTTTTGTCATTCACATCATATTCAGACTATAATGCAGGAAATAATTTCATCATAAATTGTCTGATGATGCATTCCTTTCCATTTTCAGAAAAAAATCACTTCATCATGTGCGTACCACTTAGAGTGCACATAAATTCAATTTATTCTAATAATTTACTGTACTTCACAGCCCACCAATACAAGGTGTAAGGTGATGAGCAAGAGTCTTAGATTTAACCTAAAACATTAATTCTCTTTTCCTCTTTACAGATTTTGCCTGCATGTCTACAGCACTTTTTGTTTTTATCAAAGTCTTGCAGTACTATTTTTGCTTTTGGAGAACATTGAAAAGTTAGCACAAAACTTGCTGGAGAAAATCAACAGGTCAGGCATCATCTGTAGAGGGAAACGGACAGTCTGCGTTTCAGGTCAGGACCTGGTGAAGGGTCTTAGTGCTGCCTAGTCAGCTGAGTTCTTCCAGCAGTGTTTTATTTTGCTCTCAAACTAACAACTGCATTCTCTTGTGTCCCAATTGAACAAGTGCGATTTTGATTTCGACATTTAAGAGAAGTTTGGATAGGTACATGGATGGGAGGGGTATGTGATGCACTATCAATAACTACAAAAGACTGGAAGTAGAGTAAATACTGAAAGGCTTTTATTAACAGTAAAACGGAGCACGTCCATGCCGGGTGACTGCCCTGGACTGTGGGAGGAGCAGTGACACAATCACCTTTATACAGGATCTGTGGGAGGAGCCACAGGAGCAGTCAGCAGAGGGGCGTGTCCAGACAGATATACATGGTTTACCACAGTATGGAAGGCTATGTAGGTCAACAGGACTAGGCAGTTTAACTGGTTCAGCATGGACTAGATGGGCTGAAGGGCCTGTTTCTGTGCTGTAGTTTTATAGAACTCAATGACTTTAAGTTGTCACCTTCCAAAGCACAGGCATATTGTCCATGACTGTGAATTTAAATCTCTTGAATCCGGTATTATTCAGGCAATGCTCCTTTCTGGATAGTGCTATACGGTTATTAAAACAAAAGCTTCATGCCATCTTAGAAGGTTTTTCCTCCAGGCAGTGAATCTGATTAACCATTAGCCCCCAAACCCTCCTCCATCTATTACCCCCATCACCCTACTCTCCTGTAAACAATTTTAACCACTTTTTTATAATTCTATTTCTGAAACCAGAATCAGAATTAGAATCAATAAATATACAATGCAGAGTAGGCCTTTCCTGCCCTTTGAGCTGCACTGGCCAGCAACCCCCGATTTAACCATAGCTCAATCATGGGACAATATACAACGACCAATTAATCTGCCAACCAGTACTTCTTTGGACTGTGGGAGGAAACCGGAGCACCAGGAGGATTCGCACGCGGTCACGAGAAGAATGTACAAGCTCCTTGCAGACAGCAGAGGGAAATGAACGCAGGATGTTGGGTATGGTGAGGGTGAAGCATTGCGGGAGGGGTGTGGGATGGGTGGCAGAGAAAGAGTGCCAGGGGTGGGACAAGGTGTGGGTGCAGCCACATCCAGGCAAGGCCATTTGATTCTGAATAAATGGTTTATTGATCACTACTGAATGTCTCTTTAGCGCTTCCTGCTCCTTCCCGCTCTCAGTTTGTAATAGAGACCCATATCAGAATCAGGTCTATCATCACTCAATACGTGATGTAGTAATGAGGCAGAGTCCATGAGTTGGTTCAGTGTCTGTTCAGAAATCTAATGTTGAAGGGCGAGAAGTTGTTCCAAAAACATTCAGTGTGTGCATTCATTTCCTGTACTTCCTCACTGGTGGTAGTAGTAAGGGGAGAGCAGATGCTGGGTAATGGGGGTCCTTAATGATGGATGCTGCCTTTTTGGAACCATCACCTTTTGAAGTTCTCCTGGATGCTGTGGAGGCTAGTGCCCACGATGGAACTGGCAGAGTTTGCAACCCACTGCACCTTTTCCTGATCCTGTGCAGTGACTCCTTCATACCAGGTGTTGATGCATCCAGTTAGAATGCTCTATCAGGTTGCTGGAGCCTTTGGTGACTTATCACATCTCCAAATCTGTAAATTCTTCTTCTTCTTTTTTTCCTGTTATGCCGCTAGTGTTTAGGGCAGCAATGAAGGTCTTTCATCTCTATTGGCTTCACAACTTCCTTCCTCATGTCAACAGTTTCCTCTCCGTTACTGTCAGTTACGCAAGACCTGTGAGGAGACCCAGGAATATCATCACACACAGATGTAGGAGGATTCTTCATTGCCGTTTCCGTAATAGCTTTGTATGACTAGTCATGGCTGCTAGCCCTGAGCTGAGTCCCCGAACCTGGAGGATCGGTGGACCACTGGTAGTCTAGTCTCTACCCTTTGACCTGTTTGGCATGGATGACCCCAACAAGAGCCAAAGCTTGAACTCCTGACTCCAGTCAGTATAGCTCTCGAGTCACTGAGGTGCGCAAACCTCCAACCACAACAAGTTTATGGTCCTCTTGAAGGAAATCTGTAAATACATGCATTTATTTATTTATACACATTTTATTCTATATCTCTACTCTGACCTTCTAACTTTATTTCTTTTATATAATTCTTTATTATTTACAATTGCTGAAAGCAGTTTTCTGCTGCCTATTGTGCCCTGACCAACACACCATGGCAACTTCTTAATACATATAAATGCATACGGTGAATGAAGTTGATCCTGGAGTATATTTAATGTTAAATTCTTACATTTTTACAATTCCACTGCATATGTCCATATTTTTCGACTTTGTGGCTTCTAGGAATGCTTGGAGCATGAATTTTTCTGCGAAGGAGTTAAATAAAGAACATTTGCCTAATCCAAATTCTGCGCAACTGTTCCTAATTACAACACTATTTTGAAATCAGAAGATTATTTAAAAGGCAGAATAATCTGACTTCACACAGCAGAATGCCAGCTCTTATTTCTCTAATAAAGATTGCGATGTTTCTGGAAGGACTGATTTTCTAAGACAGAAATTGAACCAAAAATGAATTTAATGAATAATAGTGTGTTCTTGGGATTGACTGATGTAAATTGGGTTACTGTTAAAACATTCCATGCATCAACTTTATTGCTTACTTACAGGCATGGAGAATAATTTGAAGATTTGAGGTGGGGAATAAAATCGGAAAGTAGAAGTGCTAGAGATACAAGACTGCAAGGTATAAGAGCAGAATTAGGCCATTCAGCCCATCGAGTCTGCTCTGCCATTCGATCATGGTTGATTTATTAATCCTCACAATCCCACTCTTCTGCCTTCTCCACATAAACTTTGATGCCCACAACAGACTTGGCCTCCACAGTCCATCTGTTGCAATGAATTCCACAGATCCATCATACTCTGGCTAAAGAAATTGCTCCTCATCTCTATTCTGAAGGGATATCCTTGATTTCTGAGGCTGTGCTTTCTGGTTCTACACTGCCCCTCTATACGAAACATCATCTCCACATCCACTCCAGCTAGGCCTTCCAATTTTTGATAGATTTCAATGAGACTCCCCCCCGCCCCCCCAATTCTTCTTCTATTGCTTACTATTGGCGGTGGGCAGACAAGCTAAAAAGATGCATTACTGCCACCTACTGACCTGGAAGATTCAGGAGAGTGGTCCTAACACCTACCACCACCTCAGGAAGATTTATACTAATAATAAGGATAATAATTGTAACTAACTACCTAACTACATAAATGTCCAATACTATTGACTTAAATTACATTAAACAATCCACCAAGTTTCAAGGATTTAAATACTTGCTTGTGCTTCTGTCATGCTTCTTGCCCATACCCCATCAAACTATCCAAAGGAACAATATTGCTTCTCAGGGTCTCCTTTCTGTCCCACTCATATGCCCCACATTCCAGTAACACATATGGGACTGTCTTTAGAAGCTGACACTGTCTACATTCACCTGAAGTATGTTTACCCAGTCTAAAGAAAAGGGCATTTAAACTAGCATGGCCACGTCTAAGCGGAATGCTCCTCATTCTTCTAAACCACTGCAAGTACAGGCCCAGAGCCATCAGGCCCTCCTCATGCATTAACCCTTTCATTCCCAGGATCATTCTCATAAACCTCCTCTGGACCCTCCCCACTGTCAACACATCTTTTCTTAGATATGTGGCCCAAAACTACTCATAATACGCCAAATGTGGTCTGAATAATGACTTATAAAGCCTCAGAATTACAACCTTGCTTTATAGCCCTCTTGAAATGAATGCTAATATTGTACTTGCATTTATTAATACAAATCTTACCTTGTTACTACTGCTTTAAGAGCATGGTGGGCTGAAGGACTTCTCTCTATGCTGTCAAACGCTAATGTGGCCTTCTCTGCATTAGATAAATCAAATGTAAATTGAGTGAAAGCTTTGCAGGTCACATGTGTTCAATTCTTTAGGGAGCTTGAGCTCTCAGTTGCCTGTCACTATAGTTTTCTAAAGCCAACCCCCACTATGACCTCTCTGCCTCTTCCTACAGTGTTGTAACAAAACCCAACATTAATTTGAGGAGCCTTATCTTACTAGTGCTCAACACTGCATTCAACTATTTCAGATAACCAGCTTTTCCACTTCTGATGAAAGGTAATCGACTTGAAATGTTAACTCTGTTTTGTGCTCTCAACAAATCACTACCTGACCTTTTGAATATTTCCAGTACGTTATTTATTTCAGATTTTTTTAATAGATTATGTTATATCCTTGATGTTATTGTCTGAAATTAAGGTTCCTATTGTGGAACCTCATTGGGGACAGTAAATTGATTTACAAATTTCCCAAGCACTTAGTCATAAACAAAGAACTTTCATCTTTCATGCACTTTTTAAATGAATGATGCATCGTACCGTAGTTATAATGGAAGAAATGCAGCAGCCAATTCCTTCAATGCAGAGTCCCAATGTTATAATAACCAGATAGTTTTCAAGGATTGGTTGAAGGATAATTGGCAAAAAAATGAGGGGAAAGTCTTCAAAATAGTGTTATAGAATTGTTGAAGTTCACCTGAGACAGCTAATGATTTACATCTGAAAGACCTTGAACTAGTAACATGCTCTGGAATTTTCTTGAGGTCGGACATGAAGTCAAAGCCTTCTAACTTATTATAATGCTGTTTCCCCAGCATTTAATTTACAAATTAATTTAAAAATACTAAATCATTCACTTACACTATTATACTTTGTAGTGTTTGCACGTGGCCAAGTGGTTAAGGTGTTCGTCTAGTTATCTGAAGGTCGCTAGTTCGAGCCTTGGCTAAGGCTTGCGAGTGTGTCCTTGAGCAAGGCACTTAACCATACACTGCTCTGTGATGACACCGGTGCCATATGGGTCTTAATGCCCTTCCCTTGGACAAAATTGCTGCCGTGGAGAGGGGAGGCTTGGGCAACTGCGGTCTTCCATTAAAAAAAAACCTTGTCCAGGCTTGTGCCCTGGAAACTTTCCAAGGTGCAAATCCATGGTCTATCGAGACTAACGGAGGCCTACTACATATATACTTTGCAATAACGCTATCTTGGCGTTAGGACAAAGCAAAGGACAAATAAAGGACTAAACAAAGGAGAGAGTCCATGGCTTGTCAAAGTGTTGGGAAAACAACAACATATTTTGATGGATTCTTTGGGGGGCTTTGCTATGGCTGGCATGGTGGGTTGTGGGGAGAGTGTGATGGTTTTGTTGAGACAGGTTGGGGAGGTGAAGGATTGATGTTTTGCTGCTGCTTGTGTGTGGGAGGGAGGAGGGGGTGGCTTTGCAGTTCTAACATTTTTCTGTCATTCATTCTTTGGGGTTTCTTTTCTGTTCCGTGGATGTCCATGAAGAGTATGAATTTCAGGTTGTATACTGTATACACTCTCTGATATTAAATTGAACAATTGAACCACTGAATTGAGAACCATCTATCTGTCATGTTTAGTATATTTACATTACCATTTCTAATACAGAACTCAGTTTATCACACTAAACAAAGAGTGACAGTTTCCATTTAACAGGCCCTATTTTACCTATTTAAAATCCCATCACAGTCCCAGTTTAATTCCCAACCTCTGTTCTTCACAGTTATTCAACAAGTCTGAAAGAAAGTTACAACAACTGATATCACAAAATTCACATCTCCCTTTGGAGCTAAGGAAGTTACTGATATGTTTCTGAAAGAGAGGGAATAGCAATCAAACTGTTCAACAAATAACTTGCAGAATTAAAATCTGTTGTTTTTAATTAAATATAAAAGCAATTCTCTATGTTAACAATTTCTACATTAACAGTTTGTAGATGTAGGAATCTTAATTGCATCGATTCTTCTGAATAGAGGCCAATTAATTGTTCTGGATGTTTTTGTTATAATTTGATTAATTTCCTTTATGAGCAGAGTGGCAAGCAGGTGAAGAAAAAGCATAACATAACAAGATGTTTGTCAAGATCAATTACTTCAGCTGGAGGGGCCTGGTTAAAACTAATTTATTTGATAGACACTTGAGCTGCAGAGATCTTGCCAAGATTTGTTGCGTTTGACATCATTTGTGATGCTGACTGTGTTCATGAAACTTATTGATTGTAAATGTTAGGTGCAGAGTAAAATCAATGCAAATTGTTTGTGTCTGTTATGTTTTAAAGACCCAGCATGGAAAGTTGGACAGATGGACTCCATATAGGCTGTGATATTCAATGATAAAATTCATTTCCCTAGAATACTCAAGACATTGACTTTAAGCCATTCAAGATATTCTGAAAAGCTGAGCATACACTATAAATAGTGCAGACTGCAGACTTTGCATGAATCTGGAACAATTAACAATCTGCTGGTGGATCTTAGTACATCGGGCAGCCTCTGTGGGAGAAAAGGAATTGCCAAGGTTTCGGATCGAGACCTTGTATCAAAGTCAGTAGTGACTGGAAACTCCTGTGGATCAGCCACTGAAATAGCATAACTAACAACAACAGTTTAGGAACCAAGTATCCTGCCATGAGTGACTTATTCTCTGACACCCCAAAATTCTTCTGCCAGCCATAAATGACATGGTGGAATTCTGTCTACTTGACTGGATGAGTGCATCTTTATCATCACTCCAGAAGCTCACCACTTTCCAGGACAAAGCAGCCCATTTGCTTGATACCCTATTCACTACTGTAAATAGTCATTTCCTTCACAACAAGCGCAACACGGCTGCAGAGTGTTTTACCCACAAGTGCATTTCAGTACCCAGCCAGGCTGTTCCACCACTGAGAGTGACGATAAGCTCCTCAGGCACGTGGGTACACCTGCACACCATCACATTCTATCATTGTTCAGTATTTGTTGTGACAACAGGACGATCTGGTTCAAATAGAGTCAATGGGCAAATTACTCTAATAGTTGGACCCATACCCCACACAAAGGGAGATCCTGTCCTTATGATCTTTTAGTTATGGTTAATGAACGTACCAACTGTATGTGTTGTGTTCTAGGTGCAGTGGTCTTCAGTTGCCTCATCAATGAGGTAGAATCATGATGAGTCAGAACTCATTATGGATTACACAACATTTTATTCATTTTCAATTACTCAGCAGAGCCTAGTCAATACACAAGGTAGGGTTCTATAGATTTCTGGATTATTGGCATTGTTTCTGGTCAAGTGAGGGTGTGAAGGGGGCTTTACATGGGAGGGGAGCTCCAACAGAACCAGATCGGTTCCAACACCTTTGCAGGAGGATTTGTTGGTATGGCAGGGGAAGGTTTCAATTTGGCAGGGCAATGGAATACAGAGTAGAAGTTCAGAAAAGGGCGGTGGGACAGTCAAAGACCAAAAGAAAACAAAGTTAGTCCACCAGGCAAAACCTTACATGAACTTGATGGGAAGT
Source organism: Hemitrygon akajei (assembly GCF_048418815.1). Taxonomy (NCBI): domain Eukaryota; kingdom Metazoa; phylum Chordata; class Chondrichthyes; order Myliobatiformes; family Dasyatidae; genus Hemitrygon; species Hemitrygon akajei. The sequence continues at coordinate 28,407,277 of NC_133155.1, forward strand.
CTACACAGCTGTTCTACTTTAATTGTAGCTGAGGGGGTCTGATGAGTAAGATGGAGAAACTGAGGACATTGGTTAGCAGCTGGGAATATGATATTGTTGCTATCACAGAGATGTGGTTGAAAAAAAATGGGTAGGACCGGCAACTCAGTATATTGGGTAGCAAATTTTCAGGTGGAATGAGGGGTGTGATGAGGGTGAAATATAGAGAAGGAGATGGTCTATTATTAAGGAGGAAAAATGTTAGAGGAAGTTCTTCTAGAGTGCTCATATGGATGTCAAGAATAGAAACAGCAGGAGGATGATCACTGTCTGGGATGTACTACAGGACCCTAAAAAAATCAGTGGGGGACAGAGGAGCAGAAATTTAGTCACGTATTTCCATACTCTGTGATACCTTGAAAATGCATTACCTGTCCTTCATCATTCCTTGGTCTAAGTCACAGAACATTGTGATGGTACCTTCAAAAAGGACCATCTTGTTCACAAGCAAGAAGGATTGTGATAGCTCACACAACCTTCTCAAACCCTCTCAAATTCTCAAATGAGAGGAATGGGCAATAAAGGCCAGCTTGCCAGTGCAGTTTAGATCTTCCAAAATTAATAGTGCTATTAAAAGGTCAGTTAGGTGCCACGGGAAATTGGTTTGAAAGGTCAGAAGGTCACTAACTTGCCCGACTGTGTAACTAAGTGGTAGAATTCAAAGATTCAAAATACGTTTAAAGAATGCACTATACAGAAATCAACTCTGAGATTTATCCTCCCAAAGATAGCCGCACAACAAAGAAACATCATAGAACCTGTTCAAGAAAACATCAGACAGCCAACATAGATACAAAGAACAAGCAACGCACACAAATTGCTGGAGGAACTCAGCAGACCAGGCAGCATCTATGGAAAAGAGTACCGTCGACATTTTGGGCTGAGACCCTTCAGCAGGTCTTGTTTGTAAAAATAAACAAATTGTTCTAACGGCAAAAAGCGAGCAAACAACATGTGGAATATCAAACATCAAACCAAGAATCAAGCAGTATCCTCCTGCTTCAGTTTAATTCAATTCAGTTCTGCACTGCTAGCCCGCTGCAGGCTGCAGAGCTGTCCTTTGCTGAAATGCCCCAGTATGCATTGATCACCCAATTAAACTGCTCAAAAACAGTGAACAAAAAGAGTAGCCAGAATTCAGAAATACATGTAACATGAGCCTCGTAGTCCCCCAAAAATGAGTCCACAGCCTCACTGGCCAACCCTTGCAAAGTGGATCCAGCAGCAAGAGGGAAAGGAAGACCGGTCAAATCAAGGCAGACGGCCCATCCTTTGCTTGATGCCTCAGTTGGAGAGAAGCCACGGGGCTGATCATGGGCTTACGTCTGCCTCCAGGCTTTCAAGCCTCCACACCGCACCCTCCGCTCCAAACCACCGACCTCCCTCAGTGACGTGCCAGATCACTCAGCTGGCCCAAAGCACTCACAATCAAAATGTAAATCACAGGTTCCAATTGCATGCAGCTTAGTAGCAGGATCATATCTGAAAGAAATAAAAGAAGTCAAGGAAGTAGTTTTGCGAATTGCTTGCAGGACATCGCTATTGGTGGTGGTGTGCCCTGGCACCATCTTGAAGGTGCTGGAGAGAGCTGATGGGGAAATTGGGAGTAGAGAGAATGATTACTATAAACAGCTGCTCAGTGGTCTGAGAGGAGATTTCCCATGTTGTATTTCTTTGTGACTCTTGTGGCTCAGTGACAAAGTTGTGTCTCACAGGTTGGACATCCAAATATTACTAAGAGTGAGAAATAGTTATTGACTGGAAAACAGCACACAGAAATATTGAGATAATGTCCAGATAAGCAGACCTGACTAGTGGCATACATCATGTGACAGTGATTAACCATCAGTTATTTATAACCTTTGAAAGACAGAGATTAGCTTCATTTGCCACATGGGTATTGAAACTGAAACATTCAGTGAAATGCATTTTTTTGCATCTGTGACTAACACAGGCTGAGGATATGCTCCGGGCAGCCCACCAGTGTCAGCAGGCTTCCACCATCAACACAGTGTAATGCCCTGGTTACGATTTCTACTGCTATTCTGTGTGTATTTCAATTTAGTAGTTTTCTGTAAAAGCAGTGTGTCCTGATGGTAGAGTATTTTGGTTTTGGCTAAAGATAAAGAGCCATGTTATTCAATTTAGGAATGTTGTGTCAGCCAATCAGGATGGTGGGATCAGGAGAAAGTTCTAGAGGGAGCTGGGCAGAGAGCAATTTTGTGACAGACAGTGGTGGTACCTGTGGTGTTTTGGTGGGAGACGCAGAGAAGAGAAGATTGGGAAAGATGCCCAAGGGTTCAATCTGATGGGAAGATACAATTTCAAGGAGTGCTTCACAAGGTGGAATCCAAGATGGGAAGTTCCAGTGGTGATTTGTGATTAGTGATCAGTACTGTGTGAAATGGTTATGCCCAGCTTTTGGAAGAGATAAGCTCCACAGTCATGTGCACATTAAACTGTGATGGGCCCTTTTAATTTTCCTTTCTTTCTTTTCTTTTGTTTGATAACTGTTTGATAAAGCTGAAATTAGCAAATATACTTACTTAATAATTTTATGCTGGTGTATGATTTGTCATATCTTGCCCACCGGTAATTCTGCATGGGCCATATTTACACAGCATTCACTCAAATCGAGTTTCCGTTAATCCAAACCTTCCTGTTTGGTTGAACCCCAGATCAGATTGACCCCAGACATAGACTGTTATAAAGATGGCCTTCTCGCTGCTGAGTCACAAGGCTGCTAGCAGAGTTAGCTATTGAGCCAAGTGTGCATATGACTCCAGTGAAAGTGTTACTTTTCTGGAGTACCAATCTGGGTTTTGCTGAATGCTGTGTGAATGCTCTCAAAGAATTGATAAAGCAGCTTGTGTGTTTAAACAAGTGTTGAGGAAAATGATTAAAATACTTCATTATGGACACCACAGGATTTAAGATCTGGTGCGATTCGAAGAGATTATCCACAAATAATGCTTTTGTTCTGAGCAGGGTGGATATCTGAATCCCTGATGAACTGCTAATTAGAGTGCTGAGTTCTGTAAATGAATTGGGGAAAGTTACATAGAAACATAGAAAATAGGTGCAGGAGTAGGCCATTCGGCCCTTTGAGCCTGCACCGCCATTCAGTATGATCGTGGCTGATCATCCAACTCAGAACCCTGTACCTGCTTTCTCTCCATACCCCCTGATCCCTTTAGCCACAAGGGCCATATCTAACTTCCTCTTAAATATAGTCAATGAACCGGCCTCAACTGTTTCCTGTGGCAGAGAATTCCACAGATTCACCACTCCCTGTGTGAAGAAGTTTTTCCTCATCTCGGTCCTAAAAGGCTTCCCCTTTATCCTTAAACTGTGACCCCTCGTTCTAGACTTCTCCAACATCGGAAACAATCTTCCTGCATCTAGCCTGTCCAATCCCTTTAGAATTTTATACGTTTCAATAAAATCCCCCCTCAATCTTCTAAATTCCAGTGAGTATAAGCCTAGTCGATCCAATCTTTCTTCATATGAAAGTTCTGCCATCCCAGGAATCAATCTGGTGAACCTTCTCTGTACTCCCTCTATGGCAAGAATGTCTTTCCTCAGATTAGGGGACCAAAACTGCACACAATATTCTAGGTGCGGTCTCACCAAGGCCTTGTACAACTGCAGTAGAACCTCCCTGCTCCTGTACTCAAATCCTTTTGCTATGAATGCCAACAAACCATTTGTCTTTTTCACCGCCTGCTGTACCTGCATGCCCACCTTCAATGACTGGTGTACAACGACACCCAGGTCTCGTTGCATCTCCCTTTTCCTAATCGGCCACCGTTCAGATAATAATCTGTTTTCCTGTTCTTGCAACCAAAGCGGATAACCTCACATTTATCCACATTAAATTGCATCTGCCATGAATTTGCCCACTCACCTAATCTACCCAAGTCACCCTGCATCCTCTTAGCATCCTCCTCACAGCTAACACTGTCGCCCAGCTTCGTGTCATTCGCAAACTTGGAGATGCTGCATTTAATTCCCTCGTCTAAATCATTAATATATATTGTAAACAACTGGGATCCCAGCACTGAGCCTTGCGGTACCCCACTAGTCACTGCCTGCCAATCTGAAAAGGTCCCGTTTACTCCCACTCTTTGCTTCCTGTCTGCCAACCAATTCTCAATCTCAATCAATATCATACCCCCAATACCGTGTGCTTTAAGTTTGCACACTAATCTCCTGTGTGGGACCTTGTCAAAAGCTTTTTGAAAATCTAAATATACCACATCAACTGGCTCTCCCCTATCCACTCTACTAGTTACATCTTCAAAAAATTCTATAAGATTGTTCAGACATGATTTTCCTTTCACAAATCCATGCTGACTTTGTCCAATGATTTTATCTCTTTCCAAATGTGCTGTTATCACATCTTTGATAACCGACTCTAGCATTTTCCCCACCACCGATGTCAGACTAACCAGTCTATAATTCTCCGGTTTCTCTCCCCCTCCTTTTTTTTAAAAAGTGGGGTTACATTAGCCACTCTCCAATCCTCAGGAACTAATCCAGGATCTAAAGAGTTTTGAAAAATTATCACTAATGCATCCACTATTTCTTGGGCTACTTCCTTAAGCACTCTGGGATGCAGACCATCTGGCCCTGGGGATTTATCTGCCTTTAATCCCTTCAATTTACCTAACACCACTTCCCTACTAACATGTATTTCCATCTGTTCCTCCATCTCACTAGACCCTCGGTCCCTTACTATTTCCGGAAGATTATTTATGTCCTTCTTAATGAAGACAGAACCAAAGTAGTTTTTCAATTGGTCTGCCATGTCTTTGTTCCCTATGATCAATTCACCTGTTTCTGACTGTAAAGGACCTTCATTTGTCTTGACCAATCTTTTTATTTTCATGTATCTATAAAAGCTTTTACAGTTAGTTGTTATGTTCCCTGCCAGCTTTCTCTCATAATCTTTTTTCCCTTTCCTAATTAAGCCCTTTGTCCTCCTCTGCTTGTCTCTGCATTTCTCCCAGTCCTCAGGTGTGCCGCTTTTTTTTGCTAATTTATATGTTTCTTCTTTGGACTTGATACTATCCCTAATTTCCCTTGTCAGCCACGGGTGCACTACCTTCCCTGGTTTATTCTTTTGTCAAACTGGGATGAACAATTGTTGTAGTTCATCCATGCGATCTTTAAATGCTTGCCATTGCATATCCACTGTCAACCCTTTAAGTATCATTTTTTGATAGATAGATAGATACTTTATTCATCCCCATGGGGAAATTCAACTTTTTTTTCCAATGTCCCATACACTTGTTGTAGCAAAACTAGTTACATACAATACTTAACTCAGTAAAAAATATGATATGCATCTAAATCACTATCTCAAAAAGCATTAATAATAGCTTTTAAAAAGTTCTTAAGTCCTGGCGGTTAAATTGTAAAGCCTAATGGCATTGGGGAGTATTGACCTCTTCATCCTGTCTGAGGAGCATTGCATCGATAGTAACCTGTCGCTGAAACTGCTTCTCTGTCTCTGGATGGTGCTATGTAGAGGATGTTCAGAGTTTTCCATAATTGACCGTAGCCTACTCAGCGCCCTTCGCTCAGCTACCGATGTTAAACTCTCCAGTACTTTGCCCACGACAGAGCCCGTCTTCCTTACCAGCTTATTAAGACGTGAGGCGTCCCTCTTCTTAATGCTTCCTCCCCAACACGCCACCACAAAGAAGAGGGCGCTCTCCACAACTGACCTATAGAACATCTTCAGCATCTCACTACAGACATTGAATGACTGTCAGTCATTTGTCAGTCTATCTTAGCTAATTCACGTCTTATACCTTTAAAGTTACCCTTCTTTAAGTTCAGAACCTTTGTTTCTGAATTAACTATGTCACTCTCCATCTTAATGAAGAATTCCACCATATTATGGTCACTCTTACCCAAGGGGCCTCGCACGACAAGATTGCTAACTAACCCTTCGTCATTGCTCAATACTCAATCTAGAATGGCCTGCTCTCTAGTTGGTTCCTCGACATGTTGGTTCAGAAAACCATCCCGCATACATTCCAAGAAATCCTCTTCCTCAGCACCCTTACCAATTTGGTTCACCCAATCTATATGTAGATTGAACTCACCCATTATAACTACTGTTCCTTTATTGCACGCATTTCTAATTTCCTGTTTAATGCCATCCCCAACCTCACTACTACTGTTAGGTGGCCTGTACACAACTCCCACCAGCATTTTCTGCCCCTTAGTGTTATGCAGCTCTACCCATATCGATTCCACATCCTCCAGGCTAATGTCCTTCCTTTCTATTGCGTTAATCTCCTCTCTAACCAGCAATGCTACCCCACCTCCTTTTCTTTCCTGTCTATCCCTCCTGAATATTGAATATCCCTGGATGTTGAGCTCCCATCCTTGGTCACCCTGGAGCCATGTCTCTGTGATCCCAACTATATCATATTCATTAATAACTATCTGCACATTCAATACATCCACCTTGTTATGAATGCTCCTCGCATTGACACACAAAGCCTTCAGGCTTGTTTTTACAACAATATTGCCCTTATACAATTATGTTGAAAAGTGGCCCTTTTTGCTTCTTGCCCTGGATTTGCCTGCCTGCCACTTTTACTTTTCACCTTACTACTTTTTGCTTCTACCCTCATTTTACACCCCTCTGTCTCTCTGCACTTGTTCCCATCCCCCTGCCCCCGCTACACTGGTTGAATAGCAGTTTGATCAATTTGCTGGTCAGGATGTTATGTTAATTCAGATAAGCAGTGATATAACTGAAGTTGTGCTGCCTGATAGGAAAGGGGGACCTTGAGAGGCAGGGTCACGGAATTTAGAGAAGGCAGAATGTAATCGAGGATGAAGACTTTAAAGGCAATTTGTTCTCATTTCTGCAAAGTGAGGGAGAGGAGTTGTCTGATGTGAAAGAGTCTAATGGATACTTCAGCGGTGAATCAAAATTCTGAACTGACTTCAGCTATTACATCAGTAGTTGATAAATGCCAGCGTGTACCTGTGGAGAACCAAAGTTACCGTAGTCTGAGAATGTTCCCTGGGAGCAAGCCCACCCTAATGAGGAGGAAGAATATAAGACTTGGGTGGAGCAGACTCCTCAGTTACTGGATGAGTGGCAGTGCTCAGTTAATATGAAAAGCGATTGATTGGTAGAGTGTCTACAAGGTCCAGCAGCTGAGGTGGAGAGGTCTGTAAAGGCAGAAAACCCATTGTTCAAGTCCATGCAAGCATTAGAAAATGGTTTTTTTGGCACAATGGATTACAGGAAAAGGGGGGGGAAACCTCCCACCTACATCTTCAGGCTGGAGAGGCAGCTGCATCGCTGGTGCCGTCAAGGGGCCATTCGACTGACTGAGATAAATTGATCAACAATGGGGCAAGCTGTGAAGGGGGCACTATCATGTGATGTGATTGCTTTGAGGGTTTGAATGTCTCATAAGCTGTGTCCTCCTCCCTTGTTTTGTGGAGCTGAATCAGAGAAGTAGGGGACGAGGAAAACACAATGGAGAAGCAGGAGGCCCCCATCGGCAGTGCAGTGTCCTCAGTAGTAGCCCCCGTGTCCAAAGTGACCCCAGATACCACACAAGCGGGGGCTTTGCAGGATGTAGTGAAAAACCTTCAAGCTGAGGTATCTTGGCTGATGTTGGCTCGTGCTGCCACCAAGCGTGACAAGTCCGATTGGAAACCGGACCCACGGTAGATGGTACTGAGCAGAGAGATGCTGTTGACAGGGGTCCCTTGATGAGGGGAGCGACCTGCGTTTTCTGTTACAGCTGCGGTGAGGATGGACGTTTCAAGTGGAGTGCGAAGGACAGGAAAACCTTTGGAAAGTAACCCAACAGTTGCTTAAACAGAAAAGGAAGTTGTGAAACTTCGGAGAGACCCAATAAGGGCGTCTCAGAGAGAAAACATTTCAAAAATGTATCAGAGGAAACACTGAAGTCCAATACCATATTCCTGAAGGCTTTGTGGGGCCAAGCTCAGGTGTATCCATATGGATTGAGGGTATTTATGCCTGAGTCATACAGGTTCTCGGGTTAATCTACTCTACAGATACTTTTACAAACGTTATTTGATGCATTTACTATTGACGCCACTCTGGGGCCTTAGTACTGATGATTACCCTTATGGTGGTTACTTGTCATTGAAGCTGGAGTTTTTGGAAGCAGGTGATGGAGTAGCAGGGTCTCTTGATACAAGGGTGTTGGTCTGTCCGGAACTGGTTGAAAAAGATGAAGCTTCTGTTATTGTGGGAACAAATACTCCCATTGTGAGAAGGCTCATGGGGGCATGCAAGGGGGGAAACAGAGAAAAAGTTTTGAAAACCTTGTCCATTCATCCGGTGTTCAGAGCTGCTTTTGAGAAGGTGCAAGTTCTCCCTAATCAGGATGATGAGCATAAACGAGGAACCGTGTGGAATACCCAGTCCAAACTCATCATGTTACATCCTGGGGAAGGAGCTGGAATGATGGAAAACACCAGGTTCCCAGGAATGCCTGACGCCAGAACCTCCTGGTGGATGTTCCAGTAGATCATGAAGAAGAGCCACGCTCACTTTCTGGTGTACTGGTGAGACCTGAACTCCAGATGCCTTCGAGCGTACATGTAAACAGGGTGATAGTGATTGTCAGGAACACCTCAGAGAGAGACAGGTCACCCTCAGATGTGTGATACTGATGGCACATCTTTTCCCAGTATCCATGATGTCTAGTTTTCCAGTGAAAAAACCGGGACAGAGCCAATCTCTTGAATTGGGAAAGTTAACAACAAAATCATTCCATGTTGACTCCTCAGTAACTGAGGAATGATAAAGGAGACTAACGGAGAAGATGTTGAAGTTAAATGTCTTTTTTACTGAAGAGTTAGGTATGGGTTACTCCAAGAGTACTTGCCACACTATCCGAGTGACAGAGGACACCCCTTTCAGAGAAGGATCTCAACTGTTAATGTTAGTGGAGGTGGAAGATGCTCCTTCTGCTGAAACTGATATAAGCTGGAATTATCCCTGAGACAAGGAGTCCTTATGCATCACCCATAGTGGTGGTGAGGAAGAAGAATGGGAATATGAAAGTGTGTTTGCTATTGGACACTGAACTAGCGTACAGTCCCCGACCAATATACTGTTCCACAGACTGAGGCTGGCCTGCCTGAGTGGAGCAAAATGGTTCAGTGTGTCGGACCTATCTCAACTTCACTCAGATAACCATGTGTAAAGCTGATAAAGAGTAGACAGCATTTATATATCCACTTGAATGCTTTCAGTTTGAAAGAATGCCACAGTGTATATCAGGAGCACTGGTTACTTTCCAACACCTCATGGAGAAGATTGTTGTGGACATGAACTTGCTTGAGGTACTGGTGTACTTAGGTGATCTCAGAATGCAGGAGCATTAGGCAAGGAGCATTAGGCAAGGCTACTGAAGGTGCCAGACCACCTGAAGGCTGAAGGGTTAAAACTGTTACTGGATAAGTGCCAGTTCTGTAAAACATCAGGCAACTACATCGGGCAAATAGTCTTGTAGGATGGCGTGGCTACGAATCCATTCAAGATGGAGGTGGTGACCACCTGGCCAAGGCACAAGAATGCAAGTGCTTTACGTTCATTCTTTTGGATTCTGTGGGTACTACCGGAGATTTGTTGAGGAGTACTCTAGAGTATGCCACCCTCTGAATCAGCTTTTGTGTTCTTACCCTCCCTTGAGGAAGAAAGGGAGGAGAATGAATAGAGATGAAGGCCAAGTTTATCCTAGCCCTTTGGAGATTTTTGGGGCATGATGGGATGCAAACTGCAAAGAGGCCCTTCAGCCACTGAAAGTGTTGCTGACTAAAGCACCAGTGTTGGCCTTTGCAAACCCCAGTTGCTGTGTGTACTGCATACCAACGCCAGCCATGAGGGTTTAGGTGGTGTTCTGTATCAGGACCAGGGCAAAGGGCTGTTACTTTTGTCAGCTGGAGTTTGCCACCCTCCGAACGAAACTACCCTATGCATAAATTGGAGTTTCAGGCATGGAAACGGCCGTGACAGATAAGTTAAGTGACTATCTATATGGTACCAAGTTCAAGGTGAAGACTGACAACAATCCATTGACTTATATCCTGGCTTCAGTGAAGTTGGATGTCACAGATCATCATTGGTTGGTGGCGTTGTCCGCTTGATTTCAGACTGAATTATCAGCTGGAAAATGAGAAAATTGATGCAGATATGATATCCCGATATTCGCGTGAGGTGCTGGAAATGGACAGAGGGTGGGATGGCGTTCTTGCCTCTGGTGATAATGCAATGTGCCAGATTTCCCCAGTGGGGTCATCAGAGTCAAGGCTGTGGCATGATAGATCACGTGGGAGCTTTTGGTTGTGCTGTTCCACACGCTTACTGCATCTTGATCGCTCTGGATACGAAGCAGTTGTCAGCCTTGAATCCTGTGGAATTGGCAGCAGCCTGTGAGACAACACTGGTCATGGTGTCATTTGGTCATCTGTTGCTCAAGATATGCCTCAAGTATATCCTACCATACCCCTACTGATGAGAGAATGGAATAAACTGGAGTGGAGGAAAATTTTTTTTATATGGGGTCACATCTCCTCCAGACAGGACTCAGCATTCCCAGTTTGTTTTGCCTGAGAAGCATCAGAGGGTTGTGTTAAAGTCACTCCATGAAGATTCAGGTCATTTGGTGTTGGGCAAGACCTACATTTGGTCTGAGATTGGTCCTATTGGCCCTGAATAAAGCCGGAGGTTGAAGAGTATTGTAAGTCATACATCCCATATATTCGCAGGACAATGATGCCTCTGAGAGATGCTCCATTATCTCACTTACAGAGTACGGGGCCACTTTGATTTAGTGTGTATGGATTTTCTTCCCATTGAGCCAAATCCCAGCAACACTGCAAATGTCTTGGTTATCACTGATCACTACACCAGTTATGCTCAAGCCTTCCACCCAAGTGATCAGAGGGCATCCACAGTTCCCAAAATGTTACAGGAGAAGTATTTTGTTCATTCTGGCCTCCCAAGAAGGATACACAATGATCAGGGAAGGGATTTTAAGAGTTGGCTCATCCATAAGTTACTGAGCATGCATTGACTCGAGAAGTCGAGGGCCATGCTCTATCACCCTCAGGGTGATCTCCAGCCTGAAACGTTCAACCGGACATTGTTAGACATGCTTGGATCCCTGGATATCAGCAAAAGGAACAAATGGGGTCAGCATATTAAGCATTTGGTACAATGCTACAGCCGTACAGAATGAAGCTACCAGATTCTCACCATACTATGTGAAGTTCAGATTGCCTGTAGATTTCTGTCTTGGAGCCGGCAGTGAAGACTTGCCACAGAAGACGTATCACAAGTATGATTCTGACATGAGGAAAGAACCGCAAAAAGCTTATGATCTCGCAGTGGTCTCTGCTACCAAACAAAGTCAAGGAAACAAGAGAAGAAATGATCAAAAGATTAGGTTCAACTTATGCCTGAGCAACATCAGATGCTGTATTTTGAGCCAAAATATCAATAATTCCACTCCCCCAAAGCAGCCTGCAAATGATGCTCAACCTGCTGAATTCTTCCACAGATATTTTGTTGCTCCAGATTCCAGCATCTGCCCTCTCTCCTGTCTCCACTGAGTTTGTAGTGATATATCATGAAGAATAAATAAACAGCTACTTTTATGTGGTAAGGCGACACTACAGTAGATGTAATTTATTGCTCAGATAAACAGAAATTAACCGAAAGTTTAATATCTTAGCTGGCCGAGGAAAGAATCAGAAATGGGTTTATTATCAATGTCTTTCATAACATGAAATATTTTGGTCTGTGGCAGCAATACAGACATAAAATTACTATAACTTACAAAATAAATAAATAGTGCCAAAAATAGTTCAAGGAATTATGGACCATTCAGATATCGGGTGGCGGAGGGGAAGAATCTGCTTCTGAATCTTTGAGAACCCCTCATACAAACTTTTCTCCCTCCTGCCATCTGGCAAAAGGTACCGAAGCATTCGGGCTCTCACGACCAGACTGTGCAACAGTTTCTTCCCCCAAGCCATCAGACTCCTCAATCCTCAGAGTCTAGACTGACATCTACATCATTTATTATTATATTGAAATTTGTCCTCTACTGTGCCTATTGTTTGTTTATTATTTATTTATTTATGTATTAATTATTGTACTGCCCTGCACTGTTTTGGGCACTTTATGTAGTCCTATGTAGGTCTGTAGTCTAGTGCAGTTTTTATGTTGTTTTACGTAGCCTAGTGTAACCTTGAGTTGTCTCACATCGTCTATTGTAGTTTTGTGTTGTTTCATGTAGCACCATGGTCCAGGAAGATCATTGTTTTGTTTTTACTGTGTACTGTACCAGCAGTTTATGGTCGAACTGGCAATAAAAAGCGACTTGACTTGACTTCAATGTGGATCTTGCAGAAGATTAACTGAATCAACAATCAATTAAACTATATTAAAGATGAAATTAGGAACGGCACAAATACTTGATCTGAATCTTGACCCGGAGCCAAAAAAGGTCACAGTGTCTCGGCCAGAAACGTCGACTGTACTCTTTCCCATAGATGCAGCCTGGCCTGCTGAGTTCCTCCAGCATTTTATATGCATTGGAACAGTGTTGGGTTCAGTTTTAGTCAGACATCAGCGAATAATATGGAGATGGTGACAGGAAAGGTAACTGATGGCAGATAATGAAGAAGGAGGCACGGGCTTGCCAGAATTGTCGTAAACTTCCAAGAAATCCCTCTGTCTTTATACTTTCAATGAGAATAATCAGTGAGGAAAAGGTGAGGGAAAGCCAGGGATACTTTGCTTACTCTTCATCCCCGTGAATCAAACTTAAACCATCTGGTGAAATTCTCATAAACATTGCAGATTGACAGCTGGAATTCGGGATAAACACACCAAGGAATTCTTCAATAAATTATCAAAAAGTGTTCCACTTGTTCCAAGTCCATTATAGTTACAACTATAGAATTGAATTTAATAGTGAGTTAGTGTTTCATAATATCACAAATAGCTGAATGTCTTAGCATTGATTTCATGACAAGATATTTGCTTAGAAGTAATATAGTATCATATTTTAGTGCCTAAATTAGTGCTTTACATGATACTCCAGTAGTTTGTAGACTTGGTTAAAATGCATAAGAGCAGCAGTTTACTCACAGAATCATATGCCAGTGCAGTTACCATCAGAGGTTGCCTGAACTGCTCCCAACTGGTGTCTTTGCCACATTGATCACGGTGTTGGTCACCTGACCTTAAAGGGACCATTCACAGGGCAAGTAGTGTCCTGTTGCATCAAGATTGCAATAGAAATGATGGAACACACAGGGCAGGTGGACATGGTGAATGCCGATGTGTTTAGGCTTCCTCGACACAAAGACCCAACCTGAGTGAGTGGCCCCGTGATTGGGCGGCACGTGGCTCTAAAATGTTGTCCATCAGAAAAAGAAGGCAAGACAGCTCCTTTACCTTCTTAACGGCTTGTGTAGATTCAGCATATCACCTAAAAGTTTGACAACCGACTACAGATGTACCCTGGAGATATTCTAACCGGTCTGGTATGGATACACCAATGTCCAGGACGGGAAACATCGACAGGGACTGGTGGATATAGCTCAGTCCACCACAGGCAAAGTCCACCTCATCAGTGAGCAGATTTACAGGGAGTGCTGTCGCAAGAAACAGCATCTATCATCAAGGATCTCCCAACATCCTGCCACCATCAGGTTCCTGAACCAGACTGGATAATTCAATCTCCACCTCTCTGATTATGCACTTCCAAGGACTCTACAACTCATGCTTTCAGTACATTTTAGTTTTTTAATTTGCACATTTGTCTTCTTTTGCATATTTGCTGTTTATCAGTCTTTATTAATGTATCATTTTTCATAAATTCTGTTGTATATTTTCCTGTAAATGCCTGCAAGAAAGTGAATTTCATGGTAGCATATGGTGACATGCACATACTTTGATAATAAATTTATTTGACTTTGACTTTGGAACAACTGAGTTATCTGAGTATAGTCTGCTTGTGACTGTGAGGGATTCCTCCAAAGACGTGGATGTTGGTAGGTTAATTGACCAGGCTAGATTGCTGCTTGTGTGTACAAGAGAAGAGGAATCTGGGTGGATGGGTTCATGAGAATATGGAGTTCAGGAGATTAAGTGAGATTAATGTATGATTAGTGTACATGAATACTGGATGGTCGATAATGGTAGAGGAGTTAAGTTGGTGCCAGACTTCTTTGAACTTATCTGTGAAACAGCTTAAAATCTTCTCCTTAATGTCTCTTTTATTCTTTTTATGATGGCTGGGGTCCTGTCAGAGTCCGTGATCCACAACTCCACTCAAACTGCGGTTCTATAGGGCGGTGAGTTCCTGCTTCCAGAGCACACTGAACAGCTTAGTGCTTTCGATATCTCCGGAAACAGCATAGAAGATGTGCGCCTCGGGCAGCCGACTTGATTCCTCGCCAGTGTCGCCAACTGGAACGTCGCGTCGAATGGAACATTGAGACTGGCGGTGCGGCCTCCACACTTGCAGGGTCGCATTCACTCTCCCTCTCGTTGGGGGAAGGGAGAGTCTGCTGGTTCTCGAATAGGCGTTGCTTTAGATTGTAACATCAAAACACTGATCTGTTGGTCTCCCTCTCGCTTTGGAAGGGTGACCCCTCCCTGGCCTTTGAGAGAGCATGTCAAAGTACCAGGTTATGGACTGTAGTTTTTATTGAATTGCTGATCATGGGTTCTTTGGAGGCTTTGCTTTTGCTTGCTTGGTGGGTGCTGATGCTTCCTGCTGGAACAAATTGGGGAGGGGGGGGTTGATGCTTTGCCGCTGCTTGTGCATGGGAGGCAGGTGGGGGAGGCTTTCTAATGCTTTCCTGTCATTCATTCTTTAGGATTTTCTTCAGTTTTGTGGATGTCTGCAAAGAGAAAGAATTTCAGGTTGCATACTATATACATTCTCTGATATTAAATGGAACCTCTGAATCATCAAACCATAAAGACTAAGTGAGATGAGGGGCCTGCTTCTGTGCTACATAAACCCATCACTAAGGAGAGGAGATTGCAACACACATTTTTGTCCTGACTTGTGTAGAAGGCCCGTGAACACAGAGCTGGTAATTAGTGATGGTGCTTTCATTATCTTGAGCGTTGAAAACTGATGCAAGACAACTATGTTGGAACGGAGACCTTTCTTATTTGAGGTTTTAGCACTAATCTTAGTGCCAGTGCCATATGCTTTTGTAAGTGCTCAATAAAGGCTTTAGGTCACACCCGAAAGCTGCAGTTTCTGCTGATAGTGGAGGATAGTGTAGCACAGAGCTACTGACATTTCCAGGTATAAATAAAAACTAGGAATATGCCAGTTTCATCAAGGTAAATCTTACGCCAATGTGTCTGGACCGATTTCCCAATGGATGCAATTTCATCCAGAGATGATTGTATAATCTAAACCACATTCAATTATTTTGTGCACAATTTTATGCACACAAAAACAGGCTCTAATGTTTGCAACTTTTAGCCTATTATGTTACTTACTGAGCATGATGTCAATAACTTGCTTTGTTATGAGATGCATCCTACTAAATTAAGAAGTATCACTGGGAATCATTAAGGAAGCAAGTTTGCCTTATTACACCAATTAGCTTCAACAGTTATATAGTCATCTCACTACAATAGACTGACACAGCTGAAATGCAGAATCAGAATAACTGTATCTAATAGCTTTCACGTTTGTCAATTTCCATTTGTGTATCAGGAAGAAGAAGGGTGAGAGAAAGTAAAATTACGGCACAACACAATTTGCTTTCATTAATTAAGCTGTTATATTCACATCAAAATTGCACATACAGGGTGTTCCTAGTCCTAAATGCCGATGAAGAGGCTATTGGGAACCTGGTTTAGAAGACAGCACGACAGGTCACTGTGAGCAAAGATGGTTTTATAACTACACAGAAGGAATTAAAAGTGGCAGAGTTAATAAAAAGATTTTGATTCAGTATGCTTGTTCCCTTAGTCGCAAAATAATTCAGGGAATTGCTGTTACAGATTAGCTCACCTTTAAGGGCTTTGGTTGAAAATGGGTTGGTAATCAGGAGAAAGATCTGTGAGTTAATGGCATAATCCTGTTTTTAGCTATAATGGAAGGAAAACACTATAGCTGTACCTGGGAGGGTTCAAACTGCTTCACACCTTTGACCCTGTCTGCCCCTTTCAGAGCTATTGCTGCATCCCAGTGCTGTTGTGTCCAGATTGATAAGTAACACATTAAGACCTTCATGCTTATTTTGAGATAAACAGCCATACGTGGCTTAAAATGAAATTCCACGGCCTAGTACAATATCAACAGTTAACCTGTGTGTGCATTTTGCACATCTGTAACTTCTGAGCACATGCTGAGTTGTTGCAATTACCAATGCAATGTTTTGAGACATGCAATTAATAAACAGGACAGTCTTTGACCATGGAAGGAAAACTGAATAGTGGAGGCTTATTCCTGTACCATTTAAAGGAAACATCACTCCCTGGACCACTGTAGGGAGTCTGACAGTGGATAATTCTTGTCCCATGTATCATTTTCACCTGAGACCACTTCCTGCCAATTCACCCAGCCCAATATGCATAAACCTGCCCTATGCATCCACCTCCAGCAATAACTCTGTTTTCCCTTCACAGGTGCTGTTTGATCTGCTGGGTATTTTCAGCATTCTCATTTGCTTTGATTTCTGTCACTGCTGTGTTCTAAAGTCAGTCACATTTTGTTTTATTTTTGTCCCTCATGATCCTCACTCAACCATTAATCAGACAGCATCAGTGCTTTATTATTTATTGAGATACAGCATGGATTAGACCCCTCCAGCCCTTCAGTCTTTGGACTGTGGGAGGAAACCGGAGCAGCCGGCGGAAAAACCACGCGCTCACATGGAGAACATACAGACTGCTTACAGGCAACAATGGGAATTGAACCCTGGTCACTGGTATTGTAAAGTTAACCACTATGCTACCGTGCCGCCCTGCAATATGACCGTGTTACCTGTTCAGCCTTGAACTCCTCCCGCTTGCAGCTGCTCCCGGATTCAAGGACAGCTTCTAACCCAATCTTACACGACTCTCAAATGGTCCCCTTGTACGAAAAGGTGGACCCTTGAACACACAATCTACCTCACTATAGCCTTGTACCATACTGTTTGTCTGCACTGCACTCTCTGTTTAACACTTTATTCTTTATTCTGTTATTGCTTTCCCCTCAAATTACCTCAATGTACAATGTGATGAAACATTGGACTGCAAAACAAAGTTTTTTTCCATACATGTACACTTCATACATATCTCAAGCACAATTTAACTGTTTACTTTGTCCACGTCACCTTTCCTTGTTGATGTAAATTAAAAACACTTGTTTTTTTTTTCATTCTACCAATTCAAATTGAGAAAGGAGGCTCCAGGGATCATAAAAAAATTCAAGAACAGTTGTAATACGCTCAACCTATGCACCTTACATATTGGAAAAGGAACATGGGAAATTACAATAGTGTGGGTAGTTTGCCAGCCATGTCAGAGGAGGTACTGTTGTATGGAGATGAGAGAAGTGCTTAGACAGCAAGGCAAGGTTGGTTAGAGTCATGATAGGAGTTAGAATATAGCACTATTCACAGAAAAGAAACATCACACGATAAGCACAGATGTGATTAAGGCAGAAAAAGAGGTCCACAAATCCTTCTGTACATACAGGAGTTGTTATCTACAAGAAGGATGTTGGACCTGCTGTCAGGCAGTCCCATATAAATCAATAATTAATTATCACAATCTACAAGGAAAACAAGATCTTGATGATTTATGGAGCAACTATAAAATCTGCATGTAACTGTACTAATGGAAATGCTCTAAATTACTGTAAGTGTTTTAGAGTGTTGGTGGAGTAATTTTGAGCTTTCACCCAAAGTGCTTCCCAGTGTTCACAGTAGCAGGGCCAGAGTAAACTGACTCACTCAAGAACCTCACCACAGCTGTGTGAGTTCCTTCACTGTGCTGTCTTGCTCTGAACTGTATTTAGAAAGGTGGGCCCTACGCCAAAGACAGATCTTCAATGTAGGTAAGCATACAAAATCCCTCTAACACTGATAAAGAGTCTTTGGCCAGAAACATTAACTCAGTTTCTCTCCTCACAGATGTTGCCTGACCTGGTGAGCATTTACAACATTTTCTGTTTAATTTACGTCAAGATTTGTGTCCCATACTGTCATCACAACCGCACAGGTCCAGAAGGGTAGGATTTGATTACAAAGGATGATTATTTTTAACAATCAGATCCCAAGTACTTCGTAAAACGACAAAGCTCAAGTACATTGGAAAACAGGAAATAGATTCTAGTCAACACAAAAAAAAATGCAGGAGGAACTCAGCAGGCCAGGCAGCATATACGGAAATAGTACAGTCGCCGTTTCGGACCGAGACGATATTTCATAGATGCTGCCTGGCCTGCTGAGTTCCTCGAGCATTTTGCCTGTGTTGCATGGACTTCCAGCACCTGCAGATTTTATTTTTTTTTATGAATAGTTTCTAGTTTAGACCTTCCATGAGGACAGATAGAATTCTGTTCTCATGGTTCCCTTTGGAACTTCCTCTAATAATTTATAGAGCTTGAAAATTACAAATACTGAAAGTTACAATAATTAAGAAGGAGAATCCAATTTCATCCAACATCTCAGGATTTGATTAATGCATTTTGATATTCACTATACCAATCAAAAAAAAATTACCTCAACTGAATTTCCGATTTTGAAGACAGCAATCAGTATGGACACAGTCTTAAAGATGTCAGTAAAAGATATTTATGGAGGCTTCCAAATGTCTTGCTTGTTAAGTCACATTGGCCATGAGGTTCAATTCAACTGCACTTATAATGGTCAATTCCTTTATCTTGTACTGAGTTTGGAGAAAATCCTAGGTATTTTTAAATGTTATCTTCTCCTTCATAGTTCTTCTGGAAACTTAGTAAATCCAGTCAATACTTGCTATAATCCCCAGGCAAGGCTTAGTTACTTCAATACAAACTCCTTTGAGCTAAGGAATATCTCAAATGCTTATCAAAGTCTTAGGAAGCTGAAATGCTTTCCTATAACTTGACAGAATGATAACTTTCTCCACACATTAATGGTATTTTCTCTCTGACAAGTAGAGAGATTTTTGGAGCTTCACTTGGCTATTAAAGTTAAGGATTTCCAAATCAATCACGTAAGTGGCTGTCATTTGTCCAAAAGGTATCATTGTAGATGCTCTGAGAATGGTGAGCACTGAGTAATTTCAGGAGCTAGAAAGTTTTCTCAATCTGGTGCCACACCCCACTTCCCCCCACAGTGTCAGCAAGATGTTGACAGGTTCCAGCATTGGAGTTCTGTACAGTTAGGAGGAGCGAGGCCTGATGGCTCCCTGGGTATGCAAATTGTTGAGTCCAGAGTTTGAAATCTAAGGTTCGGGGTCCTGCCATTGGCAAGTCTGGAATTTGAGGCCTAGTGTTCAGTGAGTCCTGGGGTCAATGCCAAGGATCGAGGCCTGAGGGTCAAGGCCTGTTGGCCGGAGCCCCACATCTGTGAACCTCTGAAAGTCTGCGGGGAAATTGAAGGCCCAACGTGTTCGAGTCTGAGGGAGTTGCAGGACTGTGTGTGGGTGTGTGCTCTGGAGGACCTGGACTTGTTTTGCTGGTTTCATTGCTGTTGTCATGTTTGTTGTGTTCTGTGTGTGGCATGTCCTCTTCTCACTGTTACCATTGGGAAAGGGGTACAGAAGCTAGAAAGCACACACTCAGAAATTCAGGAACTTCTTCCCCTCTGCCATCCAATTTCTGAATGTGCATTGGAACCCATGAACACTACCTCACTACTTTTTAATTTCTGTTTTATGCACAAGTTATTTAATCTAACTATTTAATATATATATATTCTTAATGTAATTCAGTTTTGTCTTTCTCTCCCTACGTTATCAGACTTAAAACTACACTGCAGTACCAGTACTGGAACCTACCTGACCTCTTTACAAAGATGACTACAGTCACAAAGCAGCCCAGCCGACTTTGGAGAAAATGATGGAGCGAAAGAAGGTGCCCTTGATTCAAACAGCAATTAAGTGAGTAACTGAGAATGATCCCTGCATAAAATAACAAAGAGTAGTATTGATTTCCAGAAGGATTATTAAAATATATATGGAAAATAAACTATGCTGCTTGTAGGAATAGAGTTTTAACATGAACCATTGAATTGCCGATATAAAATGCTGGATTTCCATTGAATGCCAGACTACCAAGTGTAACCAGAATATAATATTTGAAACTCAAGAGTTGACTTTATATTACTCATGATACATATTAATTTGTGACATTCCGTCCTGAAGTAGTAATTAACAATTCAAATCAAATTCAGTGGTGATTTATAGGAATGCATGAAACATTGATTTGCAATAATGTTTCATGCATTTCTGTAAAATATTTCTCCAATGCTGCCCTTGAGATCCTCGTAGAAAATGTGGGCGCGGAAAAGAACAAACCTTCCAAGGACCTCTTAATGCTAACGTTCCTACTTGGCAGAAACTATACGAGTATGGAGTGCAATTCTGTCGGTTTAATACAAAATGCATGGTTTGATGAGTGCTGTGGAGTGTAGACCTCAGTGCCAGCTGTCCATGAGTTTCTAGAGGCTTCTTGGTTTAGACTTTCTTAGCCTGGTGCACATTTTCAGTTTGAGATTGGAACTGTCTTCCTTAAAGGGAGACGAGGGCTGAGTGCTGAGCCACACGGAACCTAAATGAGGAAATGAAACTCTGTCCGGACAGCAGTGACTGGAAAATGCAGATAAGACAAAAGATAAAAGAAACTGGACAGAAAGGTTAAATATATTAGCCTTATGTCTCCCTGGTCTGCTGTTTTATTCCCACCAAACACCTGCCTTCCTAAGCACTTTCCCTTACAATCACTGACAATGGCACACTCGTCCTTTCCCCCCTTCCTTTCTCACCACCCACAGATGCAAACAGTCATTCCAGATTTCACTGCACTTCCTCCAGTCTGGTGTACTGCATCCTGTGGTCTTCCTTACATCGGAGAAACCATAACAGATTGGGTGGTGGCTTTGCTGAGCACCCGCATTCAGTCTGCAGGGATGCGCTTGATCGTCCTGTTCCCTGCCACTGTCATTCCTCATCCCCCCTCCCACTCTGACCTGTCAGTCTGCGCTCCCCCATGCAGTCACAGTGAGGTCCAATGCAAGCTTGAGGAACAGCACCTCATCTTCCACCTGGGAACATTACAGTCTTCTGGACTCAGTACTGAATTCTACAGAACTCCTGGTCTGTATCAGCCACCCACCTGTGGTACTGGCACAACTATAGTTTTCTTTCTGGAAGGGAAGGACATGCTGGGCTTTTCCTCCTGCGCTGTAATTCACAACTTCCACATTCTTTGGATCAAGTCTTTTGTCTGTGTCCTCACTCTCTAACTGTTCCCCTTTACTCAGTGACCAGAAAGCTGTGTTTACAGTTTATCCCCATGGTCACCCTGGTCTCACCCTTCCAGAAACATCCCCTCCCACCATTCCTGTGCTTTTTTTCAAGCCACTTTGATCTGGTTTTTTTTTTAAACCAAAGGTGTATTCACTAACCTTGGACAAACTTGGAGCATTTGGAAAGTTGTCCACTAACTTGGACAAACTTTATCTCTGGAGCGGCAGAAGCTGAGGGGAGATCTGATAGAGGGTTATCAGATTATGAGAGGCATAGATAGAGTAGACAGACAGTAATCTTCTTCCCAGGATTGGAATGTCTCATCCCAGAAGGCATGTATTTAAAGTGAGGGGGGAAATTTCAGAGATATTTGGGGTACGTTTTTTTTTACACAGAGAATGGTGGGTGCCTGGAATGGGCTGCCTGGGGTGGTGGTAAAGACAGATACATCAGAGAATTTTAAGGGAAGTTTAGAAAGCCACATGATTGTGAGGAAAGTAAAATGATATGAACATTAAGTGGACAGAGCGGATTCATTTAGTTGGCCATTTGATTACTAATTTAATTGATTTGGCATGACATTGTGGGCCAGACGGCCTGTTCCTGTACTGTATAGTTCCATGTTTGATCTTTTATGTTAATCTGCGGAGTTACTTCAACAGTTCTATGTTTTGGTTTAAAATTATAGACCTTGTGACCATAAGACATAGGAGAAGAATTAGTCCATTCAGCCTGTCGAATCTACTCCACCATTTCATCCTGGCTGATCCATTTCCCTTTTAACCCCATTCTCCCCATAACCATTCATGCCCTGACTAATCAAGAAACTACCAACCTTCGCCTTAAATGCTGGCCTCCACAGCTGCCCATGGCAACAAATTACACAGATTCACCATGCTCTGGCTGAAGAAATTCCTCATCGCTGTTCTAACTGGATATCCTTCTATTTGAGGCTGTGCCCTCTTGTCATAGACTGCCCGACCAAAGGAAACATCCTCTTCACATCCACTCTACAACATTCAGCAGGTTTCTATGAGATTCACACCCCTCTTTCTTCTAAATTTCAGCGAGTACAAGCCCAGAGCCTTCAATTGCTGCTCATATGATAACGCTTTCATTCCCAGAGTCAATCATGTGAGCCTCCTCTCCAATTTCAGTACATCCTCTCACAAATAAGGGGCACAAAACTGCTCACAATACTCCAAGTGAGGCCTCACCAGTGCCTTATACAGTCTCAGCATTACATTGTTGCTCTTATATTCTAGTCCTCTTGAAATGAATACTAGCATTCCATTCACCTTCCTCACCACTGATTCAACCTGCAAATTAACCTTTAGAGAATCCCGCACGAGGACTCCCAAATCCTTTTGCACCTCGGATTTTTAAATCTTCTCCCCATTTAGAAAATTGTCTATGCCTTTATTCCTTCTACCACAGTGCATGACTATATACTTCCCAACACTGTATTCCATCTTCACCTCTTTGCCCATTCTCATAATCTGTTTAAATCCTCAACAGCCTCTCTACTTCCTCAACACTACCTGCCCCTCCACCTATCTTTGTATCATCCACAAACTTGGCCACAAAGCTATCAATATCATCAACCAAATTATAGACATACAGCATAAAGAAGTGGCCTCAACACAGACCAGTTGTAGAACACCACTGGTCACTTGCACAAAGGATCCCTTTATTCCTTTTCTCTGCCTCCTGCCAATCAGCAACTGCTCTATCCATGATAGTGTCTTTCCTGTCATACCCTGGGCTTTTATCTTGTTCAGCAGCCTCATGCGCAGCACCTTGTCAAAGGCATTCTGAAAATTCAAATACACAACATCCATCCATTCTCCTTTGTCTATCCTGCTTGTTATTTCTTCAAACAATTCCAGCAGATTTATCAGGCAAGATATTCCCTTAAGGAAACCATGCTATCTTTGGCCTATATTGCCATGTGCCTCCAAATACCCTGAGACCTCATCCTTAATAATGGAGTCCATCATCTCCTCAACCACTGAGGCTAGGTTAACAGGCCTATAATTTCCTTTCTTCTACCTACTTACTTTTTGAAGAGTGGAGTGACATTTGCAATTTTGCAGACCTCCAGAACCATGCCAGGATCTATCGAATCTTGAAATATACCTCTTTGGTCTCTACAAGCAACTTCTGTTAGAACCCTGGGGTGTTGTCCATCAGCTCCAGGTCTCTTAGCTACCTTCAGAGCTTTCAGTTTCCCAGGTCCCACCTCTCTAGTAATTGCAACTGCACCCACCTCTGCCCCTTGACACTTTGGTACTTCTAGGATACCACTGGTGTCTTCCACAGTAAGGACTGTTGCAAGCCACTTATTCAGTTCCTCCACCATTTCCTTGTCTACTGTTACAATCCCTCCAGCATCATTTTCCAGTAGTCTACTCTTTTTTACTTTTTATATATCTGAAAAATATTTGGTATCATTTTTAATATTATTGGCTAGCGTATCTTCATATTTCATCTTTTCCCACTTATGGTTTTTAGTTGCCTTCTGTTGGTTCTTAAAAATTTCCCAATCCTTTAACTTCCCATCAGTTTTTGCTCTATTATATGTCCTCGCTTTGGCTTTTTTGTTGGATTTGACTTCTCTTGTCAGCCACAGTTGCATCATCCTGCCTTGAGAATACTTCCTCTTCTTTGGGATGTATCTATCCTGCAGCTTCCAAATTGCCTCCAGAAACTCCAGGCATTGCTGCTCTGCCATAACCCCTGCTAGTGTCCCCTTCCAATCAACTCTGGCCAGCTCCTCTCTCACGCTTCTGTAATTCCCTTTACTCCACTGTAATACTGATGCATCTGACTTTATTTTCTCCCTCTCAAATTGCAGGGTGAATTCTATCCTATATGATCACTGCTTCCTCAGGATTCTTTTATGTTAAATGCCTTAATCATATCTGGTTCATTGCACAACACCCAATCCAAAATTGCTGATTCCCCAGTGGACTCAGCCACAAGCTGTTCCAAAAAGCCATCTCAGAGGCATTCCACAAAATCTCTCTTGGGATCTAGCATGAAATTGATTTTCCCAATCTATCTGCATGTTGAAATCCCCCATGACTAATGTAACATTGCCTTTTTAATATGCTTTTTCTCTCTCCTGCTGTAATTCGCAGAACCCATCCTGGCTACTATTTGGAGGCCTATAAATAGCTCTCATCAGGTTCTTCTTACCCTTGCAGTTTCTTAACCCTACCCAAAAGGATTCTACATTTTCCGACCCATGACAACTTTTTCTAAAGCTTTTATTTTATATATTTTTTTTACCAGCAGAGGCACTTCTCCTCCTCTGCCTTCTTGTTGGTCCTTTTGATAGATTTATATCCTCAGCTATTAAGCTCCCAAGTGCAATCGTCTTTCAGCCATGTCTCTCTGCTACCCAAAACATCATGTCTGCCAAATCACTGACTGTGTCACGCGATCATCTACCTTACTTTGTATAATGAGTGCATTAAAATATAACACCTTCAGTTGTGTATCTGTCTTCCTTTTCAATTTTTGCCCCCTCTTACACTGCAGCCCATCCCACTGACTGAAATTTAGCCCCATTATCTGCCTGTCCTTCCTGACCATCTCAATATACACTACTTCTGCTTGTAAAACAACATCCCTATCAGTCCAGCTCCCATCCTCTCATCCAAATTAGTTTCAACCATCCCCAACAGCTTCAGCAAACCTGCCCGTGAGGATATTTGCTCCCTCTTGGGTTCAAGTGCAGATGGGTCATACATTCTCCAGAAGCGATCCCAATGATCCAGAAATTTGAAACACTGCTCCCTGCACCCTCCTCAGTCATGCATTCATTTGCCAAACCATCCCATTCTTGCTCTCCTTGGTACATGTACAGACAGCAATCCGGTGTTTGCTACCCTAGAGGGCCTGCTTTCCAGCTTTCTACCTAGCTTTAAATTCTCTCTTTAATTCTCTCTTTTTCAAAACTCCTAAGATTCTGGATTAGTTCCTGAGGATTGGAGGGTGGCTAATGTAACCCCACTTTTTAAAAAAGGAGAGAGAGAGAAAGCGGGAAATTATAGACCGGTTAGTCTGACATCGATGGTGGGGAAAATGCTAGAGTCGGTTATCAAAGATGAGATAACAGCACATTTGGAAAGAGGTGAAATCATCGGACAAAGTCAGCATGGATTTGTGAAAGGAAAATCATATCTGATGAATCTTATAGAATTTTTTGAGGATGTAACTAGTAGAGTGGATAGGGGAGAGCCAGTTGATGTGGTATATTTAGATTTTCAAAAAGCTTTTGACAAGGTCCCACACAGGAGATTAGTGTGCAAACTTAAAGCACATGGTATTGGGGGTATGGTATTGATGTGGATAGAGAATTGGTTGGCAAACAGGAAGCAAAGAGAGAGAATAAATGGGACCTTTTCAGATTGGCAGGCAGTGACTAGTGGGGTACCACAAGGCTCAGTGCTGGGACCCCAGTTGTTTACAATATATATAATGATTTAGACGAGGGAATTAAATGCAGCATCTCCAAGTTTGCGGATGACATGAAGCTGGGTGGCAGTGTTAGCTGTGAGGAGGATGCTATGAGGATGCAGGGTGACTTGGATAGGTTAGGTGAGTGGGCAAATTCATGGCACATGCAATTTAATGTGGATAAATGTGAGGTTATCCACTGTGGTTGCAAGAACAGGAAAACAGATTATTATCTGAATGGTGGCCGATTAGGAAAATGGGAGGTGCAACAAGACCTGGGTGTCATTGTACACCAGTCATTGAAAGTGGGCATGCAGGTACAGCAGGCGGTGAAAAAAGGCAAATGGTATGTTGGCATTCATAGCAAGAGGATTTGCGTACAGGAGCAGGGAGGTTCTACTTCAGTTATACAAGGCCTTGGTGAGACCACAGCTGGAGTATTGTGTGCAGTTTTGGTCCCCTAATCTGAGGAAAGACATTCTTGCCATAGAGGGAGTACAAAGAAGGTTCACCATATTGATTCCTGGGATGACAGGACCTTCATATGAAGAAAGACTGGATCGACTAGGCTTATACTCGCTGGAATTTAGAAGATTGAGGGGGGATTTTATTGAAACGTATAAAATTCGAGTGCAGAACGAGGGGTCACAGATTAAGGATAAAGGGGAAGCCTTTTAGGACTGAGATGAGGAAAAACTTCTTCACGCAGAGAGTGGTGAAGCTGTGGAATTCTCTGCCACAGGAAACAGTTGAGGCTAGTTCATTGGCTATATTTAAGAGGAAGTTAGATATGGCCCTTGTGGCTAAAGGGATCGGGGGTATGGAGAGAAAGCAGGTACAGGGTTCTGAGTTGGATGATCAGCCATGATCATGTTGAATGGCGGTGCAGGGCCGAAGGGCCGAATGGCCTACTCCTGCACCTATTTTCTATGTTCTATGTTCTTTAGCATTTCCTCTCTTTTCATTCCTATGTCATTGGTACCAATATGTACCAAGACATCTGGCTGTTTACCATCTCCTTCAGAATCTCATGGAAACAATCCGAGACGTCTCTGATTCTGGCACCGGTGAAGCAGCGTCCCATCTGGGTGTCTCTATTGCATCCATGGATTCTCCTATTTGCTCCTCTAACTATAGAATCGCCTCTGGCCCCTTCCCTTTGAAGCTGCAGTGCTAGACTTAGTACCGGTGACCTTGTCACTGTATCTCCCCTGGGTAGGTCATTACCTCAACAGTATACTTGTTATTGAGGGGAACGGCCACAGGAGTACACTGTCCCAACTGCCCATTTCCCTTCCCTCTCTTGATAGTCCCCCAGTCACCTGCCTCCTTCAACCGAGGTGTGACTATCTCCCTGTAGCTCCTATCTATCATCTCCTCAGAGCTGAAGAGCCTTGTGAGCCAAAGGTCGTTGAGTTGCAGCTCCAGTTCTTTAACACGTTCTCTGAGGAGATGCAACTCGGTGCGCTTTGTGTAGATGTGGTTGTCCGGGAGGCTGGAAGTTTCCCAGAATTCCCACATCTCACACAAAGAATAAAGCACAGCTCCTGGAGCCATTTTTACTGCCCTAACTGTAAACTTACAGATGAAGTATCAGCAAGAAAAAGCTCATGAAACACACCTGTTATTGCCCAAACCTGCTGAGCCAAAGCCAAAAGTCTCTCCACTCTACCACTGCCCTATTCCAACAACGGCCACTCTGCCTGGCCCTGCCTTGTTTTCATTTTAACTTGCCAATGAATCCTGAACTCTGATTGGCTGCTCTTCATGCTCCGAATAAACAGCTACACTGCGCTAATTTTTAAAGCTCTCTCCTCGACCTGGGTGTAGGCACCCTTGGCTACTGTTGTGGTTGCGGATAGAAGGTACCATGGATTAATGGAGCAGCCACGAACTAATGTCAAAATGCAGAATCAACTGTGGAAAGGAAATGGACTCACAGACCTTTCAGAGGATGGTGGGTGACATCCTGCTCAATGATTAGATTTGCAAGATGTCAACAACGAGCTATCAAACATTGACACTGTGGTTAAGGAATTCATGTGGATACAACAGACTAGCAGAGTGGAATTAGATACAAAGCCAAAGAACCTAAAGTATTGAAAAGCAGTAAGCTGTGGACATTGAGAAGTAGCTCTAGGATCTACACAGATGAGAAGGGTGCTGTGCAGAACAGAGGGAATGGAGACTGGGAATAGCAGCAACACTGGCTGGTCACTCACTAAGGGAACGGAGAAATTTCAGTGCGAAAAAAAAGGAGTAGCAGGATTTATGAGAATTAGGAGAAAACAGGTATAATTTATTTGTATGAGACCAGCATCTGAAGAACATCAAGAGTAGCACAAACCAATCAGAGGCAGCCTAGAGCGGTGAAGTATGCCACTGCGGAAGGAAGAAGGGTTGCAGAAAGCAAGTGGCAGGAGCGATCCGGGAAAAAGAACAGTCCACGTGCAAAGATTCAAAAATAAAAGTGGTTCAGATAGTTCCGTTTATTATACAACCTGAAATCTTGGTCTTTGCAACCATCCGCAAAAAAAAAAGAACCTCAAAAGAATGAATGACAGAAAAACATTAGGATCCCCAAAGCTCCCTCTCCACCCCTCTCCTACACAAGCAGTAACCAAACATCTGCACATCCACATCCCCCCCCCACCCACCTCAGCAAAAAGGAGTCAGTGCCCACCGCCCACCAAGCAATAGCAAAGAACCCAAAAAGAGGCGATGATCTGCAGTCAGCAAAAGACTGTTGTTCACCCGACCGTTCAACATGTCACAGGGTCCCTCATTAAAAAGGGACAGAGAGATGTCACCCATTTCACAGTGAAAGTGGAGACTGACAGTCGTTATTACGGTATTACAGTCTGCCACGTCATTTTTTATTCCGAGATTCTCCAATTGGAGAATCAGCAGGAAGCTGTCACCACCACTGAGAGAAGGAGAGAGAGAGAGTGCAACTGCACAACTACTGAGAACACCGTCCATACATTCGCCACAGCAAAATCCTTTTGTTCCTTCTCCTGTGATGCCTCAGTCCACTACACTGGCATGGAATCGTTTGACCACAGGGCAGCACTCTGGAGGTACCATCTACCATGCCCTGCCTGGAGAATGTCCGAAAATGGTTAGCTGAGGAGCTGCAGGAATGGGAACTCATCCGCCGTGAAAAACACAGCTTTGAATGCTGTTGTAGAGCAGGGACCTCAATAGCACCCCAGCCAACTTGAAAAGGTCAAAACAGACTTTAAGGAAAGGAATTTAAGCTATTTCTGTAGATGTGTTTGAAGAGGTAACCACTTGGTTATCTTACCTCTATCATTACATGACATACCATAGCATTGACATGGATAGAAAACTGGTTGGCAGATAGAAAGCAAAGGGTAGCGGTGAATGGGTGTTTCTCGGAATGGCAGGTGGACTAGTGGGGTGCCACAGGGCTCGGTATTGGGACCACAGCTGTTTACCATTAACATTAACGATTTGGATGAAAGCATAGAAAATAACATCAGCAAATTTGCTGATGATACTAAGCTGGGTGGCAGTGTGACATGTGATGAGGATGTTAGGAGAATTCAGGGTGACTTGGATAGGCTGGGTGAGTGGGCAGATACTTGGCAGATGGCGTTTAATGTGAATAAGTGTGAGGTTATCCACTTTGGGAGTAAGAACAGGAAGGCAGATTATTATCTGAACGGTGTAGAGTTGGGTAAGGGAGAAATACAAAGAGATCTCGGAGTCCTTGTTCATCAGTCACTGAAGGTGAATGAGCAAGTGCAGCAGGCAGTGAAGAAGGCTAATGGAATGTTGGCCTTTATTACAAAGGGAATTGAGTACAAGAGCAAGGAAATCCTCTTGCATTTGTACAGAGCCCTGGTGAAACCACACCTGGAGTATTGTGTACAGTTTTGGTCTCCAGGGTTAAGGAAGGACATCCTGGCTGTAGAGGAAGTGCAGCGTAGATTCACGAGGTTAATTCCTGGGATGTCTGGACTGTCTTACGCAGAGAGGTTAGAGAGACTGGGCTTGTACACGCTGGAATTAAGGAGATTGAGAGGGGATCTGATTGAAACATATAAGATTATTAAAGGATTGGACAAGATAGAGGCAGGAAATATGTTCCAGATGCTGGGAGAGTCCAGTACCAGAGGGCATGGTTTGAGAATAAGAGGTAGGTCATTTAGAACAGAGTTAAGGAAAACTTCTTCTCCTAGAGAGTTGTGGGGGTCTGGAATGCACTGCCTCAGAAGGTAGTGGAGGCCAATTCTCTGGATGCTTTCAAGAAGGAGCTAGATAGGTATCTTATGGATAGGGGAATCAAGGGATATGGGGACAAGGCAGGAACCGGGTATTGATAGTAATTGATCAGCCATGATCTCAAAATGGTGGTGCAGGCTCGAAGGGCCGAATGGTCTACTTCTGCACCTATTGTCTATTGGCTATTGTCTATAATAAATCCAGTGGAAAGGCGGAATTTGACCAAAGAGTAGAAGGAAGGTCAATGCTTTATATTTATCCCAGGCTGAGGCTGAACTGAGATTGTCCTAACTGACACTAGATAAAGAAGTTTTAATTTTCTATTCATGATAATTCCTCACTTTTGAAAGATCTTGGTCTGTCAATCATTTCAGAACAAGCAAAGAAAAAAATCAGATGTAAAAAAATCAATGAAAGTTAAATGACACAATCAGCTTATCAGTGTTTGGGTTTCAAAAAAGTAGATCCGCTGCTACTTTCAAACAGGGTCCATCACATTGGCATAAATTCCTGAGAATAATTCTAAACCTGTGGCTAGTTATTTATTTAAAAAAATCCATTCTCTGCAATAACAGGGGGCAAAAATAAGTACTCCAAAAGGAAAGATGAGAGAGATTAGTTACATAATTAAATGTTGGGCTAATAACTGAGACACTAAAATGATAGAATAAACAATAAGTTGGACAGAATTTTACTTGGAAAGACACAGTGCCACAAAAAGATATTTTCTGCAGAATTTATGATTTATTCCAAGACATCACTTTTTGTAGTACTCTGGCTGATCTACGAAAAGCTTGGTATGTAATATTCATTATGTAAGACACCCTTCAACATTTAATAAAATATGTCTGTCACTACATATAGTCATTTAAAATCTATGACATATTAGGTACTGGGGATTATGAAATATCTGGACCTTAATAAAAGTAATACACCAATTACACAGATGAATTCTTCTTGCTTGATTTAATTTCTGATGCCTACTAACAAAATATATTTTATTGATTGTTAATTCCCAGCTGAATAGGCACAGGAGATGAAAATGAAATGAAAATTGAGAGAAATGTCTAAGATGGCAGCTGATGTGAAATCTACCATTTTGTACCGACATGCAATCACCTTTACTATCCTTCTCTGCCCCCACCCCTCCTGTAGTTTCCCAAATCATCCTGTTACTACGGTAACAAGTTGTGGAAGCCACATCTTGATGCTCCTCACCAGTATCCAGGATCTCCTGATGTTAACAACAGTGTGCCTTCTTGTTTTCAAACTTCATTGTTAATCCAATAATAACCAATGATTGAATTTAAGATGAAACAAAAATTTGTACAGAATGACATATCTCTGAGAAACCCAATCTCTGAGATTGGTTCCCAGAGACGGAAAGGACACTTGACATTGATTTTCTCAGTAAATTCCGAAACCACAAACTCAGAGTGGAGGCAAGAGTCCTTCAGCTGATTGGTTTTCTCCCTGTAGGTAGGGTGGGTGAGTGGGTAGATGCTGAGGTGTTGACCATCACAACAGGTCAACAGCAGATGTCATTCACTCAGTTCTGGAACATCTGGACACCGAAGATGCACTCATCAGGATGCACTTCATTGACTATAGCTCCGCATTC
Organism: Hemitrygon akajei; assembly: GCF_048418815.1. Lineage (NCBI taxonomy): Eukaryota > Metazoa > Chordata > Chondrichthyes > Myliobatiformes > Dasyatidae > Hemitrygon > Hemitrygon akajei. The sequence continues at coordinate 28,439,172 of NC_133155.1, forward strand.
AACATTATTATCCCCTCAAAATTCTTCACTAAGCTCCAAGACCTGGACCTCAGTACCTTGCTGCACAATTGGATCCTCAATTTCCTCGGTCAATGACTCTTTACAACTCATGCTCTGAGTATTATTATTTTTTTATTTGCACAATTTTCTTCCTTTGTACATTGGTTGCTTGTCAGTCTTTGCTTATGAATAGCTTTTCATAAATTCTATTGCATTCCTTTATTTTCTATATGGGTTTATTGATGTGTACGTGAGAGGACGGGGCAAGAAGCCAGTGTCGTGGGGTGGGGGCGGGGGGAGATCAAGACTCTTATTCCGTGAATGTGTTCTTAGGTTACTATTGGAACTGTATTTTGGTGCCTTGACCCCATGGTAACTGTCTCATTCGGCTGTGTTCATGAGTATTCGTGTATGGTTGAAAGAAATTAAATTTGAATTGAATTCAATTGCTATAAATGCCTGCAAGAAAGTAAATCTCAAGGTAGTATATGATAACTTTGACGTAATCCAGTCTTTCTGTACATTCCTAAAACACAGATCTAAGGTTCTCAATATAGTCTGAAATATATTACCCACTTTCAGCAGTCCTGAGCCATGATTCCCAGTATATAAAGGGGACGTTATATTTCTTCAGGACTTTGAACATAAATGTTCCCATTGTCTGCCTGGTAACCTGCATCACTATTACAGCATTTACACAGTTTGGAGATTTTGCATATTTAGCAAGTCACATCAATGGATATGCTCAGTGCTTTCAGGAACAGCAATGCATTAATGCACACTAGATAAGTGAAGAAATAGCATCGAGAGCTGACAGAGTCATAGTGCATTCGGTGACCAAGAGTCAATAGAGTTGTTTCAGGCTTGAAGCAGTGCACTGGTCCATTTCAAACCTTATATCTGACATTACTTTAATCAAAGATTACAACAGCCATTTAATTAAGGCAGCGCTGGGTACAAAGTTGCAATTCTTTGAAGAAATAACAAGCAGGATGGACAAAGGAGAACCAGTTGATGTTATGTACTTGGACTTTCAGAAGGTCTTTGACAAGGTGCCACACGTGAGGCTGCTTAACAAGCTGTGAGCCCATGGTATTACAGGAAAGATTCTAGCATGGATAAAGCAGTGGCTGATTGGCCGATGGAGCTTGTCATCCAGGGAAGGAAGTCCATCTAAGAGAGGGAAAACTCTGATTTCAAACCTCCGCTGCCTTGCGGTCATACCCACTCATGGAAAAGGCTTCGGGAGTAAACCCTGAGGATAAATCCAGAGCTGGAGTCCCTAAGGCAGTCCAAAGTTGCCTTCAACCTCGCTCTGGCCATGCCTGCGATGTCACTGGTGCCAAGCCATATTGGCCCTTGCCCTTCCCTTGGACAACATCGGTGGCGTGGAGAGGGGAGACTTGCTGCACGGGCAACAGCCGGTCTTTCATACAACCTTGCCCAGGCCTGCGCCCTGGAGAGGACTTTCCAGATGCAGATCTATAGTCTCACGAGACTAACGGATGCTATATATACATGATTGGCAGGAGGCAAAGAGAAGGAAAAAAAGGAGCCTTTTCTGGTTGGCTGCTGCTGATTTATGGTGTTCCAATCGAGGTCTGTGTTAGGCCCGATTCTTTTATAGTTATATATCAATGATTTGGATGATGGAATTGATGACTTTGTTGTTCAGTTTGCAGACAATGTGAAGGTAAGTGGAGGGGCAGGAAGTAGAAAGGCTGCAGAAGGACTTAGACAGATAAGGAGAACGGGCAAAGAAGTGGCAGATGGAATCTAGTGTTGGGAAGTGGCAGATGGAATATAGTGTTGCAAAGTGTTTGGTGATGCACTTTCATAGAAGAAGTGAATGGGTTGACTATTTTTTAAATGGAGAGAAAATGTAAAAAACTGAGGCACAAAGGGGCTTGGGAATCCTTGTGCAGATTCCCCAAAGAACCTACTGATTGAGTCGGTGGTGAGGAAAGCAAATGCAATGTTTGCATTCATTTCAAGAGGACTAGAATATAAAAGCAAGGATGTAGTATTGAATCTTTATAAAGCATTGGTGAATCTAAGACCAGAGGATACAGCCTCAGAATAGAGGGGTGTCCTTTCAGAACGGAGATGTGGAGGATTTTCTTTAGCCAGGAAGTGGTGAACTTGTGGAATTCTTTGCCACAGACAGCTGTGAAGGCCATGTCTTTATGTATGTTTAAGGTAGAGGTTGATAGATTCTTGATTGGTCAGGCCATGAAGGAGTATGGGAAGAAGGCAGGAGATTGAAGCTGAAAGGAAAATCAGATCAGCCGTGATGAAATGGCAGAGCAGACTCAATGGGCCAAATGGTCTAATCTTGCTCCTATCTCTTATAGTCTTATGGGCAATTTTGAACTCCACCTTAAGAGTGATTTGAACTTCATTTGTTTGTTTATTTTTTTTCTGAGTATTTAATTCTTGTATTAGCAATCACAACTACAAGTGAATATTGAACAACTGAAGGTTTTAGTTCGCGCTTTTGCCCAATTTTCCTGAGGGAAAAAACTCTCCAAAACTTGAATTCCAGAGTTGGGAAATAATGGATAAAGAGCAGACATTGTTGATGTCAAAATAAGAGTGAGATTATTGGAGCTCCACATTAGGATGGGTAAATGACCCAACATCATTGTGCAATGACTGAGGCAAGGGTGTCAACACTCAAATTTTGTACCATTCTGCAGTAATCTTTTCAAAATTTGCACCTCATTCTTAGCTACTATGTTAAAAATGTACATTTTCTAATCAATGATAATTCATAAATCTCATCATAGTCATGTCATTATGAGCTAAATATCATTTTAATAAAATGTATTAATGGCAACTAGTTAATTTGTGTGGTGCCGAATATTAAGCATTATGGTTTATCATTTTACGTTTTCCAGGGAGATGATTAAAAATATCATTTAAAAGATTTTCTTTTCTCCTTTAGCTAGTCTTTTTCCTGTTCTTTATTTCTCTTTCGGTGCTTGATTTGATATCGAATTCATTCTCTTTTTCAGTCCTTCCTGTATTTATTGCCTAAATGTTCATCACTTGTTCAACAAGCATCACGTGTTGGAGAAATCGTATACATATTGCTGTGTTCACTCAGGCTCTGCGTATATAGTTTCTTCCAAAGCATGGGGATATCTGGAGCAACACCTTTTTGATATGATGTGTGTTTAACTAATAGGTAAAACAACTCATTCCCCTGTTTCAGTATGTGTCATCGAAATATTGAAAGATTAAATAAAGGAATGGGGCAGGCAAAAGATGGTGCTGTTGGAAAACTCAATCTTATTTTGTGCTGAAAACATTTCATCAGAACTGTTTTAATTACTCACTTCTAAAAGGTAATGAGATGGGTTGGACTATCTGAAGGACAGCTCCTCCAGTCAATGTATTATGCACTTATTGCCTGAAAAAGATGGGAGCAAAAGTCCCCAGTATAATACGATGAGCTCTTAGAGAGCTATTACCTTCAAGCTTTTCAACTTAAAGCTTGGATTTAGTAATATTCTAAATAGCTTGTCTTACTGCTAGAGGGACAAGATGATGTCAACAATAATAATTACTCATTTATAGAACACATTTCATAACATCATTGTGGTTCAAAGAGCTTTACAATGGAATGAAGAACAAACATGAAAATAAAATAATAAATAAAAGACAAAAATAAATGTGAAAATAAAAGACAAAAAGACATTAGTTAAAAGCAAAGTTAAACAAAGAGGTTTTGTGCACGTGTTTAAAAATGTCAACTGAGCCTGCGTCCCTTATAGTTTTAGGTATTGACATTCCACAATTTGGGAGCATAGTTCAAAAAAAGCTGATCTGCTAATTATCTTTTGAGGGAAATTGTTTAAATTTAAGAGATGAACATAAGAAGACCTGAAAGCACGAGAAGGATTATAAAACAAAAGCGATTCTGTGTTGTACTCCGGTTGCAGACCGCTAAGAGCTTTAAAACCAAGCAAAAGATACAGGATGCCAAGGATGGCAATACAGAGTAGCTAGGACAGGAGTGATAAGTTTCTTTATCCTGGTTTCAGATAAAAGTCCAGCAGTGGCATTCTGAATGAGATGGAGCTTGTCAATGGATTGCTTTGGAAGGCCTGTTAGGAGTACACTGTCGTTCTCTAGTCTATTCGATATAAAGGCATGAAATAGTTTTTCAGAATGCTTACATGACAAAAATAGATGTACTGTGCAATATTTTTTAAGTGTAGAAATGCTACTCTGGTCATAGTCTTTCTGTGGGATTTAAAATTCAAATCAGAATCAAGGATAACATCCAGGCTTGTTATTTCTGATTATGCAAGGGGAACCAAGTTCACAAGTTTATCAAGAAATTTATCTCTTTTGGCTTTGGGACTAACCAAAAGTGTTTCAGTTTTATCTTCATTTAGTTTTAGGAAATTATTCATCATCTATTTGTTTATTCCAGTCATACCAGAAGTCAGAGAAGATACGGTGTTATTAACATCAGGTTCAATTGAGATGTACAATTCTTTGTCATCTACATAACTGTGGAAATCAACATAATGTTCTCTAATGATGTGTTCTCAGCAAAGTAAGTATAAAGAGAAGGGTAGGAGACAAAGACAGCTTCCCTGAGCAACACCAATAGATGCATCGTTCCTCTAAGAAAATTGGTTTCCATGACACAAGAGAAAAGTTTCTCTAAGCTATGAGTGAAACCAATTAAAGGCACTTCCAGAGAGGCCAGTCCAGTATCAAGGCAATCGGGGAGACTGTTGTGGTCAATTGTATTGAAGGCAGCTCTTAGATATAGAAAAATTAGAACTCTGTTGGCATCAGTACTGACAATTTTGGTAAGGTACATCTCAGTGCTAGGGATTGCTCTAAAACCTGACTGAAACTTTTATAGAATATTGTTCTCATTCAGAAAGTAGTTGAGTTGGTTGAAGATGATGTTCTCAAGAACCTTGCCCATAAAGATGTTACGTACCCCATAACCGTAAAAAAGGACCAGCAGAAATGGAACACACCTGGAGTCTGAATCTTCTGTTAACAAATACTATTTTATTATTATCTACATAATGAAGTAGTATAAAACAAGATAAAGCAAACAGGTTAGCAGAGTTTATGCATGGAAATATAAAACCCCAAACTTCTTCCAGCTTAGGTGGTAAATGATACAGTCTTACGATGGTATAGGAAATGAAGTCAGTTCAGTTCGTGATATTGAGTTAAGTAGATTGAGGAGAGAGAGAGAGGTGATTTGCTTGTCAAGTAAGCTGATGCCGTCGATTCTTCCATGTTGTCCTCGAAGACCTGTTAACATCACCGACTATGACCACACAACAGGTACCATCTTCATGCGGTCAAGCTATCAACGCAGGCAAGGGTTAAACACACCAATAGCCTTCCACCAGTCACCCATTTTCCACACTATGAGCAAAACCCACCCTTTCGTGGTCACACAAAGCTCATCCAGCGTGTATTTCTTCCATGTCTCCTGTGTGCCTTGTCTGTCTGAAAAGCCAGCTGACCTTGTGTACATCCCAAACGTGCTGAGTGCCAGCTGTCCATCATATAGCTCCGCCCTTCCGTAACCATGGCAACCAATGGACTGTTCGGTGCTCTCTGTCGCTGAATCAGTACACACACACACTCTCTCTTTTTAAAGGAACAGTCCATATTGAATAAACCTTAAGATTTCATCACAAAGGTAAGATGTGATAGATAGATACTTTATTGATCCTAAGGGAAATTACAGTGTCACAGTAGCATTACAAGTGCACATATATACAAATATTAGAAGCAGAAAGAGAAGGGGAAAAGATGGGTTACTGGCACCTTAAAACCAGTTGCTTCAGGCAGATGGGACTTACCAGCCATGGTTGACAGATCATCTAAGTGAAGGAAAGCTCAAACATCCACTGCCTTGTGGCTATACCCACTCATGGTGAAGGCGTCGAGAGTACACCCTGAGGGAAAAATCTGGAGCTGGAGTCCCAAAGGAAGTCCTACATTAAGTCCAATGCTGATTGGCAACTCCTGAGATGCTGCTGTTACCAAACTGTATCAGTCTTTGCCGTTCCTCTGGGTTCATCAGATACATGGAGAGAGGAAGCTTTCTACAAGGGAAACAGCTTGCTCTCTGCATCGTACTGCCCAGGCTTGCGTATCTAGACAGCTGGGATTCAATATCCATGGTCAACTCTGACCAACGGAGGCCCTCAAGTCAAGTCAAGAAGAGGAGTAAGAAAGAATAAAAAATAAGTTACCTCAAACAATCTAATAGGAGAAGATCATCATTTCCCCAGCTACTCGTTGACTCAATATAGAGCCTAATGGCCTCATGAAGTGCCGTCTAGAGCAGTGCAGACTAATAGTAAAAGGGCTCCTCTTTTCAGCCAAGATGGCATGGAGAGGTTGCGAAACGTTGTCCAGAATTACCAGGATTTTCTGTATTCTCCTTTGCTCTACCACAGCCTCCAGTATGTCCAGTGTGACTCCTATAACAGAGCCAGCCTTTCTAATCATAGGTAGCTGGTACCTCATTACCAAGAATTGACTTTTTTAAGTAGGGGTTTGAAAGCCACAATTTTGAAGGCATCTAGAAGAAACCCCAGTTTCAAGTGATATGTTAATAATTTTCCTAAATATAGTTAGGAGTGCTGCTATAAAAAGGAACATCCGATATCGAGGACGGCAACCATCCAGACCATTCTCTCTTCTTGCTGCTGCCATTGGGAAGGAGGTGCAGGAGCCTTAGGACCCACATTCAGGAACAGTTATCATTAGAAGACTAGAAAGTTTTTGACAAGAACAGGCCATTCTGCCCAACAAAACTTGCCAAATTCCTATCCCTATAGTGTGTTGAAATAATTATTGAGTTTAGATCTGTAAACATCTCAGGTACTGCTCTCAACTACACAACTAGGTAGCTTGTTCTATGTGTCCACAACTCACTATGTAAAGAAATGCTTTCTGATGTCTGTCTGAAATTTCCCTTTAACCAGTCTCCTCCTATGGCCCCATGTCCTTGTTGATGGACTAATTTTGAAGTAGCAGCTGGCATCCACCTTACTTATACATACCCTTAAGGATTTTCAACATTTCTATCATGTCTCCTCTCACTCTGTGTCTACTTAGGTTAAAAAACTTTCAATCTTCCTTCATTGCTCATACTCTGCAGACCTGGAATGAGTCTCATCACCCTGCTCTGAACTCTTTCCAGTACCTTCACATCCCTCACAAAATATGGAGACCAAAATGGTACACAGTACTCAAGGTGTGCCCTCAAAAGTGCAAAATGCAGCTTAAGAAGAACCTCTCTAGACTTGAACTCCACTGAGCACATACTATTAGCCTTCCTAATTGCTTCTGTGTCTGGTCTAGATGTTGACAGTAATGAGTCTACCAGGGAATGCAAAACCTTCTCAGACAGTACACATTCTAACTTAAGACCCCACATTCATAAAAATAGGTATGAATATATATAATAGATAGTTATAAAAAGATATAAATATATCCAATGTAATATTTTACATTTATTTACATTAAATTTCTCCTGCCATTTAGCTGTCCACATCTGGATTTTGTTTAGATCCCCCTAATTTTGTGTCATCTGCAAACTTTACTAGTTTATTTGTTATGGTCTTATCCAAATCATTAATGTAAATTAAAAACAGCAGTTGTCCCAAAAATGATCCCTGCGGAACCCCACTTTTAACATCTTCTATGTGAAAAATGATCCTCCCTCCATAACTCATTGTTTTCAATTTTTGAGCAAATTCTACACTCATTTGCACACATATCTCCTGTAATTTGGTTATTAACCCCATCTGGAGTACCTTGTCAAAAGCTTTCTGAAGGTGAAATCAATTGCTCTATTGCTCTATTGCTCTATTGTCATCATAAATTTTAGTTGCCTCTGCATAAAATTCCAGCATATTAGTAAAACATGATTTCTCTTTTCTGAACCCATGCTGGCTTTCTCCTAACATGCCTGTTCTTATCAGCTGCTTTTCCATCTCATACTTTATTAACGTTTCCATTATTTTACCTCCAATACACATTAAGCTTATTGGTCTACAGTTACCAGGGTTAGTGATGTCATCCTTCTTATATATCTGGACAAAGTTAGCCCATTTCCAGTCCTTAGGGATTTCAGCAGTCTTCACTAACTTTTGAAAAATTCATGTTAAAGGTTAGTATATATAATAACAGACCTCTTTAAGTATCCTTGGATATATGTTGTCTGGCTCTGGAGATTTATTAACTTTCAGTCTTTTCAGTTGTAGCAGGACCTCACTTTCTAAGATCTCTAAGTCACTTAAAAAAACAATTACTGGCATATTGCTAACATCTTCACAGGTGAATATTTTAGCAAAATACAAGTTAAGAATATTCACTGTGTCCTTCTCTGCACAATTTTTCACCCCACCGTTATTCCTAATACATTTAACTTCCTCTTTGACTTTTCGTTTACTATTGAACTATTGAAAATTTCTCTTGAGGTCAGTCCTAGCATTATTAGCAATATTCTTCTCTACCTGCCTTTTGACAATCTGAATTTCCCTGTTGACTATAGCTTTCATATGTTGATATGTCCTATGGTAAATGTCATTACCATATTCTGTATTCTTTATATAGCTACTGTTTCTTCAATAATTTTATGTATATCTTTATTCATCCATGTACATGATCTATTGTTTTTATTGTTTTTCCCAGGCTTGGGTATGAACATTTCCTGCACTGTGTGCATTGCCTCTTTAAATCGTCCCCATATACAAGTTTACATATACAAGTACCACTGTTCTGGGCTATATCAAAGGGGGTGATGAATCAGTGGACAGGAGGGAGGTTGAAAACTTGGCTGAGTGGTGTCATAACAAGAACCTCTCACTCCATGTCAATAAGACCAAGGCACTGATAGTAGATTTCAGAAGAGGGAAACTAGAGGTCCATGAGAGAGTAATCATCAGAGGTGAAGAGGGCCAGTAACTTTAAATTCCTGCAGGTCACCATCTCAGAGGACATGTCCTGGACCCATCATATAAATATTATTGTGAAGAAAGCACAACAGCACCCCTACTTCTGGAGTCTGCAGAGGTTCGGCATGTCATCAAAAACCCTGGCAAACTTCTATAGATGTGTGCTGGCTGTATACGGCCTGGTATGGGAACACCAATATCTAAGAGCGGAAAATCCTACAAAAGGTAGTGGATTTAGCCCAGTACATCCATGAAGCATATCTACACGAAATGTTGCCATAGAAAAGCTGCATTTGTCATCAGAGATCCTCACCACCCAGGAGATCTCTCAATGCTGCCATCGGGTAGAAGGTACAAGTGCCTCAGGACTCACACCGCCAGGTTCAAGAACAGTCACTACCCCTCAACCATCAGGCTCCTGAACAAAAGGGGATTGCTACATTCCTTTAATTATATTGTTACTTCATGCTCATTATTTATTGCAAATTATTTATATCTGTATTTGCACAATTTGTTTATAGTTTACAGCTCCTGATGTTTACAGTTACTGCTCTATAGATTTGCTAAGTATGCCCACAGAAAAAGAATCTCAGGGTCGTATATGGTGACATATGTACTCTGGTAATAAATCTGACTTTGAACATTGAACTTTTTGAACTTTGAATCTATTTGAGTTATATTGATTTAAAAATTGTTACCGGATGCCATTTTTAGGGAACATGCGCCTAAATTCTAATATGAATTATGACTGACTTTGCAACTGGATAAAGCCATTCCAGATGAAAGTACCAATAGCACATGTTGTGCTTTTGTGAGTCCATCTAGGTATTCCTACAAGGATCAATTAACAGTCTTATCTGTTTTCTATACAGTATTTAAATTGATATTTAAATCTTGTACATTAATCCATCTTGCCCCTGTAAGGGACAAGCTGGAGGCTTCAGGTAAAAGGATCTGTAACAGAAGTGTTGGCAGCTCCAGTAAATAATTCCTATTTATGTTTAGAGAAAAGGACTTTGGAAGTCGCAGCCCTAGAGGTTCAACCTGCACTATGCAGAGGAACACCATACTAAAGCTCAAGGCAATGCACACAAAAAGCTGGAGGAACTCAGCAAGCCAGCCAGCATCTATGGAAGGCAGTGAACGGTCAACGTTTCAGGCCAAGACCCTTCATCAGGACAGGGTATAGATGCTGCCTGGCCTGTTGGGTTCCTCCAGCATTTTGTGTATGTTGCTTTGGATTTCCAGCAACTGCAGATTTTCTCACGTTTGTCATACTGAAGCTCAGACTGCCAGAATTAAACAGTTTGTGAATTTAATTTCCAAATAACATAAAGGCTACAAAATGGAATTGTGGATGCTGCAGCTTTAATTGAATATTGGGTACACTTCCCCAAGGTCATAAAGGAGGAGAAATAATTGAAAGGTTTTAGTAAAATAAAGAGAAAATATTTCCTGTGATAACAGAACACTTCTATAGATGTAGTTCTGTTCTATCACTGAACGTTGCAGAATTTCACACTTCCTTAATATCTCTAAAATGTTTTCAATTTTCACCTACATTGATTTTATTCCAGAGTACTGATCCACTCCACATTTTTCATCAGACTCCAGCACGACTTAAATAACCGAAGAACAGTGCATGATCATACCAGCCAGTTAGTATTGATTGCATTGATGAGTTATTTTTCAACATTACATTTAAGCTGTGTTCAGACCCCTTGTTCACCACATGTGGGATATATCAAGGTGTAGCAGTTAACCAATGCATTGTTCAGTTGTTTTTATTTTAAACCCAGTAGAGCACTGGAGAAAAGAGAAAGGTTCTCAAGTTCTGAGCTGCTGGGAGAGTTTCTACTTTGTTCTACTTCTATGCTGTTACCTTTCCATGGGTCAGATCTGGTCTATCAAAAGACATCTCAAAATTCTCTCACTATTGCCCTTCTAAAAAGTAGCCTATGTTCCATTCTAAAAATTCACCAACAACAGAAGTCTAACTGCTTCCATCTCATCCCATTCTATTTCCCAGTGAACCCGCCCTTCACTTCCTCTGTCTCCCCATCTGGCTGGAAAGTTTTGTAATGGAGCCAGTCCTGTAAACTCACCTACAATTAGGAACATGTTTTTCTTCTTATTTTGCCCATTACGCCGTTGGCACTTAGGGCAGCGATGGAAGATCCTTCATCTGTGGCAGGGTTCACGTCTTCCTTCATCGTGTCAGTAGCTTCCTCTCGGCTTACTGTCAGTCGTGCAAGTTCCGTGTGGAGCCTCAGGAATATTGTTGCACAGAGATGTAGAAGGGTTCTTCGTTGCTGTTTCCATAACAGCTTTGTTTGACCAGACAGGGTTGTTAGCTCTGGGTGAACCCCTGAACCTGGAGGACCAGTGGACAACTCTTCACCCAGCCTCCACACTTTGACCTGTTTGGCTTGGGAGGCCCCAGCAAGAGCCAAAGCATAAAGTCCTGACACCAGCCAGCGTATCCCTCCAGATTATTGAGCCTCCAAACCACAGCAAGATAGTGGTCCTCCTGAAGGTAGGGACATGCACTAATTTTTAATGACAGACACTGCTAATAGGACTGGTAATTTACAGCTCCAGTGGCCCAGGTTCAATTCTGTCTGTGTGGAGTTTACACATTCTCCATCTGACCATGTAGAGTTATTTTGGATGCTCCAGTTTCTTACCATGTGAAATCAAGTCAAATCAAGTTTATTGTCATGTCTACAGGTACTCTGAGCCACAATGAAAAACCCACTAGCAGCAGCATAACAAGCACATAGATTCAATCAATATGTGGAATAAAATTTACACTTAAATTACTCACAAGTTATACACTCAGTGGCCACTTTATTGGGTAGACCGCTTCGTTAATGCAAATACCTAATCATGTTACTGCAACTCAGTGCATAAAAGCATTCAAACATGGTCAAGAGGTACAGTTGTTGCTCAGAACAAACATCAGAATGAGGAAAAAAATGTGATCTAAGTGATTTTGACCATGGAGTGATTGTGGTTTAGGTATCTCAGAAACTGCTGATACCCTAGGACTTTCCTGGACAGCAGACTCTAAAGCAGGGGTGTCAAACTCATTTTAGGTCACGGGCCGGATTGAGGAAAATGCAGCTTCATGCGGGCCGGATCAGTCGGATGCGTGCGAACTCAGCTTTCGTTGCCTCCATTTTTTCAGCCTGCTCTCATGTGTCTCAGTCTCTGCTATAACCACAAAGTGTTTCACTTTACAAATTCCGTTTCTTATGAAGAAGACTGCTGAGTAAGACTGCCGAATAAACACTAAAAACCCTGAAAACCTGGTACCTGAATAAACTCAGCATTAGCCATATCATTCGCCATAGGTGCTTCGATTACTGGGGCCAGCTTTAATAGTAATTAGATATTATCTTGTGGGCCAAAGATAATTCCACCGCGGGCCGGATTTGGCCCGCGGGCCTTGAGTTTGACATATATGCTCTAGAGTTTACAAAGAATGGTGGAATGAAAAAAAAAATCCGGAGAGTGGCAGTTCTGATGGTGAAAACGACTTGTTAATGAGAAAGATCAGAGGAGAATGGCCAGACCGGTTCAAACTGACAGGAAGGTGACAGGAACCATATAACCAGATAACCATATACCAATTACAGCACGGAAACAGGCCATCTCGGCCCTTCTAGTCCGTGCCGAACACTTACTCTCACCTAGTCCCACTGACACGCACTCAGCCCATAACCCTCCGTTCCTTTCCTGTCCATATACCTACCCAATTTTACTTTAAATGACAATACCAAACCTGCCTCTACCAGTTCTACTGGAAGCTCGTTCCACACAGCTACCACTCTCTGAGTAAAGAAATTCCCCCTCCTGTTACCCTTAAACTTTTGCCCCCTAACTCTCAACTCATGTCCTCTTGTTTGAATCTCCCCTACTCTCAATGGAAAAAGCCTATCCACATCAACTCTATCTATCCCCCTCATAATTTTAAATACCTCTATCAACTACCCCCTCAACCTTCTATGCTCCAAAGAATAAAGACCTAACTTGTTCAACCATTCCCTGTAACTTAGGTGCTGAAACCCAGGTAACATTCTAGTAAATCTCCTTTGTACTCTCTCTATTTTGTTGACATCTTTCCTATAATTCGGTGACCAGAACTGTACACAATACTCCAAATTCGGGTTTACCAATGCCTTGTACAATTTTAAAATTACATCCCAACTCCTATACTCAATGCTCTGATTTATAAAGGCCAGCATACCAAAAGCTTTCTTCACCACCCTATCCACATGAGATTCCACCTTCAGGGAACCATGCACCATTATTCCTAGATCACTCTGTTCAACTGCATTCCTCAATGCCCTACCATTTACCATGTATGTCCTATTTGGATTATTCCTACCAAAATGTAGCACCTCACACTTATCAGCATTAAACTCCATCTGCCATCGTTCAGCCCACTCTTCTAACTGGCCTAAATCTCTCTGCAAGCTTTGAAAACCTATTTCATTATCCACAATGCCACCTACCTTAGTATCATCTGCATACTTACTAATCCAATTTCTCACCCCATCATCCAGATCATTAATGTATATGACAAACATCATTGGACCCAGTACAGATCCTGGAGGCACACCACTAGTCACCGGCCTCCAACCTGACAAACAGTAATCCACCACTACTCTCTGGCATCTCTCATCCAGCCACTGTTGAATCCATTTTACTACTTCAATATTAATACCTAATGATTGAACCTTCCTAACTAAGTTTCCATGTGGAACCTTGTCAAAGGCCTTACTGAAGTTCATATAGACAACATCCACTGCTTTACCCTCATTAACTTTCCTCATAACCTCTTCAAAAACTTCAATAAGATTTGTCAAACATGACCTTCCACGCACAAATCCATGTTGGCTGTTCCTAATCAGACCCTGTCTATCCAGATAATTATATATACCATCTCTAAGAATACTTTCCATTAATTTACCCACCACTGACGTCAAACTGACAGGTCTATAATTGCTAGGTTTACTCTTAGAGCCCTTTTTAAACAATGGAACCACATGAGTAATACGCCAAACCTCCGGCACCATCCCCTTTTCTAATGACATTAGAAGTATTTCTGTCAGAGCCCCTGCTATTTCTACACTAACCTCCCTCAAGGTCCTAGGGAATATCCTGTCAGGCCCCTGAGATTTATCCACTTTTATATTCCTTAAAAGCGCCAATACTTCCTCCTCTTTAATCGTCATAGTTTCCATAACTTCCCTACATGTTTCCCTTACCTTACACAATTCAATATCCTTCTCCTTAGTGAACACCGAAGAAAAGAAATTGTTCAAAATCTCCCCCGTCTCTTTCAGCTCCACACATAGCTGTCCACTCTGATTCTCTAAGGGACCAATTTTATCCCTCACTATCCTTTTGCTCTTAATATAACTGTAGAAACCCTTTGGATTTATTTTCACCTTACTTGCCAAAGCAAACTCGTATCTTCTTTTAGCTTTTCTAATTTCTTTCTTAAGATTCTTCTTACATTCTTTATATTCCTTGAGCACCTCATTTACTCCATGCTGCCTATATTTATTGTAGATATCTCTCTTTTCCTAACCAAGTTTCCAATATCCCTTGAAAACCATGGCTCTCTCAAACTTTTAACCTTTCCTTTCAACCTAACAGGAACATAAAGATTCCGTACCCTCAAAATTTCACCTTTAAATGACCTCCATTTCTCTATTACATCCTTTCCATAAAACAAATTCTCCCAATCCACTCCTTCTAAATCCTTTTGCATCTCCTCAAAGTTAGCTTTTCTCCAATCAAAAATCTCAACCCTGTGTCCAGTCCTATCTTTCTCCAAAATTATATTGACACTAATGACATTGTGATCACTGGACCCGAAGTGCTCCCCAACACATACCTCCGCCACCTGACCTACTTCATTCTCTAACAGAAGATCCAACACTGCCCTTTCTCTAGTTGGTTACCTCTATGTATTTCTGCAAAAAACTAGCCTGCACACATTTTACAATCTCCAAACCATCCATCCCTTTTACAGTATGGGCTTCCCAGTCGATGTGTGGAAAATTAAAATCTCCCACAATCACAATCACAACTAGAAATATCTGCTATCTCCTTGCAAATTTGCTCCTCCAATTCTCATTCCCCATTAGGTGGTCTATAATACACCCCTATAAGTGTTACTACACCTTTCCCATTCCTCAATTCCACCCAAATAGCCTCCAGCCTCCAAATAGCCTCCAATTCCACCTAGACAAGCCCTCTAATCTATCCTGCCAGAGCACCACTGTAATATTTTCTCTGACAAGCAACGCAACACCTCCCCCTCTTGTCCCTCCAATTCTATCAAACCTGAAACAATGAAATCCAGGAATATTTAGTTGCCAATCACACCCCTCCTGCAACCATGTTTCACTAACAGCTACAACATCGTATTTCCAGGTATCAATCCATGCTCTAAGCTCATCCACCTTTCTTACAATGCTCCTAGCATTATAATAAATGCATTTAAGAAATTCTCCACCTCTTCCTCTCTGTTTATCTTTAACAGTACAAAGAACTTTACTGTCTTCTTTTTCTTCCTTCTCCCATACATCTGTTCCTACACTCTGGTTCCCCTCCCCCCTCGTATCTAGTTTAAATCCACTGGAGCCTTTCTAGCAAACCTACCTGCAAGAATATTTGTCCCCCTCCAGTTCAGAAGTAAACCGTCCCGCCTTCCCTAGTCCCACCTTCCCTGGAAAACTGTCCCAATTATCTATAAATCTGAAGCCCTCCCTCCTGCACCATGTCTTCAGCCACGTGATGATCTGCACTATCTTACTATTTCTCAACCCACCTGCACGTGGCACTGGTAGCAATCCTGAGATTGCTATCCTGGAGGTCCTATCCTTTAACTTGGCACCTAGCTCCCTAAACTCGTCTTTCAGGACCTCCTCACTCTTCCTACCCACATCACTGGTCCCTACATGGACCACGACATCTGGCTGCTCACCCTCCCTCTTGAGAATACTGAGAACTCGATCCGAGATATCGTGGAACCTGGCACCAGGGAGGCAGCAGACCATTCGGGATTCTCGATCTCTTCCACAAAACCTCCTAACTGTCCCCCTAACTATCGAATCCCCTATCACTACTGCTCTCCTCTTTTCCCTCCTTCCCTTCTGAGCTGAGGGTCCAGTCTCTGTGCCAGTGACGCAACCACTGCAACTTGTCCCTGGTAGGTCGTCCCCACCAACAGTATCCAAAACGGTATACTTATTATTGATGGGAACAGCCACAGGGGTGCTCTGCTCTTCCTGTCTATTCCCTTTCCCTCTTCTGACAGTCACCCAACTACCTGTCTCCTGACTCCTAGGGGTGACTATCTCCCTGAAACTCCTGTCTATTTCTGCCTCTGCCTCCCGAATGATCCGAAGTTCATCCAGTTCCAGCTCCAGTTCCCTAACACGGTTTGACAGGAGCTGCACCTTTTGCAGGTGTAGTCATCAGGGACAGCTGTACTCGCCCTGCCTTCCCACATTCTGCAAACAGAGCACTCAACTGCCCTAACTGCTGCCTCCATTACCTACTCCTAAACTAATTAGATTAATTAAAGGAGCTTACCCGGCCTTACCTCACCTGGAGTGAAGCTCGTACTCAGCCTCTGCTCGCTTTTTAACCTCCCCCGCTGATCTCAGAGGCCGACTTTCACGCACTTGTGCAGTCGTGCCCCGTTCAAACCTTGCCTCTGCCTGTTCTCACCGAAGCCTGATCGAGCCAAAGCCGTCCCACTCTGCCTCAATCCACTCCGACAATGGCCGCTACGCCAATGGCCGCTGTATATGGCGGTCTTTCTTTTAAACCTTTGGCGCACTACGTCACACGCCTGCACAGTCTAGCCTCTTTGCCCCGATCAGTTAAAAAAATAGCTTCTCTCCGAGCTTCTTTTACCTCTTCCCTCTCCGCCTCTTGCTTCGATTTAAGTCTAACTCAAATGGTGTACAGGAGATCATCTCTGAATGCACAGCCCATCAAACCTTGAAGTGATGGGCTATGGCAGCAGAAGACCATGAGAATACAGTCAGTAGCCTCTTTATTGGGTGTAGGAGGTACCTAATAAAGTGGCCACTGAGTGTAAAAGTCAGCGAAGGTTGAAAAGTAAGACATGGGCAGGATTGGTAGACTTAATTGGACACTACCATACCTTGCAACTTGGGTGTAGGTGAGTGGTAGAATCTGAAGGGAGTTGATTAGAATGTGGGGAGAATAAAAATGGGATGCTGTCATTTGAGTGCAAATGTTCCTGGTGGTTGGAAGGGGCTCGGTGGGCTGTAAAGCCTGTTTCTGTGCTGTATGACATATGACATAATAGCATCAGAGTATATTTAAAACATAGTAGAGTATATTTAAGGCAGAAAATATGTAAGAAAGATCTGCAAGGACCATTTAGTACATAGAAGTGACTGCTGCTTGTTTGGAGTTCAGAGATTTCTGAAAAATTTCACTAGGACTGGAAAACTTTTAGACGAGATAAGTTTGACTGGGCAAGTTGTTTTGTTTGGATCAAAGGAGGGTGACGAGAGATTTAATTGAGGTTATGAAATTATGAAAGGCTGAGTTAGATTGAATTGGAAGGAGTTATTTCCATTAGCAGAGGAGCCAAAAAACCAATGAGCAAAGATTTAAAGTAATTTGGAGAAAGATTAGATAGAAGATAATGAAAGAAACATTTTCACATGGTGGGTGTTGGGGTCTGGAATTCACTGTCTGAGAGGAATGTTTATCACATTTAACTTTAATTTCAAATTCTAACTGAACTTTAGACGTGGACTTTATATGCACTAGTACAGTGTGTACTGGTACAATAAAGAACTTACTTGTAGTAGAATCACAGGCACATAGCATTAAAGTCAGAACATTTAGAAGAAAAACATGAATTAAACATAAATCATACAAGAAAAAAACACAATTAGAACATTAAAGAGCAAACACGAGGACATTAAAGAGCCTATTTTAGTGCAAAGTTCTCAAAATGGTCATAGTGCTCCTGTATTGAGGCAGCAATTAGAGTTGTGCAAGTTTGTTCAAGAACCAAATGTTCGAAGAGAAGAAATAGTTGAATATGGGGCTGTAGGACTTCAGGTTTTTAAGCCTCCTACCTGATGGTAGCTATGAGAAGATAGCATATTCAGGATGGTGGAGATCTTTGATGAGGGATGTTGCCTTCTTGAGGGAGCATTTCCTTTAGATACTTATGATGGTGGGGAGGAATGTGCCAGTGATACATTGGAATGAGTCTGCTGCTCTGCAGTGGCTTGTGTTCCTGCATACGAATCATTCCATGGATGTCTACTTGTATTGGGCTGCATAATTAGTACAGGAAGGCAAGATTACCACAAGTACGTACACAATGGACTGAATGGACTTCCACCTTTTGAATAATTTTATTCTCTATGATTTTTGAGCATAGTTAGAATAAAATGAGCATGAGGGATCAATGAACAATGTAAGAGTGACAAGAGCATTCTGTCTAATTCTGTACTGCAAAGCTTTGCAACATAATTTAATTTTCTCTGAAGGTGCCCCCTTTCATTCAGTAAGTTATTGCTGATTTCTATCATAAATTACTTTAACAAAGCCAGCAGACTTTTATAGATTACTCATTATGATTGCAGTGCTTTATTCACAAGTTTCTAATATTAATGGATTTTACCTGATGATGAGATACTACTTAAAATCCTGGGGGGGAGGGGGTGGGAGCGGTGTGAGAGTTGGAGTCAAAGTGATGAGGACACTGTGCCATAAAAGCATAGCGTTCCAACCAGCCAGAAAGCGCAGGAGTTGATCAGAAAACTTACTTTACCTCTTTCGAGTTGCATTTGTTGGTCCACCTGCCCAGGTCACCATATAAATAGGAAAAGAAAGCACAAACTCCATTCATTGGCTGGTATGTTTTGATTTTTCAGATCTGCTACAGTTCACCTACAGAGCCAACAGATCCGTGAATGATACTGTTAACATTGATCTGGACTTCATACCCTGGTAAATAGATCGAAATTCTCTTTGTCACTTTCAGTTTAGTCTTCAAAACCCATCATCCATGAGCTTCTGCAATGGAAACTCTTTGTACCAGGTCCCATCGGCAGGCAAATTGCAAATTTCCTCTCTAACTGGGGGTAGTATGTGAGACTAGGCAAGCACATCTCCACCTCCCGCCCAGTCAGTGCTAGTGTGCCCACTGGAGTGTGTTCTTTCCCCTCTCCTATTTTCTCTATATGCTAATGGCTGTGTCTCTAGTGATCCAGCAGTTAAATTGATAAAGATTGCGGACGATATTGCTGTCTTTGGACTGATCACCCAAGGCAACAAATCCAAGTGCTGCTAGGAAGTAGACAAGCTAATACCCTGGTGCAATCACAACCGCTTGGAGCTGAGTGCCCTCAAAACTGCAGAGATGCATATCAACATCAGGAGAAACCTGTCACCTCTCCAACCACTCATCATCAGCGACTTCACAGTTCGCACTGTTTCAACATTCAGGTTCCTGGGTGTCGTTATTTTGCAGGGACTTATGTGGGAGAATCATATCTTCTTCGTTAACTTAAAGGCTTGGAAGAGGATGAACTTCTCGCAGCAGTCGGTAACATTCTAGTTTCCCCAGAACGTACTGGTGTAATTCTACATAGACAGCACCCTCACGTCAGCCATTTCTATCTGGTTTGGTGCAGCATTCTCTCACAATTGTTACGTACCCCGTAACTGGGTGTCTGACCAGCAAAGATAGAAGAATCCGTTGGAGTCTGGTGGTACAATTTTCAAACAGTTTATTAGTAAAATATACAAATCAATATCAACAATGCAAATATATAGATAATACACGTTAGCAATACTAAACCTAAAAGTGTGGGTATAATAATAATCAATAATAAACAAGCTCTATCGATGTCTAGGGGGATAATGAATTGTCATATGTGAATATAAAGTTCAGTTCAGTTCATACGTGCTGAGGTAGTTGTTGGTCATTGTGTTGCAATTGTTGGAGAGAGAGGAAGAGAGCAAGCAAACAGTAACGGCGACAGACAGGCAAACCTTCCTTTACGTTCTTGATCCGTCGATGTGTTGTGGCCATTCAGGTATGACCCCTCTGTCCTTCAGCTAGACCGCTCTTCTGTGGTGGACTCGTCACCCAGACAAGGGCGGGCACACACACAAGCCCCCACCGGCCCTGCTATAACACTGTGAGTTAAACTGACCGATCCTTTGTTCGGTCCCCGATGCCCCACACCTTCACGTGGGTTCCAACACTCAAGCAGTGCTCACTAGTGTGTCTCCTGGTGTGTCTGAGGGGTGTCTCCCCAGACCTCACTTTTATCCCCACAAATGGGGTCTCAGGTGTCAATCAATTTTGAATGGCTTAGACCATTAAACCAGCCCACTCCGGCTGTCCACTGAGGAATTTTAATGAACAGAATTGTACCAAGGAAACAGCCCTCTCTGGAGCCATAAGTCTTTCAGGAGTCATAATATAGTGGGTCAACAAGTCTCTCTCTCCCAGTGTTATCTCTCCCTTATCTGAAGCAGATGTTCCAGTCCCAGTATGTTTTCCCATTGTCTCTCTTTCTCTCTCATTAACAGCATCGTAACAGTAACAGTTTGTGATTCTCCCGGGGGGGGGGGGGGATATGGGCAACTCTGTACCCTTCTGCCCATTAGAGTTGTTCATCCTTCATAACAGAATATACAAAAATTAAAGTGAACTGTCAGGACAGCAGAAAAGGTCATTGCTTGCAGTTTACCATCACTGCAAAGAAGGGGAAAAGAAAGAAAAACATTGTGGACTCTATGCACCCAGCAAACTACCTTTTCCAAAAGCTCCCACCTGGAAAGTGCTATTGGAGAATTAAAACAAGAACTTCACACCATTTTATAAGTTTCTTCTCCCAGCAGTTAACCTGAACAATCATTCTAATTAGACACCCCGACATCCCCCATCTATTATCTTGGTCATGGCTGTGCACCGTAAACACTTTAAACCACTTTTTATGATGTTGTTTACATTGTAAGTACATGCTATTATTTATGTATTTGTGCACATTTTATTCCATATTCATACTGTTAACATTATTTTTCTGTAATTCTTTGTTCTTTAAAAACGTTGAATGTTGTTTTCTTGGTGCATGTCCCACCAATGCACCACAGCAAATTCCTAATAAATGTAAATATATATGGCAAACAAACTTAATCCTTGGGCTGTACAACTAATGTTAGCTGTCTTGTTTGCAGTTACAAATGTCCTTTGGGAATGCTGCAAATTGGAATTCGGAGAGTTCCAGTGGCCCGCAGGAAGGATATGCAAGTGGAAGGCAAGGGCAGGAAGTCCATATCTTCAGCCTCCAAATAAAAGACCCAAAGATGTCTTCATCAATTTAATTGGTGCTCCTGATGTTGTCAGGGACCAATCCAATGATACAAATACTCAGCACCTGGGCAATAGTCAATCTCAGTGAAAATCTAAGATATCATGCAGATGATGTAAACCTAAAATAAAAACAGAAATTGCTGAAAATTCTCAACACCTTCAACCTGAAACAACCGCTCTGATTCTGTCCTTCATCTGCTCGAATACAGACCTCACAGCACTTTCCATCTTTATTTTAAATAGTCTGCCTATGTCCAAAATTAAAAATTCAATATTCAAAGTAAATTAATTATCAAATTACATATATGTCACCATATACAACCCTGAGATTAATTTTCTAGTGGGCATACACAGTAGATCCAAGAAACACAATAGATCACACCCAACAGGACATACTAATGTGCAAAAGACAAAACACTGTGCAAATACATAAGTAACACCCAGGATTGGTAGGCTGCATTAGTCTAGGGAAAGACCCTCTCCGGCCCTCTCCGATGAGGATGCTGCATGATGTTTTCCCCTGTTACAAATCAGTAACACGAAATAGCAAACAGTACACCACATGCAATTGAACAATTTAGCTTTATAATTCTTAATTTGACTAGAGGGTTAGTAAAGAAAACAAAAAGAAAACAGCCCATTGAAACAGTCTATTGCACGTGTTGGAGCTCACGACTTTCCTGTCCGTTCACTCTCCATTGATTTCACCCGGGCATAGTTGACTCCCGACCCCGCTTCACGTCCACTCAGTCCTGCAGTCTACGACCTCTCCATTTGGCATCTACTCTGTCCATCTACCAGTGAACAAAACCCCGCGAATATCTTCACTCAGACACACAAGAACGAAACAACACGTCTCTCATTGGATGGTGCACTTTCCAAAGCCCCCGTTATCTCTAGTCACAACCCAAACATTGCTGCTACAGAGAAACCATTACATTAGCAGGGAAACCTTACAGAGCATTAGACATACAAAAATAAATAAATAGATAGATAGATAAATAAATAAGCAATAAATATTGAGAACATTAGATGAAGAGTCCTCAAAAGTGGGTCCATAGGATGTGGGAACAGTTCAGTGATGAGGCAAGTGAAGTTGTGTGAGGTTATACACTGTGTTTCAAAAGTCTAATGGTTGAGGGGTAATAACTGTTCCTGAACCTGGTGGTGTGGGTCCCGAGGCTCCTGTACCTTCTTCCTGATGGCAGCAATGAGAAGAGAGCATGGCCTGGGTGATGGGGGTTCTTGATTATGAATGTTGCTTTCCTGTGACAGCACTCTGTGTAGATGTGCTCAATGGTGGGGAAGGCTTTACCAGTGATGGACTGAGCAGTATCCACTGATTTTTGTAGGCTTTTCCATTCAAGGCACTGGTGTTTCCATATCAGGGTAGATACAACCAATACTCTCCACCACACATCTATTGAAGTTTATCAAACTTTTAGATGCCATGTCGAATCTTCACAAACTTCTGTGGAAGTAGAGGCACTGCTGTGTTTTCTTTGTAATGGTGCTTGAGTAAAAGGTTGTTGACAACATTCAGTCTCCCTCCTCATGATGATTTGTCACCAACTTTGATTTGTCCATCAACAATGTGTTGTCAGCAAACATAAATATGGCATTAGAGCTGTGCTTAGCCTGAAAGTCATAAGTATAATGAAAGTAGAGCAGGAGGCCTACGCATACACCTATGCTGATGGGATTGTGGAGGAAATTTTGTTGCCTATCTGAACTGACTGGGGTCTGCAAGGGAGGAAATTGAGGATCCGATTGCACTAGGAGGTTTTGAGGCCAATGTCTTGAAACCTATTGATTAGTTTTGAGGGGATGATGGTACTGAATGCCAAGCTTCCTGATAGATGCATATTTGCTGTCCAGATGTTCCAGAGATGAGTGGAACCACCTGGAAGAAACTCTATCTGCAGTGGACCTGTTGTTCCAGTAGGCAAACTGGAGTGGATCCAAGTCTCTTCTCAGGCAGGAGTTGATAGGTTTCATCACCTTCCTCTCAAGAACTTCACCTACTGGATGAATGCCATCGAGGCACATTACCACATTCTTCTTTGGGACTGATAAAATTGAAGGCTACCTGAAGCAAGCGGGTACCTCAACAAGAGGTGAAAGACATTGGTGAACACTCCAGCCAGTAGATCAGCACAGATCTTTAGTACTCAGTCAGGTACCCTATCTGGACCAAATGCTTTCTAGGAACTCCCCCTCGTGAAGGATGTTGTCATGCTGGCCTCGGAAACTGAAATTACAGGGTCCTCATTCAGGTTCCTCAATGTTTTGGTGATCGAAGCAAGCACAGAGCTCAGCTGGCTACAGAAATTTCTGAGTGGTATGTTGACTTTAAGCCTCACATTGAGTGCACACTTCCATATATAAAGATTATAAAAGTCATTCTAACTCATTTCATCCTTCTTTCCATTCACACTGGTCTCTTTCCAACTGGTATGGTGCTACTAGGACCTCTGGCATGTTCCCTAATGATATCAAACTAACATAAAAGTCCAGATATGAGTCCTGTCTGTAAGGAGTTTGAATGTTCTCCCCGTGACCAAATGGGCTTATTTTGGATTGTGATGGATATTTGCTTCCTGGGCCTCTTGCTCATGTTTTGGCAAGCTCGCATTGTAAGATCAAAACTGCTGACTGTCAATTTTCAACTATATATATTTGTCACAAACATAGACTCTGCCATGGAGTCTAGGCACCCTCGCAGATGGGCCACTGAATGGTGTTGGTCGTCATACCCATGAGAATGCACATTCTAGCCAATTGGTGGTTGTATTTAACTCCCTTCCTTTCTCTGCACACTATGTCAGCAAGACTTGAACATCAAATTAGACCCAGTGGAAGGAGAACGGCTGTCCTCGGTCCAGAATTACATTGATCAGATAGGGTTGGCAGAGGTGCCCTACACAGTCTGACACCTACGATCAGGTGGCAAGTCCAGCCCAAACCAATGTTTGATGGTTAGATGGAGGAGGACATAAAGTCAGTTGAGTCTCAGTTGGTAGAAATGGCTTGTGCAGTGTGACTACTTTCAGAGTGGCAAGCCCAGACCAAGTGGGAAGAATAGGTGTCAGCACTCACATCGATGGTTCAGCAGCTCATATCAGACAGCCAGAGTCAGGTCACAGCCTTTATTGTTCTGCTGCTGCTATACAACAACCTTCTGCAAGGGCAGTTCCAGCCCCAACATCAGCACCTCCCATGTCCTCCTCTATGGCAGCTTCTAATGCCCCAATTCCCTTGGCAGCTATGGGACCTGAACCGAGCATTCCTCCACCACACAGGATTCTCCAGGAACTTAATTACCCAGTGTGAGCTGACTTTCCAACCTCAGTCCGGTTGGTTCAGTGATGATGCACATAAACTGACTTACATGGTAAAACTCTTAGCTGGAACCCCACTTAGCCTGCTCACTCACTACAAGAACATGATTTGCCCTGCAGTCCAGTCTTCAAGCAATTTGCGATCAAAAACAAGAGAATGCTTGATCTTCCAGTGCAGGGCCAAGAAGCTGCTCACCGAAAACTGGGCCTGCACCAAGAGAAAGAGACAGCGAGGGTATATCCAGTAAAACTCCGTACACTTGTAGTTGAGATGGGGTGAAACAAGAGATCTCTTACCACTGATTTCCAGTGTGGGCCAAGTGCAGGGATCCAGCTTGAGATAGTGCATGATAAATAGGACTGCCTGGATGAGCTGGTAAGTCAGGCCATTCGAATAGACAATTGGTCAACTGAGTGGCGCAGAGAGAGAATGCCTCCTACTCTTTAGATCACCGTCTGTCTACACCCTTTCCCTTGTTACCCAGTAACAGTCCACAGTGGAACTCATGCAGGTCGGGGACCTGCAGCTCATTCAGGAGGAACAAGATCGGCACAGGAGAAAGGTTGCTGCCTCTACTGTAGCTCCCCAGGACACTTCCAGGCATCACGTCCCAAGCACCCAGGAAAAGAGGATTCCTGTCAGCAAGAAGGGGAATTCTGATGGGTCGATTCTCTCTGCAAGTATCTTCCCCCAAATGAATAATGCTTCAAACTTCCTTGTCCCAGACCCATGAGCCTCAGGCACTTATTGACCCCAGGGCTGCCAGAAACCACAGGAATGTCTCTCTGGCTCAAAGATGGGGAGTTCTCACACAACAATTAGGAGAGGATATTGATGTCAAGACCCTGAAAGGTCTGATAGCACTGATAGTATCCACCTTTCCACAGCACCCCTCCAACTTGTGCGAAAGCAACCATGAGCTCTAAGATAGATTTACACATTGCTTACTACTTGGCTTTCATCTGAGAAGGGACCGAACGGAAGAGCACATTTAACGCACCTCCACGGACCACTAGGAATGCCTCGTGATGCCCTTGGTCTGGCCAACACCCCTGCTGTTTCTCTGGCACTGGCCAACCATGTGCTCCGGGACATGTTGAATCAATTTGTTTTTGTGTACTTGGAAGATATATTTATCTATTCCCACTTTTGCCAGGAACAAGTCCAGCATGACCGGAGTGTGAGTTCCACAAAGAGCAGGTGCTATTCATTGGCTACATCCTCATCCCTTGCATTGTTCAAATGGATCCACGTAAAGTTCAGGCAGTCACAGAGTAGTTCAAACCATCTACGGTCAAACAGGTGAGACACTTCGTGGGGTTGAAAACTTCTCCGTCTGCTCCATCACAGCTCCCGTAAGTACCCTCATCAGGAAGACCTCAGCAGGATAAGCGAAGCAGACCAAGCATTCTCAGAGTTTAGGTGATGCTTCACCACCGCCGCACTGCTGCAACACCCTGGCCCATTCTGCCCATTCATTGTCAAGCTTGTTGCATCAGATGTTATTGGAGCTGTGCTCTCTTCTGTAGATAATGGGCTACACCTATGTACTTTTCTTTCCAGGTGCTCGAATCCTGCAGAGTGTAACTATGATGCAGGGAGCTGAGAACTTCTGGTTGCCAAGGAGGCCCTGGAGGCATGGTGACTCTAGCTGGAAGGTCAGAACACTCCTGTCTAGTACGGACAGATCACAACAACCTCTCCTACATTCATGACGCCAAGGACTCAACTCCCGTCTGGCCTGTCGGGCTCTCTTCTTCACCCTCACCTACCATCCTGGCAGAAAGAACACCAACGCCCAATGCTCTCTCCCAGCAGTTTGACTTCTCTGAGAAGAACACCAATCCAAAAATATCCTTCCTCACTTGTGCATGGCTGCTCTGGTGATTTGAGGAATAGAAGCAGAGGTGAGGGCTGTAGAACAGTTGGTTGTAGGCCCTGGTGGGGGAATCTCCCAACTGGCTGCTTGCTTCTGCGTCTGCCTCTGTGCAAGCCAGAGTATTGAACGAGGTCACTCTTCCCATCTGGTTGGCTATCCGGGGATTCAACAGACTCTGGAAATAATAAAGAGATGATGTTGGTGGCCATCTATGTCCCAAGGTGCTTGTCTCACTTGTGACCAGCACCCTGCTTGTCTGCACTGCCTGGTTCTTGTGCCTCACCACCTCTGGTCCCTCCTCTTGGTGGATTTCATCACAGGTCTAACTCCGTCAGGTGGGAACATTAGCATTGTGGTAGTTGCGCACTGGTTCACCATTGTTCTCCCCAACCTCCTATCAGCTCAGGAAGCTGCCACCCTCATGGATCAGCATGTGTTCAGGCTTCATGGCTTCCCTCAGGACATTGTGCGTGATTGAAGACCACAGTTCACGTCTCATTTGTGGAAGGCTTTCTGTTCCCTTTGGGAGCCACAACCACAGGTTTCCAACCCCAATCTAATGGCCTACCTGAGAGAGTGGGATGAGGAGCTGGAGGTAACTCTACACTGCCTTGTCTCTTCCAACTCCACGATCTGGAATTCCCAACTGTTTAGGCAAAGGTTCCTCACAATAATCTCCAGTCATTCCCCCACTAGCATGTCCCCCTTTAAATGCCAGAAGAGATTCCAGCCACTGCTCTTCCCTGATGAAGAGCTTGACATTGGAGTTCCTGCTGCTGGTCCAGTGCTACAAGTGCACATGGAGAAGGGCCAGGGCTTTTCTGCTGGACACTCAGAAATGATATCCCAGCAGGCTGATTAGCTCTGCTGACAGGTGAATCCTCTCCAGCCAGAGGAAAAGATATGGTTGGTGTCTAGAAACCTTCCTTGGAGAGTAGAGAGCCACAAGTTACAGATGCTACATGGGACCATCTGTAATGGAGAAGGGTATCAACAGAACCTCCTATAACTGTGCTTACCATCATCAATGAAGATTCACTCAATGATCTATGTTTCCCTGCTCAAGCCAGTGATATCCTCCTCTCTTGGTCCAGCAGAACCCCCCAAACCTTTCTCCTCACCTGTTCAATTCCATGTGGTGCATCCTGGCATCTTTCCGGGTGCAGGCAGAGTCCAGTACCTCATGGATCAGGAAAGGCATGGCCCAGAGAAACTCTCTTGGGTTCCAGGTAATGACATCCTGGATGAGTCTCTCATCTGGGACTTCTAGTGGGCACAGATCTCGGCCACCATAGGAGCTACTCCTAAGGAGAAGTCCCTGTCACAACCACAGATTCTGCTGTGCAGTCTGGGCGCCTTTGCAGGCAGGCTGCTGAAAGTGCTCAGCAATCAGGCTCGTAAGAATGCATTGTTACGTACCCCGTAACTGGGTCACTTACCAGCAAAGATAGAGAAGTCCGTTGAAGTCTGATGGTACTATTTTTAACAGTATTTATTGATAGAAATACACAAACATAATATCAATGCAAACACACAGATAATATACGTCGTCAATACTAAATCTAAAAGTGCGGGTATAATAATAATCAATAGGAAATAAGCTGTATCGTTGTCTAGGGGATAATGAATTGTCCGATGGAAATATATAGTTCGTTCAGTTCATACAGGCTGCAGCCGTTGGGGACCCTGTGTGGCAATTGTTGGAGAGAGAGAGAGAGAGACAGGTTAAAACTTGCCCATTCTGTTTATGATGTCAATCCTTCGAGAGTCGTTGAGAGTTGAGTTCCCCGTTGTTAGCTAAAAACCGTTTTCCGTGGCAAAGGTCACCGATTCCGGGCAAATGGAAGCGGACGCACGTGGCCTTCCACCGGCTTTCGCTATTACGGGATCGCTAGCGTTTCTTCTGGTGCGTCTGAGGGGCTGTTCCCACAGACCCTCTTTTTATCCTGACTCACAGGGTCTCAGGTGTCAATCAGTTTGGGGATGATGCAATCCTTCCACCAACCTCCTCCTTGGTTCATTGCCTGGGGCTTTGATTGCATCGTCCAGGATGTAATACACAAGTCCGTCTCCAAGAGACAATAGCCGGTATCAATGGGTCCACCTTTCAGAGGCCAGGCCACATTCTAACCCTTTTGTGGATTCTGCATGTCTTTCTCTCATTTCCTGTGTCTCCTGAATTGACTCAATAGTGATCTTGCGATTCTCACAAAGGAGGGGGCTACCCCTGCACCCTTCGGCCCCTCAGAGCTGTGGTACATTCATAACAGCATATTCCCACCAATTAGGGTTTCTTGGTAGTTGTATTTAGCTCATTTCAGTCTTGTTGAGCCTCGACCAATGCACAGCAATGGCAATGCTCCCAGCTTACCTTAGTCCGCATTCCGGGAAAGAAGAGGGGTCAGATGGTAGCTTAGTGGTTAGCACAATGGTTTACATTACAGGCAATGCAGGTTCATTTCCTGCTGCTGCATTTTAAGGAGTTTGTATGTTCTCCTCGTAACCGTGTGGGTTTCCTCCCACAGTATACCAGTTGGTAGGTTAATTGGTGATTATAAATTGTCCCATGGTTAGGCTAGGATTCAAATTGGCGGATTGCTGGGCGGCACGGCTTGAAGGGCAGAAGGGCCTTTTCTGCACTGTATCTCAATAAAAAAAAATTATAGTTTGTATTGACGTTGTGAAAGAGCAGTATTTATTTAATATTAAGTTACTGCTTCCAACCCGTAGTGGTAGCATTAGATTTTAGTTTGAGAATTTTAGTAAGCAGCACTGTTGTTTGGCCTAGTGTTTCTTATTTTGCTTTTATCCTGTACGGTTCATATTAAAACTCAGTGAAATGTTCATTCCGCTTCTGTGTCTCTCTCTGCACTTGGGCCATCACCTAACACAGTTTAGTTTAGTTTCTCTTTGTAAATGGGAGTCTGTCTTCAGTTCTTAATATGCAAATGGTAAGTAATAATCAGCTTGAAGATTAAAAACACAGCTTTACAAACAAGCTCTGTATATAGCAGATGCCCTGTCTGCGGAAGGAAAAATGTTAGCTGACTGCACTTAATTTAATGCTGTTCAAGTATACAATATAAGACTATAATTTGGCTTGTTTCAAAATAGACAAGTTGATTAAGTTGCTTTAGTTCAAGGAAGCTTGCAGGTCTGCTAGATTGTGACATTTAGTATATCAATAACTGATGTGTTTATTCTTGGGAGTTTTATGTACTCAAACAAGTTAGCTTTACAGCATGAGCTGAGAACTATAAAAAGCTTTTAGACCATTTGTGTAAATCGGCTCTCTGAGGATGTAACATTGCAAGGAAATATCATACTCTATGTGCGTGTGAAATTGTTCAAGTGGCAAAGGAACCGTATAAATGTACAAATCAGTTCAGGAATGGGGCAAGGATCATCAACAACATAAGAGAAACACAGGGTGAATTCGAATCTATTCCCCAGCTTTGATTTCTGCGATGGTTGATTCGTTCATTTGCATCATTGGTGTGCTTTTTTAGTTTATAGGAATTGTTCCCGTATTTTGGAAATCCTTTGTGTTTAGGAAATGGTTTTCAATTTGAAATTATTTAACTTAGAAATCGCCTGTGAGTTTTTAATGTGTTTTAAGAATGTTGCTTGGATTTAAGCATGTAACAGTGAAAACACATGAACAGAGTTTTAAGCTACTTTGTTAGCTGGAAGTATCTTCTCCTTGGCAGGGAGAGAAGGTATCGGCAGCTGAACTCACCGTGGAGAATACACAGAAGTAAACTAGTCTTTGAAGATTGGGTAGTTACAGGATTATTTCCCTTTATCTGCGTCTCACTGAATGCTTTGACGTACATGTAACAAATACAGCTAATCTTTAATCTTTAATTTAAAGTTTACCATTTTTTGCAGGTACATTGTAAATACCCCCATTGTATCCTACCTTGCATTAATTAGCTCCGGAAGAGGCAAGAGATAATGTTCAGCGTTAACACTGAGGAGAAATTTCAGCATTGCTGAGGGATTATTTGTGGATGGAGAGCTGAAGGGAAGGCACAGCATGGTGTCAGTACAGAGGGTGGGCATAATGGCACTTGGACACTTGTGGTCCACGAGGCTGAGGGATGATTTGGTTGGACAGAAGATAGTGATGTCAGATAGAGGAACAAGCAGATTCTGGTGTTGGTCTCAGACAGATGATGGTGAATCATAGTGTTGGTTGAAGCAAACGATTGGAGGAAATCAATAGGGCAGGCAACATTTGTGGAAGCAAAGGCCTAGTAGAGGATTTGAGCCTAAATCTCCATTAGAGAGCGTAGAGGAAAGACAACCTGTCTTAAGGAGGGAGAGGCAGGGTCTGCTAGGTGATGGGCGGTAGGGGAATGGTGGGTAAATGAAAAACAGCAGCAGCTAGGGAGGATGATAGGTGGAACTGGATGAAGTGGGGTTGCTAAAGCGGAATGAGATGGGAGCTGATAGGTGGAACAAAGTGTGGTGAAGGTGTGTATAGTTTGCTCTGGGCTGTTGAAGGAGGATAGAAAGCAGATCATAGGGTTGGTGGTGGTGGCCAGACTGATGATAGTGGTGTGCTGTTGGCTGAAGATTGGAGAGATGGATGACTGGAAATGATGAAGAAGTAAAGGTGGCTTCCACCTGGAGGAAGATGAACTCCTCAGAATCTCTGGCAGCAGCCAGGGCAAAGTGTAGCCTGTTATATACCCCGTGGGCATCTTGTGACTGTCTCATGTCCATGATGTAATTGAGTATCTAGTGTGCATGATGTAATGGTCTTGTGATGGTGGGGTGATATAATTTCCTGCCAGTGTGAGGTCACATGATGTAATTTTCCCACCAGTGAGAGTCATGTGGTGGCCTGTTTCAACAGGTATAAAATGGGAAAGCCTTGCTGTGACACAGGTCAGTTCATTGTTTAATTCGTCAGTTATTCCGTTATGCCATGTATTCGTCTCAAGACTCAGTTTTGTTTTAAAGTGGAGTTTTACTTTCTATCTTAAGTCTCAAAAGTTATTGCCGGTAGTTTCGCCACAATGCTGCCAGCTTTGGTTCCTACCTTTGCAGTCCAGTCTGAGAGTGAAGAATTTACCGAAGTATGGAGACCCGAAGGATCGAGTAAAGTTGGTGTCGTCAGCGGTAATACAGGATCGACCTTATTGAATCCTCATTCAGAAGGTAGTAACCAGCATCCAAGATAGCCCCAGCATTGTGAAAGCAGAAAAGGCTGGGCACAGCATTATTCATCATGGAGAAGGTCAGCTCTTTTAAGCCGTTTTAATTTCCTTTGTCATAAATCCTTCGGGCAAGGCATACTTCGGCTGGGATCAGCAGTAACGTCACATCGTCGAGGTATTCGTTACTTCAGGAAAGTCTCTCCTAATTGACTGTGTAAATCATTTGGACTTTTGCATTTACCACTTTTAAGAACTGTGTTCACATTTATCACTTTAAGAACTGTTCGAGTTGCTGTATAGCAGTTAACTTCCGGTTAAGTTAGTTGTTTGTTTACTTTTCATTTGTTGTTGAGCTGAGTTTAAATAAATGTTTCTTTGTTTATAAAAACCTGTCTCAATTCTATATTCATTGTTGCCGTATCATAACAAGCCTTACTTATTGCCCATTATGCTGCTAGCATTTAGGGTAACAATGAAGGTCCTCCATCTCTGATGGTGTTCAGGGCTTCCTTCATCATGTCAGAAGCTTTCTCGCAGTTTCCACTACTGTCAGTCATGCAAGTCCCAGCTGGAGACACAGGAATATCATCACACTCAGATGTAGAAGGATTCTTCTATTTTGCTATTTCCATAACAATTTTGTTTTACCAGTCAGGGTTATTAGCCCTGAGCTGAACCCCCGAACCTGGAGGACTGGTGGACCACTCTTAATCTGGCCTCTACCCTTTGAATTGTTTGGCATGAGTGACCCTACCAAGAGCCAAAGCACAAGGCCCTGACTCCAGCCAACATAGCTCTACAGGTCATAAGAGCATACAAGCCTCCAAACCCTACAAGTTTGTGGTCCTCTTGGAGGAAAGTGTGGACTTACAACCAACTAAAAAATAAGGGACTGCAGTGGTTCAGAAAGGCAGCTCATCACCACCTTCTCAAGGGCAAATAGGAATGGGCAATAAATGCTGGCTTAGCTGGCAATGCCCATGTCCCATAAATAAATAATTTTTTTTTAAAACTAAAAAAAGCCTCAACCCTTCATTTGAAACCTACTGCAGTGATGGAAACCTGTGTATATGTTAGAATTTTCTCCAAGGAATATTAAATGAGTGCTGGTCAATTACATGTTAGCAGCAATTACAAGCCACTATCTTTTACTCCAATTTAAAAATTTCCTTCAGGCTGAAAAAAAATTACATCCACTAAGGAGCTCACGTAATAAAAGTATATCCGATCATTGTATGCCTGACACTGAATTAGCTTCACAGCTTGGAAATAAACAATTCAGAACACTGACTATAGATTCAAATTCCAACAACTGATTGGCGCTTAAACATTGTATTACTCCTACAAAATTCAAATCCATTAGTTTCTGCTGTTTTGCCGTTGGGTATCTACTTTTGTTTTCCACATTTAGATTCGGTATAAACCAAGAGAATACTTCATCTCCCAGAGACTGCTATCTATGTCACCATTGCAACAAGAATAGTTCCATGCAGCTGGACATTCTTTGATTAACTTAAAACTGTGGTCTTAGCATTTCCAGATCTAAACCTAGACATTGATATATTTGTGCAAGTTTATTTGTTATAAATTGTATATAAACTGATTTGTCTTATGATATCAGAGTAGCAGCACACATGCTTTCATGAATTTGGCATAAACCAAAGCCTCTTTGGGGCAAAGCTGTCATTTGCTCACTGACAGAAAAACCAGGACTACATCACACAGGGATCAGGAATAAGCTGGCAATGAAAGTTCTGGCTCTCTGGCACCACAATTGTGCACAAAGCACCTCCCAACTTCAGTTTTCAATGTTCAATGCTCTAGCCGCATCGGCAGTAAGGAAGTGTTTAACTCAAAGGTGTCGAGATTGAGCTTCAAATCTCTACTTGTTATGAGGAAATAAAGGGGCTTCTAAATTAATTATTAATACATGCTGAGAGATGACAGGAATGTGGGAGGTGTAATTGTTATAGAGAGAGATGATGAAATTATCTTAAAATAATAACAAAACAGTGCTAATGTAATTGGTCATATGATGATGTTCAAAGTTTGAAGTTAATTTTATTATCAAAGTACATATGTGTCACCATATTCAACCCTGAACTTCATTTTCCTGTGGGCATACTCAGGAAATCTATAGAATAGTAATTATAACAGGATTGATAAAAGATCAACCAGAGTGCAGAACACAACAAACTGTGCAAATGCAAATATAAATAAATAGCAATAAGTGGTGAGAACACGAGATAATGAGATAAAGAGTCCTCAAAGTGAGATCTTTGGTTGTAGGAACATTTCAATGATCGGACAAGTGAGTGTAGTTATTCCCTTCTATTCAAGAGCCTGATGGTTGAGGTGTAGTAACTATTCTTGAACATGGTGATGCAAATCCTGAGGCTCCTGTACCTTCCATGTGATGGCAGCAGTGAGATGAGAGCATAACCTGGATGGTGGGGATCTCTGATGGTGAATGTTGCTTTCCTACAATGCTGTTTTGTGTAAATGTGCTCATTGGTTGGGAGGGCTTTGCCTGTGATGTACTAGGCTGAAACCACTACCTTTTGTAGTATTTTCCAGTCAAGAGCATTGGTATTTCCATTCCAGGCTGTGATGCAGCCAATTAATATACTCTCCACCACACATCTATAGAAGATTGTCAAAGTTTTAGATGTCATGTCAGATCTCTGCAGAATAAAGTAGAGGTACATCTGTGCTTTCTTCATAATTGCACTTATGTCCTGGGTCTAGGAGAGGTGCTCTGAAATAGTAACACCCTGAAATTTAAAGCTCTCCACCTCTGATTCCCCGATGAGTACTGGCTCATGGACTCTGGTTTCCCTCTCCTGAAGTCTATTATCAGTACAATGTTCTTGCTGATGCTGAGTGGCACCACAGAGCCAGATTTTTAGTCTCCTTCCTGTATGCTGATTTATCACAACCTTTGATCCAGCCCACAACAGTGCTGACATCATCAAACTGAAATATTGTGCGGAGCTGTGCTTAGCCACACAATCACAGGTGGAAATCAAGTAGAGCAGGAGCCTATGCACACAGTCCTGTGTCGTACCTGTGTTGAAAGAGATCATGGTGGAGATTTTGTTGCCAGTCGGAACTGACTGGGGTCTACAAGTAAGGAAATCCAGGATGCAATTGCACAAAGAAGAATTGAAGCCAAGAGCTTGGCGCTTATTGATTAGTTTTGAGGGGATGATGGTATTGAATGCTGAGCTGATGTAGATCACGTTCTCCAATGCATCAGTTTCCTATAGTTTGACTATTAACTAGATTTGCATTCCAACATGACCAGTGACAGTTGGTCCCACAATGCCTGGATCTTCTCCCACAGCTTCTGCAAGCGCTAACATCAGGAGCATCGACAGACTCTCCATTACCTTCTTCTCAAAATGGTGGTAAACAAACATCAGATAGAATGAGATGAAAATAGCCTACAGTAATTCTCTGACAAAGGAGTGTAAGAAGCCATCTTATGGCTTTTAAGCAAATGGATAAGATATTACAAAATAAATAAGTAGTATAAAAATGAGTAACAACAACACACACAAAATGCTGGTGGAACACAGCAGGCCAGGCAGCATCTATAGGGAGAAGCCTCTGCCATAAAAATGAGTAATAAGGTTGCGTTTCTGGGTTATTGGACCATTCAGAAATCTCATGGTGGAGGGGTAGAACATGTCTCTGAATCATTGACTGTGGGTCTCTGGGCTCCAATACCTCTCCCCTGAAGGTAGTAACGAGCAGCAGCCCAGATGGTGTGGGCAGTCAGTAATGAATGCTGCCTCCTTGAGGCACTGCCTTTTGAAAATGTTCTCGATACTGGGGAGTGCTGTGCCCATGATGGAACTGGCTGTGTCTACAACTGCTGCAGAGCATATTCTCAATGTTCACTCTGTGAATCTTATATGTTTTAATCAAGCTCTCCCTCACACCTCTAAATTCAAGTTCTAATAAGCCTAGCTTTGCCAGGTGTTTTTCATAACAAAGCCCGCACATCTTTGCCTTTGTGAATAATGCTCTAGGACACACAGATTTCTCTGTATCTCAGAAATCTATACTCTTTCATAATTTAAAATAATATTTCTTGCCAAACTGGACCATTTTACATTTTCTCCTTTTGCCATTCATTTAATCTTATCTGTATCACTTCGTACCTTTCTTATGTTCTTATGTTACTGTAATTGCACATTTGAACAGAGATGTAACATAAAGATTTTTACTCCCCATGTATTTGAAGCATATAAGTACTAAAGTCAATTCAATTCAATACTCCTACTGATCTTTGTGCCAACACTAAATTAGGCAATCACACTTTTGGTACCTTACATACAATGTAAAAAGCTAAAAAAGTATTAATCATTGTGTTGTGCCACATATTGCATCTTGAAACCAGAAAAGTGACCCATTAATCTGTAGTCTCTGTTTTCCTGTTAGCTAGCTAATCGCTTATCCTCCTAGACTATTAGTTTTTTTTTTATTTTTCATTATCTTTTGATATGGTGCCTTATCAAAAGACTTTTAGACTTCCAAGTATACTCCACCCACCTGCTCCCCTTTATCCACAGTACGTGTTACTTCTTGAGAGAACTCCAAAAGATAGAGCAGACATGATTTCTCTTTCACAAAATTCACATTGATTTTACCTGTTTACTTTGAATGCCCTGAAATAATATTTCTAATAATAGCTTCCAACATTTCTCTGTTCATATTTTCTCATTTATCATCTTTTTTTCTTTCTTGCTGCAATCTATCTATCCTGGATATTTTGAAATATTCCCTCAAATGTCTGCCCTAAATCAGGTTACAGAATCAGACAGGTCATTTCACCTGTCTGATTCCTTAATCCAATTTGCAAGTGTTCTATAGCCAGCTCTGTTTTCATCCCCTGATTCTTGTCACACTGATAAAGTGGTATGTGGCTAATGTGGATTGGGAGCACGGGCTATTTGGTAGGACAGTTGAGAAACAGTGGAATACTTCCAGAGATTTTTTACAGAGCTCAACAAAAGTATATTCCAGTCAAAAGTAAGGACAGTAAGTGTGGCAGAACCAGCCTTGGATAACTAAGGAAATAAAAGATGGTATCAAATTAAAAGCTCATGTGTACAAAGTCGCAAAGATTAGTGGGAGACTGGAGGATTGGGAAAACTTTAAAAAGCAACGAAGAACAACTAAACTTGAAATAAGGAAAGAGAAGATAGAGTATGAAAGCAAATTAGCACAAAATATGAAAACAGATAGCAGAAGTTTTTAAAAAAATATATAAAGCGGAAGAGTGTGGCTAAAGTTGACGGAGGTTCCTTGGAAGGTGAGAAGGGGAGATTGATGTTGGGTGATAAGGAAATGGCTGAGGCATTGAACGACTATTTTGTGTTGGTCTTCACAGTGGAGGACACGTCTAATATGCCACAGAATGATGTTATGGATGAAATGGGAGGTGAGGACCTTGATAAAATCACTGTCACTAAAGAGATAGTGATGAAAAAACTAGAGGGCCTGCAGGAAGTTAAGTCCCCTGGTCCTGATAGGATACATCCCAGGGTGCTGAGGGAATTGGCAGAGGTTATAGTAGACGCGTTGGTAATCATTTACCAAAATTCTCTGGACTCTGGGCAGGTCCTGGCGGATTGGAATACAGCAAATGTCACGCCACTTTTTTAAAAAGATATAGGCAAAAGATGGGCAACTATAGGCCAGTTAGCTTAACATCTATAGTCAGGAAAATGCTTAAAGTTGTCATTAAGGAAGAAATGGCGAAACATTTAGAAAGGAGTGTATCCATTAGACAGACACAGC
The DNA here is from genome assembly GCF_048418815.1 of Hemitrygon akajei. Lineage (NCBI taxonomy): Eukaryota > Metazoa > Chordata > Chondrichthyes > Myliobatiformes > Dasyatidae > Hemitrygon > Hemitrygon akajei. Next base: position 28,476,750 of record NC_133155.1, read on the forward strand.
ATGGATTCAGAAAGGGCAGGTCCTGTTTGACGAACTTACTGGAGTTCTTTGAGGACATAATGAGTGCAGTGGATAGACGGGAACAGGTGGATGTCATATACTTGGATTTCCAGAAGGCGTTCGATAAGGTGCCTCACAAGAGACTTATAAATAAGATACGGATGCATGGAGTCGGAGGAAGTGTATTGGCATGGATAGTGGATTGGTTAACCAATAGAAGGCAGAGAGTTGGTATAAATGGGTGTTTCTCCGGTTGGCAGTCAGTGGTGAGTGGGGTGCCGCAGGGGACGGTGCTGTGCCCGCAGATGTTTACCATTTACATTGATGATTTGGAAGAGGGGACTGAGTGTAGTGTAGCAAAACTTGCTGATGACACTAAACTGAGTGGAAAAGCAAATTGTACAGAGGATGTGAAGAGTCTGCAGAGGGATATAGATAGGTTAAGTGAGTGGGCCAAGGTCTGGCGGATGGAATACAAAGTTGGTCAATGTGAGATCATCCACTTTGGAAGGAATAATAGAAGAGCAGATTATTATTTAGATGGTGAAAGATTGCAGCATGCTGTTGTGCAGTGGGACTTGGGAGTGCTTGTTCATGAATTGCAAAAAGTTGGCTTGCAGGAACAACAGGTTATTAAGAAGGCAAATGGAATGTTGGCCTTCATTGTTAGAGGGATTGAATTCAAGAGCAGGGAGATCATGCTGCAACTATACAGGGTACTGGTGAGGCCGCACCTGGAGTACTGTGTGCAGTTCTGGTCTCCATACTTGAGGAAGGATATACTGGCTTTGGAGGCAGTGCAGAGGAGGTTCACCAGGTTGATTCCAGGGATGAAGGGGTTAACCTATGAGGAGAGATTGAGTCGCCTGGGATTATACTCTCTGGAATTCAGAAGAATGAGAGGGGATCCTTAGAGAAACATATAGAATTTTGAAATGGATAGATAAGATAGAAGTAGGAAAGTTGTTTCCATTGGTAGGTGAGACGAGAACTAGAGGACATTGCCTCAAGATTCAAGGGAGAAGATTTAGGACAGAGAAGAGGAGAAACTGTTTTTCCCAGAGAGTGGTGAATCTGTGGAATTCTCTGCCCAGGGAAGCAGTTGAGGCTTCTTCACAAAATATGTTTAAGATACAGTTAGATAGAGTTTTACATAGTAGGGGAATTAAGGGTTATGGGGAAAAAGCAGGTAGATGGTGGGGCAGGTTCAGTGGACCGCATGGCCCACTCCTGCTCCTATTTTTTATGTTCTTATGTTCTTATAATCTACCTTCTGATTGTTCGGCAATCCCCATGGTTTGTATCTGGCTCATCTCACAAAAATAGGTTCTATTTTCCTTGCTCTCCTTAAGCACACCAAGGACCCATTTCTCTATATAATCACTTTGGTCCCACTTCCAATACTCTTTTGAACTCTGTAGTGACTCATTTTCCCACACTCACTGTGCATATCAGCAGGGCCCTTTTCTATGTTCCACTTAAACTTCCTTATTTCCCTCTCTGTTTGAAATCACCAGAGCCTTGTTTTCCACACTCCCTTTAAATTTACTGGCACCCCATTTCTCACACTTCCTTAAAACGTAGCAGACTCTAAGAAAAAATTTGGACACCTCCATTTCATTGTATCTGTTTCCACCAATTCCTCTGGCACTGTATTCCAGATATCCACTGTGTTAAAATTGCACTCCTCAGATTCAGAGAGGAGGATATTCAAAATGGACTGACAAGGAACATTATAAATTATATACTTACTTCTTGATCTGCAAAGGACTCATGTTTAAAATGTCTCCTTCAAGGCAAACTTAAATGTTTTTGACATTAGTGTTGATTTTTAGGATCATCTCATTTATCTGGCAAAATTTAATTTACGCAGGAGCTGTGGTCTATAATCAAAGGTTAGAACAGGAGGAGGAGCTGGTCAAACCTCACAACAGAGTATATCTGCAGAGATGCATTGGTGTATACAATTTATTAAACGTAATTGGAAGTTCAAATTATTCCAATCAGCGAAATGGGTGCTCAGAAAAAGCAAGCCAACTGTTGATGCCATTGTCATTTTCAAACTTAAAGGAAGAGGAATATAAGTCTTCTGCAAAAATGGATGATTTGGCTTTTTTTTCACGTGGCTGCTTGCGTGATCTTGCTGTGCATAAAATGACCTTGGCACATTCTCCATTCAGACTAAAAGCCATGAAGAGCTTTCGTACATTATGCGATCGTGAGACACAAAAAAAATATTTAGGGCTCAGCATGGTGTCTCAGTTGTGATGTAGCTATGTCCTCTCAAAGTAAGCCAAAGTAAATTCAAGAGTGTTAACCTTTAAACAACACAAATCAACAGAATAGATTTTTATTTTTTATACCCTTCAAGAAAATATTTTTGTACCGTTACACAAAAGTAGCTCCATGGTCATAAAAATGCAGACTAAATCTCATAATACCTTATGTGTGCAATACATTTCTTTTCATCAGCCTATAATCCTCTCCTTATTCTTCTTATTGCCTTATAATTCAGGTGGAACAAGAGAATCAACATCTGTTAAATGCCAAAATTTAGCTCATAATTCATAAGGAGTTTTATTTCTTTGCTTACTTTTCAATCTACTTGATTTGTTTTTTTTAAAGCCATTGTCCATGTCCTGTGAATACAAAAGAGCTTCAATTTCTTTAACTTCTTTTTGTTTTGTTTCCATCAGGGATATATTTGGATCAGTTAAATGGTTGGTAAATTGAAGCTGTGTTTGGAAGTGATAAGGCAGTGCTTTGTCTGATGTCCAAGGCATCTGCCAACGTAAGTGAGATTAAAGCTGAACTGGCTTTCTAATTATGAAATTAAATTGCTCTTGCAAGGGAAGCAGTCTTCGAGGCATCCATTCCTGATGTGTAGATGAATTCATTTCAACCAATCAATAAGGAGTGAACAACCTCCCCAGGTTATTACCTAACTTGCGCTTAAATATGCATTGTCTCTTGACACACCAAAGTTGACTTGTTTATAGAGTCATTGAGTCGAACAGCAAGGAATCAGAAACTTCAGACCACTGAATCCTCACCGACCATCAAGCACCACTTGAAATTAATCCTACATTATTCCTACTGTATCTTCCTCACAATCCTATTACTATTCTATCATTCACCTACATACCAGGACCAATTATCCTGTCCATCTAGGCAGCAGAGGGACAACTTCTCAAGCTGCTGCAATGAGATGGGCTCGATCCAACTCTCTAGTGCTGTCTGTACATTCTCCCTCTGACCACGTGGATTTCAATTCAATTCAAGTTTAATTGTCATTCAGTCAGACTGAATGCCCATGAATACAGCCAGTGTGACTCCAGGGTCAAGGTGCAAAACGCAGTACCAACAGTCACACACGGCACAAAGCACACGTAGCACACATAAGATAGAAAGATAAAGCCACTCAATAAAAATGTCAAAGCTCAAGCCATCCTATCCCACCAAAATCTGCAGACGACCACCACAGAGCTTGTCTTCCGCCGAGCACCAACTCCAGCCTGAACGCCACGCCACACTGTCTCAAGTGGAGCGCACCGGTTCCAACGCCTCTCTCCCGGCAGCGGTAACTAGGTGACACTGTGGTTTGAGGCCTACTCCTCGCACTGGATGCTCCAGTTTCCTCACCTATCCTAAAGACGTGTGGGTTGGTAGGTCAGGAGGCTGGTGCAAGTTCAGACAAATGGTAGAATTAGTGGGTAGTCGATGATGTGGGAAGAATAGAATGAGATTAATGTAGGATAACTGTAAATGGGTCTTCATCATCAGCTTGGACTTGGTAGGCTTAAGAGCCTATTTCTGGGCCAGAAGACCCTATAGCTCCACGGTCCTATATCATTGGACTATGGGAGGAAACCGAAGCATCAGGAAAAAACCTATGCTGTTACATGATGAACATCCAATCTCCACACAAGCAGCATCAAAGATCAGGTTTGAACCAGGCTTATGGTCACAACTGCTTGCTGTAATAAGAGTGATGTTATATTATGCTATGTGTTGGCGCGTGGCCTAGCGGGCAAGGCATCAGACTAGTAACCCGAAGGTCACTGGTTCGAGCCTCAGCTGAGGCAGCATGTTGGTGTCCTTGAACAAGGCACTTAACAACACATTGCTCTGCGACGTCACCGGTACCAAGCTGCATGGGTCCTAGTGCCCTTCCCTTGGACAGCATCGGTGGCGTGGAGAGGGGAAGGCCTGCAGCTTGGGCAATTGCCGGTCTCCCATATAACCCTGCCCAGACCTGCGCCCTGGAAACTCCAGGCGCAGATCCATGGTCTCTCGAGACCGACGGATGCCACCACCAATATTATGACACTCAATGAAGGAACAATTTCTGCTGCATGGTTATTTACTTTGTCATTTCATGTTCTTAATGTTTTGACCGAATACGTACTAAATCAATAAAGCTGGTTGTGATTTGTACAACCAAAGATCTAGTTTATAATTAAAGGAATATTCCCTCAAACCATAGTGTCAGACAACAATGGACACATACATTTATCAGCAGTTTTCACATCAGTCCCATTGAAAATATTCTATTTGAAAACATGTGCCCCTTGACATTATCACACTCTACTGCTATCCACAGCCACTTTATTAAATACAAATAGCAAATATTAAAAACACTCAGCAGATTAGTCAGAAAGAGTGGAACAGTTAAACTTTTAGTTGGAGACCCTCCATTAAAACTTTGACTTGAGGTATTGATTGCTTCTCTTTCCAAAGAAACTATCTGTCTTGCTGAATGTTTCTAAAATTTTCTATCAATTTTTGGCAATGGCAGTTTTTAAAAGATACGTATATATTTCCTTCTTGGCTACAATTAGTCAATGAAGCAGAGGTCTCACTTGGACAGCCTAGGGGAGGCTAGTACAGGAAATAAAAGTGCTGTTCCTATATTCTGTGTGCTGCTGTGGCATGTCACTGAGATGGAGCCAAATGAGCTTCTGCATCATTCTTTCTTTGGAAGAGAAAGGAAGAAAAATTTTGCATTTACATAGCACCTATTGTGAACCTATGATGTATGGGGTGTCTGGGGTGTCGTAGCATCTCTGGTGTGAAGATCTGTCTTACCTTCCAAGGTAGGTCTTCCACCTTTAGTCTTCACCTGGTACCTACCTCTCACCTGTGGCTAAATAAGTAATTTGCATGCAACTGTGGCCACACCCGAAGTAACGGCTTTGACAAGATGGCCAAACCAGGTCAGAGTAGCCATCGGGGTGTTTTTAGAACCCTTGGTGACTCTAGGCTTGTCTACCCAAAGCATGTGAAGACGGGATTTAGTGAACTGCATGGAGGAAACCACCAGCTGGTTCAAGGGCAGGAAGGCATTTCCCAGTACATGTTGTGAAGCATGAAGAACATGGCATGGCACATAGATTGCTCTGGTCATCCTGACCTATCTCCAGTCACCTTGACTCTTGTCTTGCCACTGGATCCAGATAGACCAGGACGAGAGAGTAAGGTTGATGACCTGCGTAACTCTCCCTTACTTTAATCAAACTTATGCACAAGTCACAACATCTCAGTCACCTCCGGACGCAGAAATAACAAACACACCCACCCAAGGATGTCAGTGGTCCTCATTGGATGTACACACACACACACACACACACACACACACACACACACACACACACACACACACACACACACACACACACACACACACACACACACACACACACACACACACTTGTAAATTTGGGACTTCTTAACTGAGTAGCTTTGAAGGATAGGAATGGCACCATCCAATCTGTTTAAGATTTTCCCATTGTGACACTGCCACGCAATTGATAAAATTATTCCAAGGTACAGTGCAGACAGAATTACTGCTCATATGAGCTTCCTGGTTTCTTTGTGTCTGCTCCTTCCTTCCTCCCATCCTCTGATCAAATGAATGCTACAGGTAGATAAGAAGATTGGGAGAATGTTTCTCAGAAGATTGAGATGAGGTCTTCAGCAGGCAAAACGTATCAGCTTCTTTCTACAAGAGTGAATAATGTCACACTAGTGGCAGAGCTTGACTAACAAAGTAAACTGTAAACTCCAACAATGTTAATCCTCTTTAAAACTTTGCGTTGGCAGATCAGACACTTTGTTTTAGGAAGTTGGCGAGGAGATCATGCCTGGTGCTAGGATGTTTCTGAAGGAGCATGTGCCATTGTTGAATCCTGCCTGCTCCCTGGCAGGTTTGCCATTTCAGTGTAAGCACTAACCATTAATTGTGTACTCATTGTGGGAATGATTAAATAATTAATATCCCGATATATTCTTAAAGGGAAAATGCCTCCAAGGACCAAACACAGTGGTGTAGCCTGTTTAGGTGCTGCCTCACACAACTGCTGATCCAGGTTCAATCCTGAGCTCGGGTGTTGTCTGTGCAAAGTTCTGTGACCACGTGGGTTTTCCCTTGGTGCTCCTGTCAGTTTTTTTGGAATGTGGGAGAAAACTGGAGCACTTGGAGGAAACCCACACGGCCACTGAGAGAACATAAAACCTGCTTACAGACAACGATGGGAATGGAACCCCTGTCTTCCAACTGCTGGCGCTGAAAAGCGATTGTGTTGACCACAGTGCTACCATTCCACCTGGCAGGTTAACGGCTGCTGTCATGCAGGTGACGGTAGAGTCGAGGGAGAGCTGCTGAGAATGTGGGGGGGGGGGTTCAAAATGGGACTAATATAGGATCAATGTAAATGGATGGTTGGTAGCCAGCAATGGACTCAGTGGGTTGAAAGATCTGTGTCCATGCTGTATCTCTCTCCATGAAGCTATGACCAATTCCGATGAATTTGACACTTTGTCTGGCTACTCTTTGTTGCAGTCATGTACTCTGTGCTGTACATTTGCTGTGTGTATTACAATAACTAGTCACATTAGTGGGTGCATGGTAAAAGTGGAGGGATTAAGTTACGTGTTCATATCTATTTCCGTGACAGTTTGTAGCGTGGAAGTCATATCTTTTTTGACTGCTGAGATAATGCTCAATAACACTTAGCTGTATGTTTGTTAATTTCTAATCAAGGAATAGGGAATTTGACTCTTTGGAGCAATCACTAGAGCCGTGGGTATGTCACACAAGCGTAACAACTCCGTGTTGTAATTGCTGGCTGGCGGCAATTGTGTTGTTTTAGTTTTGGATCAAATCTACCGCTACATTCTTGGGACTGCGGCCAGTTCTAGCTACCTGTTCGAGAATAGGAACCCATCAGTAAAGTTGTCCCGCATTGGATCAGCTAGTATCTGACCAAAGCAGAGCATACAGACCAGAAATGACCAATGGTCAATCTCAAAGAATAACCTTGTCTATACCAACCATTAAATGCACATCCACACTAATCCCATTTACCAACATTTGGTCTTTACCGTCCTATGATTCAGGAGTGATTCTAGACCCACAGTATTCCTAAATAGTGTGAGTTGAGCTATCTTATCCACCCACTCAGACAGTGTAAGCACTCTCTGAGTGAACAGAAATAACTCCTTCAGAGTACCTCTGGAACTTTTTTTTCCCTTTATTCTAAGCTTTTGTCCTCTTGTTATATGGACAAGTTTACAACTATCAACCCTATCAATTGTCCCCAAGAATTGTGTCTACATTAGTCAGCCTTTTCCAGTCCAGGGTCTTTACTCCCTGGAACACAGGAGAAACAGGGGAGATTTGATTGAGGTGTACAATTTATGAGGGGTATAGATAGGGTAAATGCAAGTAGGCTTCTTCCATTGAATTTGGGTGAGACTTAAATTAGAAGTCACAGGTTAAGGGTGAAAGGTGAATCATTGAAGGGGACCATGACGGAGAATCTTTTTCATTTTGAGGGCAGTGTGAGTGTGGAGCGAGCTGCCGGTGTAAGTGGTGGATGTGGGGTTAATTTCAATATTTAAGAGAAAATTGGATAATTACATGCATGGGACGGGCCTGGAGAGGTTGATGGGACTAGACAGGATAACAGCTCGGCACAGATCAGAAAGGCCAAATTCCTGTGCTGTAGAGCTCTACGACTCTAAGGAAAGCAAACACAGCCTATCCAGTCTCTCCCTGTAGGTGAAACATTCCACCCCAGGCAACATTGGGGTGAATCCCTTCTCCAGTGCAATCACATCTTTCCTATATCACAATGACAAGAAAAGCACACATTACTGCAGTCGTGGCCTAACTACCATTACTTCCCTACTCTCATATTCTATGCCCTACTAAATGAGGCAGATCTCCCATCTCTCCTTTTCACCACCTTGTCTAGTGTGTTGATATCCTCAGAGATCATTGGATTTCTACACCAAGGTCCCTCCATTCCTCAATACACATTCCCTAGGGCTCTATCATAATTCATCTCCAGTGTTTAATAGATTAATCAGCACCAACAAAGGTGCTGGAAATGACCAACTTGTCACTTATGAGGGTATAGATGGGGTAAATGCAAATGGCTTTTCCATAGAACATTACAGCACAGAAACAGGCCTTTTGGCCCTTCTTGGCTGTGCCGAACCATTTTTCTGCCTAGTCCCACTGACCTGCACCTGGACCATGTCCATCCATACCCCTCTTATCCATGCACCTGTCCAAGTTTTTCTTAAATGTTAAAAGTGAGCCTGCATTTACCACTTCATCTGCCAGCTCATTCCACACTCCCACCACTCTCTGCGTGAAGAAGCCCCCCCCCGATGTTCCCTTTAAACTTTTCCCCCTTCACCCTTAACCCATGTCCTCTGGTTTTTTTCTCCCCAAGCCTCAGTGGAAAAAACCTGCTTGCATTCATTCTATCTATACCTATCATAATTTTATATACCTCTATCAAATCTCCCCTCATTCTTCTACGCTCCAGGGAATAAAGTCCTAACCTATTCAACCTTTCTCTGTAACTCAGTTTCTCAAGTCCCGGCAACATCCTTGTAAACCTTCTCTGCACTCTTTCGACCTTATTAATATCCTTCCTGTAAATCAGCGACCAAAACTGCACACAATGCACACTTCCACTGAAGTTAGGGGAGACCAGAACTAGAGATCATAGGTTAAGGGTGAGAGGTGAAATACTTAAGGGGAATCTGAGGGGAAACTTCTTCACTCAAAGGGTGTGTGAATGAGCTGCATTTTGACAGTTTTTTAATGAGACATGTCAGAGTCTGAAAGTCTTACTAGTCTTCTGTGCACTGAAAGCCTGCTCAAAGAAGCTATTCGGAATTCATTGGACCCACAGGTGACTATATCCTGACATGAGTTGAAACAAATGAAAAGATAATGAAACAAAATTGAGAAAGCTGGACTGATAGCCCGCAAAAGTGGTTGATTAAAAGTGATCCAGCATTTGAAATTTCCATTAATCTGAGTCATTTAATTTAAATCTCTATCAGATACAGGCACAATCATCCCTTCTCGCTGGCAAGGCTGTCATTTGGCACCAACCTCAATATGTGCTGGCTGATATTCACAGGCCCATGGGTGTACAACGTCTGTGGAAGTTAGGAACTTCATTTTATAACAATGAATTGCAATTAACATTGATTGAAATAAATTCAAATTTGAGACACTAAATGAAGCATAGCTTTTCAATAGTGGGCAGGAATCTATAAAGGATTCAGCAGATAGGCCTCTTGACTTTATTGGCCTAAATGAAATTTCCAATATTCACAAGTTTCTTCTCAGAAGGCTTGATGTTGTCACCAAACTGCCTACTGCCTACTCATTACCTACATTCTGCTGGCTCTCTAGCAACACCCACCTCCTTCAGACTTTCCATGGGGAGTATAGCTTCTGTTTTATAGCAGGTGGCCTCAAAGGCACCACTTGCTACAACTTGAGGGTGAAGATGCTCTTGTACGATCTTCCTCTCCCTTTATTTCAGCCACATAGCGCATCCATTGATGGCAGTCAATTGGTAAATGTACTACGTCAATACTCAAGCACCAGCCTGAATTGTCTTTGCCCTTTTTGTTCAGCGGGTTGTAAATAAAGGTTTCTAAAAGCTCCACTCTTCTTTTCCAAGGGAAGTGTTATAAATTAGATATTATTTCCTTACATAAACACAGAGAATACTGACGGCCACCTAACTAAAATGTTAACTCCTTTTCTCTATCCACGGATGTTCCTGACCTGTTGAGAATTTCCAATCTTTTCCCATTTTTCAGATTTGCAACATGGGCAGAATTCGTTTCGAATAGCGTACACAAAATGCTGAGGCAACACTTCACCTGCAAATTAACTGGAGTTGTCTATCGTATCTGGTGCTTCCAGTGCAGTCTCCTCCACATTGGTGAGACCCCTTGTAAATTGGGGGACCGCTTCATCGAGCACCTCCACTCCATCTGCCAGAAGTGGAACTTCCCGGTAGCCCAACATTTTAATTTCAATTCCTATTCCAGTTCTGACATGCTGGTTCATAGCATCATCTTATGCCACAATGAGGCCACCCTCAGGTCCTTCCCTTCCCCAACTTCCTTATTCTATTTTCATTCTGGTCTCTCACCTCTTCTCTACCTGCCTATCTCCTCCTCCTGGTGTGCCTCCTCCTCCGCTTTACCCTATGGTCCACTCTGCTCTCCTATCAGATTCCCTGATCTCCAATCCTTTATCTTTGCCACCCACTTGGTTTCACCTATCACCTTCCAGCTATCCTTCTTCCCACACCCCCTCTTTTTTATTCTGGCGACTTACCCCTTCCTTTCCAGTCCTGAAGAAGGACTCAGCCCGAAACATCGACTGCTTGTTCATTTCAAAAGATGTTGCCTGATCTGCTGAGTTCCTCCAGCATTTTGTGTGTGCTGCTTGAGCTTCCCGCATCTTCTTGTGTGTTTTATTTAGCATTATTTTTTGGCTATCTCTTTGTTTCTTTTCTCATTTTTTCCTTATTTTCATAATTTACCACTTTTTTTATTTCAGAGTTAGAGCACTGTCAGATTTTAACTTATTTCTCCTGACGTGCCATCACATTTTGCCATTCCTGGGATGTAAAGGTGTTGTAACTCAGTACTGCAGAGGAAATATAAAAATGAGGGGGGGGGGGGGCGTCACCCATTTTACACATTTGAAATAAATACTTATTCTCGCAATGTCATAGGGCTTTGCAGTTCTCTTCCTCAAAGGTTACGTTAAGTATCTTTAAGGCCATGGTAGATGGAAATGCAATGAGCAAAGGGTGTGAAATGTTGCCACGGGAGAGAAGAATGTACAGTTAAGGTTACAATTAGATTAACTGTGATCTTAATACATTGTGAAGCAGGCCTCAGGAGCTGAATGATCAACTGCTCCCTATAAGTTACAAATTTGAATCACCCTTGACATAAAAAAAGATTATATTTTAAAAATGTTGTGAAGAAAAAGGTTTTCAAGCAATGAGACTAAAATTACAGCATAAAAATTGACTAAGATTTCAAGTAAACTGTGGAAAAAGTCTTTATTTCGGGCTTGCAGAGGTGATGTGTTGAAGAACAGATCGTCCTGACCTTTGGCTTTGTCCGTTAATCACGGTGGTGCATTGAAAAGAGCATTACAGATTTAATCTTTGATTGAGCTGCAAAGCAGTGAACAGAATCCTCTGCACATAAATGAATTTATTCATTGATTTAGTCAGTATGAATTTTCAACAAGGGCTTGGATGACATTCCCACCCTGTTAGCCAAATGTATGTTAATGCGCCTAATAGAACAGATAGCTGAAAAATTAGCAGAAATTATTTCTCTCAGGCTATCTTAATCTGTTGTTCTACAAGACAGCTTGTGTTAAGGACGGCAAAACTGATAACTTCATTAATAGAATGAAGAGCCAGACTATGTTAATTCACTTCGTGACCAGAATTAAATAGCAATTACAAAACTGATGTGAATCTCTCCTTAAATATCTTGCTGTTTAATGGATTTGCAACATAATGCTCCAGTGTAAAACAGGCAATGAGGATCTGCTGCTTGTAATAGAAACTAGCTGAATTTCACTTCTACTAATCTCAACATAATGTCAATCTGACTAATAATCTAACAAATAGAAAGCACTCCTTCCATTTTGGTAAACACAAGAGATTCCATAGTTGCGGGAAATCTTGAGCAACGCACAGAAAATGCTGGGAGAGCCCAGCAAGTCGAGCAGCATCTATGGTGGGAATGAACAGTCAATATTTTGAATCAAGACTTCCTCATGACCTCAGGTGAAGAGTCTTGGCTTAAAATGTCAAATTCAGATACAGATTTGGATTTACAGTATTTAGCACATGTGCATCAAAACATACAGTGAGATGTGACGTTTACATTAGCACCCATCAGAACCCAAGAACAAGCTGAGGGCAGCCCGCAAGCTTTGCCACATATTCCAGTGCCAACATAGCACGCCCACGATGTTGACAGAACAATGCAAGCAATAACAACAGAACAACAGCAACAAAATAACAACAGTCAAACAAGCCCTGTTCCTCCCTGCCACTCACACACAGACAATTCATCAACCCCAGTAGAGGCATTCTACGGCCTCCAGCCTCCAGCCTTCAACGGAGTTGCAGACGAGCAGACATTGAGCCTTCAACTTCCACTGCGAATTCACTGATGCAGGCTCTGGCCATTGGGCCTTGACTAGAAGGGAGCCCTGTTCTTGCTGATCTGCTGGTCTGACGTCCAACCATGAATATCCTTTGCCCCATGTCTACATCACTGGCCTTTGAACACAGAACGTGAAGTGCAGAGTGGAAGCTTGGACTCTGGCTTGCCCCTGAACCCTAATCTAACCCCCAACTCCTCTCTCTGTCACCAAAACCATCCCTATGAACCTAAAAAACAACAAAATAGAGAGAGTACAGAGGAGATTTACTAGAATGTTACCTGGGTTTCAGCACCTAAGTTACAGAGAAAGGTTGAACAAGTTAGGTTTTTGGAGTGTAGAAGGTTGATGGGGGAGTTGATAGACGTATTTAAAATTATGAGGGGGATAGATAACGTTGACATGGATAGGCTTTTTCCATTCAGAGTAGGGGAGATTCAAACAAGAGTACATGAGTTGAGAGTTAAGGGGCAAAAGTTTAGGGGTAACATGAGGGGGAACTTCTTTACTCAGAGAGTGGTAGCTGTGTGGAACGAGCTTCCAGTAGAAGTGGTAGAGGCAGGTTCAGTTTTGTTATTTTTTTAAAAATTGGGTAGGTATATGGACAGGAAAGGAATGGAGGGTTATGGGCTGAATGCAGGTCAGTGGGACTAGGTGAGAGTAAGTGTTCAGCATGGACTAGAAGGGCTGAGATGGCCTGTTTCTGTGCTGTAATTTTTATATGGTTATATGTTATAAATCTGAGCCAAAACCTCCACAAATCCCACAGCTTGGTACCATCTTGACCAGATAACAAAATGTCAATCTGTGCATTCTAATTTGATATTTTTGGAGTCGGTGGTGAAAGACTATAATCTACTCCACTGGGTCAACTGTTCAGAAATCTTAAACTGCACTTAAAGTGTCCACTGACCATCAATGGAAAATGAAATCTAGGAATGACCGAAGAGTTCATGATTGAATGCTCAAATGCACTTCTCTATAACTAGGAAACATTTCAGAAATGTCACCCAAATCTTAAGCAGTCTTTGACAAAGATTTAACATCCTAAATGGAAGTTTATCATAACTTAAAAAGGGAACTATAATAGAGAGCTAGTGGATAAGTGTAAGGGATTTGTAGTAAAACCTGTAGGAAGTCTAATCATGCCTCTATTAATGGGGCTGGACAGCTGCATGCTGATAAATGACCGTGGCCCACACACTCAGTAACTGACCAAAGATCTGATTCTCCAGCGTGCTTTGAGAGAACTAAGGCTCTGTGAACAGGAACTGTGAGAACAGGATTAGAGAGTAGCTATTGATGAAGGCTGTAATATTCACAATACACTGTAACATCACAGATCCATTGCTGGGGTTCTGTCCTAGAACTTTTACAAAAGTTAATAGACAAATATTATTGAGTAAATTTAAATCCTCTGGAAAAAGATGTCAATGGGAGTGTTTGGTTACACAGGGCATTTCATATGAATATGTGATGAGTTTTGTTTGAACCAAGAACAGGTGCTGAAAAAACTTCTAAAGTTTTATTTTCCCCCAACCAGGCATGTTATTTTATTGTAAATGTGTAAATCTGGTGAAACTATTTTTCCACCTGAAAACTTTTGCAGTGGAAAATGCATCCTTGCTATAGCTATGAAAGTTGTGTTTGACCATGTGGACTGCGATTCAGAATTCCGATATTGTCATTGTCAAATGGCTAACATAAATAGCGGGCATGATAGAAGAAAATAACTGAAACCTCCTTTGCAGAAGCCATGAGGGGAGATGGAATAGAAGAGGGAGAGTATAGAGTTTACTGTTAAAACAAAGGAGATCCAGCAATTATAGCTGTTTATGGCATGTGGAGTTTTACCTTAAACTTTTAAGGTAAATCCCTCAGCCGTAAAGATGGTACAGGTCAGGGAATATCTGATCAGTCACCAGAAGTCATGCCTCGCTGGACAGTCAATAGATTGATCCCTAGAACAGTTATGAGTGCACAATTCATAGGGTGGAAAGATAGAGAGAAACAGAAGGGTGTACTAGTGCCAGTTGTAAAAGTTACTGATAACAGGGTAAGACATCAGTGCTATAGTCTAAAGCCAGAAAAGATGAAATAGTCAGACACTCCCCTATTGTGTTGCTTTCAGTAAGGAGAAGATCTCCTTGCCCTGTCAGCTGATAATGGGCCAAGTCACAGACTCTGAAAGTTAACTAAACAAGAATATTAATGGACAAACATAATCTAAATATTAACAATAGTTCTAACAAGCAAAAGACAAGTGTTTGTCTTCTCTAAAGTATATTTCACCATTTGAACTTCTACAAAGATCAGGAGAAGAAACCTTGATTGATTTTTATCTGCTCCCTATAAGGATAAAACCATTATTGGCAAGGCTTGGATTTGCAGAGCAGCTCTACATGAAAGTGTGGTAGCTTGGTGGGAGATTTTCAAACAGCTGGCAGTAAGCTGCAACTGAGTCACCCGCCTCAGAAAGAAGTTATTTCCAGACAGGGCAGACATGATTGGTTTGGTGCTGGCATGGCAGTAGGGTAAGATCAGGGCTGATATTCAGGACACAGTTAAAACCTCTATGTGACAGCTGGGGATGTTAACTTCCATTAAGATTTTGGGATTCATTTGGGGATCGAATATCAAAGCCTCAAGATAAGATTGTTGAAGCTCATTACTCCAAAGCCCTGGGCCCGAAAGAGGAGGCACAGGCAAGTAGCAGGTAAGGCTGTTGTAGTAGTTGAATAAAACGTCACCGAATTGCAGCTAATTAAATAAAGTAGGGCTGCAGCAGGATCAGGTGATGTGCTGTAGCTGCATGATGTTTGAGCTAGTGGATCCCAATGTGACCACATCTGCACCAAGTTTTGGCTACTCGAAGAGCTCAGGCTCAAAGTTGATGACTTGGAATCTGAGCTTCAAACACTGCGGCACATCAGGGAAGGGGAGAGTTACCTGGATTCTCTGTTTCAGGAGGTAGTCACACCCGTTAGGTTAGCTGCCTCAAATTCAGTCTGGTCAGGGACAAGAGGGTGTGACTGTGAGTGAGACAGTTAGTGGGATCCAAGACAGAGCAGGAGGAGTCTCAGCCCTTGAGCTTGTCCAACAGATCCTTGCTCCCTGTGTGGATGAGAGTGGGGGCTGCAAGAAGGATGGGGAACCAAACTGTGGCACCACAGTTCAGAGAGCCATTCAAGATGGGGGAGAGAAGAGAAATGTAGAGATAATTTGAGATAGTATAGTCAGGGGAATAGACAGAGTTCTCTGTCACAAGGATAGACCATCCCAAAGGCTGTGTTGCCTGCCTGGTGCCTGGGTTTGGGACATCTTAACTGACCTGCAGAGGAATTTGCAGTGGGAGGGGCAAGATCCAGTTGTCATGGAACATGTGGGTACCAACAACAAAGGTAGAATGAAGAAGGAGGTTCTGCTGAGGGAACTTGAGCAGCTAAGGACTAACTTAAAAAGCAGAACCAAAAAGTTAGTAATCTCTGGATTACTACCCGATCCACGTGCAAAATGGCCTAGGGTCAAGAAGATTAGAGAGTTAAATGCTTGGCTCAAGGATTAGTATGGGAGATGTGAGTTTGAATTCATAGGAAATTGGCAGCAGAATTGGGTAAGGAGGGAGACATACCAATGGGTCATAACAAATTGCATTACTAGGGCTGTGGATAGGGCTTTAAACTAAATAGTTGGGGGGGGGGGGGTGGGTTCAACAGATTGGAGAAGTATGGATAAAGTAAAAAAGTAAAGTGTGGATAAAGTAAAAGAAAAAGATAAAAAAGAGAAAAATAAGAGTGGAGTAAGGAAAAGTCAAGTGCAAAAGAGTAAAAGATTACAAGATTTTAAAAGCACAACGAGTGTAAGGGTACTTTATTTGAATGCATATAGTATTCGAAACAAGGTCAGTGAACTTGTGGCACAAATCTGTACAAAGAGGTATGATTTAGTGGCCATTACAGAGATGTGGTTGCAGGGTGGGAAGATTGGGAATTAATATCAAAGGAAAGCAGGTAATACGGAACGATAAGCAGGAAGGTAAAGGAGGTGGGGTAGTGTTCTTAATTAAAGGTGGGATCAGGGCGATAGTGAGAGACAATATAAGATCCTAGGAGCAGAATGTTGAATCCATCTGGGTAGAGATTAGGAATAGTAAGGGGAAAAAAATCACTGGTAGGTGTTGACTATTGGCCACTGAATAATGACATGACAGTGACACAGGCAATAAACAGAGAAATATCTGAAGCATGTAAGAATGGAACAGCAGTTATCACAGGGGGCTTAACTTGTACATAGATTGGGCGAATCAAGTTGGTCGGCGCAACCTTGAGGAGGATTTCATAGAATGCGTCCATGATGGCTTTCTTGAACACCATTTTACCGAACCTACAAGGGAACGAGTTATCTTAGATCTGGTCCTGTGCAGTGAGACAGGTAAAATGAGTGATCTTGCAGTTAGGGGTCCTCTTGGAAAGAGTGATCACAGTATAAGTTTCTCATATAAATGGAGAGTGCAATAGTTCAATCTAAAATCAGTGTATTATACCTAAACAATGGAGGCTACAATGGGATGAAGGAGGATTTGGCTACTGTAAACTGGGAACACAGGTTCTTTGGTGGGATGGTTGAGGAACAGTGGAAGACTTTCAAAGTCCCCTGGTCCTGATGGAATGCATCCCAGGGTACTGAAAGAAATGGTAAAAGTTATAGTAGTGGCTTTGGTGATAATTTACCAAATTTATCTAGACTCTGGGCAGGTCCCGGCAGATTGGAAGACAGTGAATGTCATGCCACTGTTCAAAAAAAGGATATAAGCAAAAGGCAGGTAACTATCGGCCAGTTAGTTTAACATCTGTAGTTCGGAAAATGATTGAAGCTATCATTAAAGAAGAAATAGTGAGGCATCTGGAAAGAAATGGATCCATCAAACAAAGGCAGGTCCTGTTTGATAAACATATTGGAGCTTTTTGATGATATAATGAGGATAAAGGGGAACAGATGGATATTATTTACTTGGGTTTCCAGAAGGCGTTCGATAAAGTGCCGCATAAAAGACTTATCTGTAAGATAAGGATGCATTGAGTTGGGGGTGATGTATTAGCATGAATAGAGGATTGGTTAACTAATAGAAAGTTGGGATACATATGTGTTACTCTGGTTGGCAATCAGTGGTGAGCAGTTTGCCGCAGGGGTTGATGCTGGGTCTGCAACTGTTCATGATATACATTAACAATCTGGAAGAGGGGACAAGTGTAGTGTATCTAAGTTTGCTGATGATACTGAATTGAATGGAAAAGCAAATTGTGCAGATATGGAGAATCTGCAGAGAGGTATACAGTAGATAGGTTAAAGAAGTAGACAAGGCTCTGGCAGATGGAGTACAATGTTGGTAAATGCAAGGTCATCCACTTTGGAAGGAAAAATAGAAGAGAAAATTATTATTTGAATGGTAAAAAGATTGCAGCATGCTGCTGTGCAGAGGGATTTGGGAGTGCCTGTGCATGAATCAGAAAAAGTTGGTTTATAAGTGCAGCATGTTATCAAGAAGGATCATGGAATGTTGGCCTTCATTGCTAGAGGGATTGAATTTACGAACAGGGAGGTCATACTGCAAATGCATAGGGTACTGGTGAGGTACTTGTTTTCATTGGTGGGTGAGACTAGAGCTAGAGGATATAGCCTCAAGGTTCGGGGGAGTAGATTTAAGATGGAGATGAGGAGGAACTGTTTTTCCCAGAGAGTGGTGAATCTGTGGAATTCTTCCTCAAAAAGTATACTTAAGACAAGATTGGATAGATTATTGCATAGTAGGCAAATTAAGGGTTATGGGGAAAAGGCAGGTGGGTGGAGATGAGTCCATGGCCAGATCAGCCATGATCTTATTGAATGGCAGAGCAGGCTCGATGGGCCAGATGGCCGACTCCTGCTCCTATTTCTTATGATCTTGTGTTTAACCTTCCACAATTTGGTCATCGGTCTCTTTACCTACATCCATGATAAATGCACAATGTTCTCTTTAATTTGCAGGTCCTGAGCAATCGAATAAGCTCATGCATGCATGTAGAAGGGCTGAGGCAACGTCAGACACGAGCTGATAAATGGAAAGTAACATTCATGCCAGAGAAGTATAGCTGTTGCACTTTATTCTGCATTGTTATTGTTTCACCTTGTTCTACCTCAGTGCATCGTGTAATTATTTAATTTCTAAGAAGGGTATACGCGATTAGCTTTTCACTGTAACTCGGTACATGTGGTAATAATAATAAACCAATTCCTATGAGAGTCCGCAATTATCCACCCAACTGTCTTGCATCCTCAGTATCCTAAAATCAACATTGAACAATCTCAGAACTGGACATTAAAAGCAAAAGACAGGGCATATAGTAGAACAGAAAATTAGTGGGAAGTTAGAGGATTGTGAAGCTTTTAAAAAACAACAGAAAACACCTTAAAAAAAGCAATAAGGAGAGAAAAGAATAAATATGAATGTAAGCTATCCAATAATATAAAAGAGGATACCAAAAGTCTTTTCTGATATATAGTGAGTAAAACAGAGGTGAGAGTGGATATCAAGACTACTGGAAAATGACATTGCAGAGGTAATAGCTGGGGACTAAGAAATGGCAGACAAGGAATTTGTAGTTTGTGTCAATTTTCACTGTGGAAGATACTAGCAGTATGTCAGAAATTCAAGCATGTAAAAAATGCATGTAGCTAGTATTACTAAGGAGAACGTGTTGAAAGGTCTAAAGCTGCTGGAAAGCTGAAAGGTCTAAAGTTAAGTAAATCACCTGGCCCAGATGGACTGCACCCCAGGGTTCTGAAATAGCTGAAGAGATTGTGGAGACATTAGTAATGATCTTTCAAGAATCACTAGATTCTGGAATGGTTGCAAAGGACTGGAAAATTGCAAATGTCACTCCACTCTTTGAGAAGAGAGGACAGGAGAAAAAGGAAATTATAAGCCACTTAGTCTGACTTCAGTGTTTAGGAGGATGTTGGAGTCCATTATTAAGGAAGAGTTTTTGTGGTCCTTGGAGGCACATGATAAAATAAGCCAAAGCCAGCATGGTTTCCTAAGAGGAAATCTTACATGACTCATCTGTTGAAATTCTTTGTGGAAATAACAAGCAAGACAGATTGGGAGAATGGGCGCTGAAGTAGCAGATGGAATATAATGCAGGAAAGTGTATGGAGGTTGACGAGAACGATTCTGGGGATGAAAGAGTTAATGTGTGTGTACTATTTAATGGCTCTAGGTCTGTACTCACTGAAGTTTAGAAGAGTAATGGTGAATCTCAATGCAATGTATTGAATGTTGATAGGCTAGAAAGAGTGGTTGTGAAGAGCCTGTTTCCTACACCGGCAGAGTCTAGGACCGGAGGACACAGCCTTTGAATAGAGTAATGAAAGAACACAGATGAGGAGGAATTCTTTAGCTAGAGGGTAGTGAATCTGTGGAATTCATTGCCACAGATGGATGTGGAGGACAAGTCAATGGTATATTTAAAGCAGAGGTTGATAAGTTCTTGATTAGTGAAGGCCTCAAAGGTTACAGGGAGAAGACAGAAGAATGGGTTTGAGAGGGATAGTAGAATAGTAAATCAGCCATGTTGGAACAGTATGCCAAACTCAATTGACTAAATGGCTTAATTCTGCTCCCGTGTCTTGTAGAGATAAATACCCCCTGGTAACAACTCACATCTTGGCACCCTTTCTGTTATCCTCAGTACTATTCACTTGTCTGGATGAGAGCAGATCTAGCAACTCTCGAGAATCTAGACAACATCCCGTACAATGCAACACATCCGGCGCACTAAACTTATTCACCGCACCTCTAATTTAGAATGCTTACAGTACATCTACAAAATGCATTTGAATTAGTCCTCTGGTCTAATCCTAGAACAAATCCCTAATCTGTCATTTATATCAGCAAGGTGAGCTTCAGGTGTGCCATCCCAGCAGGTTCCCCTCCAGTTCACAAATTATCCTCAAATCAGAATATATGGCTGGTCTTTCACCATTGCTGTGGCAAAGTCTTAGAATACTCCCTAAACGTTTCAGTGATATACTTAAATAAAAACATAAATTGCCCCCGAAAAGACAATGTGTAGTTAAACCTGGGGTGTTTAACCTAACCATACATGTATTGCTACTAACCAAGCAGAAGATAACTGCAAACCCTCAACAGCTAGCAAATAGATCCTGGGGTTAAATCCGGGGTGTTTAACCCAACCATTCATATATTGCTACTAACCCATTGCAGAAGATGCCTGCAAGCCCTGAACAGCTAGCAAATACATCCCGTCAGTCCGCCAAATACTCATCAGCATATATGGAGTGGACACAGTGGTTGTAAACTGTACATTTGTTTCCAAACATATCAGCAAATGCTAAAGCATATTGGACAAAGGACCGGGTGTTAGAGGCTTCTCAAAGGTACGAATAGGCAGACTTGTTTATGGAGGAATTTCTAGAACTCAGGGCCAATGACTGACAATGCAGACCCAAAGGGTGTCTATAAAGCCTTCCACAGGAGGAATAAGGTAAATGGACAGGATACCAAAACAAGGAAATGAGTATAAAGGTATCATTTGTATGGGACTTGTCTGGATGTGGGTTGCAGAATATTTGGGAGAGCATAGTTTGCAAGGAGGGAGCAGTTGGCTAAAACATGTTGATTTAAATTTGCAAGACTAAATAAAATACTCTATTGTTACCATCTTGGTTCCCATTCAAATCAGATTATTAATTTACTGGAAGTCTCACTCAGTAAACCTCTTCTCTTTCCCATCCTTGGCTTTGCCCCATGCATTCATCCCAACATTTGCTATCTGCATGGTGTCAATCACATTGGTCAAACCAATACGGATCATTAAAGGAGAGACCTCATTACAGGTGAAAATTCTGTCAGAGTGGCAATCACATATCCTAGATAAATAAAACCAGGCAGCCAGAGATAATGGCGACTAGAATTGGAACTCAGGTTTCCCATTTCATAAAATAAATTCAATCAGTCTCTCAGATGGTGTCAGGAATGAATGGGCAGTGATTTAGTGCAGAGAAACTCCAAGCTGGAAAGAAAACTACTTTGCATGATAATGACACATTCAGAAAATAATTGTAGGCAGGATAAATAGGTCTCCGCTCACGATCTGCAGCTTTCAATGTCTGTGCCCTGAAAATCTATTTTGTCTACAATGTGCATTTTACCTAGTCATTTCCAGGGACAGGACAGTCTTCTATTTCAGGCATCTGGTGTTGGTAATGAACCCTTCAGTAGAACTTCAGTGCCGCACACTAGGCTGGGAGAGGAACGAGTGCCCACAATGCATCACTGTGGCATTTATGATTTTCACACTCATTCACTTTATTAATATCATCTCAGAATGAGGATAATATTGATAAAACCTCACTATACACCATTTTCTCATCATTTTAGTAGCTGGCTGTCTTGTGGGATTAGCTCCTGAGGCAAAACAAGTTGATCACAAAGTCCAGAACTAAGGGTACACAGCCAACAATGAGGCAATAGGAGGAATTCAAGAACTAAGTTCTTTTACATAAAGGACAACTTGAGGTATTATAATGATTCAACAAACTTGGTCAGAAATGAATACATTTGTTGAATTTGCTATGTGAATGCAAGATCTCTGTGGTTCTTGGGTAACACTAAGACCACAGCAGGGTCCTCCTTCCTAATTGTAATTATAAAGGACACAACTCCCGAGCCTTCTCTCCAGTGAGTTCTAACACTGATGAAAAGCCAGCTAAAGATTCTGTACATGTTGGAGAATATTACTAAAGGATGGATGCACACCATTGCTGTGACATATTGGGTGCAGCAAATTACTGGAACAAACTGAAGGAGACAAACAAGATGTGAGAGATCTTAAACGGATTTTTGCATCTCTCTTTACTTTGGGGAGTCTATAGAAGGGAGGCAACGCAGTAGCAAGGTCATGGAATCAGTACAGATTCCAGAGGAGGAGGTGTTCACTATCTTGAGGCAAACTCAGGTGGATAAATCCCTAGGGCCTGTGAAAGTTCTCCTATGGACCCTGTGGGATGCAAGTGCAGAAATTGCAGGGGCCCGAGCAGAGATATTAGCGACAGGTGAGGTACTGGAGGATTGGAGGGTAGCCAATGTTATAATACTGTTTAAGAAAGACTTTAAAAATAAACCAGGAAATTATAGGACAGAAAGCCTAACATTAGCAGTGGGCAAGTTATTGGAAGGTGTTCTAAGGAACCAGATATATGAGCATTTGGATAGCTGGCGTCCGATTAGGGTTAGTCAGCATGGCTTTGTGTGTGGTAGATTGTGGTAGATTTTGAGGAAGTTACCCAGGAAAGTTGATGAAGGCAAGTAAGTTGATGTTGTCTACTTGGACTTTAGCAAGGCATTTGACAAAGTCCAGCCTGGAAGGTTGGTCAGTAGAGGGCCGCAGTGGTGCTGGGCCTTTGTTGGTTATCATCTATATCAACGACCTGGATGATAATGTGGCTAACTGGATCAGCAACTTTGCAGGTGACACCAGCACTGCAGGTGCAGTGGCTAGCGAGGAAGACTGTGACGGTTTGCAGCGGGATCTGGAACAGATGGGAAAAAACGGGCTGAAAAATCGCAGATGGAATTTAACGCAGACAAGTCCAAAGTGTTGCACTTTGCTAGGACCAACAAGGTAGGACTTTTGGAGTGAACAGTAGGGCACTGAGGAGTGTTGTAGGACAAAGGGATCTGGGAATGCAGGTCCATAATTCTTTGAAAGTGGCGGCACGGGTAGATAGCAACATAAAGAAAGCTGTCAGCACATTGGCTTTCACAAATCAATGTATTATGTACAGGAGAGAGGATGCTATGTTGAAGTTGTATAAGACATTGATGAGGCCCAATTTGGAGTACTGTGCACAGTTTTGGTAACTACCTACAGGAAAGATGTAAATACATTAGAAAGAGTACAGAGAAAATTTACAAGAATTTTGCCAAAATTGGAGGACCTGAATTATAAGGAAACATTGAATAGGTTAGGACTTCATTCCTTGAAACATAGAAGATTGAGGGGAGATTTGATAAAGGTATACAAAATTATAAGGGGAAATGCAAGCATGTTTTTTTTCCACTGAGGTTGGGTGAGACTGGAACTAGAGGTTATGGGTTAAGTGTGAAAGGTTAAATATTTAAGGGGAAACTTCTTCATTCTAGTGAGAATGTGTAGCAAGCTGCCTGTGCAAATGGTGCATGGACGTTCGATTTCAACGTTTAGGAGAAATTTGGATAGGTGCGTGAAGGGGAAGGATGTGGAGGGCCATCGTCTGGTTGCACGTCGATGGGATGAGGCAGATTAATAATTCGACATGGAATAGGTAGGCTAAAGGAAGCATGTCTGTACTGTAGTGTTCTATGACTAATATAAGCTCTGAAGAACAAACAAAAATACTGCTGAGAAGTTTGTGCAGCTTAAGAGATTGAAAATTAATCCTTCAGATAGAACTATTGTGGGTAAGTGTTAAGTTGTCATCTTACAAGGCCAGAGTGCTTAGAAATAACTCACTCTTTTTTGGTGTTTGGGTAGGTTAGCACCCTGTTAAGGTTCTCTGACAAAAACTGCTGCAGTTAGGAAATGTTACTTCTTAAAGAATTATTGGTTTATGCCACCCTGAGGGGGTATAAATTGAGGAAATGCAAGCAGGCTTTTTCCACTGAGGTTGGGTGAGACTGGACCTAGAGGTTATGGGTTAAGGGTAAAAGGTGAAATGTTTAAAGGGAACATGAGGGGAAACTTCTTCACTCAGAAGGTCGTGAGAGTGTGGATCTCTCACGACCTTCTGAGTGGAGAAGTTTCCCCTCATGTCCAGCGCAAATTGTGCAAGCAAGATCAATTTCAACGTTTAGGAGAAGTTTGGATAGGTACAAGGATGGCAGAGGTATGGAGGGCTACTGTCCTGCGGGAGCAGACAGTTTAAATAGTTCGGCATGGACTAGATGAGTCAAAGATTCTACTTCTGTGCTGCACTTCTCTATGACTCTACGACTCTATGACCAATTGAATCCAATTTACTGAAGTCTGGAACTGATTATAGCGTGTTCACTTTAGTGTGGGTCACTTTGAGCAGTCCATTTACTCCTTGGAAGAGAGCGGAGCTTTTCTGTCCTCGGTCAGTTTGTTCCCTTATTACTCGGGGAGATGTTGTATCACCTAAGGTCATCGCTGTGTGCGTCTGAGTTTATTATTGACAGTGCATCAAAACAATTAGATCTAACCACTAATTCCATGAAAAATGGTTGCACCGTGCGATTAGTAAAGGTCAACCTGAAATGCCAACTGATCTGATCCATTGTACACATAAAGGCACTTCTAAAGTCACATTCAGGCCTTGAGTTGTGGTGTGCTCATAAAACTATGTAACTATTATTATGTTATAATATATATCAAATATAATATTAGATAGCATCATATATTATTACTGCAATTTAACACTTTATGGTTTGCACTTTTTTAGCAGATTTTACACTTTATTCTGCAATGTTGTTTTACCTTATTCTAGCTCAACGCATTAGGTAATGATTGATCTGTATGAACAATATGCAAGACAATCTTCTCACTTTATCTCATGCATGTGACAATAGTAAACCAAAATCAATACCATTACCACATAATGACCATGTATTCCACTATTATAGGCAACTACATGATCATTATGTGCTACTGCAAGAATTCCTGCCACTTCAAACACTAGTCGTTGTTCATGGTCTGCTAGGAAAAATTGGACAGGTCAAGGGTGAAAGGTAGGTTATAGGAATGCTAAACAAAGCACACAAAATGTTGGAGGATCTCAGCAGGCCAGGCAGCATCTATGGAAAAGAGTAAACAGTCGACGTTTCAGACCGAGACCCTTCATCAGGACTGGAGAAAAAAAAAAGATGAGGAGTAGATTTAAAAGTTGGAGGGAGGGAAGGGAGGAACACAAGGTGATGAGTAAAACCGGGAGGGGGAGGGGTGAAATGAAGAGCTGGGAAACTGATATTCATTTATCTTTCAATGAAGACCACTCTAGATATGCCATCAATGGTTGGTGCAAACCTAAAGGGCCAGATGTTAATTCTGGTGCAGAGCAGAAGGATATCAGAGTGGATATGTTCTTGATGAGCAAGGAAATCCAACGTTACGAGGAGAGCCTTTGGCAAGAAAATGGAGTTAAGAAAGATAGTAAATAATAAATCAGACCTGATGGAACAGCAGAACAGACTAGATGGAGTGAATGGCCTAATTCTGCTCCTATGTCTTATGATTTTATAATTTGCCTCTTGTACAGATCTGCTAACATCTGCCCTCTATTGCAATCATTACTCCAGTGTGGCAATGCACAGTCATAGGCATTAAAGAACGACATATGAAGAAGGTATTAGTGCCAACTCTTGTGGATTGAGGCAAAGATTTTTATACAAACAAGGCCACATTCATTTCCATTTATGGATTTACCAATAAGAAGACATAGTAAATTTTGGGAGAATACATTCTCATTTAGATTGGATTGAAAAACATGGATAAACCTCCACTCTACCCCATGCAGACTTGGTCTTGTAGTCCTTGAGCTGTCACACCATCGACATCCACCATCTTGTTTAGTACTAATATTTAAATTTTAAAAAGTAAAGTAATAAATTTACAGACCATCTTTTCTAATATAATTGTGTTTGTTGCGGCAGGTTTCCAGGATCAGAGTTTCGTGTGGGCAGGAGGAATGAAGGCTGGCAACCCCCTAGGTATTTGAATTGGCGAGACTATAGTTCGAGGCCTAGTGTTTAGGTCCCGTCATTAGCAAGTCCAGAGATTGAAGACTAGTGTTCAGGATTTTCATCCAGGATCCTCAGTAAACTGGAGAATCCTGGAGTTGTTACCAAACATCAACACCCAAATGCCGATTGGAAATCTGTAAGTCTGTGGAAGTCTGTATCTGCAAATTTCAGTGAGACAACAGGGGAAGTTTAATGTCTGCAAATCCATGATTCCAATGGAGACAAGAGATGGCTTGGCATGGTGTTGAGGGTCTGTGTATGTTCATGGGTAAATGGGCGGAAGGGAGGA
Source organism: Hemitrygon akajei (assembly GCF_048418815.1). NCBI lineage: Eukaryota > Metazoa > Chordata > Chondrichthyes > Myliobatiformes > Dasyatidae > Hemitrygon > Hemitrygon akajei. Next base: position 28,503,369 of record NC_133155.1, read on the forward strand.
ATGGGGCTTGTTTTGTTATGTCAACGCACACAAAATGCTGGTGGAACACAGCAGGCCTGGCAGCATCTATAAGGAGAAGCACTGTCGACGTTTTGGGCCGAGACCCTTCGTCAGGACTAACTGAAAGGAAAGATACTAAGAGATTTGAAAGTAGTGGGGGGAGGGGGAAATGTGAAATGATAGGAGAAGACCGGAGGGGGTGGGATGAAGCTAAGAGCTGGAAAGGTGATTGGCAAAAGTGATACAGGGCTGGAGAAGAGAAAGGATCATGGGACGGGAGGTCTCGGGAGAAAGAAAGGGGGAGGGGGAGCAACAGAGGGAGATGGAGAACAGGCAGAGTGATGGGCAGAGAGAGAGAAAAAAAAACTAAGTATGTCAGGGATGGGGTAAGAAGAGGAGGAGGGGCATTAACAGAAATTAGAGAAGTCAATGTTCATGCCATCAGGTTGGAGGCTACCCAGCTGGTATATAATGTGTTGTTCCTCTAACCTGAGTGTGCCTTCATCTTGACAGTAGAAGAGGACACTCTTCCCACCTATGTTCGTGACACTTCTCATGCTTTGAATTTTTTCAATGATTTTAAGTTCCCTGGCCCCCTCCATCTTATTTTCACCATGGACGTCCAGTCCCTATATACCTCCATCCCCCACCAGGAAGGTCTCAAAGCTCTCTGCTTCTTTTTGGATTTCAGACCTAACCAATTCCCCTCTACTACTACTCTCCTCCGTCAAGCGGAATTAGTTCTTACTCTCAATAATTTCTCCTTTGGCTCCTCCCACTTCCTCCAAACCAAGGGTGCAGCCATGGGCACCTGCATGGGTCCCAGTTATGCCTGCCTTTTTGTTGGCTTTGTGGAACAGTCCATGTTCCAAATCTATACGGGTATCCGTCCCCCTCTTTTCCTTTGCTACATCGACGACTGCATTGGCGCTGCCTCCTGCACGCATGCTGAGCTCGTTGACTTCATTAACTTTGCCTCCAACTTTCACCCTGCCTTCAAATTTACCTGGTCCATTTCCGACACCTCCCTCCCCTTTCTTGATCTTTCTGTCTCCATCTCTGGAGACGGCTTATCTACTGATATCTACTATAAGCCTACAGACTCTCACAGCTACCTGAACTATTCCTCTTCCCACCCTGTCTCTTGCGAAAATTCTACCCCCTTCTCACAATTCCTCCGTCTCTGCTGCATCTGCTCTCAGGATGAGGCTTTTCATTCCAGGACAAAGGAGATGTCTTCCTTTTTTAAACAAAGAGCCTTCCCTTCTTCCACCATCAACTCTGCTCTCAAACGCATCTCTCCCATTTCCCGCACATCTGCCCTCACCCCATCCACCCACCACCCCACTCAGGATAGGGTTCCCCTTGTCCTCACATACCACCTCACCAGCCTCCAGGTCCAAAGTATAATTCTCCACAACTTCCACCACCTCCAACGGGATCCCACTACCAAGCACATCTTTCCCTCCCCCCCTCTTTCTGCTTTCTGCAGGGATCGCTCCTTACACGACTCCCTTGTCCACTCGTGCCCCCCATCCCTTCCCACCGATCTCCCTCCTGGCACTTATCCTTGTAAGCAGAACAAGTGCTACACCTGCCCTTACACTTCCTCCCTTGCCACCATTCAGGACCCCAGACAGTCCTTCCAGGTGAGGCGACACCTCACCTGTGAGTCAGCTGGTGTGGTATACTGCGTCCGGTGCTCCCGGTGTGGCCTTTTATATATTGGTGAGACCCGACGCAGACTGGGAGACCGTTTAGCTGAACACCTATGCTCGGTCTGCCAGAGAAAGCAGGATCTCCCAGTGGCTACACATTTTAATTCCACATCCCATTCCCATTCTGATATGTCTAACCATGGCCTCCTCTACTGTCAAGATGAAGCCACACTTAGGTTGGAGGAACAACACGTTATATACGGACTGGGTAGCCTCCAACCTGATGGCATGAACATTGACTTCTCTAACTTCTGTTAATGCCCCTCCTCCCCTTCTTACCCCATCCCTGACAACATTTAGTTGTTTGTTTCTTTTTCTCTCTCTCTGTCCATCACTCTGCCTGCTCTCCATCTTCCTCTGGTGCTCCCCCCTCCCCCTTTCTTTCTCCTGAGGCCTCCCGTCCCATGATCCTTTCCCTTTTCCAGCTCTGTATCACTTTCACCAATCACCTTTCCAGCTCTTAGCTTCATCCCACCCCCTCCGGTCTTCTCCTATCATTTCGCATTTCCCCCTCCCCCCACTACTTTCAAATCTCTTAGTACCTTTCCTTTCAGTTAGTCCTGACGAAGGGTCTCGGCCAGAAACGTCGACGGTGCTTCTTCTTATAGATGCTGCCAGGCCTGCTGCGTTCCACCAGCATTTTGTGTGTATTGTTTGAATTTCCAGCATCTGTCAATTTCCTCGTGTTTGTTTTGTTATGTGCTGTGTTTTGTTGGGTTCTGTGTTGTTCTACTGAGCACTGTGGACATATTACATATGTTAACGCCAAAATGTCTGACGATACTTTTGGGCTTCCCCATCACAGTATGAGGTAGCATTGACACTTCATACTATGTTTCAATGTACGTATGATAAGTGAATGAATCCAAATCTGAATCTGCTCCGAGCACAGCTTTTTCCTCTGTTATTAAATTTTAAATACAATATCAACATTTATGAAACACATTGATCCAAAGGCGTGCGTTTAAATCCATTCATAGTAATTTAATCTTAAACATTCAAATTAAAAACATATTATGAATTTATGATTATTTTTAAAAGCATAAGCAACAAAAAAAATAGCGAGCAATAAAGCAGACCTCTAGAGGGACATAATGGGTCAGGCAGTATCGGGAAGGAAATGGACACTGAACATTCCGGGTTGGGACCGTTCACCTTCATTGATAGAAGGGAGAGAACCAGTGAAAAGAGTTGAAAGGAAGAGGACAGCAAAAGATGGCAGGTGGATCCATGTGTTGTGTATTTCATATTTCAATCATATTTGAGTAATCTTGAAAATATATATAATGTTTGATTAACCATTATTGTTCATTTAAATAATTAATTATGGGTTGTATGTAAAAGTACGTGAGTTGCATACATCATCACACTATCATGTGATACGTGGGCGTCTTGCTTTAAGTAATGACAAAGCCAGACTCGCATTCCCTGACACCTGTGTCTTCCTTTGGAATAATTTAATGCTTTGACATAGCAAAACATAACAATGGCGATGAGGTATTTTTTTTTAATGAACCTGAAACGGCTACCAACCTGTCCAAGTGCAGCAAGACGTTCAAAATAAAATAAAATGCAGTGAGAGCAACGTCAAATATGTTCTTTGAAAGGGAAGACACGATCAAGTTTAATAAAAGGCCAGAAACGGAAGAATTCAGGGTTCATAAAGAGAGAGTACCAGATGATAATAATCATTGGTAAAAATCAGAAGTGGCTGGCTACATCAGAAAGATTGACGAGTTTGTTTGCACAGTAGGTAATTGGCTCACATATACTGAGCTATTGGAAGCAAATGAAATAGCCAATGAGAAGTGAGTACCAATTTTGTGAAGTATATTGGATTTAAAGGCATACAGTTTTCTTCAAAGTTTAACCGCTCCAACCAAACTATCAGAAATGAGCTTTCTGCTATTGTGAAAATGATGCAGAAACACTTGGAACCAAAGCCATTGTTGAGTGCGGAATGCTTTAGGTTTCATAAGTGAAATCAAAAGGAAGAGGAATCCATTTCAGCATACATAGCTGAATTGTAGAGATTATCTGAGCATTGTCAGTTCCATAATGGGCTTAATGATATGCTTAGAGATCATTTAGTTTGTGGAACTTTAAAATAAAGCATTCAAAAAAGGCTCCTAACTGAAGCACAGCTTACATTCAAAGGAGCCATGGAAATCACTATTTCAATGGAAACCACAGACAGGAGCACAATCGAGTTGTAGTCAGGAACGAAAGTGAACATCAATAAAATTGCAGTGTCTAAACAGAAGTTAGCCTGGCCAAACATATTGCGTTACCATTGAGGCAGGAGCTCACATACACCAAACAAATGCAGATTTAAAGATGAAACTTGTAGAAAATGCAACAAAGTAGGATGAATGCAAACAGTGTGTCAGGCAGACATGCAGACAAAAGATAGATGGACTAAAAGCTAAAAGGTTAAGTTGTAGCTTCAAAAAAGAGCACTAATCTGCATGCTGTTGATGAGAAATCTAATAATGATCAAAGTGACACAGTACTGGCTGGACTTGAGATTTACAATCTGGAAACTAACAGTAGACAAGCAATATGGCTTGTACTAGTAGTGAATAGCAAATTAATTAAAATGGAATTGGACACCGGTTCATCTGGTTCAGTCATTCCACAAAATGAGTTTGAATGGCATTTCAAAGATACTAAACTGTAGCCTGCAGATATTCAACTGAAAACATACACTGGAGAGAATATAACTCTTGTGGGAATGACATTCATAGCGGAGAAATACAACAACCAACAAGCCAAATTAAGCTTGAGTGAGGTTAAAAAAAAAAGGAGACCAACATTGGCTGAAACGTGCACAACTTGACAGGAGATCTATCTGCTATATGCAGCAACATCCCCTGCAATGAAGCCATCTGGAAGTGAATTGAGAAAGATACTACTGAATGATGCCACAACTGCCTCCATGTCAAACACCATGAACTGTTGCCCAACAGAGGACAAACATGTATTAGTGCCAACCTCTGTGCCTCTGGTTGGAAAGCATTTTGGACCAAGGAAGGACCCTGCTGCTCAGAGGAGGTGTGGTAGTGACAAAATCAGTGGACGACTAGAAACAGTTTTTGAGGGCAATGTATCTGAGAAAGCTTCTTCTATGCTAACAAGTCACTCTTCTGCAAAATGTGGCTTGGCTTTAAGCTGGAAGAGAATTCAAGGTGCTTCAGAAAAGTTGCAAGCGTTCGGCTTTTGTGAGTACAGTGCTACTCTGAGTGCATTAAGGTTATTGCATGAACTTCAAGTGGGAGACAAAAAGCTGCTAGTAAAAGTAGATGCAAAGACGAAAGCCCAGCTGAATGGAAGGCCAGAAAGAAAGGAGATATGAAAACAGCGGACTTACCAGATGATGTTGTGGAAGAGAAAACCAAGAGGAGAGATCGGATCGTAAAGGGAGCAATAGAAGGATTAATAACAGAATACTCCAGTGAACTAAATGGACCTTCCTAAGATCAAGATGCACAAACCAGAAGAAGAAACCTGGCTACTGCTGTCATAACCACTTATTCCAGTCTCAGAGTCAACGCCGACATCCACCGTGGAGGATGTCCCAGAAACTGAGATGGTCTTCACAGCTACAAGTCTCACCTGCCACACAGAGTGACCTCCCCTGTCATGGCACAATGATGGGGAAGGCATCAGGGTGTGCTGTTTCATTCAGATTGTTCAGATCATCTAGATCCTGTTTGACATTGGCCTGAGGTGGAATGTACACTGCTACCAAAAAGATCACTGAAATCTCCATGGGAGATAATATCGACAGCACTACGCACACTATACATGTACAGAAGTATGCCAAAGTCTTTGATCAAAGGGCTTGATCTTGATCTTTAAATTCACTCTTGAAAAGGACCCCACTCTGCACTATCTGCACCATTACTAACCTCATCAACTCTGGAGATCTCCCATCCACTGACACCAACCTCTTAGTTCCCTGCTCCCTTCTCTCTCCCACCCAGGATCCACAAACATGACTGTTCAGGTAGGCCCATCGTCTTGGCCTGCTCCTGTCCCACTGAACTCATGTCTACATACCTCAACTCCATTCCATCCTCTTTGGTTCGGTTCCTTCCCATTTACATCCATGTCACTTTGCATGCTTTTGATCTCCTCAGTAACTTTCAATTCCCTGGCCCTGACTGCCTCAGTTTCACCATGGATGTCCAGTCCTTATACACTTCCATTTCTTCATCAAGAAATCCTTAAACCCAAAAATCCCTGCTTCTTGCTCAACCAAAGAAATCCTTAAAGGTCTTTGCTTCTTTCTCAACAGAAGACTGAACAATTTTTCCTTCAGCTCCTCCCACTCTCTCCAAGCCATGGCACCCATATGTTCCTCAGCTATTCCCTGCCTGCTTGTTGTTTATGTGGAACAGTCCACGTTCCAAGCCTTCCCTGTTAATGATCCCCAGCTGCTTCTGTGCTATATTGACAATTGCATTGGTGCTGCTTCAGGCACCCATGTGGAGTTCGTCAATTTCATCAACTTTGCCTCCAACTTCCATCATGTCCTTAAATTCACTTGGACCATTTCTGACACCACTTTTCCCTTTCTTGTTCTCTCTGGCTCCATCTATAGAGACCAATTGCCTACAGTTATCTTTTATAAACCTACTAATCCCTACAGTGCCTTGGCTGTACCTCTTCTCACTCTGACTTCTGTAAAACTGCTATTCCCTTTTCTCAGTTCCTTCCTCTCCACTGCATCTGTTCCCAGGATGGACATCAGAGATGTCCTCCTGATTTAAAGTACAGGGTTTCATTTCCTCCTCCATTGATGCTGCCTCTTCTCCAGTTCCCAGACATTCTCACTCACCCCATCTTCCCGCCTCCTTAATAGCGATGGAGTTCCTCTTGTCCTCACATTCCACTTCATGAGCCACACAATCCAACACATTCTTCACAACTTCTGCCATCTTCAATGGGAGCTTATCACCAAATGCATATTTACCTCCCCTCTAATCTCTGCTTTCCACAGGGATTGCTCCCTCTGTGATTCCCTGTGTCCATTTGTCCTTCCCCACTAATCTCCCTCCTACTATGTATCCCTGTGAGTGATAGAAATGCTGAACCTGCCCCTTCCTCTCCTCCCTCACTTTCATTCAGGGCTGCAAACAGTCCTTTTAGATGAATCAGTACTTCACCTGTACATTCGTTGAGGTTATCTACTGTATCCTGTGCTCCCGATATGGCCTCTTCTACATTGATGAGCCCCGATGTAAACTGGGCAACCTCTTTGTCAAGCACCTCCGCTCCATCTGAAAAAGCAGAATTTCCCAGTGGCCAGCCATTTTAATTCCTATCCCCATTCCTGTTCCAAAATGTCGGTCCATGGCTTCCTCTTCTCCCACGATGAAACCACTCAGGGCAGAGAAGCAACACCTCATTGTCCATCTAGGTAGCCTCCAATCTGATAGCATGAACATCAATTTCTCCTTCCAGTAATTTCCCTCTTCTCTCTTCTTCTTTTCCCCACTCTGGCCTCTTACCTCTTCTCCTCACCTCCTCCTGGTGACCCTCCTCTTTCCCTTTCTCCTATGGTCCACTCTCTTCTCTTGTCAGATTCTTTCTTCTCCAGCCCTTTTGCCATTTCCACCTTCCCCTCCACCTGGCTTCACATCGCCTTTTGTCTTCCTTTCCCTCCCACCACCTAACATCTTCCCCCTTACTTTCCAGTCTTGATAAGAGGTCTTGGCCTGAGACATTGATTGTTTTTTTCATCTCTGTAGTTGCTCCAGCTTTTTGTGTTTGTTGCACTTGAAGCTGCTCCACTTTCCAGCACAGACCCTTCAATGAAAACTGGTGCCTGTTCCACAAAGCATAATGAAATCTTTGCCATGTCATCGAGTAATGTAAGAGGGAAGATTTCTGGGGCTTTGGCTGAGATCTTCATGTCCTCTTTATCAAAGGCCATTTCCCAGAGTACTCGAGAAAATCCCGTTTTGTTCCTACATTGAAGTATGGTGATAGGGATAATCCGGAAAATTGTAACCTGGAAAACCTTACATTGGTATTAGGAAAATTAATAGACAAGTTGTTAGCAATTAGATTTGCTTGTATTTGTAAAGACTTGATTCTTAGGAATGGTCAGCATGCCTCTGTATAGTGCAGTACAGGTCTTACAAACATAATTGAGTTTTTTGAGAATTTAACAGCTGACTGATGAGTGTAGAGAAGAAGATATTGTATGCATGGACTTTAGTACAGCTTTTAACAGGTGGGTTGATTAAGATAGGATTAACTTTGGACCTCTGTGTATGTGGTGGGCTGATTGGTAAGTTTGCAGCCAACATGAATAATGGTGGAGGTGTGGATAGTGCAGAAGTTTGTCAAAATATGGACCAGTGTATAGATCAGTTGTAAATTTTCCGGGGAATTGGCATACGGAAGTTAATCTGGACAATGAGGTGTTGCATTTGGGAGGACAAATCTAAGGTTTATCGTTCCAGAGTATAAGAGTTTGGCAGCATGGAAACAGGCCCATTGCCAAACTTACCTAAACTAACTGTGTAACCGAAAGAGCTAGTTTCACCTGCCTATATCCCTCCAAACCTTTCTTATCCCTGGCTTTTAAATGTTGCTAATGGCATTTCTCAAACACTATTTTTGACAACTCACTCCAATAACTCCACACCCTTTATGAAAAGAAGTTGCCTGATGTCCCTTTTAAATCTCTGGCTTTTGATCTTACACCTCTTGCTTTTGGGAGCTTTCACATTGTCTATGCATCGTATGGTCCCATTTACCTCTATCAGGTAACCTCTTGTTCTCCTCTGCCCAGACCCTATATCTCTGTCATGGAGGCTGATGTCAGGCTGTCTTTCAGGAGGGTGAACCCTCGTAAGGTGGAAGGCTCCGATGAAGTACCTAGTCAGGCTCGAAAACTTGTGTCAACCAACTGGCGGAAATGATCAAGGATATCTTCAGCCTCTCTTGCTTCAAAAGGGTAACAATTATACCAGTATGCAAGAAGAGTAGTGTGAGCTGTCTTAATGACTATTGTCCAGCGCTCACATCTCTGGTGATGAAATGCTTTGAAAGATTTCCACAGGCTTACTCTTCGTGATTTTTATAAATGACCTGGATGAGGAAGTGGAGGGATGGGTTAGTAAGTTTGCTGATGACACAAAGGTTGGAAGTGTTGTGGATAGTGTGGAGGGCTGTCAGAGGTTACTGGGGGACATTGATAGGATGCAAAACTGGGCTGAGAAGTGGCAGATGGAATTCAACCCAGATAAGTGTGAGGTGGTTCATTTCGGTAGGTCAAATATGATGGCAGAATATAGTATTAATGGTACGACTGTTGGCAATGTGGAGGATCAGAGGGATCTTGGGGTCTGAGTCCATAGGATGCTCAAAGCAGCTGCACAGGTTGACTCTGTGGTTAAGAAGGCATATGGTGTATTGGCCTTCATCAATCATGGGATTGAGTTTAGGAGCCGAGAGGTAATGTTGCAGCTACGTAGGACCCTGGTCAGACCCCACTTGGAGTACTGTGCTCAGTTATGGTTGCCTCACTACGGGAAGGATATGAAAGCCATAGAAAGGGTGCAGAGGAGATTTACAAGGATGTTGCCTGGATTGGGGAGCATCCCTTATGAGAATAGGTTGAGTGAACTTGGCCTTTTCTCCTTGGAGCAAAGGAGGATGAGAGGTGACCTGATAGAGGTGTATAAGATGATGAGAGGTATTGATCGTGTGGATAGTCAGAGGCTTTTTCCCAGGGCTGAAATGGTTGGCACAAGAGGACACAGGTTTAAGGTGCTGGGGTGTAGGTACAGAGGAGATCTCAGGGGTAAGTTTTTTACTCAGAGGGTGGTGAGTGTGTGGAATGGGCTGCCAGCAACGGTGGTGGAGGCAGATACGATAGGGTCTTTTAAGAGACTTTTAGATAGGTACATGAAGCTTAGTAAAATAGAGGGCTATAGGTAGGCCTAATAATTTCTAAGGTAGGGATGTGTTAGGCATAATTTGTGGGCCGAAGGGCCTATATTTTGCTGTAGGTTTTCTATGTTTCTATGTTTCTATTAGTCATGGCCAGAATTAACTCCAGCGTCAGCAAGGACCTGGACCCACAACTATTTGCCTATTGTCACAATAGGTCTCAGTCGATGCAATCCCAATGGCTCTTCACATGGTCTTAGATCACCTGGACAATACAAACAGCTATGTCAGCATATTGTTCATTAACTGTAGCTCAGCGTTTAACACCATCATTCCTACAGTACTGATCGAAAAGCTACTGAACCTGGGTCTCTGTACACCCCCTGCAATTGATTTCCTAACCAGAAGACCACAATCTGTTGTCGTCATGCTGATACGGAACGTGTGAAAGCAACACACTGAGTCGAGCAGGGTCTGGTTGAACTCTTTACCGTTTCAATCCGCACGCGCTTAAGTGCCCGCTTCCAGCCTCCCCTACTCTTTGCGGGGCGGAAGTGATGTCAGCTTCCGGGCCGAGGCCTGCGATGCACTCAGAGCCCTCTCGGTTGCCGTTGGCTGCGGACTCGCCCACGACTGTTGGAGCCGGTTCGCTTGCCACATGGTTGAGCAGCCACATGACCCCCCCCCCCCCCCCCCGAACCGGCGCTAGGAGGTGCAGAGTCCACAGCCTGCACACTGTCAGTTCTTTTAGGTGGCCAGCCTCGTCGTCGTGGGGGTGGCACTGCAACCGGGCGTTCAAGGTCTAGATGCGCCGGTTTGAGATGGTCAATGGTAAAAGTCTCTTCACGACCGCCGATGTCGAGAATGCAGGTCGTCCCATTATGGCGCACCACCTTGTAGGGTCCTTCGTATGGTCGCTGCAGGGGTGGTCTGTGCGCGCCTTGGCGAACGAAAACACACTTGCTCTGTTGTATGTCCTTGGGCACAAAAGAGGGTGTTGTTCCGTGATGGGACTGGGGCAAGTGTTCCAAGCCGCTCCCAGAGTTTAGTTAGGACCACCGTAGGTGTGTCCTCCTGGTCACAGGGTGCTGGCACAAACTCACTGGGAACTGTGAGTGGAACACCGTAAACAAGTTTGGCCGATGATGCAGCCAGGTCCTCCTTGGGTGCCGTGCGGATGCTGAGCAGCACCCAAGGGAGTTAGTCAACCCAGTCTGGCCCTCGGAGGCGTGCCATCAGGGCTGACTTCAAGTGCCTGTGGAAACGTTCCACCAGGTCGTTGGACTGCGGATGGTAAGCAGTCGGTCGGTGGAGCTGGGTTCCGAGGAGATGTGCCAGTGCAGACCACAAAGCCGATGTGAACTGCACACCCCTGTCTGAAGTGACGTGGGCTGGGAGTCCGAACCGTGCCACCCAGGTGGTAATCAGGGCTTTGGCGCATGTCTCCATGGCCGTGTCAGCGAGTGGGATAGCTTCCGGCCACCTCGTGAACCTGTCCACCATGGTGAACAGGTATCTCGCTCCTCTCAAAACCGGCAGTGGGCCGACGATGTTCACGTGGACATGTTCAAACCTCCTATGTGTCGGCTGGAATGGTTGCAGTGAGGCCCTCACGTGCCTCTGGATTTTGGAGGTTTGACAGTGCGTGCATGTCCTGGCCCAGTGGCCGACCTGCTTGCGTAGGCCATGCCACGCAAACCTGTCTGCGATCAGCCGGATGGTTGCCCGGATGGAAGGGTGGGCTAAACCGTGCAAGGCGTCAAAAACACGGTGCCTCCAAGCGGTCGGGACAATGGGCCGAGGTTGGACACCGCAAAGGAGCTCATTACCTTTGGGCCCAATGGGTATGTCTTCGAGGCAGAGTCCTGAGATTGCGATTCGGTACGCCAGCATCTCGCTGTCCAGTCTTATGCCTTAGCTAACGCCGCATAATCCACCCCTGGAGACAGAGAGTGCCCTGATTGGACGGAGGTGCATGACAGCACGTCGGCTACCATGTTGTTCTTCCCGGAGATGTGCTTGATCGTGGTGATAAACTCCGAGATGTATGACAGGTGGCGTTGCCGGCGGCCCGACCACTGGTCCGACACTTAGGCAAATGCGAAGGTGAGGAGCTTGTGGTCTGTGAAGACCGTGAACTCCCTCCCTTCCAGGAAATACCTGAAGTGCCAGATGGCAAGGTACAGGGCCAGCAGCTCCCTGTCGAAAGCGTTCTGGGGGTCATAGGTGCCGGCTGAAAAAAGCGAGCGGCTTCCACTGGCCTTCGATGAGCTGCTCGAGCACGCCGCCAACTGCCACGTCGGAGGCATCCACAGTGAGGGCAGTGGGGACGTAGACCTGGGGGGTGGACCAGGAGCGTGACGTTTGCTAGTATGTTCTTGGCTTGTTCGAAAGCTGCCATCGCTGACTCTGTCCAGGTGACTTCTTTGACCTTGCCGGCCATCAAGCCGAAAAGGGGCTGCATGATCCGGGCCACTGAGGGCTGGAAATGGTGGTAAGAGATAACCATCCCAACTAATTCCTGCAGGCCTTTAACAGTGCTGGGTCTGGCGAATTGGAGGATGGCTTCAACTTTTGCTGGCAGGGTCACAGCTCCATGGCGGTCGATCCGATGTCCCAAGAAGTCGATGTTGGGTAGGCCGAACTGGCACTTGGCAGGGTTGATAGCCAGGCCGTAGTCGCTTAGGCGGCAGCAGAGCAGGCGTAAATGGGCTGGATGTTCCTGGCGGGAGCAGCTGGCAATAAGTACATCATCCAGGTAGATGAACAGAAAGTCCAGATCTCGCCCTACTGGGTCCAACAGGCGCTGGAACGTCTGCACCACGTTTTGGAGCCCGAACGGCATCCTGAGGAACTCGAACAGGCCAAAGGGGGTAATGAGGGCCATCTTAGGTACATCATCCGAGTGCTCTGGGATGTGATGATACCCTTGGACCAAGTCAATCTTCGAAAAGATGCGCGCCTTGTGTAGGTTGGCCGTAAGGTCCTGGATGTATGGTACCAGATAGCGATCGGATGTGGTGGCGTCATTTTGCCTCCTATAGTCGCCACCCGGTCTCCACCCTCCCATGGACTTGGACACCATATGGAGTGGGGAGACCTACGGGCTGTGAGAACGCGGCACAATCCCCATCTCCTCCATCTTCTTGAATTACGCTTTCGTGAGGCGGAGCTTGTCGGGTGTTAGCCTGCGGGCCCGGGCATGAAGGGGAGGTCGCTGTGTGGGGATGTGGTGCATCACGCCGTGCTTGGGGTCAGTTGAGGAAAACTGCAGAGTGATGATAGATGGGAACTCTGATAACAATCTGGCGAAGTTGTTGTCGGAATACGTGACAGAGTCCAGGTGCAGGGCCGGTAACCTGGCCTCACTGAGGGAGAAAGTCTGGAACTTCTTCGCATCGACCAATAGTCGTCCCTTCAAATCCACAAGCAGGCAGTGCATGCGGAGGAAGTCCGCACCCATCAATGGCTGTGATACTGCGACCAGCGTAAATGTCCATGTAAAGCGGCTGGAACCGAACTGCAAGGGGATGGTTCTTGTGCTGTAGGTGCGGATGGTGCTGCTGTAAGTTCCGGTCCTGTTCTTTTAGTTCGGGTATCGTGGCTCGAGGGGGGTAGGATACTGATTTCAACCCCGTGTCCACCAGGAATCTATGCCTGGAGTGCTTGTCCCAAATGTAGAGGAGGCTATTGCGGTGACCAGCCACCGTAGGCATCAGTGACGGCTGGTCCTGGCGTTTCCCTGGAATGAGCATGGCGGTCGGCAGTGGCGGGCCTCGGAACCCCACCTTTGATGATAAAAGCACCAAGACTCAGAAGTGGTGCTGTCCCTTGGTGTGGGTGTTATGTGCTCCGCTGCTGGGGTGTGAGAGGGCTGGGCTTTCGGCCATGCTGCAGCACTAATTTCGATGGTGATTCCGCCATTTTGTTTGGTGTGCCAAAGCACGTCCGCGCGGGCAGCCACCCTGCGCGGGTCTCTGAAGTCTTCATCTGCTAGCAGGATGCAGATGTCTTCAGGCATTTGCTCCAAGAAGATTTGTTCACAAAGGAGGCAAGGCTTACAGCCATCTGCCAGTGCTAGCATGCTGCTCATCAGGGCTGAAGGCGTGCGGTTGCCCAGGCCGTCTATATGCAGTAACCGCGTGGCCCATTCGCGGCGGGAGAGGCCAAATGTGCAGATTAACAGGGCCTTGAATGCCTCGTACCTGTCTGTTGCCAAGGGCTGATGCAGAAAGTCAATAACACAGCCCGCTGTCTCCTGGTCGAGGGCACCCACCACGTAGTAATACCTGGTGGCATCTGAGACAATTTGCCTGACTTGGAACTGGGCCTCTGCTTGCTCGAACCAGACCAGGGGTTGAGTGGTCCAGAAGGTTGGCAGTTTAAGGCAAACTGCATTCTGCAGAGCCGAGTCGTTCATGCGGGGTCCGAATGCCGTTGGACCGTCGGGGTCACCAATGTCGTCACGCTGATACGTAACAAGTGAAAGCAGCACACTGAGTCGAGCAGGGTCTGGTTGAACTGTTTACTGTTTCAATCCGCGCACGCTTAAGTGCCCGCTGCCAGCCTCCCCCGCTCTTTGCGTCATGCTCCCGGGCCGAGGACTACCCTGCACTCAGAGCCCTCTTGGTTGCCGCTGGCTGCGGACTCACCCGCGACTGCTGGAGCCGGTTCGCTCGCCGCGTGGGCGAGCCACCACAGAGTGCAGATTAGTATTAATAACTCCTCCTCACTGACGATCAACACTTATACACCTCAGGGATACGTGCTTAACCCACTGCTCTACTCTCTCTATACCCATGATTGTGTGGCAAGGTATAGCTCAAACACCAACTATATAGTTGCTGATGATATAGCCATTGTTGGTAGAATCTCAGATGGAGATGAGAGGTCATACAGGAGTGAGATATACCAATTAGTTGAATGGTGTTGCAGCAACAACCTTGCTCTCAGTGTCGGTAAGATTGAAGAGCAGATTTTGGACTTCGGAAAGGGTAGGACAAGGGATCATGGACCAGTCCTCAATTTCAAGCTCTTGTGTGTCAAGATCTCTGAGGACCTAACCTGGTCCCAACATTTCAATGCAGGTATAAAGAAGGCAAGACAGAGTTTGAGGAGATATAGTTTGTCACCTGAAACACTCAAAAACTTCTACAGACATGCCATGGAAAGCATTCTGACAGGCCGCATCACTGTCTGGTATGGAGGGGTGTGGGGTTGCTACTGCACAGGATTAAAAGAAGTTACAGAAAGTTGTAAAATTAGTCAGCTCCATCTTGGCTGCTAGCCTCAATTAGTATCCAAGACAAGGAGCCTTGCCTCAGAAAGGTGATATCCATTACTGAGGACCCCATCACTTAGGACACACCCTCTTCTCATTGTTAACATCAAGAAGGAGGTACAAAAAGCTAAAGGTACACACTCAGTGATTCAGGAATAGCTTCATCCTCTCTGCCATCCAATTCTTAAATGGACACTGTATGAATACCGTACTACCTCACTTTTATTATTCCTGTTTCTGCACTATTTTTAATTTAACTATTTAATATGCATATACTTACTGTAATAGTTTACTTTTTTCCCTATATTACCATGTAATTGGATTGTACTGCTGCCACTAAGGTAATAAATTTCATGAGATATACCAGTGATATTAAACCATGTTTTGCATCTGGAACTATTGTGACTGGTTACATCACAGCTGCCATGGAAACTCAAATGCACAGGAATACGAAGGGTGATGGACTCAGCCATTTCCATTAGGGGTACAACCTTCCCTCCTACCCCCATCGAGAGCATCTACACTACCAGAGATGATACC
The DNA here is from genome assembly GCF_048418815.1 of Hemitrygon akajei. Classification (NCBI taxonomy): domain Eukaryota; kingdom Metazoa; phylum Chordata; class Chondrichthyes; order Myliobatiformes; family Dasyatidae; genus Hemitrygon; species Hemitrygon akajei. The sequence goes on from NC_133155.1 coordinate 28,518,819, forward strand.
ATAGATAAGTGACTTTCATCATCAAGGACCCCATCAACCAGGCCATGCCCTCTTCTCATTGCTGCCAATGCTGAGGGAACAAGGCAGCGTAAGTAACTGAAGAGGCTGTCAGGGTGCACTTCAACTCTGGCGACCAGAATTCAATTAGTTTAAACACAACGATGGAAAAGGATAGGACAGGTCCACGGATTAAGGACCTAAACTAGAGCAGGGCTAATTTTGGGGGAATTGGACAGGAGATTGTGTAAGCCTGTTGGAAGAGAAATGAACCAATAGCAATATGAGTGTGACAGCAAGTGTTCTGGAATAGCATGGTCCTTTTAGAGTGAGGGGTAAACCTAGCAAATTTTGGGAATCTTGGCTGATGAGAAATATTAAGGCTCTGGTCAAGAAAAAGAAAGTAGAATACATTGTATTTTTATGATGACCATGAAAAGGTTAAGAATATTCATAAGTGGGAAATCAGGAGGGCAGTGAGGGGGTATGAGATGAATTGGGTATGTTGGGTTAGAGATTCTAAGGCTATATTAATCTGGTAGCCAGGGAGAGTGTAGGTCCTTTTAGAGATCCACATATCTACATATACCCTGAACCACAAGAGCTGGGTGGGAGTTTTAATGAGTTTACTGAGAAGGTATTATATGTGGCAGGAGTGGCAATAGTGAGGGGAGAAGGTGCAGAAGAGGAAGAGTAAAATAACTCAGGAAAGGAATGAAAGGGTATCTGGAAGGAAAGAGGAGGTCATGGCAGGGTGGAGGGACAGGACAGCTGACTGAGGGAGGATGGGGATGCGGTTAGAGAGCAGGTGGACACTGAAGGAGAGGAAATTCGGTGCAGAAGATTGAAAGACGACGAGCAAAAGGTAATGCCAAAAATTGAGTAAGAAATCTGTATGCGTTTGTGTCAGTGTGCACGCACACGTACACATACTGATGGTTATCAGTACACTCATCTGTTACACTATAATGATTAGCTTTATTGGTCACATGTACATCGACACATAGCGAAATGCAATGTCTATGTCAACAACCAACACAGTCTGAGGATTGAGCTGGGGACAGCCCATTGGTCTTGCCATACTTCTGGTGACAATATAGTATGCCCACAACTTGTTAACCCTAGCCCATACATCTTTGGAAGGTGGGAGCATTATGTTTTGTAACTTCAGAAAGAAAAACACAAGAGTCGGGATAAATGTCTACTTAGTTTATTTTCCTTTTTTTTAGTGAGACAGTGACATATGGCACAGTGGTGTAATGATGTATACCAGTCACTTACTTCTTACTTATAACCCATGATAAATTATGTAAACAAACAGAGAATGCTTAGTTAAACCATGTATTTACAATATTACTCAAAAATTGCAAGGTTTTGATCTGAAGTATTGACAATGCCTTTCATCCACATATGCTGCTCCACCTGTTGAGTTCCCCCAGTAGATTGTTTGTTGCTGCAGAAATCCAGCTCTGTCTTTGTTCTGTCTATCTCAAAAGGCAGGATTTCCTGGTGGCATTCCATTTCAATTCAACTTCCCATTCCCATTGTGACATGCTGGTCCATGACCAACCCTACTGGCATGACAAGACCCCACGGGCTTGGAGAACTGCACAACATATTCCATCAGGGTAGCCTCCAACCTGATTGCATGAACATTGATTTCTCTAACTTTAAGTAAATTCTCCCCCTTCTCCTTCTATATCGCTGGTCCCTCTCTCCCATCTTCTCTTCTCCTCACTTACCCACCACCTCTCTGTGGTGACCCTTCCCCTTCCCTTTCTTCCCTGGTCCACTCCTCTCTCCTATCAGACTCCTTCTTCATCATCCCTTTATCTCTTCCACCTATCACCTCCAGCTTCTTATTTCATTCCCCCTCATCCACCTTCCCCTTCACCTGTTCTCATCTATCACCTGCCAGCTTGTACTCCTCTCCATGCCCCCATCTTCTTATTCTGGCTTCTATCCCTTCCCTTTCCAGTCCTGTTGAATGATCCCACCCAAGGATGTCAACGGTTTATTCTTCTCCATAGATGCAGCCTAGGTCGGTGGTGTGGTGGAACCCTCACCGGACTTTGAGGCAAGTGGTCCTAGGTTTGACTCTAGCTGGCTCCTTGCACCTTTCCAACCATGCTGAGCCGAGCATCGAGCTAGCAACTCAGCCTTCTAAAAATCAGACAAACGCTAAGGAAACAGCGAGGTTGCTGCCCGATGTGACACAAGGCGCAGAGGGGAACAACAATAATAGATGCTGCCTGACCTGCTGAGTTCCTCCAGCACTTTGTTTGTGTTATCCAAGATTGCTTTCTATTTCAGGTCTGAAAAAGCTGAGACAGGCCTGGGCCACATTCACATTTTGTTGTGATCCTGCTGCCACAGACAGCATGTCTGTCTGGCAGGTGAATTGGCCCCCCAAGTGGCAAACAGCGCAGTTGAACTTGGCATCATGTTGGTACAGGCACTGTGAGCTGAAGACCCCATCCTTGTCCAAAACTGTTCACTGTCTGGTCAGAAGACAACCCATCCAGAGTCCTCATCCTGAAACCTCTCAGAATCTGTGCTGCCAAAAACCTGCTTCAGTGCTTTAACCCTTCTCTCACAATCAGAGATAACAGGAGATAATACTGATTGGAATAACCTTAAAGATGACTACAAATGTTGAAAGAACTGAATTTAAATTAAATTAAAACTACTAATAAATAATTAATAACCAAAAGAACAAAATAGTTTCACTATTTAATATATACTGTATACTAACTGTAATTCTCTTTTTTCTCTATTATTATGAATTTATTCTGCTGCTGCAAAGACAACAAATTTTATCACCTATGCTGATGATATTAAGCCTGATTCTGATTCTAATAAAGGAAAAAGCAAACAAGAAGCACAGTCAGACGTGCCTTCATAATAAAATGATTGGGGGTTGTCTCTCGGGGTCCGAGGAAGACTAAACACCGTGCAGTCATCTGTGGATACGCACGTGGCTTCAGAGGCCAAAGGCTGGACATGGAATGGCGGTTGTTGGAACAGGTGCACACACAGCTTTGTGGCGTCGGTCTCCTGCTGCTGCAAGGCACTGATTTCGGTAATTCTCAAAGTCAGTTGCAGCTTTTCTGGTCGGGGCACGCCACACAGCCCTGTCGGCTGCGGACTCCTCAAGTTGTCGAGGCTGGGGGTCTGCCCATTTGATGTACGATTTCAAATTGTCTTTGAATCTTTTTTTGGGGCGGCCCTGATTGCGACTGCCACGCTCAAGCTCACCGTCGAGCAGCTGCCTGGGGATTCTTGTTTCACCCATGTGATCCACATGTGAATAAAATGATTAGGGTTGTGCTAAATGTACCATAAATAGAGGGTATAAAATACTTCAGCACAGTAAGCTATAGGGTCCTTTGGTTTTAATGGTGAAAACAGGAGCAGGGCAAGGGGACATATCTGCCATAGCAGACTCCATTGATCCAAGAAGACAAGAATGCATTGAACTCACAACGCAGCTCACTATATTCTCCATGAAATCACCAGCAAACCACAGCCCAAGGACTCAGTCTCCTCTTCTCTCCAACTTCAAGAATTCCAAAAATTCATAAGCCTTGAGAGAAGAAATTCCTTTACATCGCCATGCTTGGGGGTAGTACCAGCTACATGGCCTTTTTAATGCTCTGCAGCAGAAGGCAATTTTAGACAAACATATTTTTTTTTTTCGATTTTCACCCAGGGCACTTCTGAGAGGATATTAACAGTAATCTCCAAGCTGTCAGCAGACAGATGATTGAACCAAAGCATACTAGACGTCCCTTCCCCAGATCGGAAACTTGCTTCTGGCATGACACAGCATGTGATGACATGGTCGGGAGTTGATGGAAACTCACCCAACCATGCCAAATAAGTTCAAATAACAGGCAGACTTAGCATTTGTATTCCCTACTTTCTGCTTCCATGCCAAGGCACTGATGAAATGTACTAGTGGTCTCCCTCCAGTAGACACCCTAGGCAGATTATTATTGTCAATTGCAAAGATATAGAGATTACGGAATGAGGATGTGATCAAGCATATTTCTTACAAATGCATTCATGAGATAAAATCCATGTGTCAATGGTTCAATAAAAGAAACTCTGCATTATTCCTGCCTGAACTGTATACTGAAAAGGCAGATTGGTTTGTGTCTTGCTGCTAATTATCACTGTTTAGATATGTCATCAAAATACTTTGTGTCTTTTAATAGAATTAATTTCTAGGGATAGATAGCTTCTCAGCCCAACAAAGAGTGGTGCCTTCATTTTAACAAAAGTTTGAAGGTGTATGGATTTCGCTTCAATGCGCCATTCCACAAAAACTTGTAAAAGTGAAATTTCACAATTTTACTGGCATGAAGGTAATTTTACGAACATCAAAATGAAGTAAGTTTCCAGAAATAGTCAGCAAGCCAGGTAAAGCTTACTGAAGGAAAGGTGGCTGAATGATTTGAATGTTCTTATTTGTCCTTTTTTTTAAAAAAAGGGAAACATCAAAGTCCAATTTTACTTCATAATTTTGATTTTTTTTCCACTAGCAAGACGAATTTATCTGCACTTTAAAGTTGAGCGGAACAGGATTTACAACACGCAAATCAAATCGGGATTTGAAAATGAGAGTTGGGGCCAGAGCCTTAAATCCTGTTTCCGAGTCTTGACATCCAACGGTTTCACTTCGTACAAAATGAAGACTGAGCAAGCCTTCTCAGAGTTTGCAGGTGTGTAGATTTCATTTCAAAGCAGTTCTTCCACACTTGAACAAAGTGAAACAGGAAATTACAAGCTAGGAAGGAATATTTGAGATTTATTGAATCTGTGGAAAATGCACAAGGCCCCTCATAACTTACCAGTAGGAAGAGAGAAACATAAATTTAGAAAACACTGGGAAATCTAAGCACATCAGGTAGCATCTGAGGAAAGAAAAGCAGAGAATAATATTTCAGGTCGAGTACCCCTTGTCGGAACTGGAAATGGCTTTGGGGGACGATGGACGGTTAGGAGAGAGGGAACGTCCTTGATAGAGCCATGGTGTTAAGAGATGAAGAATCCATCTGGCTGATAGATTAATGTAGAGTGTGAAGGAGAGAGGGAGAGAGGGGAAGGGGGGGGGGGAATGGGAGAAAATTAGAGGGGGGGAGGGGAAAAAGAGGGCGAGAGAGGAAGGCCAGTGGGGTAGAAGGGTAGACAGGTAGAAGTTATGGCAGAGAAGACAAGTGGTCATACAAGTGCTATGAAATAAAGATCGGAGCTGTAGAAAATGCCCAAAAGACCCAGAATATGGAGGAAAGCTGGTTAATTGGCATGACAATATACTCTACCATTCATCCTTGTGCATTACCATATTGAGGGTCCACAACAGACCGGAAAACTCGAGTATTAGTGACACTTAGGTGCAGAGTCCTGGTGTGCCATGAGACTAAAACCACTTTGAACATTCCTTTAGAATTTTTTGAAGTCCCTCCGAGGATACCCATGAGAACAACAACCTCCTACTGCCACACTCAGATGTTGAGTGATGTTTCATTGTCCTGCAAAACCAGCTGAGACATTGTCCAATAAAATGTGTATGCAGGCAAGTTCACCTGGAACTGGCATAGAGCTGGCCACCATTTTAATTATGGGTTCCAAACTCCACACAAAATGCCATCCCAGTTTTCCATGATGCCCCTTTGCTTCTTGGTATAGGATAGGATAGGTAGAGAAGAATAGAATCAGATGAGAGGATACCGTCAATTTCATTGCTCTCTGGGCCAAGGCTGGGTAGAGCTACTGGGATGATCAGTCTACGCAGGAGAATAGAAGCAGCAGGAGGCCACCTGGCTCCTCCTTTTTGCTGATCAAACAGCCAATATCCTTCATGAACCAACGTTCTCTGAACTTACTATATTTGCCTCTTACAAACAAGAGGAAGTCTGCTGATGCTGGAATTCCAAGTGACACACACAAAATGCTGGAGGAACTCAGCAGGTCAGGGCAACATATATGGAAAAGAGTACAGTCGATGTTTTGGGCCAAGACCCTTCAGCTACTGAAGGCTCTCGGCCCGAAACGTCAACTGTGCTCGTTTCCATGGATACTTCCCTGGCCTGCAGAGTTCCTCCAGCATTTTGTGTATATTTGCCTCTTAGTCTTACAGGGACATGTTGATTCTTACTAACTCATTTTTATATGCTCCCCATTTATCAGATGTTCTTTTCCCACCTGGAAGATACTCCCAGTCTACCTCTCCTAGCTTCTGCCTGACACTATCAAAATCTGTATTCTCACAGTTTAGGACCTAACTCGAGCACCAACTTTATCTTTTTCCATTACTATGTTGAAGTTTACATAACTATAGTCCTTGTTTTCAAACAGTTCCTTATTCCCAAAGATCTCAAAGAACCAAAGCAAATATGAGGAGAACTCTTTAAAAAGGAGGGGGGGGGGGGGGAAATCTCTGGACACTGGACATAAACCATGGTGCAACAAACATGTTGCCCTAAATAGATGAGTAAAATCTCATTTAACACAGTTTTTTTAAACAAATAAATCACAACATGATCCAGCGTTACTTCAACACATATTTGCTATCATAGTTTAAAAAAAAAGAAATTCCAAGTGAAATCAAGGAGAGAAAAAAATAGGCTGTGAAATGATATTATGAAACATTTGAGCAACTAATAGTGGTACTTGTTCAAAACCCTTCCCTCAGAAACAGGAACGTAACATGAGCCTTTCAACAAACTAGTTAATTAAGGAAACTTTATTAACTAGTGCTGGAAATCTGAAACAAGGAAGCAGAAAATGCTAAAAGCATACTTCAGGCCATACAACAAGTGAAAAGAAAGTAACTGTTACAATTTTAGGGATAAAAAAATAGTTCCATTGAATGGACTTGCTGCAATACTGATTCTGTTTCTCTTCATCCAGATGCTGCATGACATTCCGAGTTTCATTGTCGTGTTCTGTTTAATGCAGATTGGTATTTGAAGTTGAACTACAGGTCAGTTATAATCAAATTGAACCATGGATCACGGTCAAGTTATTGTAAAACCTTTTGTTGATCCTTTGTTTCTCCAAGAACAAGGCAAGCAGAACACATATTTAATGCAAACTCACTGAACCATGAAAGACTTCATGTGAATTGCTAGCCATAACAGCACTGATGAAAAGTTACCTAACTCAGCTTTCAGCTCGGAGACTGCAATAATTAATTAGTTTATTATAGTCACATACTGAAGCACAGTGAAAAACTTGTCAAACTATATACATATCAATTCATTACCTAGTGCATGTGATAGTATGAAGGAAAGCAATAACAGAGTGAAAAATAAATAGTAACCGCAACAAAGAAAGTGCAGTGCAGTGAACTGTAGGGTGAAAGATCATAGCAAGGTAGATTGTGCAGTCAGGAGTCCATCTTATACTAACGAGGTACTCAAGGCTTTAAACAGCTGTCCTCGAGTCTGGTGGTACAACCTTTCAGGATTTTACTTCTTCTGCCCGATGGGAGGGGGGAGAAAACGAAGTACACCTTTACCAAAGTGAACTTCCTCAAGGTATTTTACAAGGCTGCCATCAAGCAATTTTGACACCATTCACATAAGAAGGTAACAGGATAGACCATCACTAGATTGATGTGAGGAGAGTCATAAATGAGGAAAGAGAAAGTTGGGAGTCTGAAAGGTCAGGAAGATAATTCCTGTGGTAGAGTTGGGGCAACTAAATGACTATGCACCACAGCTGGGGCAATGAAAATATAGTGCATAAAAGCTGACAAAAAGAATGCCGGTTGGGGCTTACCGAGATTGAAAGGGGCTAGAGGGATGTGAAAAGATAGTGAATATTTTGAAAATGAATTATTGATATCATGGCCTTATCCAACAGCATGGTAATCTAGCTCATGACACTACATTCCATAGGTCCAGGAGTTTTGACTTTATGACAACCAAAACTGTTGTGTATTTAATATATCAGTAATATTTGAGTAATATTGCAAATATCTTGTTTGATTAAGCATTCTTTTTTGTTTAACTAATCATAATGATTATAGATAGATAGATAGATAGATAGATACTTTATTCATCCCCATGGGGAAATTCAACTTTTTTCCAATGTCCCATACACTTGTTGTAGCAAAACTAATTACATACAATACTTAACTCAGTAAAAAAATATGATATGCATCTAAATCACTATCTCAAAAAGCATTAATAATAGCTTTTAAAAAAGTTCTTAAGTCCTGGCGGTAGAATTGTAAAGCCTAATGGCATTGGGGAGTATTGACCTCTTCATCCTGTCTGAGGAGCATTGCATCGATAGTAACCTGTCGCTGAAACTGCTTCTCTGTCTCTGGATGGTGCTATGTAGAGGATGTTCAGGGTTTTCCATAATTGACCGTAGCCTACTCAGCGCCCTTCGCTCAGCTACCGATGTTATACTCTCCAGTACTTTGCCCACGACAGAGCCCGCCTTCCTTACCAGCTTATTAAGACGTGAGGCGTCCCTTTTCTTAATATGTATGAAGTAGGCATACGTCATCACGCCACCACGTTGAAAGGTAAAAATGAAGTTCAACTCACATTCTGGACACCCCCTGTTTTCCTTCCAATCAATTTAATGTTTTGGAGTTACAAAACAAAATGGTGGTAACAAGGAAATTTTAAATGAACTCGAGTGGACTACCTACCTGTTGAAACACAGCAATAAATAGTCCGGTAAAAAAAGCCCCCCCCCCCCCCCCCCACAGCGAGAAACGGTTCAGTTAAAAAAAAAGCAGTGCAGCACTTTTTTCTTTCCGAGGGTAAAAGTCAGCTGAGCTTAAAAAAAGGCAGGGAATGGAGAAATTCACAGGTTCATTAACAGTGAGTACTAGATAAGACTAATCATAAATTTAAAAGAAAGAGCAGAAATGGCTGGCTACATCTGAAAGACAGACGTGTTTAATTGCACAAGAGGTAACTGGATTTTATATACTGAATGGATTGAGTAGGATTTGAAGCAAATGAAATTGCCACATGAAAAGCGAGTGCCAGTTTTGCTGAGTGCATTGAATTTAAAGGAATACAGTTTTCATAGAAGTTTGATTGCTCTAACCAAGTCAGCCAAAATTAACTCTGCTGATATTGTGAAAGTAACACAGGAACATTTAGAACTGAAAAATATTGTTGATTGCAGAGCAACCAACACATCTAAGAATATGCTGGGGGCAGCCCGCAAGGGTCACTACACATTCTGGCTCCAATATAATATGCCCACAACGCTCGGCAGAACAACGTGAGCTCAGAAATACAGAACATACCAAGCAGCAAAGTAGCAACAGTAAAACAATGCTCTACACATCATGCAAAATTTTGTGGAAAGAAAATGTTAATGTTTCAGGTCAATAAAGTTAATCAAAATCAGTATTTGTAATAACATTTTCTGCCTCTGTGTATCTTCAGTGCTGACTTCAAGTTCAGCCATTTACGAGACAATTAGTTCCAAAATCCTTTACTCGCCATGAAGTGCATCTAAGAGGGAGTCTGTGTCAATGATAAAACGCTAAGGGCAGGATATCCGGAAAATAATCTCATACAGCTATGAGGAGCGCTAGTAATTGGACAATTCTTTCAAAGAGCTAACAAAGGCACAGATGGCCCTGTGTGCTTTCTCACTCTGAAAATTGTGTGAATTCACTTGCTGCCAAGAGATTAAAAATTGCCACATATGGCAGGAGACAGAGCATCTCTATTAATAATAGCTACTTGATAAATATTTACATATTTATTTGGAATTAGACATTTTGAAGGTGTTCACTTCATACGTTTTCATTACAATATGATCTACAGTTGTTGCAATTCAACATCACAACGTACTCCATCTCCATAAATTCTCAAATGTCCCCAGAAAAGATAAAATCTGTGAACTAACTTCATGAAACACCTATGAGGCTGAGAAAATGCTCCATAATGTTGGAGGGTTCACAAATAAATGTAAAATGTGAGAATTGCATCTGGAGGTGCAGCTTAAGAGTAAAGATGGTGCCTAATGGCAACTCCTTTGCTTGCATCTTCAGAAACAGCTCTACTTCCACCTTTACTATCTTTAGTGTTTTCCTTTCAAGTTCTTTTGAAGACCCTGACTTGGAGTTACATGCAGACTTTGGTTCTTTGCAGAAATGGGACCCGTTCTCGGGGTTCCATGACTGGCCGCTATTCAACGTGCCAAGGGTTTGGTCTGAGAATCTCAATCACGTTCGGAAGCCTAAGATCTCGGAGCTCTGAAAACGGGCAGATCGAGGGTTGGTGTCACGGCAGGAGACTCGCGTGTCATCGAGGAGGCTGGTAAATCTTTTGCTGTGGGCCAAAAGACCCAAGGTCTTTGTGATATTCGGACACAGAGCTCAAAAAAAGTGACGAAATGGGCTCTTAAAATCGTAAACCATCAGGTTGTTGGTATGTCTCCTGTTCGCTGTGAAAATGGGGGACACCTCCCTCTCCCTTGCCAGGGAGAGAGATAACCTGTGGTTTGTCGAATTCAGATGAAATGCGAAGCTTTTGGGATAACTGTAAGGTCTATATCTTTGCTATCACTTAGCACACACTTTGGCTTACTGATTGTACCAATGCGCGCTTATTTTTGCTGGTGGGGGAGGGGTGACGGTTGTTCGCTGCCGCCTACACACATGAGAGGGGTGCTGGAGGGACTTTGGGGTTCTCACGTTTAACTGTCGTTCATTCTTTGGGGCACTTCCCTGTTTTCGTGGATGCTTTGCCAAAAAAAATTCATTTCAGGTTGCATATTGTATACATTTCTCTGACCTTGACCTTTGAACCTTTGTCCAGACCCGAATGACATGGTGTCATGACGACAAACTTTCTCCTCAATGTCAGCAAATCAAGAGAGCTGGTCTATAACTTCAGGAAGAGGGAGTGGTGCACATGCTCCTATTTACATCAATGGTGCTGATGTTGAGAGGGTTGAGATTTTCAAGTTACTAGGAGAGAACATTGTCATTAGCCTATTCCTGTTCATATCACTGCCTAGAAAGCTTCCCAGCACCTCTACTTCCTCAAGAAATTTGACGTCCATTTGACCATCAACGATCGATGCACCATAGAAAGCATTTTATCCAGATGCATCATTGCTTGGTATGACAACCACTCTGCTTGTGACTACATGAAACTGCAGAGTGCTGAGCACATGGGTTAGTACCTGTCAGAGACCATCCTCCCTTCCTTGAACTCTACACACCTTGCTGCCTTGGTAAAGCGGCGAGAATATTATCAACGGTATTATCAATTACCCAACCAAATACTTGGAACTTGGTATCCCATTCAATTTCATTTCTAATCTTTATAACAAATTGATTCTCATCTTGGAAGTGTCTGAACTCAAAAGTGTTTAAGTATACACACATCAAAAAAGGTGGTGGTGTTTTATTTTCTGTGGTAGATACTTAGTGTACTGTATCTGTTGAAGCTTCAAGCTTCACCATGTTCTAGTCAGTTTCATTGTTACAAAGCAAACACGTTACATGACTCTCATACACAATAGAATCAATGTACGTCCAAATGCTTAGACCTTGAGTACTGTATCTTTTCCCTCTTGGCACTTATTCCCATTATGTAGCTCTTTGCACTTTTGTCATCTCATACGTCTGAAGTACCAACCAAGCAACAAATCCAATGAAAAAGCAGAGAATGAAAATTGGGCCATAAACTTGGAGCCAGTCCTCACTCATATTCAAAAATTGTATTCAAAGAAAAACTTTGGGCACAGGCACTGTCATCTCTGCAATGCATTAACACTGAGAGTCATTGATGTTTGATTAATAGAGAATGGATTATGTTAAAAATTCTATTAAGGTGACTAGGCCCAGTAACAGATTAATGAATCAAGAAGTCATTGAAGAAAAGAAGTACATAAAATACTTACCACCGTTCGAGTTCATACAGTGAAGGAATGGATTGTAGAAATCAGGATATGGTTAGCAACATCATAAGCTAGAGGGTGGTGAATCTGTGGAATTCATTGCCACAGAGACCCGTGGGTGTATTTAAGGCTGAAATTGATAGGTTCTTGATCAATAAGTGGAGGTGTAGGTGCTCTTGTATCGAGGAGAGTTCATTCTAGTGGCCATGCTCCATTCAAGCCTCCTATCTTTCCTCATTCCTTGCCTCCTTCTAGCTCCTAATCTCTCCCTTACATAATTATCCAGTCTTCAATTAAATATATCTGTAATGTTCACCTGAACTACTTCCTGTGGTTACGAATTCCAAGCCTGAGTAAAGCAATTGCTTCTATGGTGTATTTTGGAGGTGTACTCTGGAGATCTTGGGCCATAAATTTGGAGCCAATCCTCACTCATTTTTAAAGTTTTTGTTCAAAGGGAAACAATAACCCGGACCTGTGCAAGTTTGAATTTTGGTCGATGTGAAATTGTAACCTCAGCTATTCATTGACTCTGGCTCAAAGGAACAGCCATCAAGACAGTGTTTTTTAAACACTTCCAGTCGATAAATAGCCCAATGAAACTCATCCATTTCTATAAACGAGGAATGGCATTTTACAAGTACCCTGGCACTGCAGGACTGGAGTCAGTAATGGTCTTCTAGGGACAAGAGATGGAGAAAATACTTTAAAAATGATATAGGATTGAGTTGTACCCAGATGCTGACTCTTGAGTGTTGTGTAGTTAATATTACAGTAATATTTGAGTAAGCTTGCATATATATTGTTTGATTAAGCATTCTTGTTTGTTTAAATGATTCATTACAGGTTATATGTAAAAATATGTGAATTGCCTACATCATGACGCCTCCACATGATACTTGAGTGTCTCACTTAAAATAAGCTTGAAGTTAGACCCGTATTTTCGGACACCCGTCTTCATTTGAATTAGTTTGATGTTACAAAGCATAACGTTAAGTACACTACATTTCCTTAGCTCACTTCTTTCACAGAAGCCATATTTGTGCTAATGTTGAAGATATGGGCTTTAGTGATCTTGCCATTGGATCTTTCCCTGCTGCATCCCTTTCAGGCACAAACCTCACGCTGTGGTTTTTGAATAAGAGCAGATGAACTCTCCGAGATAAATGAATCTGAATGACCAGCTGGGCCATGGCTGGTGAAACATTGACACCATTACAAAGTAAGGACCAGAGAAAATTGGAGCAGGTGTAGGCCACTCCACCCCTTCTGCCTGGCATGCAGTATGATCGTGGCTGATCTACCCAAGGCTTCATCTGCCTGAGGCTCCTGCGTAGTGAGCTGAGTGCTTCCATAATGTGAAACCTGGCCTGTCCTGTGTGAGACAAAAAACTGTATTAATTTAGAGTTTAAAGTTCAACACATGCTGGTCAATGTGCTCCAAAATCAGTTCACTCCTATCTACCTCCTCTTATCAGCAGATCTTTCTCCTTCATCCACACAGATAATTTATCTCCATTTAAATGTATCTAAGCCACTCACTTCAAATGTTCTGTGTGCTAACAAGTCTTGCATTCCCATCTCTTCCACAGGTAAAGAAACAACATTTGAATTTCTGATGACAGGCCTTGACTCTTTACTCCTTTCATAGATGCTGCCTGACCTACTGAGTTCCTCCAGCATTTTGTGTGTGTTAATTTGAATTTCCAGCTGGACTTATTAGTGATAATATATCTTTCCCTAACCTCCAGTTTTAGTTGAGCCTAGAAGTTTACACATTTTCTCTGTGCTTATCTTGAAGTATGATAAAATCTCAGGTGCCCGTGTTATTATCAAATCCATTTTAATCTCATTTTGTCAATAAAACCTGCAATGAGTCTTCTCCTTCTTGCAATGTAAATTAGCGACATTTCAATTTGGTATTTTCCTCCATAAACCTGAAAGCTACACAATGGGGAGATTTGAGAGCAGAAACAGCATTTCATTCTTCGCTGTCAGGAAGGGAGAGGATAATAGCATTCATTCGCTCTTTACTCCCTAAATAATTGTCAACGTGGCAGAGGAATTGTTTGCAGTACAATTTTATTCAAGGATGCAGCTGAGTCTGCTATTGTACAGACCTCAATCAAAAGGAGCAAAACTAGCACATCACAGGCTGCGACTTCTTAAGGAGCTCAGTATCTCTCTCTGTCAATCTTGCCTCTGCTACGCAGGCACTAGATATCTTATCAGTGAAACCGACTGGGCACTGCATTGATTTCCATAACATCTGCAGTCAATGGGATAGACTGACAAAATGAAATGAAATACTTCGTACTCATGAGCATGAAATACCTTTAAGGAAGGTGAACATTCATACCACAATTTGTCATTTCCAGCAATACAAGGAAAATACAGCGAAAAAAGACAACCTATTTTTCACTGGAAATTTAACTATTAATAAATGGAAAAGTTGGATATTGGTTCAATTTCAGCATTTAGGAGGAATTTGAATAGGTACATGGATGGCAAGGATACAAAGGTTGATGACACTAGGCATGGACTAGATGGGCTGAAGGGCCTCTTCCTGTGCAGTAGTGGTCTATGACTTAAACGACTCTAAAAGGTAATCAGCTATAGGAGGAGTTTTGGCTGAGTCCAATCATCCCTTTCAAGGAGGTTCTGTAAACTGGATTGGGATCAGTTTAAAGCCAGGAAGAGAGATCTACACAGAATCTGCCTTCATCAGTCAGGGTGCAGTTACTCAGAATCCTAATGAGATGCGTTATGATCAGAGATTAAGGGAGCTAGGGCTTTACTCTCTGGAGAGAAGATGAGAGGAGACATGATAGAGGTGTACAAGATATTAAGAGGAATAGTTAGAGTGGACAGCCAGTGCCTCTTCCCCAGGGCACCACTGTTCAATACAAGAGGACATGGCTTTAAGGTACGGGGAGGGAAGTTCAAGGGGGATATTAGAGGAAGGTTTTTTACTCAGAGAGTGGTTGGTGCGTGGAATGCACTGCCTGAGTCAGTGGTGGAGGCAGATACGCTAGTGAAATTTAAAAGACCACTGGACATGTATATGGAGGAATTTAAGGTGGAGGGTTATATGGGAGGCAGGGTTTAAGGGCCGGCACAACATTGTGGGCTGAAGCGCCTGTACTGTGTTGTATTGTTCTATGTTTGTTCTATGAGATGAGTATTTTGATAGGTTTCATAATTAGGCAACTCTTTAAGAAAGTAGAGGAAAATATGTCAATCATTGTATGAAATGATGAGGTGAAAAGTTCATAGAAGTAAAGTCTTAAAAGAAATACAAAATGAAAGATGTTTTAATTCTTCTATGAGGATAAAATCTTCTATTTATTTAGTACCTTGTCCCTTCTGTCATGAATGATTCCAGATACTTCAAACAATGAGTTATCTTTGTCTTGGAGCTTTATGAAAGCAGGTGAAGAATCTATTTATGAAAACAGGTGATATCCCACTGAGAGAACAGAAGTGGTTATTCTGTGCACTCCTGGTATGGCTGTTTGTTGGCCACAAACACAAATGGTAAGTAGGCAAGTTTAGTCCAACTTTCACCCCATCCTGATTTTAACATTTCATCCCTGAGATCAACAGAGAAATAAAATGCTTGGTTAAATTCAGCGACACAGTAAAGGCGTGCCCTGTAGATGAAACTACTGTTAGTGATGCTATCAATGAATTGCATTAAATTCCTCTCTCCATGTATTTCCGCTTAACGGAAATGAACTAATGACCGTCTTATGAATTCATGTTCAAAGTGTGATATCACCAGTAAGACCACTATTTATTGCCCATCTCTAGTTGTTTCTGGGGTGCTAGTGGACGGCTAAAGGATACCAAATTAAGCTACATGGGGGAATAACAACAAAAAGTAATCCTATGAAACTAAAGGATCAGAAGTATATTTGCATTTTGGAATGGTGCATAACTTGGAGGAGATACTTGGAAGCAATGATACGAGTTTCATACAAACAATGAACTCCATTGTACCTTGGAAATAATTTGGAAGGCATATTGCTTGGGTGGTTGATGGTTGGGTTCAGTTGTTCTCCGATCGTGCCAATTGACTTGCAAACATTTTGTCATCATGTGAGCAGGCATTGTCAGTGTGCAGTTGATTGTGGTGCATCCTCTGAATGCTTGGCCTTTATATACGTTTCAATCTGCTGATTGGACGTCATTTCAGAAGCTCAGTTGTGATGTGTGGAGGAAATCTTGTCACTGATTGGCTGTGTGGTGAACTTCTTCCGCTGTGTTCTGGAATTTCGAAGATTGAGACGGGCACAAATTCGTGAAAGTCATGGCGTAGGCGAACATGTGACATGCAAGAGAATCCCTAGAAGCATGATTTCCTGCAAAGAATTCTGCAAACAAACACGTGGACCTCAATCCTACTTATGAGCCTATGCAGGCAAAATTCCGAGCCTCCACGCACAAAGTCCACCACACAGCCAATCAGCAACAAAGCTTTCTCGTCATATCACAAATGTATTTCCAAAATGCCTTCCAGTCGGCTGATTGAAAAGTATATAAAGGCCAAGCATTCGGAGAACAGACCACAATCAATCACACTGACAATGTCTCCTTGCACGGTGACAAACGTTTACAAGTAAATTGCCAAGATCAGAGAACAGCTCAACCCAACCTCCATTACACTCTGTTGTATATGGGAATGAAATAAACTGAAACATGGTTCCTCTAAGAGCAATTGGAATGATGGACTACTAAGGGGTACAATATAAAAACAAACCCTTTGATGCAATAAGTCTGTACTGACCATGTACTACCCATTCTAATCCTTCACAAGATTTAGGAGATGAGTGGATGAAGCCTTGGGAAGAAGAATAACACATAATGTCACGGTATGTGCTGGCAATCTTAACACCCAGTGTGGAGGAAAGACAGACTCCAATGTAGAGACAGAAACCAGCATTTATCCAGAAGATTTCTGACAGAACATCTGTAGCTAATTCACGCAACACCACAAGATGTTCTCAATACTACAACTCCCGATTATTGCTAATCAGGCATCTGTTTAATATCATTTGCTGCCTGATGGTTGTTTATTATGCAATATTGAAATGTCTCCTCCAAGAAGACCACAATCTTGTCGTAGGGTTTGGAGGCCTGAATGCTTCAATGATCTGGAGAGCTCTGCTGGCTGGAGTCAGGGCTTTGTGCTTTGGCTGTTGGTAGGGTCACCCATGCCAAACAGGTCAAAGGGTAAAGGCCAGACTAAGAGTGGTCCACCTGTCACCAGTTCTGGGGTTTCAGCTCAGGACTAACAACCTTGACTGGTGAAAACAAAACTGTTTCAGAATCCTTCTACATTTGAGTCTCAACCTAGAACTTGCATGACTGACAGCAGTGAAAACCAGGCTACTGACATGATGAAGGAAGCCTGAACCACTGCCAGAGATGGAGAACCTTTTTGCTGCCCTAAACATCAGCGGTGTAATAGGTAGTAGATTAAAATATCTGTGGAAAACACCTTTGTCCAATGTAAGATACAAATATGATGGTTAATGCCCATAGAAAGAATTCCAAGGCAGAACCACAAGCACCTGAGTTACTGTCAAAGATACAACAGACGCCATGAATGTAAATTGAAAATGGCAAAATGTTTTAACTATGAGAATAAATGGCACATGCCTGCAGCAGGACAGACAGTATCTAAGGAAGGAGAAACAGTTATTATTTCAAACATGCTACCTGACTAGCATTTCCTATACTTATTTCGTGTTTCCGGCACCTGAAGTTGCTTTGATTTTCACCAAAAAAATGTATTTTAGTTTGGAAGCAACTACGATGTCGGGAGTACAAGCTCCTGGCTGGCAGTCCAGTGTGTGATTTGGAGGGTGCTACACTGTAGAAAGTTCCACTTTAATTTGTTAAACCAAGAGCATGGCTGTCTTCTCAGGCAATGTTGAAGGTACGGTGGCATTATTGGAAGTAGAGACAGGAAGTTGTTCCCGGTGTCCTATCAATATATTATTGCATTAACAATCGGCAATGACTGCCATCAGATAGTTGTTAGTGGGACCTCAATGTGCTCAGATTAGCTGCTACATCTCCATCACTACAACTGCAATAACACTTCAAGGGAACTTAACTGGCTGAAAAAGCACTTAGGAGCATCAAGAGATTGTGAAAGGTGCTACGCAAACACAAATCCTCCTTCAGTTTGCTCAGTCTGTAATTAGTTGCCTTTGTGGATGGCAGCCAACAGAAAGTTCAGTTTGAAACGAAGGTTTTGCTGCAGGCAAGGACCAGCATTGGGAATGGATTTCCCTGTGTGCCATCAGGTAAAGGAGACATGTAGCAGCACCACAGCTGGAAAATTCCACAATGATGTGGCTTAATGATGTATAATGCACTTCCACTGATGTACATTCATCAACTCAAATAGCTCCATCTTCACTTACTCAGTGACCCACCTGAGTGCTTTACAGCTTAAAATGTTTTTTTCATCGTACAAAATGTACAAGATTGTGCTGTTGACAGATTCCTGTGGTTCAGAAGGGCATTCATCACTCTGCCTCAGATCTGATTAACTACACCAGAATGATCTCTCCTTCACCGAGGAGATTCACATGTGACAGATGAGGAGACTGGGAGCGGCAGAGGGTGAGCAGGAGTCATCTACATGCTGCTGGATGATGTTCTCAAGATAGTTCAGATTCATCACAATTCTCAACACAATTCCATTTAGGTTAAGTAGAAAGCTAAAATTTAAAGCAGGGATGGTTTTAGCAGAGGTGTGTTTGCTACTTGAGAAGGGAATTGGAGTGGAGATTGGATAACCAATCTTCTCACAGGAGATGGCCAGTTAGCGAGCCTTTCACCAAACTTGTGTGCATTTTTACAATACGTTTACAATTTTTCAGGAATCTCGCAGAAGAAAGGGCCGTGGCTACAACTAGTCTAGCTGAGGATCTGCCAAGTCAGGGCTGTGCCCTACCTTTCAAAGCACTTTGTAATTCTACCAGAAATCTGTCCTACCCAACTCAAGCTACAGCTGGGATCTCTGCACTGACCTTTCACCCAATATTATATCCAGTCACCAACAATAATTTCTCACTACACCACCGCCTGGCCTCTATGGATCCTCTCCCACTATCCACCAGATATAACCTCACCTGTTGCTCTGCTGGGATCTTCAGTCTTCCAACCTGACCACCAAAGCAAAACATGGGAAAACATTTAAAGGACATCTGCCAACTGCAGACATTTTCAAGGCTGGCTCTACCTACCTGCAACCCAGATCCAAATACGCAGTGACTCAAATAATATAACCACTTCAAAATATACTTTCTTCAGCATCTAGCCTCTGCTGAACCTGAGAAGAGTTGGAAAACTATTACACTCATTATTAGAATTGACGAGTATGTTTCTTTAAACTCACAGAGATATCCGGAAAAAAATTAACAAAGATAGTGTTCATGCGTGGTACAGCTGTTCCTTTACATTTCCTTTGATACGGGCTCAATTTTGACCTCTAGTGCCGTGCGGAGACTCAACATTCTCCCTGTGACCATGTGTGGTTTCTCGGGACGCTCCAGTTTCCTTCCATGCCCTAAAAGATGTGCGAGTCGGTAGGCTAATTGGCCACTGCAAATTTCCACTGGTGCTGCACATGAGAGGTAGAATCTGGTAGGAGTTGAGAGTAACGTGGAGAGAAAGAAAATAGGATTTATGTTGGATTAATGTAAGTAGGTAATTGATACCTGTGCAGATTCAGTCTCTCAGGATAAGGGCTTTTGGAACACATCCTCAAAGGATGACATAAAAGCAGATTCAATGAATACCTTTAAGGCAGTGGTGGATAGGTTCTTAATAAGGAAGTAGGGGAATATTCACTTGCAGTAGATGGCAATGCAGATTAGGGACTACAATTACACTAGCCGTGATATTATTGAATGGCTGAGCAAGGACAAAAGGCTGCAACCTACTCCTGCATCAGATTCATTTATCTGAATTGTGGCCAGTAACAGTCTCACTGTCTCTGTAATTGTAGTCACTATCAGGATTTCATACACTTGTCTCATCATAGTCTTGTTGCAGCGAGGAGAGAAAAGTGCTTATTCGATTATATGGGTTTCCCACTGTTCCCTCACTTCCACTCATGCTTTATTTAAACTATTCATGTAGCAAAAAAATGCTTTCTTAATCTCATTATAAAGATTGTGCGAAGGTTCTAGCAAGGAATCAAATAACTACAAATTAATAGCTTATCATATGACGTACAATTTAAATCCAAGGTGAGCTGAAGGTTCTTCCTGGATCTCAGAAACTAATGATAACCAGAAGTCACAATTCTGTGTCTTGTATACTTTCACTGAATGTACAGTGAATTAAATAAATTAAATCCAATCACAATTACCACCCTAGTATTCTTGTACTTATTGTAGATTTGCCTGCAGCTTCACTTTAGCATTTCCTTTGGTGTTTGGAGATCTATTGTCTACTTCCACCATTTATTTGTGCTTTTTGGTTCCACACTTATTATATTTTCTTAATGATCTTAACACATCATGTCTTCTCACATTGCTTCTTGAACCAAGAAACAGCACGTCTCAAAATCCTCTAATGAGTGACATTCAGCTTCTGGGACATAAGAGACAGCAGATGCTAGAATCAGGTGCAATGAACAAGTTGCTGGAGAAACTCAGCTTGTCGAGCAGCATCCACGGGAGGAAAAGAATTGTCAACATTTTGAGATGAAACCCTGCATCAGGGGAGGTCATGACATTCAGTTTCTAATTTGCACCTCTTTAAGCCAAATTTCAATACAAGCTACAATGCCATTCTGGCATGTCTCTTTCAGTGCCTTCATCTAACGTGCTTTATACCCATTTCATGCAGATTTACTTCTTCCTGCCTGTTCTCTAAATTAAGTTTGTTGTGTGTTACAATTCTTCTCATTAATGCCATCTGTTTTTTTAAAAAAAAATCCATTTTTAAGAATAGCTCGTACCTTTGCTCATTTCCCCATACTTTTGCCGAGTCAGTTTAAACCCTTTCCTTTTGCACTCTCAAATCAGCCTGCAAGGATTGTGTCATCTGGCCTGAAACTTCTCTGCCCATATGGATCCATAAGACCATAAGATATAGGACCAGAATTAGCCACTTGACCCTTTGAGAGTGCTCCACCATTCTATCATGGCTGATTTATTATCCCTCTTAACCTCATTTTCCTGCCGTCTCCCATTTCTCTTGACACTCTGACTAACCAAGAACCTATCAACATCTGCTTTAAATATATTTATTGACTTGGCCTCCACAGCATGCACAACAATGAATTCCACAGATTCACCACCCTCTGGCTAAAGAAATTCCTCCTCATCTCTGTTCTAAAAAGAAATCTCTCAATTCTAAGGCTGTGCCCTCTGGTCCTAGACTCCCCCCACTATCAGAAACATCCTCTCCACATATCTAGGCCTTTCAATATACAATAGGTTTCAATGAGATCCTCTCTCCTTCTTATAAACACCAGCACGTACAGGCTCAGACTATTAAATGCCCCTCATATATTAACCCATCATTCTCGTGAATCTCCTCTGGACCTTCTCCAATGCCAACACATCTTTTGCTTACAATTCTCCAAGTGAAGTCTGACCATTGACTTATAAAACCTCAGCATTACATCCTTAGTCTTTTATTCTAGTCCTCTCGAAATGAATGCTAACATTGTGTTTGCCTTCCTTACCACTAACTAAACCTGCAAGTTAACCTTCAGGGAATCTTGAACAAGGTCTCCTAAATCTCTTTGTACCTCTGATTTTTGAACAATTTTCTGGTCTGCGTACAACACTCCTTCTGTCAACATCTTTCGGTCAGGTCATTAAACCATTTATTTCACTTTTTTTTATGTCTTTTACATTAGTTTTTTTGTCTTGAACGTGAGTCTGAAACTGTTGGAATCTGTGATCTGCAGCTTAAAGGTTGCTTGGTTGTTTCAATGCTCTGCAGTCTCCAAGGAAATTCCAGGAAGCACAGGCAATATGCAGGACCCTTATGGTGAGAAGGCTGTGTGCCAAAGTTCTACTCCATTTCACTGATTAAAGTTTCCATTTTTTGCCAATTAAATCAACAAGGGAGATTGAAACGCTGGCTATCTCCTTTTTTATCGCTGGTGGATAACTTTGCTCGGAGATGGGTGGCTGCCTTTTTTTTATCACTGATGAAATTGCTCTGCTATGGAATGAGAGAATGTTATCCAAGTTTTCTGTGTTTTGGAGGTGGACTGGGACCTTGGATTTTTTTCAGTCTTTCTGTTTTTTTTGTAATCTGTGGTTTTCACCTGATCTTTCTCGTTTTCTTTTGTGTGGGGGAGGGGAATATGAAGGTCCATGAGCCTGTTCCATTTCTGTTAATTTTTTGTGCAGGGAGGATGGATTTGGGGGTTAATGATCGTACTGCTGTTTTCTTTCTTGTTTCGTGGCTATCTGGAGAAGAATCATTTCAAAGTTGTATGATTCTATAATAAATGAACTTTTGAACCTTTGAACCTTTGAATTTTCTCCCCATTTAGAAAATAGTCTACACCTTTATTCCCTCTGACAAAGTGCATGATCATACACTTCCCTATGCTATATTTCATCAGCCGCTTCTTTTTCCATTCTCCTAATCTGTCTGTCTTTCTGCAGACTCCCTGCTTCCTTAAAACTATCTCACTACCTGCCCCTCCACCTTTCTTTGTATTCTCTGCAAAGGAAGCTACAAATTCATCTATTCATCATCCAAATCATTAACATATAACATTAAATGTAACAGTCCCAATACCGACCCGGTGGAACACCACATGTAACCAGTAGCCAACCAGAATAGATCACTTTACTCTGACTCTGCCTCCTGCTAATAAGCTAATCTTCTATCTATTACAATTCCTTTCATGTAATACCATGAGCTCTTATCTTGTTAAGCAGCCTCGTGTGCAGCACCTTGTCAAAGACCTTCTGAAGATAAAAGTAAACTATAATCACTGACTCTCCTTTGTCTATCCTGCCTGTTATTTCCTCAAAGAATTCCAACAGTTATGCCAGGCAGTATTTCCCCTTAAGGAAACAATGCTAATTTTGGCCGATTTTATCATGTGCCTCCAAGTACCCCAAAACATCATCCTCAATAGTAGACCCCAACATCTTTTCAACCACTGAATTCAGCCTAACTGGCCTATAATTTCTAGTCTTCTGACTCCCTCCTGTCTTAAAGAGTGGAATGACATTTGCAATCTTCCAGTCCTCTGGAATCATTCCAGAGTCTAGTGATTCTTGAAAGATCATTACTGATGCCTATAGAATCTCTTCAGCTACCTCTTTCAAAACCCTGGGGTATAGTCCATCTGGTCCATGTGACTTATTTACTTTTAGCCCTTTCAGCTTCCAAGCCATCATCTCTTTAATAACAGTAATTACACTCATTTCTGCACCCTAATATTCTCAGATTTCTGGTATTCTGCTAGTGTCTTCCACAATGAAGAATGTCACAGAATACTTATTAAATTTGTCTGTTATTTCTTTGTCTCCCATTACTACCTCTCCAGCATAATTTTCCAGCAGACCAATAACCACTCTCGTCTCTCTTTTATTCTTTATATATCTGGAAAAGAAAACCTTTTGGTATCCTCTTTGATATTATTGGTTACCTTACTTTCATATTTCATATTTTCTCTACTTATGGTTTTTCTAGTTGCCTTCTTTAGATCCCATGTTCTTCAGTATTGTGCTAACACTCTGAGTTTAAAGTTGCCCCACCATTCCCTCCAGACGTTCAATATCTTATTTCCACATTCGTTTGTAAACAGCAACGTAAGTAATTCAGAAATTACTCCTTTTGAAGAGCTGCTTGTTATTCTCTTTCTTTACTCCCTGCATTATGATTAATGGAATAATTGCAAATGTGTATAGGATTAAGCATGTCATAATGATATGGTCAGGCTGAACTACAGAGGATGGGGAGGTGGTTTGCCCCTGCACATGTAGCATGCAGGCTCACCGGTGTGTGGACACGCCCTGGTGCTCGTGAACCAGATCCCCAGCTACGGGTAAATAGCCCCACTGCCTTGTGGGCAGCCTTGGGAGAGACAAAGGCTACGGGAGTGAACCCAGACAGAAAATCTGAAGCAGAGCCCCGAAGGCATTTGGATGTCATTGAACATCCTTCCAGCAACTCCTGCAGCTGAGCTGGTGCCGAACGTATTGCTTCATAAGTTTTCCACTGGACTACTCTGGTGAGGCCGAGAGGGGGATCTTGATGACTGGGCATCTCAGGATCTCCATACCTTCCACCCAGGCTTGTGATGATGATGATCATCATCATCCCCTGTTCTTTGAGACAGATGGATGCCGACCAACCGACCACTGATATTTATATGATGTCATTTACCCAATCTGTTACTTCCCTTACTATTATTTGCTATGTTAATATGGCATAGAAATAATCCATGCAGTACGCCATGCCCATGTCAAGCAGTGGGCGCCCATCTATATTAATCCCATCTTCCAGCACTTGGCTCATAGCCCGCTATGTCTAAACAATTCAAGTGCCCATCAAGATACCTCTTAAATACCATTACTCACTCTGCTTTACCAGAAGTGTGTTCCAGCTGAAGTCCATGCAAAATCAGAGGACAATTTAGAATTTAGAATTTATTTAAAATCTTGCATCTATCCCACAATGCGAGGGAGTAAATATCTTTGTGTTAAGACTCCATTGCAATGTACAGACTTGTGAATTTAAAAGTCTAATGGCTTGTAGAAAGCGGCCCATAGCCTGTTGGTCCTGGCATTAATGCTGCGGTAGCATTTGCCAGATGGAAGCAGCTGGAACAATTTATGGTTGGGGTGACTGGTGTCCCCAATGATCTTCCAGAGCTTCTTTCTGCACCTGCTGCTATAAATGTCCTCAGTGGAGGGAAGTACACATCCACAGATGCACTGGACTGTCCGCACCACTCTCTGAAGAGCCCAGCAATCAAGGTTGGTGCAGTTCCCATATCAGGCAGTGATACAGCCAGTCAGGATGCTCTCAATGGTGCTCCCATAGAAGGTCTTGAGGATTTGGGGGCCAATGCCAAACTTCTTCAGTTGCCTGAGGTGGAAGAGATGCTGTTGTGCTTTTATTGCCACAAAGCCGGTGTGTACGGTCCAGGTGAGATAATCGGTGATGTGTATACTGAGGAACTTGAAACTACTCACCCTCTCAACAGCAGACCGATTGATGTTGATCAGGCCGAACTTGTCTCAGTTCCTCTTGTAATTCACAATCAGTTCTTTTGTATTTTTGGACTTTGAGGGGAGAGGCTGCATAATGTTAATGTTAATTGTATAATGTTAGAGATTTGCATCTTTGTAAGTTTGCACTTGTAGTCCTTGTTGGCTGGTAACTTGTTCACTGCTCTTTACTTTGGGTTTCACCACAACCGTAGGGCTCCAGTTTCTCATTTTACAGATCCTTTCTGATCCTTGGCTGTATCCAGCAGTTTCTAATTTTAGCCACACAATAGCTTTGGTTCCAATGTGGATTAAAAAATTAAATTCCAGAGTCATAATGCTATTGGAATTTGCAGGACAGTGCCCTAGACTCAACCTGTATGGAGAGCATTGGCAATGGCTGAATCCAGTAGTAAAGGAACAGCAGACTCCCATATAGAGAAGGAAACAAGAGGTTATACATAGGAATTCCAACAGAACTTCAGTGGAATGACTGAGTTTCACCGCAAGACAAATTATTCTCTACACAGGGACCCCACGATGAGTTCTAATCGGGTGTCCGCTTTAAATCACCACAGAATGTAGAAACCCTGTGCCAGTAACAATTACCTTGACAAAATTAAACAGAAAACACAAGAGCTTAATGACTCTAGTTTTGATAACAATTTGTAAATTCAGGTGCTCAAGAAACATAGAAACCCAATGATCTATAGCATGCCTCAAAGGCCCCCAGTGGCTTATGACACCATCATTTTAAGCAACCGAGTCAGTGACCTTTCTCATGGCTTAAGGTGGGATAGAGAAATGTTTGATGATGATTATGCAATGACTATTTTCAGTGGGAGCTCCTAAACTAATTAGGCTTCTGTGATGATTCTTGCTATCAAGGTAGCTAAGTAAAATTGTAGTCTATCTATGGGAATTGTGGGAAATGGGATCACACTTATGTCTAAAAAGATTGTTCATATTTTCAGAAGGCTAGGCTCCGGAACCTGCTACAGTAAGTGAAAGCAGCACAAGAAATACTGCAGATGCTGGAAATCCAAAGCAACACACATGAAATGCTGGAGGAACTCAGCAGGTCAGGCAACATCTATGGAAATTAACAAACAGTCGATATTTTGGGCCTGGACCTCCAACCCACAATGTAGTGTTCTAGAGACAATCATGTTAAATTCTTTCCCTCCCACTAAGATGAGGTTTGAAGATGGTTAGTTTAATATTCAGATTCAAAAATAATTAAGCTGTCTATGTGACATGCAGAAAGGTTTGGATCACCGTTAGGCAGGGGCTAGTAAAGGAAAACCTTCTAGAGAAACTCAGGGGATCAAGCAGCAGTTGGGAAGGCAGAGGGATGGTCAACGTTTCAGTGAACTTTATCCTCATATCTCAACTCTATCATGTCTGTCCTTGTCCAGCCCTTTCCCTCCTACATCTGGGACAGCTTGCATGACTTCCACTTCTGATGCAGGATCTCGATCTGAAGTGTCAGCTGTCCTTTTGCCTCCACAGAAACTGCTTGATTTCCTGAGCTCCCCCAGCAATTTGTTGCTCCAGATCTCAGCGCCTGCCTTTTCATCTCCATGGGCAAGTAAAGGGTGCACTCACTATTCACATCACACGCAAACTATAGGCAAAAACAGTCTCTAAAAGAATGTTTATTGCCCCTGACTCCAGCATCTGCAGTCTCTTGTCTCTCCTTAGTGACTTCATGAGCAGGTCCAAGGTCGCATATTATTTGTCATGTGACTCACCTTCTGAGCTCCTGTGGTGAACTAGATATACCTGTCTGACTGCTCCTGTGGCTCCACCCACAGACCCCTGCTGACAGCTCCTGTGGCTCCTCCCACAGACCCCCTGCTGACTGCTCCTGTGGCTCCTCCCACAGACCCCCACTGACAGCTCCTATGGCTCCTCCCACAGACCCCTGCTGACAGCTCCTGTGGCTCCTCCCACAGACCCCTGCTGACAGCTCCTGTGGCTCCTCCCACAGACCCCTGCTGACAGCTCCTGTGGCTCCTCCCACAGACCCCTGCTGACTGCTCCTGTGGCTCCTCCCACTGACCCCTGCTGACTGCTCCTGTGGCTCCTCCCACAGACCCCTGCTGACAGCTCCTGTGGCTCCTCCCACAGACCCCTGCTGACAGCTCCTGTGGCCCCTCCCACAGACCCCTGCTGACTGCTCCTGTGACTCCTCCCACAGACCCCTGCTGACTGCTCCTGTGGCACCTCCCACAGACCCCTGCTGACTGCTCCTGTGGCTCCTCCCACAGACCCCTGCTGACAGCTCCTGTGGCTCCTCCCACAGACCCCCCGCTGACTGCTCCTGTGGCTCCTCCCACAGACCCCTGCTGACTGCTCCTGTGGCTCCTCCCACTGACCCCTGCTGACTGCTCCTGTGGCTCCTCCCACAGACCCCTGCTGACAGCTCCTGTGGCTCCTCCCACAGACCCCTGCTGACAGCTCCTGTGGCCCCTCCCACAGACCCCTGCTGACTGCTCCTGTGACTCCTCCCACAGACCCCTGCTGACTGCTCCTGTGGCACCTCCCACAGACCCCTGCTGACTGCTCCTGTGACTCCTCCCACAGACCCCTGCTGACTGCTCCTGTGGCTCCTCCCACAGACCCCTGCTGACAGCTCCTGTGGCTCCTCCCACAGACCCCTGCTGACTGCTCCTGTGGCTCCTCCCACAGACCCCCGCTGACTGCTCCTGTGGCTCCTCCCACAGACCCCTGCTGACTGCTCCTGTGGCTCCTCCCACAGACCCCCGCTGACAGCTCCTGTGGCTCCTCCCACAGACCCCCTGCTGACAGCTCCTGTGGCTCCTCCCACAGACCCCCGCTGACAGCTCCTGTGGCTCCTCCCACAGACCCCCTGCTGACAGCTCCTGTGGCTCCTCCCACAGACCCCTGCTGACAGCTCCTGTGGCTCCTCCCACAGACCCCCGCTGACAGCTCCTGTGGCTCCTCCCACAGACCCCCTGCTGACAGCTCCTGTGGCTCCTCCCACAGACCCCTGCTGACAGCTCCTGTGGCTCCTCCCACAGACCCCTACTGACAGCTCCTGTGGCTCCTCCCACAGACCCCTGTATAAAGGCGACTGTGGGCTGCTGCTCTCCCTCATTTTCCCCAGGATGTAGTGCTGTTTATTCTTCCAGTCAATAAAAGCCGATATCTCACTTCCTAAGTCTCAGCGTGAGTTATTGATGGTGCATCAGCTCCCCCAGAATCTTTCCCCACAATCCCCACAACTCATAGTGAGAATACGACTAAGTTATTTTCACTTTCCTAACAGAGTGATTTTCAACTGCATTCAAGAAGTTCCCACTGGGCAAAAGAACCCACTGGATTGGCAGCTTATCCACAAACCTAAGTATTTAACTCAATTGCTTTTGGCACAGTGTGATAGCGTTGTGAGCCATTGTCAAAATACCACGTCTTCTCCAGCTTTTCTTTCCCCAAACATGCAGCCTTTACTACCCATAGGGTACTTAAAGATAATACCTTTGTTTGTCCTGTATACATTGGAACAATGAAATACGTCATTTTGCATTAAAACACACCAAGTGAGGATTCAGCTACACCTTTGGAGCATGGGAGGAAGGCAGAGCTCACAGAGGAAACCCATGGGGACAATGTACCAACTCTTTACAGACAACAGCAGGAATCAAACGCTGATCTTGCAGCCGATGCTGTGATGCACTACACTACACCATAAACACCATCCCCGTGAACAACACTGGCAGGTTCCTACACTGACTTGGAAACGATACAGGTTTTCCATTACCACTAGGTCTATACCTCAGAATTGCCCACACTTCAGCAGCCGATCAAGAAACTTGCTCTCCACCGCCTTCTTAAAGACAGAGATGTCCATTAAATTGTTAACCTTGCTAACAATATCTGTGAGTGGTAGCGAGAATGCAGCGTAGAAGGTCAGATTGTGACACGCGTCCTAATATATCTTCAGCTAAGAAGGATCCAATCACATTTGCACAGAATCAGAAAGTATCCAAGAGAAGCAACCACTGATACGAAACAGATTGCTTCTAGTGGCAGGAATAAGAGTCAATGCTCTGCCTCCTCAACTATGAATTTGTTTAATGCAAGGCAAGATAAAAAGAGATCATACACATTATTTTTAAATATGAAATGATGCTTCCTGGGGAGGCTTTGCTCTGTTTGTGTTTGCCACTCCACTGGGCAATGAAAATGCTATTCATACCAATAGAACATGAAACAGATTCTACAGCAAAGTGCACCATTTTTCTTTGGCTCACGTGCAGCCATGCCTGAAGCTCTTTATATGTTAATATAACAAGGCTAGCAGAAGATGAATTATTCTCAGGGTTTAGAAAGCCACCTTGGCACGAGAATATTGGGACAAATAGATATAAGAGCTCGTGTTCATCACGTTGAGCAGAGGACTGGACATTTTCTAATAAACAAATAAAATCTGAAGGATTGTGCAGTTATAGCAATAACATTTTAAGGCTGGTGAGGGATAATTCATTGGTCCCTATGAATACCACAGCGAAGCTTACAAGTGACTGGTTGATGGAAGAGAGAAGAGCTCGAATCCTGTTGCTAGTACGTATTCCTATTGGAAAAGCTGTCACAATCCACCGACTAAAGTCAATTGCTTATGTGGTAAAGTAACTCAGAGATAGGATTGAATAACGTACAAACATGACAAGGTGGAGTAATCCTTTAGTGATAGCAGAGTAACAGAACTTTATATTAGTGATGTTAAGGAAAATGGTAGAATGATCAAATCCAATTCCCCTTTCCTACTCATCGATTGATGCCGAGTCTCACAAAACAACAGAAGGTTCCCATGCGCTAAATACGGACGCATGAATTCTGTCAGCAAAGAGACTCCACAATGATTCAAAGTATGCATAGTGTACAACCCTGAGTTTCCTCCTCCTGCAGAGAGCTACAACCTGAGGAAGTTGGCACTAAGGTGAGAGGAGGTTGCATCTGTTAATGTGTGAGGATTTATATATCTGTAAATTGGACTTTGCCTTTACTTGCTGCAGTGCAACTGAGCCCCCTGCAAAAAAATGATGTAAGTGTCCAGAAGGGTGTTCAAGAGGATGTTAAGATAGTTTTCACGCCCAGAAGAAGGCAGTGGAAATGGAATGTGCTATCATTGATGGGATAACACTCAATCCAACACAGATGCCCACACTCACCCCTTAAAGACGCACAGCCAAACAGCACACGCTGGCTGTCAGGGAGGAGAGAGATGACGGGGGAAAGCAAAGCATAGAATTCCTAAAAATCAATGTGTGGAGCTACAAAGTCCTAACGTAGGAAGGATGTCTTGACTGAGCTGAAATAAAAACTCCATTTCTTTATTTACAGTTGCTGCTGAGTGCTTCCAGAAATTTCTATCGGTATATCCTCAGCATGACAATGTAATTGCTACAGTTTATACTATCCTGTGCAGATATGAGGACTGGCCCCCTCTTTCTTCTTCCCTGAAGAGTGCAGGGACAGCACAATATCCCCACTATATCATTGCTAAACATACAGAGACGAGTAGCACGAGAGACGAGTGCGATTGGTCAGAGGGATGTGTGCCATTGGTAAAAGTAACGAGCATCCACAGGCTGAAGGCCGGAAAAGGAAATTTGGTGCAGGGGCATGCTGGAGGTGGGGTCCACAGGTTTCAGGTGACAACCACGAATGGGTTGCTATCATGACATGGCTAATGTAGGTAAAAGTGAGATAAATGTGTGCTGTTAGTCCTGCCTTACAAAGGGCTATTTTCTCTGGAGTGGCAGGGTTGGATGGGAGAATGGGTCGAAGTTCATGAGAAGCAAAGTCAGAGTAGACAGCCAGCATCTTTTCTGCTGGATAGAAATGCCTAATACTGGAGGGCATGCATTTCGGGTCAGAGGGGTAAAGTTCAGAGATCAAGTTTTTTTTAGACAGAGATGGTGAGAAAGGAGTGCTATGGGAGATGTGGGACAGGTGGCAGAGAAGGAATAATAGGGGCGGAGGGTGGTGAGGGTGCATATACACCAACACTAAGACACCAGGCAAGGTCATTTGATTCCACAAAATGGTTTATTGAACATTACAGAATGTATCTCTGTCTGCCTCCTGCTCCCTATCCTCTCCCTTCCCCTTTCCCCAACTATGATTCCCCTCTCCCTGCTCCCTTCCCACCTTCAACCCAGAAATGAGATTTGTTTTTTTGGTGGTAACAGTATAGTGCAATATATAAAATTACTACAATAGTATGCAAAAGCCTTAGACATCCTAGCTATATATATGTGCCTAAGACTTTTGCACCATACTGTACTTTGACTTGTTCATGTTTTACAATTTGGTTTAAGGGTGCTTCTGATTTAATAGCAATTGATGCAACAAATGGGGTAATATACTCAATGTCTACTTTATGAGGTACTTGTTTACTCAATAAAGTGGCCACACAGACTACATTCATGGACTTCTGCTGCTGCAGCCCATCCACCTCAAAGTTCAATGTCTTGTGCATCCAGAAATGCTTAGCAGGGATGTGATGCCAAGGCTTTATAAGGGACTGGTGAGGCCTCACCTTGAGTATTGTGTACAGTCTTGGGCTCCTCATCTAAAAAAAGATGTGTGCATTGGAGAGGGTCCAGAGGAGGTTCACAAGGATGATTCCAGCAATGAAAGGGTTATCAAATGAGGAACATTTGTCAGCTCTGGGTCTGTATTTGCTGGAATTTAGAAGGATGGGGCGGGGGGGATCTCATTGAAACCTTTCAAATGTTGAACGGTCTAGACAGAGTAGATGTGCAAAGGATGTTTCCCATGGTGGGGGAGACTAGGGCAAGATGACACAGCCTCAGGGTAGAGGGATGTCCATTTAAAAGAGAGATGTGCAGAAATTTCTTTAATCAGATTTTGGTTAATTTGTGGAATTTGTTACCACAGGCAGCTGTAGTAGCCTGGTCGTTGTGAGTATTTAAGGTATATTGATTGGACATGGCATCAAAGCTTATGGGGAGAAGGCCGGGGAGTGGGGCTGAGGAAGGGAAAATAGGATCAGCCATGATTGAATGGAGAGCAAACTCAATGGGCCAAATGGCCTGAATCTGCTCCTATGTCTTATGATCTCTTCTGCACACTACTGTTGAAGTGCATAGTTATGTGAGTTACTGTTGCCTTCCTGTCAGCTTGAACCAGTCTGGCCATTTTCCTCTCTCATTATCAAGATGTTTTTGCCCACAGGACTGCCACTAATTAGCTTTTTCAATATTTTTTGCACCATTCTCTGTGAACTCTAGAGACTGTTCTGTGTGAAAATCTCAGGAGGTCAGTAGTTCCTGAACTTGTTGTACCACTCCATCTAGCACTAGCAATCATTTCATGGCCAAAGTCACTTAGGTCACATTTCTTCCCATTCTGATGTCTGGTCTGAACAACAACTGAACCTCTTGACCATGTCTGCATGCTTTTATGCATTGAGATACTGCCACATGATTGACTGATCAGATATTTGCACCAACAAGCATGTGTATAGCTGAACTTAATGAAGTGGCTACCAAGTGTATAGTCTTTCTGTAGTATACGTAAATTCATGTTAACTTATGTTTGTCTTGTTATAATGTACTCCTGCTGCTGTTGCTGCTGAAAAACATATATTTTCACAGCGTTTATATCCTGTTGGTGCCTATGACAATAAAATTAAACTTAAAAACTGTATACTGTGAACTATATTACTGCAAGACATAAATTTTATGCGGACGTAGTTTTTCATGCATTTCACATGATGCTTAAATTTAATAGGTCATAACTGAGAATGTTCTTTTCCACAGCTTGAAGAAATTGCTTAACTTACTTTTGGTAAGTTTATCAACAGCACAGAGTAATGTTAATTTCCTGTCTACTGTTTCCAAATTAACTATCCATAAGTTTTAGAAAGAGAGATTATGGCATTTGACACAGTTTATGTTGTGAGCTGATCATGCTGTAGGTTCCAAGGTTAATGAACCCTTCTTGAGGGTCCTGAATATATCATGTTTATTATGGCTGAGGTGGCTAATGAAGAAGTTCATACTTTGTGGCCAGCAGTTTCTGAGATACTAAAACCACCCTGTCTGACACCAATAATCATTCCATGGTAAAAGTCACTGAGATCACGTTTCTTCCCCATTCTGATGTTTGGTTTGAACAACAACTGAACCTCTTGACCATGTCTGCACACCTTTATGCTTTAAGTTGGTACCACGTGATTGGCTGATTAGATATTTGCATTAACCAATAGGTGTACAGGTGTACCTGATAAAATGGCCACTGAGTGTAATTAGATCATTATCAAAAAGGTTTGAATAACCTAAATGCATATTTCAAAGGTTGACTCAGAGTGGAAGTGAGTGGTGGTTGTCAGCCGTATTAGGTACTTCTTAAAATTAGCATTGAAAGTTGACAGTTTTGTAGTCCTCTCTCTCTTCAGTCTGCAGGGAAGTTAACAGTCTGAACAGCCAATATAATGTAGAGAAATTGCAGCTAAATAATACATAGAAAGCTTCAATAAACAGCGACCTGATAATGACCTAGAAATAATAATAACTTATTTACAGAGCACTTTTCGTCCAAATGATGTAGTCCAAACTGCTTTACATTGGGATAAGGTGCAAACATGCAAATAAAATAAAAAATGAAAGCAAAAATAGATGTGAAAATAAAATACAAATGATGTCAGTTAAAAGCAAAGTTAAACAAAGAGGTTTTGTGCTGGTGTTTCAAAGTGTCAACTGAATCTGCACCCTCGTAGTTTTATAATCAGTTGAAAAGAAACTTGTGACCCCCCCCCCCCCCTTAAGCAAGAGCACCATAACATTCTCAACTGACTTAATCAGAATTCAACATCTCTTTCCAATCTAATTTCAATTTCATTTCTTTGGTAAAGTGTGAATGTGTTCAACTCTTCCATGATGCATCTGTTAATTGGATAGTTTCTCAATGGGCGATGTGCCATTGCTATGATTTTAAAAGCTGTGAATCCTCTTGAACCACGTTGACCATTACATAGTATGCTGCTTCCAAATACCTGAGCATACCCAGAACTCTGTCTTTAATGTGAATTCGCCCTGCGTTTTCATATGCTGGTTATGCTCCTCTCCTACCGGTTTCCTAATATCATTCTGCACCTGTTCTCTGATGTGCCCCTTTCTTGGGCTTCAGGTGATCTTATTCAAAGAGTAACAGTCCACCATGTAAACAAATTCTTTTCCTGGAGGACTTGGAATTTCTTATTCTACGGAATTGATTGAACCACTGAATATATTCCCAGCTCAGATATATGGATAGGCCAGGACATTTTTCTAGGGCAGTAAGGGCTAATACCAGGGGACATAATTTTAAGGTGATAGGAGGAAAGTATAGGGAGGGTGTTAGTTTTTTCACACTGAGAGTTGTGGGTGCATCGAATGCCCTGCCAGTGGTGGTGATGGAGGTGGACACATTAAAGGGCATTTAAGAGACTCTTAGGCACATAAATGATTTTAAAATGGAGGGCAGTGAAGGAGTGAAGGTTTAGATTGAGCTTAGAGTAGTTCATAAGGTCAGGAAAACATCACAGGCTGAAGGGCCTCTATGGCATTGTAGTGTTTTACACTCTGCGTTCAGAGAGGTAGAATTTTGGACTATAGTAGAATCAATGTAGAAAAGGAGGGAAGAAAGCAGAGCTGAGGATCAGATCAGATTAGCTCTGGATGATGGAATACTTCTGTTTCTTTTATGACTATTTTTCAACGTGGTATGGGTATGCTGTATATGATGGTCTTTCGCTACAGCTCCCTTCCCCTAAATGTCACAGGCTATAAAATTAATTCTATTGGATTAGGCAAAGAAATAGTATCTCCAAATAAAACTATCAATTAATGATGGTCATTTACACTTCTCTGAATTTCAGTGGCACACACATTAATACCAAGCTGTTATCTTCTGCTGCATTACTGCAAGTTAATATATAATTCATCTAAGAAAACAATTTTAAAAGAAAATTCCCTTTGATATTAATCAATTGCTTAGCTCAAGAGAAATCAATTGTGAGTCATTTCAAGCATGCAAGGAAGTAATTGGCCAAGTCAAACTATTCTATCCTCACTTTGGAGAAATAAGCCATTGAAATTAAGAAGCTTAAAACTTCATAAGACATAAGACTATAAGACATAGGAGCAGAATTAAGCCATTCAGCCCATCGAGTTTGCTGTGCCCTTCCGTCATGGTAGATCCCAGATCCCACTCAACCTCGTACACCTGCCTTCTCGTCATATCCTTTGATGTACTGACCAATCAGGAAATGATCAACTTCCACTTTAAATATACCCAGAGAGTTGGCCTCCACCACGGTCTTTGTGACAGAGCATTCCACAGATTCACTAATCTCTGGCTAAAAAAAAATTCTGCCTTACCTCTGTCCCCCCTCAGTTTTGAGTCTGTGTCCTCTGGTTCTGGATACACTCACCATAGGAAACATCCTCTCCACAGCCACCTTACTTACTCCTTTCAATGAGATCTGCCCCCGCCACATTCTTCTAAAGTCCAGTAAGTACAGACCCAAAACTTCCGAATGCTCCTCATATGTTAACCCCCTTCATTCCCAAAATCACCCTTGTTAACCTCTTCTGGACTCTCTGCAATGACAGCACATCCTTTCTGAGAAGTGGGGCCCAAAACTCCAAGTGTGGCCTGACAAATGTCTTATAAAGCCTCAGTATTATCTCCTTGCGTAAATATTCTATTCCCCTTGAAATAAATGCCAACATTGTATTTGCCTTCTTTACCACAGACTCAACCTGTAATTTAACCTTCTGGGAGTCTTGCATGAGGACTACTAACTCCCTCTGCTCCTCTTATGTTTGAATCTTCTCCCCATTTAGAGAATAGTATGCACTATTGTTCCTTTTACCAAAATGCATTATCATACATTTCCTAACACTGTATTCCATCTGACACTTTTTTACCTATTCTTCCAATTTGTCTGAGTCCTATTGTAATCGCATTGCTTCCTCAGCACTACCTACCTCTCCACCTGTCTTTGTATCATCCGCAAACTTTGCCACAAAGCCACCAATTCCGTTATCCAAATCACTGACAAACAACGTGAAAAGTAGCGATCCCAATACTGACCCCTGAGGAACACCACTAGTCACTGGCAGCCAACCAGAAAAGGACCCCTTTATTCCCACTCACTGCCTCCCCCCTGTCAGCATTTCTCTATTCATGCCAGTATCTTTTCTGTAACGCCATAAGATTTTATCTTGTTAAGCAGCCTCATGTGTGCCACCTTATAAAATGCCTTTTGTAAATTCAAATAAATGGCATCCACTGCCTGTTCTTTGTCCACCCTGCTTGTTACTTCCTTGAAGAACCCTTCACAGAAACCATGCTGACTTTGACATATTTTATTATTAGTCCCCAAGTTCCCTGAAACCTTAGCCTTAATAATAGACTCCAGCACTTTCCCAACCACTGAGGTTAGGCTAACTGGCCTATAATTTCCTTTGTTTTACTTTCCTCCCTTCTTAAAGAGTAGAATGGCATTTGCAGTTTTCCAATCCTCCAGGACCTCGTCAGAATCAAGTGATCCTTGAAAGATCGTGACCAATGCATCCGTTATCTCTTCAGCAAATTCTCTCAGGACTCTGGGATGTAGTCCATCTGGTCTAGGTAACCTATTCACCTTAAGACCTGTCAGTTTGTCTAGTCACTTTTCCTTTGAAATAGCAATAGCACTCACTCCTGCTCCCTGACACTCACAGACCTCTGACACATTGCTAGTGTCTTCCACAGTGAAGACTGATGCAAAGTACTCATTAAGCTCATCTGCCATTTCTTTGTCCCCCATTACTTCCTCACCAACATCATTTTCCAATGGTCCAGTATCAACTCTCACCTCCCATTTACTCTATATAACTGAAAAAAAAACTTGTATTGTCCTGCACTCTTGGCTAGTTTGGCCTCATAATTCATCTTTTTCCTTCTTGCAGCTTTTTCAGTTGCCTTTTGTAGGATTTTTAAAGCTTCTCAATCATCCAACTTCCCACTCACTTTTGTTACCTTATATGCCCTTTCCTTGGCTTTTATGCAGTCCTTAGCTCCTCTTGTCAACCAGTCAGGCTAATGTTTTTTAAACATTTGATAATATAAAGCCATTTCTAACCCCAGGACTTTCAAACAGTTATGATGTTTAAACAAACTGAATAATCTCAATTTTTTTTTTGAAATTTCAATGTCATCCAGAAAACCTGTTAGAAGTACAAAGCAGACAATTCTGACATGTGATAATAAAACATGTGGGATTGGGGACATTCACACCATTTGTACATTGACCGCATGGGCTCATCCAGTTTTTGGGTGACTCAGTAGCGTAGCGGTTAGCATAATGCGGGTTCAATTCAGCTGCCTTGTGTAAGGAGTATGTACGTTCTCCCTATGACTACATGGGCTTCCTCCCACACTGCAAAGATGTATAGGTTGGTAAGTTAATTGGTCACATGGATGCAATTGGACGGTGTGGTCTTGTTG
The DNA here is from genome assembly GCF_048418815.1 of Hemitrygon akajei. NCBI lineage: Eukaryota > Metazoa > Chordata > Chondrichthyes > Myliobatiformes > Dasyatidae > Hemitrygon > Hemitrygon akajei. The sequence continues at coordinate 28,556,480 of NC_133155.1, forward strand.
AGCTGGAAGGGCCTGTTAACATGCAGTATCTTTAAATGCAAAATTTCAGTTAAAATTCAGAATTATTGAAGACACCATACTCTTCTTACATTAACAGCCATTGTTAACTCTTTTCCAAATGAAACAAAATTCTTCAAAAATTATTTAAAACCAGACATTACTATCCTGCAGCTGCGGCTTACAAATGACCAGACCTTGTAGGACAGTTAGAAATTGGCAAGTATGATGTTGTGGGCATCACTGAGTCAAGGCTGAAAGATGGTCACAGTTGGGAGCTGAACATCCAAGGATATACATTGTATCAAAATGGATAGCAGGTAGGCAGAAGTAGGGGGATGGCTCTGTTTGTAAAAAAAAAAACACCCAAATCCTCAGAAAGAAGGGGCATAGCATTGGAAAATGTAGAATCATTGCGGGTAGAGTTAAAAAATTGTGTGGCTAAAAAAAAAAGACCCTGATGGAAGTTAAATACTGGCCTTGGAACAGTAGCCAGGATGTGGGATAAATGGTAAATTACAACATGTGATAGAAAACTCATACAATAAGATCAATTTTAGTCATGGGGAGCTTCAATGTGCTTGAAGATTGGGTGAATAAGGTAGGTGCTGGATCCTAAGGGAGGAATTTGTAGAATGCCCATGAGGTGGCCTTTGACTAAAATTGATCTTATTGTATGAGTTTTCTATCACATGTTGTAATTCATCACAGGATGAGGTCAATGGCCCATTGAGACTACTCCACCATTTCATCATGGCTGATCTATTTTCCCTTTCAACCCCAATCTCCTGCCTTCTCCCCATATTCCTTCATGTCCTGAACCATCAAGAATTATCAACCTCTACCTTAAGTATAGCCAATGACTTGGGCTCCACAGCTACATGTGGCAGCGGATTCCACAGATTCACTACTCTGGCTAAAGAAATTCCTCCTCAACTCCATGAAAAGGCTGCTCCTCTATTCTGAGGTAGTGTCCGCTTGTCTTAGACTCATCCATCACAGGAAACATCCTCTACACATACACTCTGTTGAGGCCTTTCAACATTCGATAGCTTTCAATGTGGTCACCTCTCATTCTTCTGAATTCGAGAGAATGATTCATTTCAAGAGAGTGAGAAGATAAGTGACAAAATGTAATGCTGAAGCTTTACAAGGCATTGATCAGACTGTGTGAAGTATTGTGAGCAGTTTTGGGCCTCTTATCTAAGAGAGTATATGCTGGCATTGGAGAGGGTTCAAAGGGTGCTCAGAAAGATTCCAGGAATGAAAGGGTTAAATGGATCTGGGCCTAGACTCCCAAGAATTTAGAAGAATGGAGTGTGGAAATCTCATTGTAACCTATCAAAGGACTAGGCCTAGATAGAATGGAAGTGGAAAGTATGTTTTCTATAGTGGCTGAGTCTAGGACCAGAGGGCACAGCCTCAGAATAGAAGGATCTCCATTTAGAAATGAGATGAGGGGGAGTTTCTTTATCCAGAGGGTGGTGAATCTGTAGAATTTTTTTGCCATGGATTTCTGTGGAGGCCAGTTCATTGGGTATACTTATAGCAGAAATTGATAGGGTCAGGATTAGTCAGGGCAGCAAAAGTTACTGGGAGAAAGCAAGAGAATGGGATTGAGAAAAATAATAAATCAGCTATGATGGAACGGTGAGGCAGACTCAATGAGCCAAACAGCCCAATTCTGCTCCTTTGTCTTGTCTTATGTTCTTAAACAAATTCTGATGCCATTAAAATTTACAACATTACTTTGCTCAAAATCTATTAGAGCCTTTAACATAATATCAACATTCAAGGCTATTCTGAAAGCACAATCTCCAATTGAAATGCAATGATGCATTCTAACTTCCACATTTTCACAGAGTCATACGGTATGGGGAACAGGCACTTTGACCCATTTCTCTGTCAGCCTGTCCAAGCTGGTCTCATTTGTCTCTGTTTGGCCAATATCAGTCTAAGTACTTCCTATCCATGTACCTGTCCAAATCTCCATTGAAGCAAGGAAGTTTACTACAGAAATGGGAACGTAGTACTAAAGCTAGAAATTCTAAGGTGAAATTTTAGCAGTTCTGTGGTTTGTGAATTGGATTCTGTGGTTCACATTGTGATATGTTTTTACTTCCTTTATTTAGTTCTTATTTTGGACGATTTTGAATCAGGGTGGCTTGCAAGATAAAGAACACTGAGCTAAACTGAATATGCCTGAACTCTTTCAATTTTGTGATTCATATCACAAACAAGACAAAATCTGCAGATGCTGGAAAACCAAGCAACGCAGGCAAAATACTGGAGGCACTCAGCAGGCCAGGCATCTATGGAAAAAAGAAGGTACAGTTGACGTTTCAACCGAAACCTTTGTTTCGGCCTGAAACGTCGACTGTACTCTTTTCCGTAGTTGCTGCCTGGCCTGCTGAGTTCCTCCAGCATTTTGTGTGTGCTGTGTTTCATATTCTGAGTTTTTTGTTAGTTTTTTTGGGTTGCCGTTTGCACGATTATTTTGTGTGTGTGTGGGGGGGGTGTGTTTGATGCTTTTCCTTTGAGCAGGTTCCATGGTTTTCTTTGTTTCATGCTTGTCTGTGGGGCAAATCTCTGCGTGTATATAGGATACCTACTTTCATAATAAATGTGCTTTGAGACTTTGAATTTCACAGATGGTTGAAGTCCTCAGGAACTATGTATATGAAACATAGAAAATAGGCCATTTGGCCCTTCGAGCCTGCACCGCCATTCAGTATGATCATAGCTGATCATCCAACTCAGAACCCTGTACCTGCTTTCTCTCCGTACCCCCTGATCCCTTTAGCCACAAGGGCCATATCTAACTTCCTCTTAAATGTAGACAATGAACCGGCCTCAACTGTTTCCTGTGGCAGAGAATTCCACAGATTTACCACTCTCTGTGTGAAGAAGTTTTTCCTCATCTCGGTCCTAAAAGGCTTCCCCTTTATCCTTAAACTGTGACCCCTCATTCTGGACTTCCCCAACATCGGAAACAATCTTCCTGCATCTAGCCTGTCCAATCCCTTTAGAATTTTATGGTTGCCTTTTGCTGATGGACATTGGTGAATTCATTTCATAGACAGTACCTTCAATTCTGTAACTTCCCTTTCGACTTGGAGGCAATTCAATGTGGCAGAACCAGGCAAGGCGAGGTGATGGGCCCATCGCCAAGAGCGTAGAAGAGCATGAAAGGTCGGGTATATGCCGAATTGAAGCCAGGGGGTCCAGACAGACCCCAGAGTGTGTCGATGCTACTGGTTGGATATTTACAGGCTGAATTGAGGTGGTGAAATCCAGCGTATCCAGGCAGCAGAATCCATTGTTCGGACGGAGATTTACATGCCGAATCAAAGCGTTAAGGTCAAGATTTTCCAGGTTCCAGAACCTATTACTCAGACAGATTTGAGTGATTGCCAGATTGAAAGAGTCAGGGTATCGAGGCCTGAGGTGACAATCGGCTGGTTCAGGTCGCAGCTCAAAGCAGCAGAACCCAATGTTTGGACGGAGAGTTAAGTGCTGGGCCAGGTTGAAAACATCATGGCGTAGGGGCCCGAGGCAAGGTGGGGGCCGGTTCAGTTTGCTGCTCCATGGCGTTCACTCAGCTCTGCACTGAACTATGGGTCTCTCTTGCAGACCTCATTTCAGAAACACTACTTGCTTGCAGTTACTGTTTGCATGTTTTTTTATTGTACATATATATGTATGTATTTATGTATGTATGTATGTATGTATGTATGTATGTATGTATATGGGTTACTTCATGAGTGTCTTTGTTTTATGGCTGCCTGTTAGGAGACAAATCTGAAGGTTGTATAATGTATAGATACTTTGATATTAAATGTACTTAGAACTTTGAATTTCTCATGCTTCAATCAATACTAATTCGTGTTCCAATCCATGATGCCACTTACACCATGGGATGGCATCATCAGTTCCAAAAAGTTGGAAGGCTTTGGAACATGGAAAAGTTTTGCAAATTTAAAAAAAAAGTGGATTCATGTACAAACGTAGTTTGTGGTAACAAAGAGAAGTTTCATGTATCATTTCCAATTAATGAGCTCAAAGAATAAGCATACAAACTACAATCAGAGGACTCTGCTCAATGGAGTGCAAATTATTAAAAAAACATGTCAGATACAGACAGACAAGTTAGGCCACAGTGAGCTATACACCAAATATTACTGTCAACAATTTTACACTTCATTTAACAATGCATAGTTTTGTACAGCCATTCACTGTTGACAACTAAACAATATTAACAGATAATAGGATAATATGATCTCAGTTAATGATTTTCTAATAATTTTGTAGAATTTCCATTCAATTAATTACAGGAATCTGGAACAAAATGCTGGAATCATTAGTGGTGACTAAGAACTCATTGTTATTTTCTCTTGTTATTTCAAATCCCAGAATTTGTTGATCTTTCTTTGATTTGCACAGCTTGAGCTGATGCACACTCCCATGGCTACACATTTGATTTGGAGTTACGAGTGGAGCCAAAGAAGAAATTGTTTAGCAGGAATTCTACCAGGCAAAGGAAGATGGTGGGAGAAGCGGGAATGACTGGGACTCTGTTAAAGGAAGCCTTGAAGAGCTTACAAGTCATCCTGGTGTGGCGATGGAGGTGCAAAGGGACTGGCCAGCCATGAAAATGAGCCAATTGGGCCAGCAAGCTAAACGCTGTCAGACTGGGAGAGAGGTGTTTCGAGTGTAAATGGGAACGGAATAGACAAGTGCAGAAAGAAGACAGCCGAGGTAGCAAGAAATATTCAAAAAGACAAAGTCACGGGATAAATCACAGAAGATTTTAGGCTGTGATAAAGACCTCGATAACTAATCACAAAATCAACCATTGGCCTTAATAATTAGCTAAAAATAGTCAAAAAAAATCAAGCCATCTTCAAGCACTCGTGGAATGTGCTCCACAACCCCAGTAGTAGGAGAATATGTCAACTTGGCCCCACTGCCAATCATTCCTTATTTCTGCTTCAGATTTGCTATCTCCATGGGTCAAAACCAGGAATCATTTCCCCTGCCAAACTCACCCACACCCCCATGCCCATACCTCCCAGGAGGAGAAGAAAATAATTTGATTCTTTCTTTTCTTTGGACCAAGGCTACTGATCCACCCCATGGGAAAGCAGGTCTTCTTCCTTATCCATATAAACCAGTTTCAGTTATGCCAGTGTGCTAAGCTTTTGATATAGCTAAGTTTATCTTGGTATGTAAGTTTTGTTCTTCATTTTACAGCAGTGACCTGAAAACTTGGCAAAAGTGGGACAATTCTAATCCTCAATAGCTTCAGAATTCAGCCATGACTATGACAGTCATTTGATGTCACAAGGTGATTGAAGCTCAGATGATGACTTCACAGTTGTGGTAATTGTGACAAAGGGAAGACGTTGAAATCAGAAAATCGGTTCATGAATCACCTGCAGGGACGGTGGCGGCAAAGGGAAGGCAGGATGGTGAAAGGAGGAAATGACTCCCACCCTCAAATACCTCTTTGCGTATGGGGTAATTTTAGGAGTCTTGCTGAGAATGACTGTCCACACCAGTGAAGTACGGCAGCGAGCAAATCACTTCACAAGAAGCCCACTGCTGGATGACCACTCCTTGGAACAAGAAGTGATTGGCTCTGAGGACAGTCCCGTGAAAGTCTACATCAAGGTACACAACAGTAGCCCACCAATTCTTTGCGCAACACCACAGCTCCGGAGCATGGAACTGATGGACCCCAACTTCAGCTGGCAAGGACCAAGGGGGATGCGACTTTCCAACAGAGCAGATGTGAAAATATCACTCACAGGGACACTGATCATTGAAAACTTCCATAAGGAATTATCAGGAGTATATGAATGCACTATATATTTCTACAGTACCGGTACTAAGTCATTGCAGTCCTTGGATCTTAAATATGTCTTGTACGCTTACGTGGACCCTGACTATACCTATGAATTTCAGGCTCAGTATCACGCAGCAGACTGTCACAATACATACAATAGCCTTTTCTTAAAGAGGTTGATTACCGCTCTGAACCAGCTGACCACAGACTTGGCCTATACAATTAGCATTCATAAGTCAAGGTGCCACACACTCAAAGTGCCTTTGGCTGGCATACAATACGAGCTGTTTCTCACCCTCAAGCTGCATCTTGACATGGGGAAGTTAGCCAGCATCTGCGAAAAGAGCTTGAGGGAGTGTGATCACAACTTCCGGCTGGAGAAAGCGCGGCACAGGGTGGAGACCTTCTTCACCAAGCAAGCAGAAACGTACCGCGAGATCTTCGGCCTGCTGCCTTTCGTCTACTACATTGACGGGACACTGCAGGTGATCCGTGTCGACCGCTGCAAGCCTGGCTTTGGCAAGGACCACAAGAAGCACCCAATGTGCCCAGAGTGCTGCGTGGTCTGCAGCCCGGGCACCTATGGTACTGGCTATCACGTGAGCTGCCTGCCATGCAGTGAAGCCATTCATTACGGAGAGTCTGACTGTGACATGGATTGAGTGATTTTCCAATGCACTTTGGGTATCATTAAAAACTTGCCCAGTCATTAGAGATGACTACTTAAAAAAAACTTTGGACAAGCAAGGATCAGGAAAAAAAGACCCGGGCCATGAGTACGGAAAGGTGGCATGCTGTATTTTCAATAAAAGTAACATGTGCAAGTTGCTTGCTTCCATAAGGTCTGTTGTAGGATTCCATACTGGGGCGGAAGAGGGGAGCGAATTTATTTTAAAGAGAAATTGATATGAATTTATGTTTATTGCTGAAATTATTCAATCTGTCTCTTATTCCTGAAGAAACAATAATGTTTTGTTAATAAAACTTCGGAATATAATGTTAGTTGGATGGAGTTTTTTGCATAGTTCACAAAGTCTCAAGTTGGCACAGGAGGTATGACTGTATGTTCATGGTCTCCTGCTGATGTAGCCCATCCACTTCAAAGTTTTACATGTGTGTTCAGAGATGCTCGTCTGCACACCACTATTGTAGCTTGTGGTTATGGGAGTTACTGTTGACTCCATGTCAGCCTGAACCAGTTTGTCCAATCTCCTTAAGGTTCAAAGTTAAAAGTTCAAAGTAACTTCATTATCAAAGTACATATATGTCACTATATACAACCCTAAGATTAATTTTCTTGTGGGAATTCACAGTGAATGCAAAAAGCATAATAGAATCAATGAAAGATTGAACCCAACAAGATGAACAAACAGCCAACGTGCAAAAATCATAAAAAAGGGCAAATACAAAAAGAAAGAGAAAGAAAAAATAAATAATAACAAGAATAAATATCGAGATCATGAGATGAAGAGTCATTGAAGTGAGCCAATATGCTGTGGGAACTGTTTAGTGATGGGGCAAGTGAAGTTGAGTGAAGTTATTCCCTCTGGTTCAACAGCCTGATAACTGAGGGATAATGACTGTTCCTGACCGGGTGGTGTGAGTCCTGAGGCCCCTGTGTCTTTTTCCGGATGGCAACAGTGAATAGAAAGCATAGCTTGAGTGGTGGGCGTCTCTTATGACCGATGCAGTGACTAGTGGGGTACCGCAAGGCTCAGTGCTGGGTTCCCAGTTGTTTACAATATATATTAATGATTTAGACAAGGGAATTAAATGCAGCATCTCCAAGTTTGCAGATAACACGAAGCTGGGCGGCGGTGTTAGCTGTGAGGAGGATGCTAAGAGGATGCAGGGTGACTTGGATAGGTTAGGTGAGTGGGCAAATTCATGGCAGATGCAATTTAATACGGATAAATGTGAGGTTATCCACTTTGGTTGCAAGAACAGGAAAACAGATTATTATCTGAACGGTGGCCGATTAGGAAAAGGGGAGATGCAACGAGACCTGGGTGTCATTGTACACCAGTCATTGAAGGTGAGCATGCAGGTACAGCAGGCGGTGAAAAAGGCAAATGGTATGTTGGCATTCATAGCAAAAGGATTTGAGTACAGGAGCAGGGAGGTTCTACTGTAGTTGTACCAGGCCTTGGTGAGACCGCACCTAGAATATTGTGTGCAGTTTTGGTCCCCTAATCTGAGGAAAGACATTCTTGCCATAGAGGGAGTACAGAGAAGGTTCACTAGATTGATTCCTGGGATGGCAGGACTTTCATATGAAGAAAGACTGGATCGACTAGGCTTATACTCACTGGAATTTAGAAGATTGAGGGGGGGTCTTATTGAAACGTATAAAATTCTAAAGGGATTGGACAGGCTAGATGCAAGAAGATTGTTTCTGATGTTGGGGAAGTCCAGAACAAGGGGTCACAGTTTAAGGATAAAGGGGAAGCCTTTTAGGACCGAGATGAGGAAAAACTTCTTCACACAGAGAGTGGTGACTCTGTGGAATTCTCTGCCACAGGAAACAGTTGAGGCCAGTTCACTGGCTATATTTAAGAGGAAGTTAGATATGGCCCTTGTGGCTAAAGGGATCAGGGGGTACGGAGAGAAAGCAGGTACAGGGTTCTGAGTTGGATGATCAGCCATGATCATACTGAATGGCGGTGCAGGCTCGAAGGGCCGAATGGCCTACTCCTGCACCTATTTTCTATGTTTCCTGTGACAATGCTCTGTGTAAATGTACTCAGCGATGGGAAGAGTTTTACCTGTGATGGACTGGGCTGTATCCAGCACTTTTTGTAGGGCTTTTTTCATTCAATGTTATTAGTGGTTCCATACAAGGCTGTGAACATAAATGCCAATCAATATAAATGTCACCGCATATCTGTAGAAGTTCCCTGCCTCTCTCATTAACAAAGTGGTTTTGCCCACAGAACTGCTGCTCACTGGATTTTATTTTGTTTTCTTTTCACCATTCTCAGTAAAATAGAGACTGTTGTGCAGGAACATCCCAGGAGATCAGCTGTTTCTGAAGTAGTCAAACTACCCGTCTGGCACCAAAACTCATTCCACTCCACAGCCGAAGTGACTTAGATCAGATTTCATCCCCTTTCTGATGTTTGGTCTGAAAAATGACTGAATCTCTGATCATGCCTGCATGCTTTTATGGATTGAGTTGCTGCCACGTGATTGGCTGATGAGAAATCCGCACTAACAAGCAGGTGAATCTAATAAAGTGGGCACCGGGCGTATATCCAAGAAAGTTGTGCCAAAGTGTCCGCTTCTCTGCTGTATAACTCTAAATCTAGAAGAAGGTGAATGATCCTTTTCAAGCCATTCCATCAGTCTGAACTATCTACTTCATTTTCATTGATTTGTTAGAGCACAGACGTTCATCAGTTGTGATCTTGTGAGAGCAGAGATCATTTCTGCTCTCACCAGTTGCCAAATGAGAAGTGTTTCCAAGATACATTAAGGACACTAAAGGAACTGTTAGATGGACATATGGATGATAGAAAAATGGAGGGCTATGTAGGAGGGAATGGTTAGATTAGACTGGTGAAAAGGTCAGCAAAACGTTGGGATGAAGGTCCCGTGCTGTGCTGTAATGTTCTATGTTCTATATTGCATTAGATGATTCCCCTGCTCACTCTCCAACCTCCACTGGTCAAAGCAGTCTCTTCCCTACTCTAATAGGTGACCAGAACTAGAATTGATGCTCATAATTGCTCTTGAATTGCCTTCTTGAGGCATAGCATCCTTTGAGGTGTTGGTAAACCCATAATGCCGTTAAAGTGGCTAGGATTGGTAATCGATTGACAGCGATTATCATTGCTCATTCGAAAACTGATAAATCTCTCTCTCACAGCACTGTGAGGGCATTTCACCAGAACAAGGAAAACAGCTCACCGTCATAATATTCAGTTTACAATTCCAGTTGAGATGTTCATTTTTCTGAAGATCGCTTTCTCCCAATGACTTCAAGGAAGCTTAATCCTTGACCCATGAGAGGACTAACATAATAACACTGTAAAAAAAAAATCATTGAGTAGAGGTATTGGCTTGGATCAAAACAAGCAGAAAGAGATTGACAAATAAATCTGGTATTACACAATGTTAGCAAGACACTCTGACCAGAGAAGTTGCATTCTAGGTCAATGAGCAAGCCGGAAGAGATAACAAGAACTATGACTACAATCAGATGCCACTGAAGGTATGGATGGTTGCAAATTTTACATGCTGATATAAGTAAGATATAAATGGATGTAGTTAGGCAGTATATAGCCAGGATTGCAGTGAGTGAGGAAAAGATGTTGGATACCAATGTCAGTCAAAAGGCACTATAGGTGTATATACTAAAAAGTAATGTTGACTAGACATTATTAAAGGAAAGCAATATGTGATTAGTGTGATTGAACAGAATATTCCTGAGTATGGGCTAAAGCAAAATCTCTATATATTTATTTAGTGATACAGCCCTTCCAGCCCAACGAGCCTCAACTCCCAACAACCCACCTTTTAAAACCCAGCCTAATCACAAACAAGAGAGCACACACTAAAGGCTACAGGAATTCTGCAGGCCAAGCAGCATCTATGGAAAAAAGTACAAATGACGTTTTGGGCCGAAACCCTTCAGCAGGACTGGAGAGATAAAGATGAGGAGTAGATTTAAAAGGTTGAGAGGGAGGAGAGAGAAAAACAAAGGAATAGACGAAGTAAAGAGCTAGGGAAGTTGATTAGTGAAAAGAGTTACAGAGCTGGAGAAGTGGGAATATAAAAGAAGTCAGAAGGCCATGGAAGACAGAAAAGGGGGGAGGAACATCAAATGGAAGCAATGGGCATGCAAAGAGATAAGGTGAGAGAGGAAAAAGGGGATGGGGAATATTGAAGGAGGGGGGCATTATTGGAAGTTCGAGAAATCGATTTTCTTGCCATCAGGTTTGAGACTACCCAGATGGAATATAAGGTGTTTTTCCACGAACCTGAGTATGGCCTCATCACAACAGTAGAGGAGGCCATGGATGGACATGTTGGAATGTGAATGGGAAGTGGAATTAAAATGGATGGCCACTGGGAGATCCCACTTCTTCTGGTGGCTAGAGCATAGGTGCTCAGTGAAGCTGTCTCCTAATCTACATAGGGTCTCACCAATATACAGAAGGACACACCAGGGGCACCGGACACAGTATATGAACCCAAGCCCAGCCCTATCACAGTTCAGTTAAGAATGACAAATTAACCTACTAACCAGTACATCTTTGTAATGTGATGGGAAACCCATGCATTCATGGGGAGAATGTACAAACTCCTTACAGATGGTATCAGAATTGAACTGTGGACTCCAATCCCCCCCCCCCCAAGTTGTAATAGCATCACGCTAACTGCTATACTATCATGACGCCCCAAAATCAATCTATCACATTGAAGCCCTTGTTCCTGGACATTGTGCTGTCCTGCGGGTTCCAACTGGAATGCAATGGAGCAGAACAGACTGCTTCAGAGCACTGGCTGGGAAGTGTGACGTTGTGACTGCACTCAGATATACAAGTACACTAGTCCCATTGAAACCATTGGGAAGAAATGGTGGCCCATTGAGCAGTGGGTGGACTCTTTGATTTGGATTAAGTTAGTGAACCTTTTTAAAGCTTTCAACATTTTTAAAATATTTCACTTTTTAAAAATATATTCCAGTAATTTTCATTTTCACCTATTTTATTGCTGCTGTGACTCTGTGTATTTGCTTTCATTAACCACTCCCACAGCTGGTGAGCTAGAGATAGGGTGATTGGTGGGGACTTCCTGGCTAGCAAATTTATTCTTAGAAGCGCTGGTGACCATACTCCCACCAAGCTGGTCATCTGGAAGTTGGCCATGGGGCACTTGAAGACACCGGCTGAAGATGGTGAAGCACCATTTTGTTGTCAACAAAGAGCCAGCCCCATTACATCTTCTACAATGAGATGATGGACTATGGAATGATCTTCAAAGACATCCAATTTGATTAATATTAAGAAATAAGAAAGACACTGCTTGTGTGTAAGTATTTGATTTTCAATGGAAAACAGTGAGAACTAGAGGCACATTCGAAATGGAAAAAAGCCCTTTAAATCTGTTCTGCTGTTCAGTGTGACAGTGGATGATCAGTTTCTTAATTCTATCTGCCTTGTTTGGCTCCAGATCCTTTTATGTTCTTCTAATGTGGTATCTTTAACCTGAAGTATTCTCTCTCCACAGAAGCTGCCTGATCTGTTGAGCTATTTTTTCCTCTTTTTTTCTTTATATTTTCAGCAACTGTATTTTGATTTTTCTTTGATATCCTTGGAGTTATGGAGTCATACAACAGAGAAATAGGTTCTTTGGCCCATTATGTCCATAGCAGACTTCAAGCACCCATCTTAACTAACCCCATCTATCAGCACTTGGTCAGTGGTTTCTATCTCTTGGTAAATTAAGTATTTGTGCAGATGCTTATCAGTGATTGTAAGAGTATCTGCCTCCACATTGTCTGGTAAAAATACATTAATGTTGGATTTTAAGTGATTAATTGATCTAACCCCTTTTGTTTAATTCAGGAACTGCATTCTCATAATGCACTTTGTATAAAAAAAGTAAAACAGAAAATACTGGAATTACTCAGAAAGTCCAGCAACGTATGTTGAGAAAGAAGCAGAGTTAATACTTCAGATCAATATCTTCGATTAGGACTCTGTAAGGTCATAATGATAAATATGAGAAATCCTTCAGATGCTGGAAATCTAGAGCAACAGACAATAAATGCTGGAGGAACTCAGCAGTTCAGGCAGCATCCATGGAGAGGAATAAACAGTGTTTCATGCTGAGACCCCTCTTGAGGACTCTGCCTGTCTCTGATAGGATGCAGACCAAAAGAGAAAAGATGACCAGTCTGGTGAGAGCGGGTGGTGAAGACTTACATTTGCAGAATATCTGACTGAGGGAAAGTGTAAGCAGAGGAAGATAAGACCATAAGACCATGAGATATAGGAACAGAATTAGGCTATCTGGCCAAACAATTCCACTCCATCATAACTAATCCCTTTTCCCTCTTAGTCCCAATCTACTCACTTCTCCTCATATCCCTTCATGCACTGACTAATCAAGAATCGATCAACCTCTGCCTTAAATATACCCAATGGCTGGGCCTCCACAGCTTGAATGAATTCCACAGATTCGCCACACTCTGGCTAAAGAAATTCCTCCTCATCTCCATTCTAAAAGACATCTCTCTATTCTGAGGCTGTGTCATCTGGTCTTCGACTTCCCCACCAAAGGAAACATCCTCTCCACACCCACTCTGCCAAGGTCTTTCAACATTTGCTAAGTTTCAATGAGGTCACCCCTCATTCTTCTAAATTCCAGTGAGTACAGGCCTAGAGCCATCAAACACCCCTCATACAACAACCCTTTCAATGCCAGAATTATTTGTGCAAACCTCCTATGAAACTTCTCCAATGTCAGCACATGCTTTCTTAGATAAGGGAACCCAACGCTACTCACAATGCTACAAGTGAGTCCTCACTAGTGCTTTATAAAGCCTCAACATTACATCTTTGCTTTTACTAAGAACAGAAGAGAGAGAAAGATTTAAAAAAATGTAAGGCATATGACATTATAGAAGAAAAACCTGCTGTGGCTGGAAATCTGAAATAAATGATTGAAGAAAACAGCCAGTTAGACAACATTTGTAAAAGGAAAACCCTCTGTTAACATTACACTTGGTGATCTTGCATACAGACTGGAAGGGCTGGTTATATTAAATAGTTAAATTCTACATTGAGTTCTGGAAGCCAAAACATGACTTACTGGAAGATAAGATGCTGCCCATTATATTTACAATGTGCTTTGTTGGGGGAAGTGTAAGAGACCAAAACGTGAGCCTCGAGAGTCTGTAGGTGCTGGAATATAGAGCAACAAACAAGGGGCCAAATGGCATCTATGATGGGAAAGGAACTGTTAACATTTCAGGTCAAAGGAAAGGTCAGTACAGGATCGAGATGGAGAATTGAAGTGATAGACAACTGGGAGCTGATTTTAACTTTTCCTCAAAACAGCCTTCCTCTGATTTTATGGTTCTAACCCCTATTCCAAGCAGAACCTAAAGCAACGCTTGGCTTGGTGTTAGCTATTTTTGTGGGTACTGGAGTTATCTATAGAACTTCAAAATGGCAGCTGCAGGAGGGTCTGCACTTCTGTGGGAGGAACCTCACCAACAATATACTTGTGAGAATATTAATACAGGAACAGCAGTTGTTTACCAGAAGTCTTTAGAGGATGTCAGTTTGTGAACTGGTGAGTTCTGAGTTATATCTATGTTGTCATCTACACTCAGTGGGCGCTTTATTATGTACCCCCTGTACCTAATAGAGTGGCTACTGAGTTTGTGTGTGTGGTCTTCTGCTGCTGTGCTTCCATCCACTTCAAAGTGCGACATGTCATGCAGTCAGCGATGCTGTTCTGCACACCACTGTTGTAACACATGGTGATTTGAGTTATTGTCAGCTTGCAACACACTGGCCATTCTCTTCTGATCTCTCTCATTGAGAAGGCATGTTCACCAACAGAACAGCTGCTCACTGGATTTTTTTTTTTGCTTTGTGAATTTCAGAGACTAATGTGCATGAAAATCCCAAGACATCGGCAATCTCTGAGGTACTCAAGTAACCCCAACCAGCACCAACAATCATTCCACTACACAGTCAAAGTCACTCAGATCACACTTCTTTCCAATTCTGATGTTTGTTTTGAACAACAACAGAACCTCTTGACCACATCTGCATTTTTTTATGCGTTGAGTTGCTGTTACATGATTAGATATTTGCATTGATGAGCATATGTACAGGTGTACCTAATAAAGTGGCCAGTGAGTGTATTTCTGCAGCTGAGCTGTATCTGAAGATGACTTCATTACGGCATCATGGAAAAAGCTCTGGAACACTGGATGGAATTGGAACACTGCGTCGTTCACCAGCCTGTTGACCTTTGGTACTCTGGTTACGTTTAAAGCCATCACTCGTTCTCGGCCTTACAACTGCTTCCCCTTGCATGGATATCATCTATGCTCTCCTCAGCGCATGGAAGTTAGGTAAGAGAGCATGGTGAAGAACTGATATACCCAATCACCACCCTCTCGACTGTGAGCCAGTGTAAGATCGGAGTTCGATTCCTGTTGCTGCCTGCAAGGAGTTTGGACATTCTCCCTGTAACTGTGTGGGCTTCCGCTGGGTGCTCCGGTTCCCCCCCATTTCAAAACACGTACTAATTAGTGAATTGTCAGCATGCCATATTAGCACTGGCAGTGTGGCGACTCTTGTGGGCTACCCAGCATGATCCTCGCTGATTTGATTTGATGCAACACAATATGTTTTGATGTACAATATGTCAAATAAAGCTGAACTTACCCCCTTAAGCCCCTTCCTCTGTTTCCTCCAGCCTCATTTCCAAGAAATATTGAAACTTCTTGTGTCCCTAAGACTGAGACATTGGCTCAGAAGTTCCTTCTTTTCCTTAGTCTATTGGCATCTGACCTGCTCTTAAATATGTGCAGTTTAAGAGTTTTTTTCCCCCGTTTCCCTTTGTCCTCTCTCTCCCATCTCAGTTTATTCAAAGTGGACTAGTGACAACTCAGCATTCCATCCCAGGTAATGGTTTTGTCTCCTCAGGGACAACCTTCCCTTCTTGAAATCTATTATTACTCCATCGTCAATAATGGGCTTTGGCTTCCCATTTTCATTGCAAACAACCTTTAACCTTACACTTAATCATAGTGCTTTGTCAAGTGGAAACTAATTTTCAAATTCTTTACCTTGTCTTAAAATCTACCCATGACCTTCCTTTGTAAAGCGATCCAGTCATATCGACCTTCAATATTTTAAATTCCTCACATTCTTACCTCTGGATCACTTCTGAACTTAAATCCCTTCCCAATTGTTGTTTGCACCATCAGTTGTTGTTGCCCTACGATCTAGAATTCTTCCCTTGAATTTCCTTCTATATTCCTTCTTCAAAACCTACTTTCTTGACAATTTTGATCATTTGTCCTGATGTCTGTGAACAACACTTGAGAGGCATTTTATGGTACTCTTGGATATTACAAGCAAAATGAATCTAAGATATTGTTGTAGATACTCAAGGAACCAGTATGGGTAGAGGGCCGAATGTCCTCTTATAACTTGTATTTCCATACTCAATAACTTCAATAGCATTGATCTTGACACTGTTTCTCATTTATTTCAATAGAACTAAATTATTGCCAGTGTGCGTTTGCACATTTGTTACTCCTGTTGATTGACTTCAGAAGAACATAGAAAAAAGTTTACAGCACATTACAGGCCCTTCAGCCCACAATATTGTGCTGACCTTAAAGCTTACTCAACAATCAATCTACCATTCCATCCCACATCTTCTTCTTCTTTAGCCCATCAACTCTACTGGAAACAGGCTGCTGGCATCAGCTTGCCAGAGTCCTCAGGCCTAGGCCGAAGGTTTATTGACCCTGGGGTGATGCACCATCAATAACTCTTGGAGACGTGAGTTAAGGAAGGCTTTTATTGGCTGGAAGAAAGCACAAGCAGCAAGCGACCACCACACAACATCCTGGAGACTGAGGAAGGGTCTGTGGCTCCAATCGCCTTTATACTGGGGTCTGTGGGAGGAGCCACAGGGGCAGTCAGCGGGGGGGGGGGGGGGGTGTCCAGACAGGTATATGTAGTTCACCACATGGGGCTTCTGCTTTCACCACACGACTTCGTACAGCGAAGATCCTTCCTCTCCCAGGAATGAGGTCTTTTGAACTTCTGTTGGTGCTTCTGCAGCACTGGGCTTTAAATTGAATACACTCTGCCTGGAAATCTCTTGTTAACTTAATAGATCCAAGTCCACCCCTCTCTATCTGCCTCAGTGAACTTATTGAAACAGGATTTATCTCTTGTATTGTCTCTTGCAATTTCTCTTCAATATTCTCTTAATGACTTCACGAAAATATTGGTTCTTTCTCTTTCTATCTCTTTTTCTCTCTGCCCCACCCAGCCTTCCTCTCAATCTTTCTCCCTCCCACTCCCATCAATGCACCTGAATATCCGCAGCTTTGAACCAGGTGACTTATGCTACATGTACACCTGAATGTGTCCGTGTCCAAGCCAAGTTGCCAGTCTTTCGTTTCCTAGCAGTCCACACAGAAGGGCCTCACAGTCCAGGACCCAATCCAGCCAAGTGTTGTAGCTAATGGAGTTGCTGCCCTATGGGGTCAATGCTGACCTTTAGTGCCCTCTGTATGGAGTTTGCCTGTTCCCCATGTCATTGTGTGGACTTGTCCCAAATCTCTTGTCTCTGCAGGTCGGTACGTTAACTTGCCACTGTAAATTTCCTCTAGTGTATAGGTTGGTGGCAGATTATGTTGGCGAATTGATGGGAATGTGGGCAGAGTAGGTCATAGGGAAGACCGAAGAGGCAATGGGATGGATTCAGGGGCTATTATGTTATAAGGAATTAATGGCATACCTCTGAACACTTTAATGTGTGTTGACCAGGTGGATGTATTCTCCTATAGGAAACTAGAGCTAGTGGAAAACCTAAGTGGTCATCCATTTAAAACAGCTATGGGATAGAATTTTCTCCGAGAGTTGTAAACCTAGTCAGCTCCATCATGAGCACTACGCCTCCACAGCATCCAGGACTTCTTCAAGGAGTGGTGCCTCAAAAGGCGGTGTCCATCATTAAGGACCCCCATCACCCAGGTCGTGCCTCTTTGCTACCATCAGGAAGGAGGTACAGAAGCGTCAAGACACACACTCAATGATTCAGGAACAGTTTCTTCCCCTCTGCCATCTGATTCCTGAATGGCCATTGAACCCATTAACTCTACTTCACTACTTTTTTTATTTATATTTTTGCACTATTTATTTAATTTAATTATTTTATTCTATACATATAATAAAAAAGTGAATTACAGGAAGTATATATACTTCCTGTAATTCACAGGCTTCTTCTATTATCAGGAATTGCATTGTACTGCTGCCACAATGTCAACAAATTTCACGATATCTATCGATGATGTTAAACCTGATTCTGATACTGAACGCACTTTCTCAAAGGGTGGTCACAGGAAAGTGCTTTAAGGCAAAGGACTCTTGACAAGCAATGGAGTAAAAGGTTACCAAGGGCAGACAGGGAAGTAGAATTGGCATTGTAATCAGATCAGGCATTTAAATGGTAGTCAATAAAATACCCTGCCAGGTATTTGAAAGGTGTTTTGGTTTTATCCTGTGTATTTACCTGTGAATTTGGATTTTATTTCAGTTTTGCTGTTTTATAGTTTCCCTGCACCAGCATAATGCATGGTGTTGCTTGCACCTGTGCAATAGCCCGATGCGCTAAGCAACAGAACACCTTAAATTCTGTATCTTTAACCAGAAACCAATGGTTAATATTAAGTCTGAGACCTTCCTTTACTCAACATGCTTTCTCTCTCTCTCTCTCTCACACACACACGCTCTCTCTCTCTCTGTTTCTCTTTCTTTCTCTCTCTGACTCTGCCTGTCACTCTCTCTCTCTCTCTCTCTCTCTCTCTCTCCCTCTGCACACTAAAAAAAGAAAGAATACACCGAGCAATTAAAAGATTTCGTTTGTTTGACTAATTTTCTTTATTAACATTCAAAGCAATATCTAGCTTTGACACACAGTTAATAAATATGAAATAAATGTCAAAATAAGTTCCCATTTTATTATTTGGAAACACAGTTGATCCAGTTGTAACTATCACCAGAGCTAAATGTGATAGCAAAAAAAAAACTTACATAGTAGTCATTAACACATTTGTACACTTATTGAAAGTAAATTAGAAAAAATAATTCCAAGTAGAGTTGAAGTAACAATGGCCCTCAGTAATAATGCACAGAATGTGATCTTGGCGTGTTGTACCTCCGGATTTATATGTACTGTCCTCCTGAAGGCAATGCTTCCTACTTGAACTGCTGCCTTTGATTAACTGATAGCTGTAGAACTAAAAGTTCAGCAATCCACACTTTACCTTCATTATATCATTCATTTTCCTGCCTGGAGAGTACTACCAGTGCCAATTTATTTGGGGATCCCTCAGCTAACCAATTTCCACCCTACCAAGAGGTCCCTCGACCAGATTACTTCAGTGGGGCAAAATTCTTTTGTGCTGATGCAGGTGTCCACTGTGCCTCAGAGTAGCAGCGTACTCTCACCAGTATTAGTTAGGCAATATTTTGGGTAACAGAATACAGGCATTTCATCTGAAAACAGCTGTTATCCCATGTACACTGACCGACAAGAAAACTACAAAACATGTTGTGCCACTCCTTGTTGAACATTCCAAATTTGCTCACCTTATCTTTTTAAGAAGGCATAGACTTGCAAATAATATATATTTATGCCTGTCTGTATTTGGAAACCTAAGCATTCAAAAACAAAGATCTGAAACTCTTTCTCTCTTTTCACTCATACTGAACTGTGTTCCACTTCTGCTCAAAAAAAAGAAATCCTCTGATTTAAAATTATCAGCAGGTGAAAAATATTTAATCAGCTTTCAGTTTTGTTCTTGTTTTGGTATCCTGCATATTCTGATATTCTTATTACCATGATATCACTGTCATGGTAACAAAAATATCAGCGGATACATCACCTATACCCAGTGGGAAAACATAAAGAGAAATTTCAGCTAAACTAATTGACTTGTTCCTGCATGTTTTAAATGATTATATTTGCATGAAGGTCAATGAAGAAGTTTATTTTCTGTCTCTGCACTTCAGAGTAACCACTACATTGGATTTCAAAGTTAAAAATACTGAAAGCTATCAACTAAAATTTCATTTAAATTTGTGGTTTTTCTTGCCCAGGTAAATAATGGCTTTGATTAACAAGCTATGGAATTGCTCATTTTTCCAATTCGGGTACTTACAAGAGAATCCTTGTCAGCTTGTCAGATTTAATAGGAGACTCCCTCAGAGGGACTTGCTTTTCTAGAACAAGTTCCATCAACTCTTTCTCAATTCTTACACAATAAATATAGAAAATGGAAATACAATGGTTAAGCTGTTCAGAGTCAGAAATATAAATTCAAAGCCCACCAGTGCAGCTCGAAAATTTAAGCTCAGTTCTGAATTCTGAAATGTAGAAGAAAAAAGACCTTAACAAAATACAGGTTTATTGCACAAACCCTGTATCTTAGTTCACTAATATCCTTTAGGGGAAAAGCCAGACGTGCATACATAGACGAAACTGGTTCTATGTGACTCCAGTCCTTCTCTTAGCAAAGCACGCAGTTTAAGGGCAATCATCAATAGGCCTGAACTGATGGTCTAGACAATGATGCCAACATCCTGCTGGCAAACTAAAATAAAATAAAATGATATACAATCCATAGTCAATTTTTCTACCTTGATGCATGCATTGGGAAATTACACATATAGCATCATATAAATTCCTGGCTGCTGAATGTTATAGATGTAGACTTGTTGTGGTTAGAACACAGAACATGGAAATCTACAGCACATTACTGGCCCTTCAGCGCACAATGCTGTGCTGACCATGTAACCTACTCTAGAAACTGCCTAGAATTACCCTACTGCTGAGCCCTCTATTTTTCTAAGCTCCATGTATGTACCAACCTAAGTGTCTCTTAAAATGCCCTATTGTATCCAATAAGTGTCAGGGTGAGCAGGAAGCAGAAAGGTAGGTTGAGTTACAATGGATCATTCTCAACACAGTATGAAAATAGATTAAACTGATAAACTCTCCTCTTATGATATTTCACATAATAAAACTGCAACTTAAATAAATGCAAATTACAGACAACTATTATCTAAAATATACTCATTGCTGCCTTTGGTCCTTCATAATAGTTAAGAAAGGATGCGTTCCTGTCCTTCATAAAAAAATACTCCACCATGTGGGCATCTCATATACATCACAAAATGTTGAACCAGCCGTCCATCAGTTTGTGTTAAGCATCACATTTTCGTACCTGGGACAAGGGAAAATACGCCTTGACACAGGCTACAACCCACTGAAGGCAAGCAATTTTAAGTAATTTTCAAGCCGTTGCATTATTTCACAGGACCACATCATAATATTAGATTCAAACTGACAGAAAAACAGCTGCTGGAGAGGGAAAATGGCTTCGATATGTCAAGTCAACCATGAAGTTTCAATAGCTTATGTTGTATTCAATATTCCATTTATTTTTATTATCGCAAGTCATTAAAGTTTCAGAAGGAGAAGAAAATAATATAATGTTCAGGGCGCAAAGAGTCATCTGACAACACCCACCTCAGGTACTCGTTAAATTAATGCAGATAAGCAGCAGCCAGAGTTGGTCAGTTCTGTAAGGGTCAAGTATAATTGAGAGGTTAAAAACAGTGCAAAAGGCCCTAGTTCCTATTTAGGATTCTATGTTAAGACTTCCTCATATTCTGCCTGATTTTTCTCTCTTCTAAAATTGAGAATGTCTTTCTAGCTGGATATTCACAGCAAAACCTTGCCCAGTCATTCATTACAGAGAGAATATAGAGGAATTAACTTACCAGCATATGCAAAATGCTTGAGGAAGCCAGTCAGCCAGCATGGATGGATGGGGAACCAATACAGTTCAACAAGCTCAGGAGTTAGAGGCAGCAGCAAAGGACACCACTACACTAGAAAGCATGTCTAATGAGGATGGGCTGAGCAAGCGAGGGCTTTTCTCTTTGGAACGATTGAGGATCAGGGAGAACCTTACAGAGATGTACAGGATAATATAAGGTACTGATCTAATGGATAGTCAGAGACTTTTTCCCAGGGTGGAAATGGTTAATACAGGGTGGATAATTTTAAGATAATTGGAGGAAAGTATTGGGGGGGGGGGGGAGTGTCAGAAATAAGTTTTTTTTTACAAGAGTGTGAAGGATGCATACCTGCCGGGGGCAGTGGTAGAGGCAGATACATTAAGGTCATTCAAGAAAATGCTTAGGCAGGCACATGGATGATAGAACAATAGAGGGCAATGTAGGAGGAAAGGGTGATATCGATCTTCAGAGTAAATTAAAAGGTCGACACACCATTCTGGACTAAATGATTTGTATTGTGCTGGAATGTTCTTTGTTCTCTGACGGGAGGCAATTTTCATTTGGTGATGTCAAGCTCATGTTGCAAAAGTCTTCAGACTGTAGAAGAGACAAAGGCAGAGGAGAGTAAAGGAATCCCTGGTAGTTAGCGTAATTCATCATTCAACTCAGTTAGAGCTCTTGGAGCTTTAGTGGTAAAAGACTGGGCATTGAGATAAAATCTGGCTATCGTGAAATAGCGAACAGTGCGGTGGTGTATTTGGTACTCTACTACAAGCATCCAATGACCAGGGTTCAACCCTGACCTACAGGGCTATCTGCGTGGAGTTTATGAACTATCTCCCACGTGACCATCTGGGTTTCTCTGGGTGCTCCAGTTGCCTCCTACAGACATGTGGGTCGGT
This sequence comes from Hemitrygon akajei, assembly GCF_048418815.1. Lineage (NCBI taxonomy): Eukaryota > Metazoa > Chordata > Chondrichthyes > Myliobatiformes > Dasyatidae > Hemitrygon > Hemitrygon akajei. The sequence continues at coordinate 28,578,811 of NC_133155.1, forward strand.
AGATTAGTTGGTCACTGTACTTTGCCTCAAGTGTGTGGGTGAGTGGCAAAACTGTGGTGAATGAGGGCAGAATTAACGCAGGATTAACATAAAAGGGTGTCAGGTGGTCAGGCCAGACCCAGTGGTCTGACGGGCCTGTTTTCATGCTGTACGGTTCTAGGACTCTAGGACAGGGCTAGATAAAGCCCTCTGAGCAGATTTTAACTGTATCTTGTTTAAAAACATCAGACAGTCTTTTTACCAGCCACCAACAGTATATTCATTAAATATTTATCTCTTTTCAACCATTCTTGAGGTATATATCCAAAATAAATGGTCTTACTCTCTAAGGGTATTTCACATTTAAAGATGTCTTGTAGGGCATTGTGTATCCCCCTCCAATAGTTTTTGATAACAGGGCAGTCCCAAAAAATATGATAATGATTTGCATTTTGATTTCCACAATTTCTCCAGCAAACAGGGAGGTTTCCTACTTGTACATAGTTTTTTTCCTTTTGCTTGTTTTTTCTTTCCGCTCTTTTCTATAAGTGTATACCTCAGATAAATACTTTGTGGAGATTTGTGATATATATGATTATATGATATATACGTACAATGTCTGAAATACATCTTATGGAAATGTTTGTTTGATGATGAACTGCAATAAAAAAATAAATTACAAAACAAAAACATCAGAGAGAGTAAGGAATCATTTTGATCATTGGATCAGTTGTTAATCTTGGTACAATTTGCCAGTTAAGAGCTCTTGGCTTCAGTTTGATAGGGTTTGGAAACACTTTGAATGATAGGGTTCAAAAGGGAATTGGGCAGAGAGCTTCACAGGAAAATAATTACAGAACTATGGGAAAGAGCAGTATTGTGGGATAAACAAACTATCTTAAGGCGAGATTAGTCAGAACTATGTCTTCTGTTTTATGTTGCTGTTAGGTTAAAACATTTGTGAGGGCATGGATGATTTAGGAGCTCTACAGCACATTAGAGAAGAAATGCAGACCAAGTGTCCTGGTAGATGAAGGTCAAATCTTATAGCTATCAAAGGCTGCTGATCAAAGTGAACGCTGACAACGGGAAGGAAGATAATGCATGCAAAGTGGAGTTATTGGAATAATTGCAGCCAGGGTTGGATGATGAATTGAAGAGGTCAGTGATTTGGAGTAAGAATAAACGAGAAGGCAAGTCTCAGGGGAACCTCTAAGCTAATGGAATATGAGTCAGGGATGAGTCATTGACTATAATACAAAGTAAATCGAGAACAAAATGGATAGTCATGAACATGGCTTTGATGGGAGACCATAAAATGCTAATTCATTTAGTAATGCACCAAATAACACCCTGTCAAGAGGTTTGCAAGTGCTAAGTGGCTTAAGAGAGTGAATTTTGATGGAAGTTGAATTCTCCTTAACTCTTAGCGATGCACAAATAGGGACAATATCTGATGAAATCTACGAAATGCAGATAAAGTGATAGCGAAGAATTCTTGGAGATCAATGGGTTGACCTTGAATAGAAGATAAAAAGGACTGAGAACCATGGGATAATATAGCAGGAAGATAATGACTTGGACTATCACACTCCTGACTACCTGATTAAGCTAGTTAATTTATCCTACATCTCTGGCTTTCTCATAACTCTAAGTATTTTCAAGTGAAACATTTGTGGAATTCCCTTTCTCCAGAATTGTGGAATTTTAGAGTGCTGCCTTTGAATTAGTTTTCAAACCCTTTCAATCAGTGCATCAGAAATTATGACAGTTATTGGATAAAAAATGTCTCTTCACAGAATCCGTGGTTTTGTCAATTATCATTAATCCGTGTCTTTCAGTTATTAGCCTATCCATCACTGGAAATAGCTCTGTTCTCAAAATTATTCACAAAATATTCCCTTAAATCTCTAAGGATATCAATGACAATTTCATAAGTCTCACTGGAGAACTGAAACTCCTCATCCCTCCTACCATTCAGGGTGACCTGCGGTATATCCTTCCCAAGACCATGCTAACCCTTCTAAAGGACAGAGCTCAGAATTTAAGATGATAATCTGACTTGATTTTAACCAGTATTTTATGAATGTTTAGCATAACTTTCTTGCATTGTGCTTTATGAACCTTTATAGAGAAAGGCCAAAAATCCTATGTTCTCCATAATGTGTTATCCATGTATTATTTTATATTTACCTTAATTAATTTAATCAATTAATTAATTGAGATACTGTGTGGGATAGGCCTGCACCACCCAGGGACCCCTGATTTAACCCTAGCCTAATCACGGGGCAATTTACAATGACCAATTAACCTATGAACCAGCTCATCTTTGACAGTGGGAGGAAACCAGAGCATCTGGAGAAAACCTGTGTAGTTGCGGGGAAAACGTACAAACTTCTTACAGACAGAGGTGGGAATTGAACTCGGGTCGCTCGTGCTGTAAAGCATTGTGCTAACCACTATGCTACCATTTTTTTTTAAACAGTCATCAAAGATAGTTGGACACAACTCCATCGGTAATATTTCTGCACCAATTTAAAAATTTCACAAATGAGTCGATATTACCTTTCATTGTTTTCTAGTAACATGAATCATTTCAAATCCATTTTCATTTAAAGTCATGGAACTCAATGTTACAGATGTTATTATGTGGCACCTTATACCCATTAACACTGGTATCATCTTCAATGCTCTGTAACTCCATAAAGTTAATAAAACATTATTTGCCTTTAATATTCCTGTGCATTTGCTCACCCATACTTTTCCAAGTTGTGCTGCACATTATTTCCTAGGTATCTCACCCTGTACTAACATTCAGCTGAAAGGTCTTCAGTTGCTGCATTTACCTTTCTTTCAATGTACAATGATCTGTCCATCAATTTGATCATTTTATTGCCAAAGAGGGTTTTGACATTTTATTTCCACTAATTTATTTGGAAATGAATCGGAAAGATAAGGAGATTAAGCACAATTAAAATCTCACCTCATCTGTTCACTTCCTTGTCTCATGGAAGCAGACTTACAGTTTCAGTTCTTGGCTCCATCTTTTTTCCAACTATCCCTTCCACCTCACCTTGAGTCTTTCTTTTAGCCAACTCCACAGAAATTTCTTTCTGCCTGCATTTTCCTAACTTCCTTCGATTGGCCCAAATCGTGACCGTTTTCTCTTTCCTAACTCTTGATTGTTGCCAGTATAGTCACCACTATGGAGGGCCGTAATCCAGCTGTGGGTAGATGGGACTAGGCAGAATAACAGTTCAGCATGGACTAGATGGGTCAACGGGCCTGCTTCTGCACTGCAACAATCTATGAACCTCTAACAAATACTTCAAGCAATCAACAGAACTCAGCTTTCTCTGGATGGACCAATACTACTTCCTCTTGCCTTCCAGCAGTTAGCTCTGCAACTCCAATCCAGATTGTCTTTCTGTTGATTGAGTGGAAATACCAATATCATCATCGTAAGGGCAAAAGACAGGAGCCCTTTGATCCTTTGTGCCTTGATGCATGCATGACACATAAAACTGTTGACCACACTCTGTTTTCCTATATTATTTCCATATCCCTGAACTCCCTTCATATCAAGACTAATATCTCAAATTTTAATGTACTCCACAACTGAGCCTTCACAATTTTTGGATTGAAAATCCAAAGATTCACCAAACACTGTCTTTGCATCCTTGTCCTAAATGCTCTTTCCCTTATTTTAAGGCAGTGATTTATGGTTCTAGTCACCTTGTCAATGACAAACATTTTCACCGTATCTTTTTTTGGGGAGAATTTAAAATGTTCCAATGAGATCACTAGCTTCTTCATCAAACTAGAGAGGTAGAGTCTACCTTACTCTCATCGTCTCAGGAATCAGGCATGTCATACTTAGGTGGTTCCATGGCGATCTCTTTAATTGTCTAATAATCACAGCAGGGCCACATCAGAAACAGACATAAAGTTTCTGAATTCACCTGTTGTCAAACTGCATAGACTTCCATCATTGTAATTAGGTAATTCCCTTGTCCCTCTGCACTCTTTTCCAGCCTCCTGAAGATTAAAAACAACTGCATCTACCATCTGCTAAATGCAGCAGGCATTGTTCAACTCATGAACAATCAGGGAGAATGATTTGTGTGAATTAGTCTTGGCAGCAGATCAACCCAGAGATGTCAGGAACAGAAGAAAGGAAATAGTTCAACTCGGTCTACAATTACACCAGGTATCAAGGGTGCTGTATTTGTTTTTTTACACAAGCACTAATGTTGACATAGTCCTACTCTCACAATGCATAATTCTATCTCAGACTCTGAGAGTTTACTGCCCCGTAATGCATTTTCGATATAGAGTGACGTTGCATACATTGTCAATTCCCGCTAGACTGTGCAGGTGGAGCAAATAAGTCATAATTCTGGCTCGAAGGTCGTAGAGGGGGTAGGGTGGGGCGGCCTTACAGTTGGTTAACTGGGGAGATTAGGACCTCGTGAGCAAGGTAGGGTCAGGAAGATGTGCAAATCAGCAGCTGGGAATGAGGGGAAATCATGATCAGATAAAGACTATGGGAGAAGAGTAAACTCTGATTCATTTGTATTCTTTTTAAACCAATTGTTTTCTTCAATGGAATTGAATTACGTAGGTTGCTTTGACACCATATTATTATATCACCGTATTAAGACTTACAAAGAGAAATGAAAAATGGCATTTTCAGTGATGAGTCCACTTAATGGCAGTGAAAAAGAACATTGTGGAAAGAGATCAGCTCTGTGTCATTCACTTGCATCACTCACTTACGCATTGGCCATTCCTACATTTCTGGAGGAGATTATGTTCGCATTCTTCTATCATCTTCATACATACCTGAGCAGCTGGTTAGGTCGCCTCTGAATACGGTTAGAAGGAAACCACATTGACATGGGACTGGAGTCACATAGAGAGCAGACACAGTAACGACCGATCTCAAAGTTCCAAACCTCATTGATGGGATATTAATTCTAGTTTATTACTCTGATGATGTTACAACTTTAACATCACAGTTCGATGGTATTTCTGAACCCAGTTTTTCACAATTAATTGACTTGAATAATTAAAAATGACATTTTCGTACACAGTTCACAGGTTTTTCATTGATTAGAAGACAAGATGGGAAACTGGAAATGTCACCAAATTCTGCCTTTGGAAACTGTTCTAACGCAGCCATGAAAAATGTGAGATCTCACTGTCAGTCGTAACTTATTCCTTGTTCTACCTGTTATTGTACATAACGTTACAACATCCAAGTTACTATCAATGAATGCAAAATGTCCCTTGTCATTCTCCTAAAGGCTGTGGGGAGCTCAGCTGGGGCCTTTTCTGTAAACTTCTGCCCAAGAAGAGTAAAACTTAATCTCAGTACTATGAATCGTCAAACCTTTTTAAACCCTGTACTCTGTTCCTTTGTCTTTCAGAGAACAGAAGCTTTGACAGGATTCTGTTTTTAGACTACTCGTGAGATCATATTTCTTCCTAATGTTTCCATAAGATTTATTGCGATTCAGTTGAGGGAGGGTTTCACTGGATGCAGCTTGGCACTTCACTGGGATACCATGGAGTGCACATTTCATGACCCGGGGGTTCTGGTGATGGATCCTCGAAAAAGAACATGTTTGTTTCTCAATCTTTGAATCTCTCATGTTTATTAGCATAAAATGAAAACTTAGAGAAGGAATGAACAAAGATGTGTAATAACATAATTTCATCCTATTGTTAATATGTCCCTTGATAATATGTTTAGTAAATACAGAGCAGAAGGTTTGATTGAGGCACGTCTGCAGTGAATGTGAAAAATGTTGTAGAGGGCGGACAGAAGAAATCATTCCTCATGTCCTACACAGGTAGGAGATCACTGCAGAGTTAAAACAATTCTAGCTACAAAACAAACACAATTAACAATGAACTTCCACATACGCACTCACACAGACTTAAAATCCACACATCGTGCACTGTTTTTATTGTATATTGGACCTGCATCATTTCAGCTGCAATCACTGCTCTAATATCATGTCTGATTTTTATTACCAGCTCTGCCTCCCTCACTCCTCACTGTTCCAAACTCTTGGCACATTTTCAGACTAACGCATCTCACACTTCATATTTTTCCCAAGGTCATTACTCAAGCTCCACCTAGATATTATTTTTACCACTGACTCCACCACAATTTATTTGTTTTAATCCATCATCAAATTAGAAAAATATATTGCATTTTTAAATATATATTACATTGTTTCAGATAAAGGCAATGAATATTTTAAAAAAAACAAGGGAATCTGAACCAATCTGATTTGCAGCATCAGCATGTTATTTCTCTGCTGAAATAAAGTTTAATCTCAGTGTGGGACGTAGCAAATGTCACACGGGTCACTGATCCCATATGCAGAGCGCTAATTATTTCCAGTGATAACCTTGGAGATCTTTGTGCTGTGTATAAGCTTCTGAGTCGCCACAGGGGGAAACCCACTGCCATCGGAAACGCAACTGCCCCCAGAAGTGAGGTCCCATTAATAAAGACGAATGAACTGCTCAAACTAAACAACACTTGGCTGTAAAGTTGGAAATTTGCTTTGATGAAACCATGGCCTGGGGTGCCCATGTGTCATCAATCACTTCCCGCGACTGCACTGGACCAACTCACGGTAGTCCTGTGTAGTCATCTGGACAATTTAAGCAGATGCCAGTGCTCTGCTTGTGTTTGACAATGTAACTCAGATTTGTGTTTAGAAAACAAAATATCAGTGCCTAGAAAATAACTAGTCTTTCCAAGTCAAACAGTGAAGATGCTGTTTCAGACCATAAAACATAGGAGCAGAATGAGGCCATTCAGCCCATCGGTTCTGTCTGCTATTTGATCACAGCCGATGTATTTTCCTTCTCAGCCTCATTCTCCTGCCATCTCTGTGTAACCTTTGACAACCTTACTAATTAAGAAACTATCGACCTCTGCTTTAAGTATAATGAAGGACTGGACTTCCATAACTGTCTTTGGCAATGATTTCCATAATTCACCACCCTCTGGCTGAGGAAATACCTCCTCATCTCTTTTCTAAAGGAATATCCTGAGAAGGAAAGGAAGTGTTGTAAAGAAAGACTGAACACCTGGATCTCATCTGCAAGCAGAATTTTTAACCTACATTTAAATTATTCTCTGGTTGGTTAATTTAGATAGATTGGGAATGCAAGGTATGAGTTTGGATGTACAATGCTTGGCCACAAATCTTTTCACCAATATCTCGACCTGAAACATCAACTGTTAATCTTCCTCCATAGATACTGCCTGATCTGCTGAGTTCCTCCAGAACTTCCCTCAGTGCTTTCACTCTGATCCTCAGTATACTTCCCTTCACCCTCAATGTTGACAGAACCTTAGCTGGAAGTTGCCAAGTGTGGATAAGAGGAATATCAGTAATGATAAAAACTGATGCTGAAAGCACTCAGCAGGTTTCTGCATTGGTGAGAATAAAGGTTTACATTTCCAGATGAAGACCTTTCACTGGGACCGGGAAGAATATTTTTAAGCCTCAGGTGGGGTTTGGGCATGCCTCTGACAGGGTAGAATCAAGGTAGCCATGGGGATAAGCTGTAAACAAGATTATTTGGTCAGTGAGCAAATGGGAGCAAAAGGAAAGCAAGAAGATGGACAGAAGAACCTGAACAAAGCTAGAACAAGGAAGACATGCTGGTCAGGTCAGGCTGGGCATCGTGTCCAATCCCAAGGGAAAACAAAGCAATCAAGCTGAAGTAGTACCACTGATGGATGATTGTTACAAATAGAAAAAAAAACAAGTTAGAATTGAATGTTAAGTCCAGGGGAATGTAATGTGCCCAGGCAGAAGCTAAGGTCCACTCCTCACCATAACAATGTTGGAGGCCACAGACGAATAAGTCAGGGTGGGAGTGGACGGGGGAATTAGTGACGTGGGGAGCTCAGGGTCATTCCTGTGAGGTGAGTGCAAGTCTCCCCCATCTGGATTTGGTTTCTCCAATGCAGAGCAGACGGCATTGTGAGGAATGAGTTGGGATTGCTCCAGTCTGGATGGAGTGTAAGTGGATCTCTGCTTCACCTGGAAAGACAGTCTGGGCACCTGTCTGGTGGGAGAAAAGGGGTGAAAAGACAAGCAGTGAGAGGTCGCAAGGGAAGTGACATAAGAAAGGAGATGGGTGATGGGAATGGACGAGAGGACCAGGGATTTACAGAAGGTATGGTTCTGATGAAATGCTAAAAGAAAAGGAGAGAGGAAAACGCATTTCACTTGGTTGGAGGTTGCCTAGATGGAATATGAAGTGTTGCTCCAACACCCTGAGTGTGGCCTCATCACAGCAAAAGAGGAGGCCAGGGACTGACGTGTCGGAATGGGAATGGGGGATGGGAGTTAAAATGGTTGGCCACTGGGAAATTCCCGCTTTTGGTGGATGGAGCGGAGGTGCTCGACAAAGCAGTCCCACAACCTCTGTCAGGTCACATTGGGAATACCAGATACTATAGACAACCCCAAAAGATTCACCTTACCTGGAAGGACTGCTTGGGCCACTGAATGGAGATAAAGGAGGAGGTGTAGCATTGGGTACTTAATCTAGTCTTTCCATTTCATTTGCCGAACGAGAGAAAGATACACCACATAGAGATATCATCTTCTGGGGACATTAACAGAGTATCTTTACTACTACCCATTTGGACAGACCTGGAATATCAGCAGTGAATGTAAAGGTCAATGTCTGACCAGTTATCCTTCAACTGGTCAGTCATTACATTTGTGGGACTTTGTTGCTCAAGTTGGCTGCAAGTGTAAATATATTTAATTGGTTAGCTTTGAAGTGGACTGCTGTACACTGCTGAGATATGAAATAAAACATTATATCCCATTTATGACAATATAAAGACTGCGCTCACAGGCATATGTAAAGTAACCACGGTGACATCTAATCACTATTGCCTAATCATTACCTCTTTGACACTGGATATAGGGGCCCAGACCTGTTTAACCTGAGAAGAGGTTAACAAACCAATTGTTCATGCAGTTTTAATGACAGCTCAGGAAGCAAAGGGTTAATATGCAGATGCTGTGGCAATCAATTTGGTTCAGCTTTTAAACAAAAGTTGAATGGTGTTGTATTCCAAGGCATCACAATTCTTTTAGAAAACTCCCCTTAGAAAACATACTTTTTTCTTTCAGTCATATACCCTGTGTGCTTAGCAACCATAATAGGAGCTGAGCTGGAGTGTGCCAAGTCAGCTAACTCCTTGCTAGAACCAACAGCACCCGCTAAATTCTGGTCAAGTTTCACAGAGACTACTGGTCTTGTTGCGTGCAACAATCCGAAACGATAATCGGTGAGAGAAAGGGTTACAGGAGCCTTTACTTTCCACCATCTTGTAGGCACCCCATTGCCATCCAGACCCACATGGAAATCCGGCGTAATGTGACAGGGAGGGACAAAACGAATCATAGGACCAATTAACAGCAAGAAGGAGCAGGAATTTTCACCGTATCTGATTGGGTACTTGGGCAGCTGAGGAAAACGTATTTCTCTTGAATTGATAAAAAGGCTGAGAAGGCACGAAGACAAATCTGGTGAAAATTGCAGATGTTGCTGGGTGGAGGTGTATTGGGAAAGAGTGGGTAGAGAATCAGAAGCTTTCAAGTCACTTAATGTCCACCAACAGCATACATCGAGATATAATAATCCAAAGCAAGCACCATCAATAATTAAAAAGTGCTACTCTCCACCCGCAGAGCTCTTTAGTTTTGATAAATCACCGCTTTCACATGGAAAGAAAGCTATTAGTTATCCTTGTTCTAATCACTATAAAATGGGATTAGTGTAACACTGCCCACAACTGCTACTTATACTGAGAACTCCTCTAAACATTTTCTTAGTAATGTACATTCACAACAGAAAAGGGAACAGGTTAGGAAGAGGATCATTGTGCTATATTAACATTTGATATTCAGAAAATCTGCAATATAAATGCATATAATATTGGTATAATTTGATGATCAATAGATAATAGGCAGTAGTGTGCACCATATAATAGATTTTCACTTTGAGCCTAATTGGAATAGAATCTCCAACTCTCAGACAATTAAACAAAGGAAGATGAAACTTGTTGCTACTCTCCGTCAAGATACAGACTGTTACCATAATACTGGAGATCACTCCAATTCCAATCTTTTTTTAAATTAAATCAATGCAATAAGAGTCCATACTCTCACTTAGTAATGATCAGATCTTTTCATCCCTGCTGGAGCGATTCACTGTGAAACATAACTTCCATATGACTTGCTTTGCCTAGATTGACCAGCTTTCTAGAACATGTAAAATACTATCCTTCTTAAACCAATTGAGAACTTAGATCAAGTTACTACACTGGCCTTGTGATTCATGTTATACAGCCATAGAATATGATTTATATTATTATACAAATAAAATAAACTATTCTGGAAACATTAGGAACAGAACTAATGTGCAAAGCTTTCTAATACACATCAGCTGGTCAGTAAATCTTATCAATGGTTGCACTTCTTACCGATTAATCATTTTAGTGAATTTGTATTCGCCCAGTGAATGATCAAGTCTCTCAGGAACAACTAATAATATTAAGCATTTTTAATTGGTGTTTTTCCTGCATGAGGTACCCTCACATGTTAAACTGAACCAGCTACAAGTAGTGAGGTTCAGGCCAGGGCAACAATAGGATCAAGAGTGGAAATGAAACTGGTATCTCAAACCAGCACGCACACAAAGTGCTGGTGGAATTCAGCAAGTCAGACCAATCAGACACTTTAAAACTTTTTGGCAAAAGACCAACTAAAAGAAAATTCTGATTCAGATTCAGTATCAACGGGAATAACTTCCTGTCAACTCTGTTTCACATTGGTGTCTTCAGTTGGTCTTGTGCGACGCAAAGGAGCAAATCATTAGGAAGCAGAGAAGATGGTTGTGGTGAAAATGAAAGCAGATCTTAATTGCCAGAATATCCGAGCATTGTAATGGAGAGCTGGCAAATATGTTTCCACTAGTAAAGTGTGATACCAGAGGTAAAGCAAAACCATGGATTGTTTAAGTATGCAATTAGCATAAATCTAAAATGTAATTAAAATAATTTATTAATTCTTCCTCCTTGGGGCAAATGCTTTCTGTTTCCATTAAATATATGGAGCAATGCTTCTATGTTTAATAACACTTTTTTATTCCTTTATGCAAATATGATTATTGGCTCTGCCCATCCCAGTCACCTTTGGAGTGGTGTTGCTGTTTATCGACAGTGTATCATGAAGCTTAATGTGAAGGGGCTCAAAAATTGCCACTGAACAGAGCCTGAATGACATTAATGTTCAGTACTCCTAATGCAGGCTCGGCTAGTTCATGTAATATACGCTAAACTCTTAGGATAGGCCCAGGTTTTGTGTCAGAGGAGTGTGGGCAAAAAAAAAAGGGAAAGATGAAATACTTCCTCTTCATCTTTCTAAAAGTATTGGATTTTCTATTTAATTTTTACCTTGAGTCATTGTTTTAGAAACAGGAGATATGAGGTATATTTCCACATTCTGAATGCTGTATAACATTCGGATTTTTCTGCATTGAAGGTCATAAGGTTTATTGCTTAATGACCTATAGGCTGTGACAACAATGTTAAATTATCCAATCCAATGAAAATGGTGCAATTCAGGAACATGCACAAATGACCCAGTTAAACCTTTAGGTTGCCAGTGGTTCTCCAAACTCCTGTTGTGACAAGGTGTAAAGACTTGACCAGAAGTTAAATCCCACAATGCAGCTTGTTGGGATTAAGGATGGTCGGGCACTTGAGAGATATATGACTGAAGATATTTCCATAGGTGATTATGTAACATAATCCTGGACATTCAAAGAATGCCAAACAAAAGGCTCAAACAAAATCTCAAGTCCAAGCTTATGTCTCTAGTTCACAGTCTGTTGACACAGAGTCTCCCGCCTATCATAGCGAGCAATGTTTACTGAACCACAAAATGACCAAACAAAAACCGAGCCAATACAAAAGAAAGGTAACCCAGCACTCTTGCCTGCCTCCTGTACTTTTCCTATTTTATCCGAGTTATAGGAATGCCATGTATCCAGTTGTACTAACAACCCATTCGGAAAAGCCCCTTGCTGAAATCACCTTTTTTAAAAAAATGTTATAATAAAGACTGGCCCTCTGGTCCTCTTCACCGGCCATCCCACACACAGGCCTCATCTTGCAAACACACTGCTTTCAACCAAGCAGTTTTTGTCGACATCTCGTCACGAACATAACTCGCAGGGAAGATCCAGCTGAATGCCTTTGTCAAACCTGAACACCCCGGCCGTGCATTTGTATAACCTGTGCTCGTAGAGTCTGAATGCTGCTCAGGATTTGTTTCTGATGTTCAACGCATGTAATCCCCAGGCTCATTACATCCCTGCGGAAGAAAATCAAACAGAATTTAGTGCTGGCGGCCCATGTGCTCGTGCCTATTACAGTTGCTAGGAAAGAGGACCTTACAGGTGATTGAATGAAAGGACCACCTAAGTATAATAATCATACCAACATAATCAGTCTGTACTTGTTCCCACTTCTGGTGGGATTTCATCCATTAAATTACCTGCCACGACTCTCTTATTGAAATCTCTCACAAATGACCAAAGCTGAAAAATCAGAATAGACTCGCATCTCATCCGAAAAGACTAACCCTTAAAGGCTGTGCGTTGGTTGATGGCTTCAATTGAGATAGATGAGGCAACCCAGGCATTTGAGTGAGGTGGTGGTGGGGGGGTGGAGGGGGGGGAGTGTGGTCTGATATGTTCCATCAAGGTCAGTCTGATTTGAATGAGATTTATTGCGAGTGATCACGTAATTCTTTCCATCTGTTTTTCAAACACTGTACTCCAAACCCTTAGTATTCCTTCATGAAATTTGTTCTTCCAAATGTTCCATTCTCTCTAACTTATCATCCTCCACTGAAGTTCCAATTCTGGTAGACATTCACAATAATGTTAGAAAGAGTACATCCTGATTTTACCTGCCACTGGGACACAACGGTAACAATCAGCAGTGTGAATATGGAGATAATTTTAAATTCATCTCTGCATATAGTCAGAGAGAGTGACACATTCCAGATTTGGTCTCTTCACCTGACTGCCTCCATGCCAATCATTGGTCATTTGTACTAATCCAAGATTCTCGTAAACTCTTCCCGGATTTTTCCACCCTACAGAGCACCCAGATGTGGATGTGATCACAGGAAGAATGTTTAAACTCCACAAAGACAGCACATGAGGTCAGTATCAAACTCAGGCCACTAGTGTGGTGAGGCAGTGACTCTGCTAGTTGTGCCACAGTGTAATCAATCATCTTTGAAAAGCTTGGTGATCTGATAACCAACTGGCTTTTAGCTTCATGCAGGGTGATCTATACAGATAAGTAGTTACTAACAGTGGAAGAATCAAGGCACTAGGGCAACCAGACATTAATTTATAAATCTGTAAATGTTTTTAAACATCATGACACTCTTTGATAAATTACAAGTCTTTAAGAAGAAACACAAGACATGCTGGAAAACTTGAGCAGCAAACGCAAAGTGCTCGAGAAAGCCAACAGGTCAAAGCTGACAGCTCGGGGCATTAGAGTTCAGAGTTCAATTCCGGCCCTCTCCGTAAACAGGTTTGTACGATGCTTCCCATGTGCGCGTACGATTCCTCTGGGTGCTCTGGTTTCCTCCCACAGTTCACAGACAGTTAGTAGATTAATTGGCCATTGTAAATTGTCCCATGATTAGGCAGGGATTAAATCAGTGGGTTGCTGGAAGGGGCGGACGAGCCTGCTCCATGCTCTATCTCTCCAAATAAAGTAAGAATACTTATTGGGTCCAGTTAATTCCTTTTGCACCATACACTTACATATATCTATGTATATTGCCTAGCTACAGTGTGTGGAAGGAATCACAACAAATTGGAGAGGAACAGCACAGGAGATGCTGGATAGATTCAAAGGATTCAAAGAGTTCAAAGTCCATTTATTAAAGTACGTTTCAATTATACAACCTTCAGATTCATCTGCTTACAGGCAGCCACAAAGTAAGAAACTCGAAAGAACCCAAATAAAAAAAAGACCAACACCCAATGCACAGAGGAAGAGGGGGAGAAAACACAAATCATGCAAGCAGTAAAAGCAAGCAACAGCATTCCGAACCAAACTGAGTCCATGGATCCAAATCACAAAGCGGCTGGAGTAGGCCCATAGCCTCGATCTCAGTTCATCATCTAGAGGGGCAAACGCTGCGAAGCTCACGAACACGAAGCACGTAGCAGCTGGAGCAGTCTCACAGCCTCAGCGCCACGGAGAGTGGAGTAAAACGTCGTGGAGCGGAACCGGCTCGATAACCTGCCATTTCAGTCCATCAGCCCGGCACTTAAAGTGTCCCAGCTTTATATTTTACCAACAGAGCAACACTGCCTTCCTGCCTGTACTCGACCTTTCCAAAATGGCGCAGCGCCTAGATGGATCAAACCTTGCTCCAGGTGTAGGTAGGCGCATTCTGAAACAACTCTGCTTCACTTGCTCTAACTTTGTTTCTGAAATTTCAACTCCTCCACTTCTCTCCATCTTCTCCTGGAACATGATTCGACCTTGCTCCAACTCCTGCATACCTCGATCCTCAGATCTGCTTCGCTCGGCTCTTCACTGTTTGCGATGATCGTTTGCCACAATCTTCTATGTAAAACGTGTTATTAATAGAGTATTTACTCAAATTTCATGCTTTGAAAGCCATCACTAAGCTGTTGCCCACCTTCAGTAGTGCCATCTTAAACCAGATGCAAAAGGGAGGAAGGAATCAATGCTGATGGGAGAAGATCGGCAGTGAAGAGCAGCCTCGGGTGGAACACAGGCTTGATGAGACAAATGACCAGTTACTGCGCTGCGGCACAATGTAATTTCTTCATTCTTCATAAAGTTTTATTTTAATTGACTCCCCTTGCTATCCTGGCTTCACAATTATTATTCAACATTTATTGACTTAAATGGTCAATTAATGGGTAATGTCTGGATGATTTGACTTTGGTTTGCAAGTATCCTTTCATTCTATTAATGTGCTAAACTACTGGAAGTACAGAAGTGGTTTTAAAACACTCAGAGGCTGGTTGGGAAACTGCCTTAATGGAGGATGTCATGGTTTGTCAACAGACGCCAAGGCCAAACTGCCATTAAAGCCAGCAGCCATGCCTGCGGGTTTTGGCATCAGTCCTCCTATGACTGTTGAGACCTGGCCCCTGTGGGCTTCAGGAAGCCAAGCACAGACCTGTGCCATCTGTTAGATGCCTGGCTGGGGCAGCCAGCCTTATTGTTGGTGGCAATCAAGGTCACGTCCTCCTTTGGCTTTACTGCTTCCTTGCATTCCATCTCAGGGGTTACAGGTCGGGCTAGTACCACCTCAAGCAGCTCAGTTCGGCAAGGCCCTTTTCTGCAACAGTTAGATAGGTTTTTCCACAAGCACTATATCCTAATTCAGTTGGTCAGGGAAGGCATTCTTTGGCTATAAGATACTGTACACCACAGAGGGTGCTTCGACTTTTCTAATAATGTTACGAATGAGACTCTTAATAAAATAAGTGTCTTATTTTCTAAGTAACAATTTGCTAAACCATAGAATTTATGTTAACAACTCAAACTACCTGCGTCTCAATATCACCAAGACCAAGGAGATGGTGGTGGACTTTAGGAGATCTAGGCCTCATATGGAGCCAGTGATCATTAATGGAGAATGTGTGGAGCAGGTTAAGACCTACAAGTATCTGGGAGTACAGTTAGACGAGAAGCTAGACTGGACTGCCAACACAGATGCCTTGTGCAGGAAGGCACAGAGTCGACTGTACTTCCTAAGAAGGTTGGTGTCATTCAATGTCTGTAGTGAGATGCTGAAGATGTTCTATAGGTCAGTTGTGGAGAGCGCCCTCTTCTTTGTGGTGGCGTGTTGGGGAGGAAGCATTAAGAAGAGGGACGCCTCACGTCTTAATAAGCTGGTAAGGAAGGCGGGCTCTGTCGTGGGCAAAGTACTGGAGAGTTTAACATTGGTAGCTGAGCGAAGGGCGCTGAGTAGGCTACGGTCAATTATGGATAACTCTGAACATCCTCTACATAGCACCATCCAGAGACAGAGAAGCAGTTTCAGCGACAGGTTACTATCGATACAATGCTCCTCAGACAGGATGAAGAGGTCAATACTCCCCAATGCCATTAGGCTTTACAATTCTACCGCCAGGACTTAAGAACTTTTTAAAAGCTATTATTAATGCTTTTTGAGATAGTGATTTAGATGCATATCATATTTTTTTACTGAGTTAAGTATTGTATGTAATTAGTTTTGCTACAACAAGTGTATGGGACATTGGAAAAAAAGTTGAATTTCCCCATGGGGATGAATAAAGTATCTATCTATCTATCTATCTATCTATCTAACAATGAACAATTACCTTTTACCCGCTTTCAAATCTCAGCTTTTTATATGAATTCTTCATAACTATGAGTTAATAAATCTTAGTAAGTTTTCAGAACATCACTAAACGTAGGAGATCTAGAGTCTAGTGAGGCAAGGTTCATGTGCATTACAACTAAAAATTTGCATACTTCACACACAGAACATTCACACCTCTCAGTGGTGATTCATATTACAATGAGGTTTCAATAATCAAAGAATATTTGCATGCTATTTAGCAGTAAAAATATCCAAATTGTGTGCTAGAACACTACAAAATAACGCCTGTTCAAATTATAGCTTGAAATAGCACTGTACCACCAAGGTATCACTAGCTATAAATAAAATTATGAAACTAGCTTGAGCTAAGATTATATTTTGAATGTGATATTATGGTTGTTTTGTTGATAACACTGGAGTAATATGTTAAGATTTTCCAGTTTGACTTTATGCAGAGAAAATACTAGACTATTTTTTAACCTGATTTCCTATAAGTAAGCAGCAACCAATATCCTTGCCTCTCCTCGGGTTGGCTAGAGCTGTTCGGGAGTATAGTATTTAAACTAATTTGGCAGGGGAGTGGGAACTGCCACGATAATGCTGAAGATGAGGGAGCTGGTTTACAAACAGAAGCAACATGTAGTGAGTAGAGGCTGTTGACAGGGCAGAATTGCAGTTGACAGGATAAATTGCAATGTAAAAGGCAGACAAAACCAAAAAAGGCAAATACTGATAGGACTGAAGGTGTCATATCCAAATGCGCACAGTGTACAGAATAAAGTAGATGAACTTCTAGCACAGTTATAGAAAGGCTTGTATAAAGTTGCAGGCCTCACTGAATCGTGACTGAAAGAAGATTTAAGCTGGGAGCTTGAAGTCCAATGATACAGATTGTATCAAAAGGACAGGAAGCCAAAGGGCTGGTGGGCTTTGCTCTGTTGGTAAAAAATGAAATTAAATCATTAGAAAGAGGTGGCAAGGGGTTAGAAGGTGCTGAATCATTGTGGATAGGGCTAAGTAACTGTAAGATCATAAGGACCCTGATGGGAGTTGAAACAGTAGTAAGGATGAGATCTACAAATTACAATGGGAGATAGAAAATGCATACCAAAAGGGCAATGTTACAGTAGTTATGGGGGTTTTCAATTTGCTGGTAGATTGGGAAAATCAGATTAGTGCTGAATATTGAGGAAAATTTTTAAAATAACTACAAGATGGCTTTTTAGAGCAGCTCATGGTTGAACCCACTAGGGGATCAACTTTTCTGGATCAGATGTTGTGTAAGGAATTTGAATTAATTAGAGAGTTTAAGGTAAAAGAACCCTAAGGGGAAAGTAACGTGCTTGAATTCTCCCTGAAATATGAGAAGGAGAAGTTAATGTCAGGTGTATCAGTATTAAGTGGAGTAAAGGAAATTACAGTGGCATGGGAGAGGAGATGGCTGGAATAGATTGCAAAAGAACACTGGCAGAGATGATGGTAGAACAGTAATGGCTGGAAATTTTGGAAACAATTCAAAAGCTGCAGAATATATACATACCAAAGAGGAAGACGTAATCTAAAGGAAAAAATGACACAACTGTGGCTAACAAGGGAAGTCAAAGCCTACATAAATGCTAAAGAGAGAGCATATTATAAATCAAATATTAGTGGGAATTTAGAGGATTGGAAAGCTTCTAAAAACCTACAGAAGGCAACTAAAAATGTCATTAAGTGGTGAAGATGAAATATGAAAGTAAAGTAGCAAATAACATTAAAGAGGACACCAAAAGTTTCTTCAGACACCTAAAGCGTAAAAGAGAGGCAAGAGTGGATATCGGACCACTGGAAAACAATACTGGAGAGGTAGTAATGGGAAACAAGGAAATGGTGAATGCACTGAATGAATATTTTGCATCTAGCTTCATTGAGGAAGACACCAGGTGGAGGTTCAAAGTGTCAGGGGTCATGAAGTGTGAGAAGTTAACATTTCTAGAGAGAATATTCTTGGGAAACTGCAAGGTCCTAGGGTCCTGAAAGAGGTGGCTAAAGAGATTGTGGCAGCATTAGTAATGAACTTTCAAAGAATCACTAAATTCTGGAATGGTTCTGGAACACAGGAAATTTACAAATGTCAGTTCACTCTTCAAGAGGAGCGAGAGGCAGAAGAAAGGAAACTATAGTCCTGTTAGTCTGACCTCAGTGGATGGGAAGATTATTAAGCATGAGGTCTCAGGTTGCTTGGATGGATTTAATAAAATAGTCTGTAGTCAACATGGTTTCCTCAAGGGAAAATCTTGCCTGACAAAGCTGTTATAATTCTTTGAAGAAATAACAAGCAGGATAGACAAAGGAGAGTCGATTGATGTTGTGTTCTTGAAAGCCCTTGAAAAGGTGCCACATATGAGGCTGCTTAACAAGCTGCAAGCCCATGGCGTTACAGGAAAGATTCTAGGGCTGATAAAGCTGTGGCTGATTGGCAGGAAGAAAAGGGCGGGAATAAATGGAGCCTTTTCTGTTTGGCTGCCAGTGACTCGTGTTGTTCCACAGGTGTCTGTGTTGGGACCGATTCTTTTTACGATATATGTCAATTATTTGGATGATGGAATTGTTGGCATTGTTGCAAAGTTTACAGGTGGTATGAAGATAGGCAGAGGGGTAAGTAGTTTTGAGGAAGTAGAGAGATTACAAAAGGACTTAAACAAGTTAAGGGAAGTGCCAGATGCTATAGAGTGTACGGAAGTGTATGGACATGCACTTAGGTAGAAGAAAGGAAAGGGTTGACTATTTTCTAAATGGAGAGGAAATACAAAAAAAACTGAGGCACAAAGGGATTTCGAAGCCCTTGTGCAGGATTCCCCAAAGGTTAATTTGCAGGTGGAGTCCGTGGTGAGGAACACAAGTGCGACATTAGCATTCATTTCAAGAGGACTAGAATATAAAAGCAGGACGTAATATTGAGACTTTATAAAGCACTGGTGAGGCTTCACTTGGAGTATTTTAAGCAGTTTTGGGCCCCTTGTCCTGGAAAGGATGTGCTGAAACTGGAGTGGGTTCAAAGGAGTTTCACACAAATGATTCCAGGATTGAATGGCTTGTCATATGAAACACGTTTAACGGCTCTGGACCTGTATTCACTGGAATTCGGAAGAATGAGAGGTGACCTATTTGAAACCTATTGAATGGTAAAAGGCCTTGGCAGAGCGGATGTTGAAAGGATGTTTCCTATGGTGCGAGGTTCTAACACCAGACAACACAGCCTCAGAGCTCAGGGATTTCCTTTTAGAACAGAGATGAGGAATTTCTTCAGCCAGAGGGTGGTGAATCTGTGGAAGTATTTGCCCCAGGCAGCGGTGGAGGCCAAGTCTTTGTGTATATTTAAGGCAGAGGTTGATAGGTTCTTGATTGGTCAGGGCATGAAGGGATATGGGGAGGGGGCAGGTGATTGAGGCTGAGAGGAAAATTGGATCAACCATGATGAAATGGTGGATCAGTCCCAATGGATCACATGGCCTAATTCTGCTCCTATATCTTACAGTGGTTTTATAGTACAATGAACTGACAGATGTGCTGTCCTCAAAAATCTGAATAAAAATGTCATAGTATGGTGATGTGAAGAGCAGTCAAAGCCTTCAGAGTCACACACCAGGTAGCGTACATACTGTAGGTCAGAAAAGCTAACTGAATAAGAGACTGGTAACACAAATTAAGATCTCACACGAGGAGATCTGCAGATGCTGGAAATTCAAGCAACACACACAAAATGCTGGTGGAATGCAGCAGGCCAGGCAGCATCTATAGGGAGAAGCACTGTCGACGTTTCAGGCCGAGACCCTTCGTCACTGTATGTAGAAGTGGGCATTTAGCCGAGGTGGGGTTAGGACGAACTACTCAACAGATCTGGTGAACCTGCAGTCTCTCTGTGCTATGCTGGCCTGCAAGTATGTAGTGCTTGTATTATGCCATTCTCAAATTGGAGAGCAGGTAGATGTACAGACAGTGTATCGGGTGACAATCACCAGGGGTTGTCTTGGTATCATATGAGTTAGTGTAACTCTATTACAGCACCAGTAACCAGGTACATTCTGCTGCTGTCTGTAAAGAGTTTGTACATTCTCCCCGTGACTGCATGACCTCTGGTTTGCTCTCACATTCCAAAGATGTACAGGAAAGTAGGTTAATTGATCACGTGGGTGAAATTGGGTGTGCAGGCTGATTGGGTTGGCAAGACCGACATTTCTAAATAATGTCTTCACTTAGAGCTCTCAGGAGAGAGACGGGCAGCTTGCTGATCATGAGGATTACTCATCTATGCCCTGAACTGAGGCTGCGGCCTGCAACTAAAAGGCTCTTGGATTGGCTGTGACTGGGTTTTTGTGGCTGTAAACTCACTTCTGTGAACTTCAGTTCTGAATGATATTTGCTTACTTTTATTGTTTACACTATTTGTTTTTTTTTTCTCTGCACACTGGGTGTTTGACGGTCTTTCTGTAATGTGTTCTATTGGGTTTCTTTAGTCAAGGACTTCTGGTCAAGATGGCACCTGAGTCCAATGCTCCTTCGATTGACATCTTCTGGATAGAACATATATTTTGCTTCTTTTATGTCTTTTACGTTTGTTTTTCAACTTGAATGTGACTCTGGAACTGTTGAAGCCTGTGATTTTGCAGTTTGGAGATTGTTTCCAGCATTCTGCGGTCTTCGTGAGGATTTCAGGAGACAGGCAGTGTGTGCTAACCTCGTGAAGGGAAGGCTGCAAGCCTATGTTCAACCCTATTTCACTGATTAAACTGTTCATCGATTAAACCGTTGAGGGAGATAGAGACCTCAAGGTGAATGTGGAAGGTAAGCGCCAGCTGCCTGCTTATTGATCGCTGGTGGGATCGCTCTACTATCGGAGAGGGGAGATTGCCTTTTGATCACTGGTGGGATCGCTCTGCTACGGAGAGGGGAGATTGTCTTTTGATCGCTGGTGGGATCACTCTGCTACAGAGAGGGAAGAATGCCTTTTGATTGCTGGTGGGATCGCTCTGCTACGGAGAGGGGAGACTGCCTTTTGATTGCTGGTGGGATCGCTCTGCTATGGAGAAGGGAAACTGTCTTTTGATTGCTGGTGGGATCGCTCTGCTACGGAGAGGGGAGACTGCCTTTTGATTGCTGATGGGATCGCTCTGCTACGAAGAGGGGAGAATGCCTTTTGATTGCTGGTGAGATCACTCTGCTACGGAGAGGGAAAGGCCTGCTGCTGTGCCTGGACAATGCTATTCAGTATTTCTGCATTTTGGATATGGACTTGGACTATTGACATTTTTTTCAGACATTGTCTTTTTATATTCTCTGCTTTTCGTTTGATTTTTCTGATTTTTATGTGCGGGGGAGAGTATTTGTGGGATGTTCCATTTTGTTTGTTTTCTTTGTGTGGGGAGGAGGGATTTGGGGATTGATAATTGTGCTGCCGTTCCTTTCCTTCTTGGGTTTTGTGACTAAAAGAACAATTCCAGAGTTCTATACTTTAATAACAAATGAACCTTTGAACTTTTGCTTTGTGGCTGCCTGTAAGGTTGTACATAGTATACATGCTTTGATAGCAAGTGTATTTTGAATTTCTTAATGACTCTACAATCACTGAAGATGTTCCTGAAAGTGTTCAGCTAACAGGCAAACTCCCAAACTTTTAAATAGGCCCAAGGATGGTAGAAATATGGAAGGTTAGATTGACCTGAGAGTCGATAAAAAGGTCAGCATAACGCCATGGACTGAAGAGCCTGTGCAGTGCTGTAGTGTGTTAAGTTTTATGCTTACAGCTTCAAACCACGGAGTGGAGAAGTCAGATTTGATTAGAAGAATGAAGTCCGCACAAGCTCCAATATAGATTGAAAAGTATTCAGGGCATATAAATTAACAAATAAGCTTCAAATACAAGGGATGTGTTGCACAGGTTGAGTCACACTATACACTTCCACACTCACACCAATGAGGAAATAGACAGGCGGATGGCAGAGTTACTTACTGCACTGTCATTCTTGCGACGGACTCCAGGTAACAGTATCCTGCAGCGGTGAAGTTGTCTTTATACCTGCTCATCTCAATGGCTTCCAGCCACTCTCCCACCGAGTCAAAGCACGGGAATGCTGCAAAGTTCTGGTCCATGAGAGGAATATGCAGGTTTTGAGGTCTGCTGGTCAAAATAAAAGAGGTGAGATCAACAACAAACCCCTGTAATAGAGAGGAGAGTTTTTCAGCGGTCCCTGTACATCGCAAAGAGGATAGTGCAATATGTTCTGCCATTTGTAAGCCATCCATTCCCAGCAGTGTTGCTTGTCGGCTCTGGTTTGTCACATTCCATCATCTACTGCCCTATTTTGCCTCCACTTACAATCCCCTGGCCTCTGAGGCTATTTTCACTCTTACCTCTTCCATCTGCCTCCTCACCTGGATTCAACTTACCACTTGCCAGCCCTTGCACCACACCTGACTACCTTCCCTCAGAATGTAGGTCTAGATCAAAGGTCCCCAACCTGGGGTCCACTGACCCCTTTGTCAATGGTCAGGTTCTGCGGCACAGAAAAGGTTGACAACCCCTGGTCTGATGCAGAGTGTCAACCTGAACCATTGGCTGTCCATTCCCTCCACAGATACTGGCTGATTTGCTGAGATCTTCCAGTAATGAAAGCAAGCATGCAGGTACAGCAGGCAGTGAAGAAAGCTAATGGCATGCTGACCTTTATAACAAAAGGATTTGAGTATAGGAGTAAAGAGGTCCTTCTGCAGCTGTACAGGGCCCTGGTGAGACCACACCTGGAGTATTGTGTGCAGTTTTGGTCTCCAAATTTAAGGAAGGACATTCTTGCTATTGAGGGAGTGCAGCGTAGGTTCACAAGATTAATTCTCGGAATGGCGGGACTGTCATATGTTGAAAGATTAGAGTAACTGGGCTTGTATACACTGGAATTTAGAAGGATGAGAGGGGATCTGATTGAAACATATAAGATTATTAAGGGATTGGACACACTGGAGGTAGGAAGCATGTTCCCACTGATGGGTGAGTCCAAAACTAGAGGCCACAGTTTAAGAATAAGGCGTAGGCCATTTAGAACAGAGATGCGGAAAAAAATTTTCACCCAGAGAGTGGTGAATATGTGGAATGCTCTGCCCCAGAAGGCAATGGAGGCCAAGTCTCTGGATGCATTCAAGAGAGAGTTAGATAGAGCTCTTATAGATAGCGGGGTCAAGGGATATGGGGAGAGGGCAGGAACAGGGTACTGATTGTGTATGATCATCCATGATCACAGTGAATGGTGGTGCTGGCTAGAAGGGCTGAATGGCCTACTCCTGCACCTATTGTCTATTGTCTATTGTCTATTCTGTTTGCTACTTTAAGTCAACAATGTGGTTATGTTAAACAAAGAGATTCTGCAGATGCTAGAAATTCAGAGCAACACACAAAATGCTGGAGGAACTCAGCAGGTCAGGTAGAATCCATGGAGAGGAATAAACAGTCCACACTAGTTAGAGCATGGCAGGAAAACAGAGGACCAGGAGAAACGGGCAAACTTCACCCAGACAAGGTCAGAAGGGAACTTATTTGCTGGGGATGTGAGACAGTTGCTCTATCTATAGGACCTTCAATTTGAAAGGCACAAACTCGCAACTGGTTCACTAACGACCTTCTGGAGGGAATCTACCACCCCAGGACTGGCCTAAATAAGGGCTGAGACCCGTGTTTGCTTTATGTGATTATGTTGCTGGGCTGGTAATTATCTCTCTTAATAAGCCAGAAAGAGAAAAAGAGATCCCTCAAATGATACCTAAATTTTAAACTTACAAAAGTCTGGAAATTTAAAAAATATACACATAGAGTCTTTGCTTTGGATAGATTTGATGATTCCAGCTGAAAATTAGTCCCATTTTGAAAAGTGTTCTGCATTTGTACATCGGTCACACAGAAAATCTGCACTGATCCACTCAATTGGGAAATATCCTAAAATGTAATTTGGAAGAAATTTGCTTCAGAAGAAATATTTCATGATATATTAAAAGTGATGGCTTGCTAACATTTGATTAACACAGTTCAAGATGGGATTATTGCAAAATGATAAGCATTTTATACCAGAGCAGGAATCCACCATCTGTGAGAAATCCTATTTTAATATATATTCAAATAAAATGGACTTATTTTTGGGTTAGAATGTGGTGCAGTCATCTGCTCTAAGCAACTGCAAGACAAAATGTTCAATTTTAAAAAATAATTAAATGACTTTACCGAAAAACTCCCTTTTCTTTAATGCCTCCTCAATTTAATGAGTGCAAACTGCAGATGCCAAAAGAGAATAATTCATTCTGAGGTGTTTAGATAATGCCACGAACAAGCTAGCTTCTGATGTAGCCCAAAAGTTATCGCAAAGACCCTGAAAGATCAAGCTTTGTTAAGAGCAATAAGCACCTACCATTTGATGAGCTTTTGAGTTGCTTATGCTGATATCAGGGGAATCGCACAAAAGAAAAATCGCCACAATCAAATGGAAACTCCCTAATCAGGTTTTGTCAAAATGTCAGCAACTATTTCAAATATTTCCTAAGGACACAGGACATTCAGCCGATTGAGTCAAAGCTTACTTTTAATGTAATTCCATCAATCCATTCCCAGCAATTTTGTCAAACATGCTTCTGAACTTTACATTGACTCTCCTGCCAAAAGCATGCACACTAGAGGCAATCCACACTATTTGGAACGTGGGTGGAAAACGGAGAACGGGAGAAACCCACGCAATCATAGGGCGATGGCGCAAACTTCACACAGACAAGGCCAGAAGATAACCTGTTTGCTAGAGGCGTGAGCTAGTTGCTCTTCCTGCAGCTCCTTCGACTTGAATGCCGCAAACACTCAACTGGTTCACTAATAGCCAATCTCCTGAGGACTGGCCTATGTAGACCTCCAGTCGCATCTTTGCGATTGACACTTAAACACCTGCTGCATTACATCTTCCCAATGGAACTTGGAGTGGGTAATAATTGAATAAAGACAGGCTGTGTTGAGTCAAAACATCGAAGAGTTTGACTATCCCATGTTTGATTTATCTTTGTGAAACTTGTATCTATTGGAGTACCTTGTTGGTTTTATTGGATGTTGCCCAGACCGGAAATCATGATTGGTGCCAAAGACTCAAGGGTGGTATCACGAGTGAGTAGGAATTTGGAGTCCCTCAACAGCAGCCACAATCAAGTGGTGACTAAAAATCGAGAGCCCTAAAATCTTTCTGAATTGCTATGTGGTATTTAGTGCTTTCTGTTTCTACGATAATAAATTGGGCTTAAGCTACATTTCTATGCTTGTTGCCTTATTACCACAACACCTGGTCACTCAACGTGTTGGGTCTAATTAATCCAGCCCATTACAGTCACACATCCTTGAGGATGAGGGGAAGACGAGGAGGAAGACGAGGACACTGTTGAAGGCAGGAGTAAGTTGATCACCTTGACAAATGGGCATGAGGATTAATGCTCTGCTTTAGAATAACATGACACAGATAGTAAATGTGATAACGTTGACCATTATTCCCTTCCGCATTTGCAATTAAATAATATTGAGTAAGTTGGGCTCAGTTATCCAAAGTATCTTTGACAGCAGAAGGGTTTCAGCTGCTGTTGGAATATGGGAAGCAGTTTTGGGCCCTTTATCTAAGAAAAGATGTGCTAGCGTTGGAGAGAATCTCGAGGAAGTTCATGAGAATGATCTCAGGAATGAAAGAGTTAACATATGAGGGAAACTTAATGGCCCTGGGTCTGTACTCACTGGAATTTAGAAGAATGAGGGGGGGATCTCTGAAATCAATCATATATAGAATGGCCTAGATATGGAGGTGGATGTAGAGAGGATGTTTCCTACAATAGAGGAGTCTAGGACCAGAGGGAACAGTGAGGATGAATATCTTTAGCCAGAGGATTCTGAATCTGTGAAATTCATTACCACAAACGGCTGTGGCGGCCAAGCCATTGGGTATATTTAAAGCGGAGGTTGATAGGTTCTTGATTAGTAATGGTGTTAAAGATTCTGTGGAGAAGACAGGACAATGGAGTTGAGAGGGGTAATAAATCAGCCATGATGGAATGGCAGAGCAGAATAAATGGGAAGAGTGGTCTAATTCTGCTACTCTGTCTTAAGGCTTTGAACAGTCCTGCAGATCATTGTGGCAATGAAGAGTACTCAGGATAATGAGAAACACCAGCAAGCAAAATTGTACAAAAACCTTTCAAAGGAGAGTGCCTCAGCTTGCCAGAAACCTAAATGCAGAGATTTAGAATCAAGCTTGCAGATATCAGAGAGATATTAACTCAATAAAATTTTTTTGTGTTTCAATTTGGAGATCGGATGTTTGGAACCATAATAAATAGAACACTGTTAAATCCCACAAGCAGCTGAATTACTTAATTCGTTGTTCAACAGAGCAGTTTTTGTCAGGGTTTAGACAGAAGAATTCAAAGGAAGCTAGGTCACTTACAAAAGAAAGAAAGGATTACACTTATATATCTGGATGGTGAAGCACTGGAGAAGGCTTGAGGGGCACATAAACATCACCATATACATTAGGACTTCCAGGACATTTCTCCACTGTAGACTCAATTTGATCAGTGTACCTCCGGAGTTAGTCAACAATCTGAAAGGCTTAAAAACTGCAAGAGATACTAAGACTTCCTACAAAGGGTAAATTAAGAAAATCTCAGGTATTACACTAAAAAAAATTCATGAACAAGCACATCGCTTGTTACTTTGCAATCAATACAGTACTAGACTTCTAGTCCAGCATTCTACTGAACATCACATATTAACCCTCTGCTGACACCAGCACCAAGAAAGCACAGAGAGTGCTGCAAGTGGCCATCTCTGGGTGCCCCCGCTGGCAATTTCTGTTTGAGTTGCAGCATTTTCAGGGCCGCAATGTTTTTAATTGGCATGGGAGAGGGATAGAACACAATATGGCTCGAATATTTATTATTGGACGTGAGCACCTGGGGCAGAAATTGCCAAGGGAGAAAATGGACACCTTGAATTGACCACCAGGAATAATGACTTTGTTGTAATAACATACAGCAGTATAAGACTATAAGACCATAAGATATAGGAGCAGAATTAGGCCATTTGGCCCATCGTGTCTGTTCTGCCATTTCATGATGACTGATCCAATTTTCCTCTCAGCCTGAAACTCATATCAACTCATGCCCTGACCAATCAAGAATCTATCAATCTCTGCCTTAAATATATATAAAGACATGGCTTCCACCGCTGCCTGTGGCAAATAATTCCACAGATTCACCACTCTCTGGCTGAAGAAATTCCTCCTCATCTCCATTCTAAAAGGATGCCCCTTAATTCTGAGGCTGTGTCCTCTGGTCTTAGACTCTCCCATCAGGGGAAACATCCTCTCCACATCCTCTCTATCAAGGCCTTTCACCATTCGATAGGTATAAGGTGTAGCTAGTTAAAGTATTGCTTTGCAGTTCAGAAACCCATGTTCAACCCTAATTTCGAATACCATCTGTGTAGAGTTTGCATATTCTCTCCTTGGCTATGTGGATTTCTGATGAGTGCTCTGGTTTCCTCCCACAATCCATAGATATTCATTTTAGCATGTAAATTGGCCACTGTAAATTGCTCCTAGTGTGTAGGTGTCACGGTTCAGTCAGTGAAGTCTGCATTCCGGTACACAATCCGGTCTGTGGATTCCATATTCCAGCTATTCCTTGTTTCCGTTGTTCCGTTGGATGCCTTAATTGAGGCACCTGATTCTCATTAATAGCTCTGGGGTCCAGTGTTTCCTTGCTGGACCATCCTCGTCAGAGTCTCCGTCAGAACCCACACCCAGAAGCTTGGCTCTGTGTTTTGTATCCAAGAAGGGTCCCGACCCTGTGTCCTGTGTTCAAGAAGAGTCCCGGCTCTGAGCCCGAGTCAAGTCCAAGCCAAGCCAGAGTCCTAGTCAAGAGCCAAGTCTAGACCCAAGTTCCGAGTCATGACCTGAATTCCCTGTCAAGTTCAAGTCCCAAGTCCACGTCCAGGTTTTCTGGTTTGACACTCTATGTCTACATTCATGTTGTCCTTCTGTCCTCGCTCCTTGGCTTCCCTAGCATTCTTAATAAACATAGTCCAATTCCTAGCACTTCGGTGTCTATGTCTTGCATTTGAGTCCGCTACCAACGCCACCTTGTGACAGTAGGTGAGTGATAAAATCTGAGTGGGGTTGAACCAATATTGGAATATCATAACATTTATGTAAAATGGCTTAATGTAGAGTTAATGTAGAATGGGTTTATGTAGGGTTAATATAAAATAGATGATTGATGGCTAGTGTGGGCTTGAAGGGCTGAATGGCCAGTTTACATGCTGCATCTCTCCAAGACTCATCCTTGTAGCCCTTCTCACTAGACATTTGACCAAGAGCACAGCAAGACTTCACCATCTGGATGACACTGTTGATTTGGTGCATGTTGACTGACATCATCTAACAACCTTTGTGAATGAGCATTGATTAAGCATTGAGGACCACCAATACATATCTGACAAGAGACCATGTGAACATCAAGTACCCATGGTTAACAATCAACTTGCAACTGAACTCCGTAAAAACATTGGGCTGACACAATGCACTTCTGACCCAACGTGTTTTTCAGACTGATCTTAGGTCATATTTAATCCTCTTGAAAAAGCTGGTGTCCAAGATGTGAGATAACATTGCTAGATAGAGGGACTATTC
This sequence comes from Hemitrygon akajei, assembly GCF_048418815.1. Classification (NCBI taxonomy): domain Eukaryota; kingdom Metazoa; phylum Chordata; class Chondrichthyes; order Myliobatiformes; family Dasyatidae; genus Hemitrygon; species Hemitrygon akajei. The sequence goes on from NC_133155.1 coordinate 28,608,005, forward strand.
TCTCTACTTATATTCCTCTTTGGCAGTTTGATGTTCTGTCAAAGTTTCAGTGTGGATTGTGGGTGAATTAATCCATCAGTCACCCCAAGATCAGGTAGCGCTTAGTTGCAGTCCAAGGTAGAAATCCACAGAACTACACTGCGGATAAGCAAAATACATGGCCTTTCTCACACCCAAAATTGGAGTAATACTGACTCATTGTGCTGCTGAATGAATGTCTTCTGTAGTTGCTAAGATATGGTCATTACTGCATTTTTAATTGCATTAATGATGAGCTAATGGGAACACTGTCCAATTTAGCTCCAGAGCAGAACCCTTTGCTTCACAAACAATCATCACTCAGATCAGTTATTCAAGGCTAAATTAAAACTGCCTGAAATCCAGGGCCAATTGAAGGATCTCAAGTGATTAAGAAACTCAAAGCAATATCCTTCATGTTGACTGATTTATATTTCTACAAATGACTTTGAATAAGAGGTAGTATGATGTTTCCAAATTAGTTTCAATTGGCACCATGGGCATTTTGTCACTTCTGAGGCAGACTTTACACTTGCAAGTCAACACACGCAAAATTGTGGAGGAACTCAGCAGGCCAGGCAGTACCTGTGGAAAAGAGTAAACAGTCGACATTTTGGGCCGAGACCCTTCATTGGTGCTGCCTGGCCCAAGGAGTTGCTCCAGCATTTGCTTGTATTGCTTTAGACTTCCAGCACCAGCAGATTTTCTCATTTGCACACTTGCAAGTGCCAAGTTAGATGCTGTTAAACTGAAGGTAATGGTAAATTTATTTATTGAGATACAGCATGGAGGAGACCATTCCAGCCCTTTGAGTTACACTGCCCAGCAGCCCTTCATTTAACCCTAGCCTAATCATGGGAGAATTTACAGTGACCAATTAACCCATCAACTGACCCTGTGGGTGGACCCAGAATAAACCCATGCAGAGACAGCGAGAAAGTACAAACTCCTTACAGTCAGTGGCGGGAATTGAACTCTGGTTACCTGAAATGTAAAGGGTTGTGCTAACCACTGTGCCACCGTGCCACCCTGATTAGGGATTCACAATAGGACTTTAATGGCAATCTCTGAATGTAGTTCAACAATTTCCACATGGAGTTCTACAGTCTCCAGCCCAAGGCAAAACACAGTGAATCAACAGGAAAACTATCCTTGGTTTGATTGAGTGGTAGACTAGAAACTCAGTGGAAAATCCCAAGGCTCTAGTTAGCATTTACCTGACGCAGCCATTTGGGATGTTTTTCAGGGTGTCAGGATTGCGCCCCATCTTGTTTAGAATGCTGACGATCTGTGCAAATTTGGGCCTGTCATTGCGATCCTTCTGCCAACACTCCAGCATGAGCTGGTGCAGCCGAGATGGGCAGTTCATCGGCGCAGAGAGGCGGAACCCTTCCTCCACTGCTTTGATCACCTACAAAGGCAAAACGGCAAGAGTGAGCACCCAAGAGCTGTGAAAATTTCCAAGCTGTCATTTAACAAGTTTAACCTGTGTCAAATCTACAATAATTCCACAATTTTGATGCTGCTGTAATGTTACAAGACTCCAGACCAAAATATCATACACTTGTATATTTAGTAATGTTAATAGTCAATTATGGATCATAAATATTTTGGAAGATGGCAATGGAAAATTAGATTATGCAAGAAATATTTAAAGATAGCCAGCAGATCCATGAATGTTGAAATATTATGTTTTGTCATTGAGTTTAAAAAATTCTCATCACACTTTTTGTTGGATACATGCCTGAATTGAATATTTACAATTAAAACATCAAACTCACGTCTTGATTGGACATGTCCCAGTAAGGTCGTTCTCCATAGGACATCACCTCCCACATAACAATCCCAAAGCTCCACACGTCGCTTGCTGGGCTGTATCTGTGGTATTGGATAGCTTCTGGAGCTCCCCATAGGACTAACGTCTTCCCACCCTGTTTCAGAAAGAGTTGCCAGATTCTAAGCCATTGAAATCTCCAACATCTGGTGAATAGCAGATCCTGCACTCAAACGTCTCCTAATTTGGATGCAGAGGAAACTTGAAAGTGCTCGAGCTCACTGAAAGAGGTTCTTAACTTATTTTACCTGGGGAGGATGAGTATTGCAGTCAGTTCCGAGCACCACTCTCTTGAACGCATATATTGATCTGGGAGTGATAGAAATTCAACAGAACAACACCGTGACTAAAAAGATTGTAAAGACTAGGCTTGCATTCTCCAGAAATAGAAGATCAAACGATGATCTCACTGAAGGGTTTGGATCGTTAAAGGAGTTAATACAACAAGCGGGTTTACCTAAAGATTGGGGCTTAAGGTTTTTGAATGATGTCAGGAAGTGATTGATCACATGGTATGCTAAAGATATGGAATACATCCTAGAGTTAATTGAACACTCTGAAACCAAAACTGAGTTTGTTAAATGAAGAGCATTCAGGGATGAGAGATAAAGAAAGGGTGTTGGAGTTAAAATTTACAATGGCCAAGATCTAACAGAAACTCAAAGTGGCTTTGAGAGGACTCCTCAGCTTCCTTCTGTACCTGAGATTCAAAGCAACCCCTGTAGGTGTTTTACAAAAAAAAACGATGAGAATGTGAGTAGTGGGAATTAGTCAGGAAGAACTACCTTCAGGAGAAGAAATAGTTTGTTTACTCCTTTACTTTTATATACTTTATAAATTGTTCTGAGGAAACATGTACCAATGCTTGTCTCTTCATGGAACTGATGAAAAAACAGATGAAAAACAATGCAACAAGGGCACAAGAGGAACAGGAGGTTCAGGAGGCAGCAGGTTTGCCTCAGTGCCACTTTACATCTTAAAAAGGGCAAGAGCTCCACTTTCCTGCCAAATCCTTAGTGATCGACCAAATCTTGGATTATATTCCTTGTTCTAGACCCTGCTAGTAGGGGAAGCATCTGCTATCCTGTCAAATCCTTGAGAATGTTTAAACATTGCAATAGATCTCCTCTTAATCTTCAGACTCTAAAGGATATAGCTAATTTTCTTCATACTTTCCTCACCAGACATTTCCATCAATGTAGTGCCAGGGAGCCTTCAAGGTAAATATATTTTTGTATTGTTACGAAGACAAAAGAAGTTCTACTTCACAAGATACTTTTCTCACTGTGTAGTATGTATGGCACAGAAAATATGTTAATGTCCTACTCAAGCCTCTTCCCATTTTTTCTCATCTAAATCTATCAACACAACCCTCTTTCTCCCTCATATACTTGTCCATCCTCCCCTTAAAGTCACAAGTTCCACTTTTTTTGGGTAAGAAAGTCTCCTTTCAATTCCCTGTTCGAGTTCTGGGTGGCTGTTTTATCTTGATGCCTTCTCCTCCACAAATAGAATCACTCACTTTGTATTCACTGTCAACAGATTCCATAGTTTAAAAGCCCTCTGTTCACTCGTCCCTTAAACTTTTTATTCTACATCTATTCATTCTTTCCTAATTGGAATGCCCTCCCAATCCTGGTGTTGTTCATTGTTAGTTTTCCTTTGCCTCTATGTTTTATGTTAGGGTGAGCAAAACTGCTTGCAATACTCTATGTATTCTAACCAAGAATCAATGCAGATTTAGCATAACTAACCTATTTTGCTATTTTTTTGCTTTGAAAATAAATGCCAATGCTTGTGTTTTATTTATGGCTACCTACATCTTGAGCAACGTTCCATGATTAGTCTGTTTTCAAAGCAATATTCTTTAAAAGCTGGAACCAAAATTTTCACAAGCACAACAAAGTTGAATTTGAAAAGGATATCAACATTGCTTGTTTGAAGGGTGGAGATATGCCTTTACCAGAGGAGGTGTAAAGTGCTTCTTCCCTCTGCTAGCCTGCAGGTTACCCTTGGCCAAGGTTTAGTATCTGCCTCCCCCCCCCCCCCCACCCCCAATCAGGGTCATGTGAAGCCATGAGAGCAGGTGGTGGATAGTCATATGTGCATATGCAGGTGCATATTACAAATCCATGTTATGTGACCATTGACATCATGCAGACCAAACTCTGAAGAGTATCGATAATGGCTGGAGTCATCGGTCTTGTAAAGCCATTCCCTAGAAGGCAATGGCAAACCACTTCTGTAGAAAAATTTGCTAGGAACAACCATGGTCAAGGAAAGACCATGATTACCCATGTCATATGAAATGGCACATAACGAACGAACAATAGGAGATACTTCAGAGGAGTTGGTCAACAATTCACAAGTTATGGAAACAGTTGTTATTTGGTTGCAGGAACCAATATTTTTAAAAATGGAGCAGTCTCTTTCTAGCTTATACATTCTTGGCATAATGTTGAGTCTTTATTTCCTGTTGCTCTGATTATGTCCTTTGACAGAACTGCTTGCTTTTAGAATATAATTTGAACAGGAACATTTTCCAGCAACAAATGTCTCTCCTTACAGGAATAACCTACAGTCTCAAAGCATGTCTCCTCTGGGTAATCTGCTTTGGGTTTAACGTTCGGCTTTATGAGAGATCAAGGAGAAACGCTGCTCAATTAACAGTGTGCAATCACCAAGTGCCCTTAAACCAAATGATATGTAATTTGTTGGCATCAATTAAAGTTTGTGGTCAATCATTAACCAAATGATCCATTAACATTTCTGGATTAAGTAATTAGCCATGAAATCTGCAAATTCAGCCACAGAACAAGCAATAGTTGGCATAACTCTCTAAAAGCCATAATTGAAAAAGCAATTTTAATTGAATTCTCCTTTATTTGAATGATGTTCATATTTCCTTAAGTTTAGAAAGCTGAAATTTGACTTAAATGAGCTGTTTAAAGTTAGGAATTTGATGAGGTAGGTAACTATTTAAGAAGCTTAGCAGGAAGAAAATCATTCCAAAAAGATTGAAAAAAGTGGAGAAAATTCAGGAATAGAGGAACAACCTCTTTGCTTAGCATCTCCAGTCTAACATTGTTGATGAATCCCCTTATTCCTGGAATCAATCTGATAAATCTTTTCTGTTCTCTCGATGGGACCTATACATTTTTCCTAAGAGATGGTAACGAGACCAGGAAGCAAAACTATTGATGTTCCCTAAGCTATGTTTTGTACCGGTTAAACATAACTTCCACTTTTTCCTCATTCCAGCATCCCATGTACCTTGTGACCAATCTAACAATGTGCTCTGCCATCTTAAGCGCATATGTATCCAGATCCCACTATTCATGCACGCCCTTCAGAACTAGGCCATACAATCTATATTCCCTCCCCTTATTCTTTTTTTTTCCAAAGAACGTTATATCACTGACCTCTACGTTAAATATCATCTACCACTTGTTATGCTTCAACTCTTTTTTTGATTACTTTGGCTGCAATTTTGCTAAAAAGCCTTGAGCATTGGGATTTATCAAACAGCCTCTACAAATGCATGCAGGCAAGACCTGCTGCACCGTCTTCATCAACCATCCTTCTTACCTCATCAAAAACATTCAACCAAGTTTCTTAAAGTCCATTTACCATCAACAAATCATTCCGAAATTCCTTTATCAACCGAAACGTTTCAAAACGGCCACTATTATCTTTCCCGATTATTATTTCTAAAAGCTTCCTCAGATCTTGGCCTACGGTTTGTCTGCCATGTCCTTAACTCTGTCGTTTTGAACGAAGTGTTACTTCTGTCATTTTCTACACATGTCTGGTGTCTAGAGAAGGTTAAAAAGTTATGACAACCTCTTGTGCGACAGCCACTCACTCTCTCCCTCAGGAATTTTGGAAGCATCTCATCCAGACCTTACAACCTGTTTACTTCAAGCAGAGCCAGCAATTTTCCTTAGCAATTTTCACCCTATTAATTATCTCTCCTACCACTTCACGTGCTTGTCTTTCCAAAGGCTAATTAGAAAGCAGCAACACCTTCCTATTCTGACCACACTGTTCATATTTATACCCAGTTAGAAATCTGAACTGTGAGTAACTCTTAGCAACTGGAGTTATACAGGCTCACAAAGATGGAAACTGGCCCTTTGGCTCTCCATATCTATACTGCCCAAGAAGCACCCACCTGCACTAATTTCATTTACTCGCACTTTGGCTGTAGTTTACTGGACAATGACAATTCAAATTTATTTAGACTTTTTATTATACTGAAACAGACTTCTTTATCCCCTTCACCCAAGTTGCCCATCTTTCCAGTACCCTCGCTTGCCTAATCTTTCAGATGCTTGCAGTTCCACTCATAAAATATTGCACACATTATGGTCAAGTTTCACAGTTCATGTCTCAGCTGTCAGTAATTACCAAGTAACCAGTTCTCTCTGACCACCTAACTAACTGAGACTCTGTTTCTGACACCAGTAAATAACACTATACAAAAATAGAATTAAGGTTAACTAAAATCTGGGAGCACAATGTTAAATTGAAAGCATAAAGAGGGTAATGGAAGTTTCAAACTTCTTTCTCAAAGGGCTGAAATAATTAACTGAAACATTCAAAGCTATGATTAACAGCTTGGATTAGGTATCCACTTGAAGGAGCATAGAATAATGATACAGTAATATGATTCGGGCAAGATATAACTAAACTGGGTAAAATAAAATAAGGGGTGACTAGCTCTTCCAGCTACAGATCATACCCCTGCACATCTTTCCTAAGTCAGATATCCTTGCTGCTTCCTATCAATTTTATACACGATCCATCACGAGGAGCTAGACTAGGATTTAGTATGACTTTTCTCTTTGTCATACGATCCATGTTCCTCCTATCTCCTGGCTGCTAAAGTGCAATGCTGCTATCAGAGGTTTAACGCAAATTCTTCAAAGAGAGGATAACAGGATTTGGCTAACACTGCCTTTGGGGTGATCCTGTCTTAATGTCATCATTAACGTAAGAAATTCTGCAGATGTTAGAAAACCAGTACAATGCAGGCAAAATGCTGGAGGAACTCAGCAGGTCAGGCAGCGTCTATGGAAATGATTAAACAGTATTAGTTTTGGGTTGGCACTCTTTATCAGGACTAAATGACAATATGTTGACATCATAATTTGTTTTTGGGTTGAGGCACCTTCTACACTAGAGCTCTCTAAGTTCTTCTGTACTTGTTTAGCCTCCACTCTGAAAATATGACCCTCTAGCTTTCCCCTATTCCCCATTACCCCACTCTGACCTTTCACCTCTTCTCACCTGCCTATCACTTCCCCCTGGGTCCTCTCCCCCTTCCCTTTCTCCTATGGTCCACTCTTCTCTCCTGTAACATACCTTTTTCTCCAGCCATTGACTTTTCCCACACGTCTGGCTTCGCCTATCACCTTCTAACTCTCCTCATTCCTCTTTGCCCAACTTTTTATTCTGGTGTCTTCCCCCTTCCTCCTCAGTCCTGAAGAAGGGTCATCTGTTTATTAATTTCCATAGATGCTGCCTGACTGACCTGCTGAGTTCCTCCAGCATTTTGTGCATGTTACTTTGAATTTCCAGAATCTGCAGAATTTCTTGTGTTTATAGTGTCTTCAAGTGACCTTTTCTTTTTCCACTAGTATATTGCAAATAGCAACAACCAAACTGATTCAAATATGATGGCAGAATATCATATTAGTGGTAAGACTCTTGGCAGTGTGGAGGATCAGAGGGATCTTGGGGTTCGAGTCCATAGGACACTCAAAGCAGCTGTGCAGGTTGACTCTGTGGTTAAGAAGACATATGGTGTATTGGCCTTCATTAATTGTGGAATTAAATTTAGGAGCCGAGAGGTAATGTTGCAGCTATATAGGACCCCTTGTCAGACCCCACTTGGAGTACTGTGCTCAGTCTCTGGTCGCCTCACTACAGGAAGGAAGTAGAAGCCATAGAAAGAGTGCAGAGGAGATTTACAAGGATGTTGCCTGGAGTGGGGAGCATGCCTTATGAAACTAGGTTGAGTGAACTCGTCCTTTTCTCCTTGGAGCAACGGAGGATGAGAGGTGACCTGATAGAGGTGTATAAGATGATGACAGGCATTGATCGTGTGGATAGTCAGAGGCTTTTTCCCAGGGCTGAAATGGTTGCCACAAGAGGACACAGTTTTAATGTGCTTGGGAGTAGGTACAGAGGTGATGTCAGGGTTAAGTTTTTTACTCAGAGAGTGGTGAGTGTGTGGGATGAGCTGCCGGCAACAGTGGTGGAGGTGGATACGATAGGGTCTTTTAAGAGACTTTTGGATAGGTACATGGAGCTTAGTGAAATAGAGGGCTATGGGGAAGTCTAGTAATTTCTAAGGTAGGGACATGTTGGGCACAACTTTGTGGGCCAAAGGGCCTGTATTGTGCTGTAGGTTTTCTATGTTTCTAAACTGAAGTCCAAAGCATCATGCTAACTTCAGCCAAAACATTTAACGTCTATGAATAGAACAAAGCGAGATGGAGTGAAAAACAAGATGCAAGGACTATTTAAATGCGGTGAACCAAATGAATTTAATGTAAGAGAGATCTTGGTGTGCTGAGTTACAGTTAGAAACTAAACCTGCAGGTATACAAAGTAGATAGGCTAGTCATACACTGGTATCCATTGCAAACGTGTTGAAGCAAAAACAAATGTCCTGTAATAATTGTATGTGACTTTTCTGAGATCACGTCTGTGTGAGGTTTGGATCTCCACACCCATAAAAGGATAGAGCAGCCTTGGAGTCATTGCCCTGTCCATTCATTGGATTGTGTCCTGGGATGAGTGATTTGTTCTGCGAGGAGAGGTCGAGGAAGATTAGCCTCTGCTCGGTTGAGTTACATGACATTAAGATATGCAAGATTTTGACAGGGACTAACCAAAGAGATATCGAGCATCCGTTGCCTGTTGCTGGAGATAAGAACAAGGAGACACTGGTTTAAGTGAAAAATTTGACTCATTTTGGATTCATGTTGGAGACATTTCTTTACTCAAAGGCATGTAAATCTTTGATATGTTCTGCCTCAGATGATCGTAGATGCTCCATCTCTTTGATTATATTCAAGGCCAAACTTGCAAATGTTTTCAATCTTTAAGGAACCGTGGGATTTACAAACAGCAAAATAACATCAGCACTGCTTCGAGATGTGTGACGCAAATCCTGAATCTGTTTCCCATGTCAGAAGCTCGTTTATTTTCACTGTTGTAGATGATGTGAAACTTGTTGTTTTGGTGCATCAGTACGGTGCACAGATATAAAATTACTAAAAATTAGAAAATAGTCAAAAAAATTGTTCTCATATACACCTTCTACTTTCTACCACTTCGGTTGGAATAGAGATTAAATTTCAACAATGTTGTACAACCTCTTTGGTGCAGTTAGAGGGTGTTTGTGTGGTCCAGTTAAGACTGCTTCACTTGTGAGCTTGCTGCTGCAAAACACAGGACACTATTAGTCTCAGGATGCCCAATGAAAAGGCAATGTTCACTTTTTGTCCAGCCTGCAAAGCAGCTGGAGCAAAATTCAAGTCCAGGGCTTGGGCTGAAATGTGGGGAGTCACTGAGCTGGAGAAAATACTGCATGGATACAGGCTCTTCGGCCCAACTCATCAATGCTGACCCAGAAGCCCTTTCTAAGGTAGTCCCACTTGCTCATGTTTGGCTCATATCCCTGTTGCTCTCTATCCATATACTTATACAAACATCTTTTAAATGTTGTTATTATATCTGCCTCCACCACATCATCTAGCAGCTTGTTCCATATGTATACCTCCTTCTGTGTGAAGAAGTTGCACCTCAGGTCTTTTTTAAATGCCTCCCCTCTCACCATTAACTTATGCACTCTATTTTTTATTCTCTTTCCCTGGGGGGGGGGAACATTTGGGGAAACATTTATAATGGTCCTGAGGGGCAATTCCTTCACCCTATTTATGCCTTCATGATTTTATGCATGGTATTCCTTAGTTACCCACTTCTAAGGAAGAAAATGCTAGTCTGCCAAATCTCTCCATATAACTCAGGCCCTCACTTATCTGTCAAATGTCTGACTGAAGTGTGTGAGGAGATAGGGTGTGCGGTAGAGATTACCCAGAGTAGCTGGGAGGGTGGCCTGTTGGGTTTGGTAGTGAACAGAGGCCAGGATATAGTGGTGAAGATAATGGTGGTGGTCAGCACGTGAGGAGGGGTGAGGACAAATTCCAGGAAGAGCAGTTAAGTTATATATGTTGATAGGGATCTCCTTGGGACACTTTGCAACCTAGTCCTCAAAGCCCCGGCTTTAAACATGGTTGGTTTCAGAATGAAAAACAATGGTTTATTCTTGAAGCAACAAGACATGTTTTTCCTGACAGCATTGCTTAGGAAGAGGATAATAAAGTCAATGAAATCCACTGTTATCATCCCATGCTTTGCTGATACAAAAAGGATGCTGTAAAAGTTCTCTGAAAGCACAAGTGCTTGGTTGAATTTCTAGAACGGCCAGTTCAGGCTTATAATGGATGTAATAGCTTTCCATTCTGAAAATTAATGCTTTCCAATGACCTAGTGTTGAATAAATCAGCACCATACGGTATATATTATTTTCTAGTCAATATAGTTAATATGAACTGACTATTATAGTGAATTCAGAGTCATTGACTGAAGCAACAGATCAGAAGTACATGTAACAAGCATTCATAAATACTGATGTTTCAACTTGTTCCATTTATTCTCATAAAGTAGATGTCATTATTTTTACAAGCCAATGCCATTTATTTATTAAGTGAAAAGAAACAGAATTTCCTTGAATACGGCACATTACTCACTAGGAATGGGAAGAATAAGGAACGTGGAAGAGAGGAGAAAATAAGTAAAGAGTGAGCTAGATTGGAGGAGATAGTGTGTTGAGGAAGAAAGAGATAAAGCGACAGAGAGGAAAGAGATGAAGAAGGAAAAATGAAGAGGTATAGGCTCTAGGAAGCAGATACATGGAAGGCAAGATGAGGGATAGTGAGATGAGGGACCACAAAATGTGCTGGTGGTAGATGACTGCCTAACTTTGATATACTTTGCTTAATAGCAACATTTATAGAGGCAGAATGTGTGAATATGGAATAGGAACTGTCAACAAGATAACAGACATGAACTTCCTACTTTTAAATAAATACCATGGAATATTCATACACTTATGAAGTTAATCCTGATTGTATTTCAATGCCAACCAATTAAAGTACTTGTTAGAATGTGCCCACTGCACTACTAAATGTGCAAGCCTACCGCTTGGTTTATGGTTCCACTCACCATGGTGGTGAACACAGAGTCCACTTTCTCTTCGTGTGCTGGTCTGAAGCCGGACACTTTACACACCAGGTTGCTGTTGACCAGGATTTTGTGCGCTGCCAACATTTTGTGAATGTAGCCCATCTCGGAGAGGTACTTCATGCCAGAAGCTATTCCACACAGCATCCCGATCAGCTGAATAACTGTGAACTGGCCTTCGTGTTTCTGAGGGAATAATCCATCATTTCTCAATATCACAAACATTATACAAGAACATCAGTTAGAGTAGACAGAACATGGTAGACACAGCTTTCTTTCAGCTATTATATTCTACATGTCTTCTAATTGGCCAGAAATAGTACCTAAGGATTGAGTTGTTGTTGTGGTGGAACATGTGGTGGAAAATAACAAATGTAGTTTGACATTACTTTTTCACAACTAATTTCGGAATAAAACAAGCAGCAAAACTTCTTGAGCAACAACCAAAAATTTAAGGAGCAGCTGCCTCAGAAATTCAGGTGGGATGCACTCAACAGATTAGATGGGACATACGAAGCAGAATCTTTCGTCCCTGTGTCACATTAAGTTTGGAACATCAAAAGCACTTCCAAATGTTAACCTTCACAGGCTGAAGTAGAGATCTTGATTGTAAATATACTGGTACAGATTTAAGCAAGACGGATCCTCAGGTCTATGAATTCTACCTTATTCAGGAGATGGTCATGTGCACCACATTGTCATTGTCTTGCCTAAGGATCGCGTACATCTGGAAGGGAATAATTGCAGATCTCGTCGGCTATCTCTACCTTTTGACCATGGAGAGGGAAGCTTTGGCAATGTTTTGAACCAAATAGAGGAATACTTTGTAAAGCTGCAGGTGTGCGCATTCCAGGATAATACTACCTTCTAAAATGCGGATAGCCATATTTATAGAAAGTGGAGAATAAAATATATTTCAAATCTTTTACAACACTTCGAAGTATTTCCCATGAACTGTTTCCATATGTAACTGCTACATTGTCTTTAAACAGAGCAAAGTTTCCCAAGAGGCTGACCTTCAACACAGGCACTACACTTATTTAAAATATTTCCTTCATTGTCACTGGATTAAATTGCTAGATGCCCCCCACACACAGACAGCAGAAAGTGAGTGCACTGCACGCCCCTGTGGTTCCGGAAGAAGCCCACCCCTTCCTGCAACAGCCAGTAATACAATCTCATCATCAATATCTGCAATCTAAATGTGGAAGGAAATCAATGCGTTGAATGCACGGTCAATCTAATGTTAGAGGTGTTGACTAAAAGGCAAGTGTGGGTGAGGGCAGCTGAGGGTTCTCTCATTTTTTTCTAAAATAATGCCATGGGTCCCCTTAATAACCATTTAAACACCAGAGCAAATAGACTGAGACTCTGTAGGATTCTGTAAACCAGAGTGATAGGACTGAGGATGAGGTTTCAAACAAGCAGTGCCCAGTAGGACTGCTGGCAAGCAGAGAATGCTGATAGGACAAAAATGCAGCCAACAGGATGAGTTGCAGAGTAAAAGGAGGACAAAATCAGAAAGGGTGAATACAGGACTGAATGTTTTATATTCAAATGATCGCTGTATAGGGAATAAGACAAATTAACTTGTAGCACAGATTGGCATGTTGTAGGCATCACTGAATTTGCGGCTGAAAGAAGATTATGGCTGGGAGCTTAACATCCAAGGACACACATTGTATCAAAAGGGCAGGCAGGTAGGCAGAGGGGGTGGCATGACTTTGTTGGTAAGAAAAATGAAATCAGATCATTGAAAAGAGATGCCACAAGGTCAGAAGGTGTTGACTCGTAGACAGAGCTAAGCAACTGCAAGGATAAAAGACCCTAATGGGAGATACATACAGACCCCCAAACAGTAGTAAAGATCTGGTCTACAAATTGCAATGGGAGATACAAAATGCTTGCCAAAAGGGCAACGTTATGGTCGGCATGAAAGATTTCAATTCGCAGGTAGACTAGAAAAATCAGTTTGGTGCTGGATTACTAGAAGAGGAATTTTTAGAATGCCTATGAGATGGCTTTTTTAGAGCAGCTCATGATTGAGCCCATTAGGGGATCAGCTTTTGTGGAATGGGTGTTGTGCAATGAACCGGAATTGAGTAGAGAGCTTAAGGCCAATGAACCCTGAGAGACAGGTGATCATAATATGATAGAATTTACTCCGCAATTTGAGAAGGAGAAGATAAAGTCAGATGTATCAGTATTACAATGGAGTAAAAGGGATTACAGAGGCATGAGAGAGGAGCTGTCCAAAATTGGTTGACAAAGAACACCAGCAGGGATGATGCAATGGCTGGAATTTCTGGAAGCAATTCGGAAGGTGCAGAATATATACATCCCAGACAGGAAGAAGTATTCTAAAGGCAGGATGGCACAACCATGGCTAACAAGAGAAGTCAAAACCCACCTAAAAGCCAAAGAGAAGGCAAAAATTACTGGGAAGCTGTTAGAAACCAACAGAAACCAAAAAGTCATAAAGAAAGAAACGTTGGAATATGAAGCACATAAAGAAGATGCCAAATGTTTCTTCAGATACTTAAAGTGTAAAAGAGAGGTGATGGTAGATATAGAACCACTGGAAAATGATGCTGGAGAGGTAGTACTGGGGGACAAGGAAATGGCGGATGAACTGAATAAGAATTTTCGATCAGCCTTCACTGTATTGTGTACTTGGATTTTCAGAAGGCCTTTCACAAGGTGCCTCACATGAAGTTGCTTAACAAGCTAGGAGCCCATGGTATTACAGGAAAGATACTAGCAAAGATAAAGCAGGGGCTGCTGGGCAGGCAGAAAAGGGTGTGAATAAAGGGTGGGCTGCCAGAAACTAACAGCATTCCACAGGGGTCTGTGTTAGAACAACTTCCTTTTATGTTATATTTCAATGACTTGGATGACGGAATCGATGGCTTTGCAGGTGATGTGAAGATAGGTGGAGGGGCAGGTATTTTTTAAGGAAGTAGAGATGTTACAGAGGGACTGAGACAGACTAGAAGAATGGGTAAAGAAGTGGCAGATGGAATACAGTGTCAAGAAGTGTATGGTCATGCACTTTGGTAGACGAAATACAGGGGTAGACTATTTTTGAAATGGACATAAAATTCAAAAATCTGAGTTATAAAGGGACTTAGGAGTCATCATGTAGGATTCCTGAAAGGTTAATTTGCTGGTTGAGTCAGTGATGAGGAAGACAAATGTGATGTTAACATTCATTTTGAGAGGATGTAAAAGCAAAGATGTAATGTTGAGGCTTTCTAAAGTACTGGTGAGGCCTCAACTGGAGTACTGCGAGCAGCTTTGGACCCCTTATCTAAGAAAGGGTGTACTGACATTCAAAAGGGTTCAAAGGAGGTTCATGAAATTGATTCTGGGATTGAAAGGATTGTCATATGAGGAGCATTTGATGGCTCTGGGCCTCTACTCATTGGAATTCAGAAGAGTGAGGGGTGATCTAATTGAAACCTATTGAATATAGAAAGGTCTCGATAGAGAGGATGTTTCCTATGGTGGGGGAGTCAGACCAGAGGACACAGACTCAGAATAGAGGGGCGTCCTTTTAGAATGGAGATGAGAAGGAATTTCCTTAGCCAGAGAGTGGAGAATCTGTGGAATACTTAAGGAAGAAGTTGTTAGTTTCTTGATTATCAGGGCATGAAAGGATACAAGAAGAAAGCAGAAGATTGGATATGAGAGGGAAAATGCGTCAGCCATTATGAAATGGCAGAACAGACTTGAAAGGCCAAATGGCCTAATTCTGCTTCTGTATCTTATGGCTTTGTGGTCTTATGGATTGTTAGTAAAAAAAAGTCCACGATCTGCAATTAAATCATGCACTAATTCCTGACCATAGCAATGAGAACGTTCCAAAATGTTTCAATAGAAAAAGGCAATCTGAACAAACACCCCGGTGTTGAATATAGAATGCAGTTCATGCATCTCATTGTGAGTTTTAAAAGGCCAGCTGTCTATAGTTCACTCAACACATTGAAAACATTTATTAGTCATGCCTTCGTTCTTTCTGTTTCAGTCCTAACTTTTTCAGTCTTTCATTATAACTGAAGATTTTCACTCTTGCCAATTACTCATTTGCCTCTGCACCTTTCCAGAAGCTGAAAGGTGATGCCAACAATTGCCCACAATACTCCAACTGAGGCCACGATGTTGATTCATAAAGTCACATGAAGCTTTACAGCACCAGTGATCAGGGTTCAATTCCTAACGCTGTCTGTAAGTGGTAATTACGTTCTCTCCATTACTGACTGGGTTACCTCTGAGTGTTCCAGTTTCCTCCCAAATTCCAAAAAAATATATGGATGAGTAAGTTATGGGCAGGCAATGCTGGTGCTGGAAGCGTGGTCACTCTCGCAGCTGTTCGCACGTTGTATGCTTTGATGTACGTTTGACAAATAAAGCTTATCTAATCATATAGTCTCAGTTGCCTTATATTCTATTTCACTGCTTTAAAGTGTAAGTAACTCATATGCTTATTTGATCACCTTATCAACTTTTTGGGGCACCTTTACGAACTTGAGTATATGGACCTGTTCAATTTTCAAAATTGTGCCACTTCTATAAAGTCAACTATATATAAGTAATAGGGAAAGGGAAGGTAGGTTATGGGAGTAAACTAGCACAAGATATAAAAGCAGGTAGTAAACATCTTTATAATTATATAAAGCAGAAGAGGGCAGCCAAAGAGAATGTCCCTTGGAAGGTGAAAAGAGGGGAATGTGGAAATATTGGGCACTGTAGAAATGCTGAAGACTTGAATGACCATTTTGTGTCAGCCCTCACGTTGGAGGACAAGTCTGACATGACAAAGAGAGAGGTTATGAATGCAGCTGGAGATGACAACCTCAATACAAGCATTGTCTCTAAAGTGGTAGTGATGATCAAACTAGTAGACCTAAATGTAGGCAAGCCCTTTAGTCCTGATGGGTTGTATCCCAAGGTACTGAAAGAAATGGCAGAAGTTATAACAGATGCCCCTGTAATAATTTAACAAAATTCTCTGGATTACAGTCCCCATTGATAGGAAAACAGTGATTATTATGGTACTGTTTAAAACAGGATGCGAGCAAAAGGTGGGCAACTACAGCCATTTAGCTTAATGTCTGATTAAACATGAGTAAGTCTGTAGATGGTGGAAATTCAAAGTAACATCAGAAATGCTGGAGGAATATAGCAGGGCAGGCAGCATCTACAGAAAGTAATAAGCAGTCGATGATTTTGGCTGAGACCTTTCTTCAGGTCTGTGAAGGAAGGGGGAAGATGCTGGAATGAAAAGGTGGGGTCTGGGGAAGGAGGCTGGCTAGTAGGTGAAGGCAGGTGGGTGGGAAAAGTTGAGGGCTGGAGAAGGAAGAATCTTATAGGAGAGGAGAGTGGACCATATTTGCCAACTGGAAGGAGAAATCAATATTCATGCTGTCAGGTTGGAGGCTACCCAAAAGGAATATAAGGTGTTGCTCCTCCACCCTGTGGATATCTTCATCTTGGCACAAGAGAAGGTCATGGACTGACATGTCGGAATGGGAATGGGAATTGGAATTAAAAAGGTTGACCTCTGGGAAGTTCTGCTTGAGGCAGATGAAGCAGAGGTGCTCATCGAAGTATTCTCCCAATTTATAACAGGTCTCACCGATGTAGAAGGGGCCATATCGGGAGCACTGGACACAATAGATGACCCCAGCAGATTCACAGGTGGAGTGTTACCTCACTGTTTGGGGCTCTGAATGAAGGTGTGAGAGGAGATGTATGGGCAGGTGTAGTACGTGGGCCACTTGCAGGGGTAAGTGCCTGGAGGCAGATTAGTGGGGAAGGATGAATAGACAAGGGAAATGCGGAGGGGATGGTCCCTGAAGAAAGCTGGGGGGTGGGGGGGGGGGAGGAAGGTAAAGATATGGATCTCTTTTAAAATGGCAGAAGTTGTGGAGCATAATGTGTTACAACACTTTATCCTCCTTTTTCACAACTCTGTAGTCAGGAAAAAGCTTGAAGTTATCTTTAAGGAAGAAATAATAGAGTTAGCATGGATGCACAAAGGGAGGGTCCTGTGTGACAAACTTATAGGAGTTCTTTGAGAATGTAAAGAGCACAATCGATAATGGGAAAATTTAAGTACACTTAAATTTCCAAAAGGTGTCAAAAAGTGTGCAGCATAAATGGCTTATCCATAAGATAAGGATACTGCGCATGGACTTGAGGGCACTATATTAGCATGGATGGACGATTGATTAACTAATGGAAGGCAAAGAGTTAGGATACATGGGTGTTTCTCTGATTGTCAATCAGTGGAGAATGGAGTCTCGCGGGGTCAATGCTGGATGTACAATTGTTGATGATATATATTAAAGATTTGGAAGAGGGAAATTAATGTGGCATACCTGCATAAGAATAACACTAAATTGAATGGAAAAGCAAATTGTGCAGAGGATGCGGAGAGCCTGCAGAGAGTTATAGATAGGTTAAGTGAGTAGAAAGGTCTGGCAGATGGAGTACAAAGTTGGTAATCCACACTGGAGGGAAAAGTAGATCAGATTATCATTTAGATACCAAAATCTGCTGTGCAGAGGGACTTGGGAGTGCTCATTAATGAATCACAAAAAGTTGGTTGGCAGGTGCAACAGGTTATGAAAAAGGCAAATGGAACGTTGGTCCTCATGAGAGCGATTGAGTTTAAGAGCAGGGAGGGTATCCTGCAACTGTACGGGGTACGACTGAGGCTGTAACTGGAGGGCTGCAGGCACATTTGTTTCCTTACTTGAGGAAAGATATACTGGCTTTGGAGGTGATACAGAGGAGGCTCACCACATTATTCCACAGAGACTGGGTTGCCTGGGATTACACTTGCTGGAATTCAGAAGAATGGAACATTAGTATATGTATTGAAACATATAACCTGATTAAAGGGATAGATAAGATAGCGGCAGGAAAGTGGTTTCTCTGTGGGTGAGACTAGAACTAAAGTGTGTTGCCTTAAGATTTGGTGGAATTCATTTAGGATGGAAATGAAGAGAAAGTGCTTTTCCCTGAGAGGAGAGAATCTAGAATTCTCTGTCCATGGAAGCAGTAGTTGCTCCTACATTAAAGATACTCAAGACACAATTAAATAGATATTTGCAAAGCAGGGGAATTAAGGGTTTGGAGGGGGGGGGGGTGGGAAGGATATAAATGGAACTTAAGTCCAGAGCCATATCAGCCATGATCTTATTGAATGGAGGAGCAGGGTCAGCAAGTAAAATGGTTTACCCTTGCTCCTATCTCTTGAGTTTCTATGACTGATGTTCTGTGGTAATCCCACCACACCTCAGCCTTCTCCACACTGAACTCCACCTGAGGTGCCTCTGGCCATTCGATGATTTCCATTTTGTTGATTGTGACCCACTTCAAACTTCGGAACACACCACCCACTCACCAGAGGAAATAGTTTCTCTGTAGCTCCCTTATCTCAGACTTTCTACCTTCCCCCAGTCTGCCCATCAAGGAATACAAGCTAACTTTATATTACCTGTAATCATAATTTATTTTGTAAAGCCCTGGTATTATTCTGGTTAATCTGTGGTGCAGGAATACACCTCTTCCAAGGCCAGTACTTCCTCCCTGAATGCGATGCCCCTCATGCATTACTACAGATGGGATCATACCAAGGTTTCACACAGCTGATGCACCATGTTAACTCTGCTTCCCAGCCACCATCCAGCATTCTTATTGAGACATTCCATTAGCCTTGATGGATAGGTGACAGAAAACCTTGTGTCCATTCAGCACAGAAAAGAATTGAAGGTGTACAAAGGCAGACTGAAGAAAAAAATGCGAATCAAATTGAAGTAATTAATGAATTAGAAGGAAAACCTCATCTTTCATGTATTAACAGTCTGCTGGCATGCTTCAAGCTAACTGAATCCTGCCTAAAATATTTGGGCCTGAGCGAAACATGGAGCTGAACATCAGTGAGAAAGAATGAAGTTGCCAACTGGTGTCAACACTTGATCTAAGTTTCTTTGTCAAAATTATCTTTCAGCCTAATGAGGGGAAGCAATCTCCATTAGAGAGTGCAAAAGAGGATGAGGCTCTTCTGCAAACAAGTAGATGTTAAACCGAGCCCGGCCTGCCTGCACAGGTGGTATTATTGAGAAGTAATGAGTACTCCCAGAAGGGCAGACAACATCACTCCCTGCATTCCAAGGGAAACAGATTACCCAGTCATTTGCTCGAATGTTGTTTGAGACATCTTGCTGAGCACACTTTGTTCAAGAGTTAACCATTGATTGCAAAGCACGTTGGATTTCTGGGACTCTACAGCTGCCGTACAAAAGCAAGCATTTCACTTGCTTTCCTTTATATTTTAATGATATTTAACATCCTTTTAAAGACTCTTGCTTCCGTTCCACTCATTTAATTGGCAAAGCTAAAACTAGTGAAAAGAAGGAAGTCTGTTCTTTCATTAGTGTGTCTCGCTATATTCTAGTATCATGTTCAATTATGAATACTTGGCATTGTCTACCATTAATCTGCTATCCCACACAGCAGACATGATAATACTTGGAAGTATCAGTATTCCTGCACAATACAAACATGACAGAGTTTAAAAACAGTGGCTGCTTTTGTGGCAAAGTGTTTATCTAATGATCAGCTCAGCTGTAGACTTCAAGGAAATCTTATAGTTTGAATTATATATTTCTATATTCTTAAGACACAGGAGGCAGCAATTGAGCCCACTCAGTCTATACTAGCTCTCAGAACAATCCCATCAGACTTACTCTCTGACTTATTTTTCAGTAACATAATATTTTTCTTCCATGCAAATCAGTAAAAGGTTTAGAGGGGAACCGAAGAATAGCTTTTTCACCTAGAGGGTGGTTGGAATCTGGAACCCATTGCTTGACAATAGATTGCAGACACTCTCACAATGTTTAAGAAGTATCTGGGTGAGTACTTGAATTGCCAAGGTACAGAAAGTTATGAAACAAGGAACTTATTCCACTCCAATTTCGCTACCATCGCAACATCTCAACAGCAGGTGCCATTTCATTGGCTGTTCACTCAACCCTGGAGCAGCTGGACAGTGAAGATGCATACATCAGGATGTTCTTCATTGACTACAGCTTAGCCATCAATAACGTCATTCCTCAAGACTAATTGATAAGCTTCATAACCTGGGCCTCAATAACCTCTTGCACAATTAGATCCTCGATTTCCCAGTCAGTTCGGTTTGGCAACAACATCTCCTCCAAAATCTCTGTCAGCACAGATGCACCACAGGGCTTTGTGCTTAGCACCCAGCTTTATTCACTCTGTACTTATGACGGTGAGGCTAAGGACAATACCAATGCCATATTCAAGTTTGCTGATGACATCACTGTTGTTGGCTAAGTCAAAGATGGTGATGAATCAGTGTACAGAATGAAGACTGAAAACCTGGCTGAGTGGTGCCACAACAACAACCCCTCAAAAAGGAACTAGTGCTTCGATTGTAAACAAGGTGGGAGAGTGAAAACCTGATTGGAAAAGGATTAACCAATCAGGAGGGACAGACCACTGTGGTATATATGCCACCAGATTAGGCATGCCTAGGCATGATCCTTGACGAATATGATAGAGTTTGTCGTCGAAATGTTAGTTATAATCGATACCTGATACAGTCTGGAAGCCCAAGCAGTGTTTATTCAACAACCTCTCATTCAACGTCTGCAAGACCAGGGAGATGATCATTGATTTCAGGAGGAGAAAAATAGAGGTCGATGAGCCAGTTCTTATCAGGAGATCAGAGTTGGAGAGGATCAGCAAATTAAAATTCCTCAGTGTTATCATTCCAGAGAATCTGTCCTGGGTCCAATACGTCAGAGCCATTATAAAGGAAGCACAACAGTGCCTTTACTTTCTTAGAAGTTTGCGATGATTTGGCATGTCATCTAAAACTTTGGCAAACGTGCATAGATGTGTGGTGGAGAGCTGTCGACTGGTTGCATCACAGACTGGTATGGAAACACCAATGCCCCTGTACTGAAAAGGCGATGTAAAGTAGTCCATACGGCCCAGTCCATCATGGGTAAAGCTCTCTGCACCACTGAGTGCATTTTCACAGAGTGCTGTTGCAGAAAAGCAGCATTCATCATCAAGGGCCCCTATCATCCGGGCCATGGTCTCTTCTTGCTGCTGCCATTAAGAAGAAGGTACAGGAGCATCAAGACCCACATCACCAGTTTCAGGAACGGTTATTATTCCTCAACTATCAGACTCTTGAACCAGTGGGGATAACCACTCAACTTCACTCACCCCATCACTGAACTGTTCTCATAACCTACGAAGACTCTTCATCTCTCTGTTCTCTATATTTATTGCTTATTTATTGATTGTTATTATTTTGATTTATTTTTTCTTCTCAGCTCAAGCTGGTAAAGCCTAAGGTACAGGCATAGCCAAGCACACTCATTTCTCAATTGTTAGTGTTCTAATGGTGTTAACTATTGTGATTTCTGAAGATTTACTTAGAATTCGCTGTGTAGCCCTAATTGTTTAATGCTATTGTGTAGTGCCTTTGGGATGATACCAATTGTAGATATTATATCAGGACAAGGTATGCCTTGTTCATGTTCCAAGGTCCTTCAATTTCCTCTTTTAATTCAGCACATTTCTGGTGGGTTTCACTTATTGATTTCCATAAGTTATGTGTGTTTGGAGTGGCTATATCTATTAAATAAGTTGTTCTTGCTTGTTTATCCTGTACTATTAAATCCAGACAGTTATTATGGATTGACCTATCTATAATAACGGATTGGTGATAATATAATGTGTGGTATTCTGACTTTAAAACTGGATCAGGCTTGTATTTATAGTAAGGTGGGATTACTTTTATGATTTTATATTTTAAAGCAAGATTTTGCTGAATAATATTTGCCACTTGATTTTGTATGTAAGTAATTAGATTGTGTTAAACTGCTACAGGATGCAATAATGTGTTGGATTTTTTCTGGGTTTTCTTATCTATATTTGGCAATGGACAAATCTTATTTGGCATTATTTACATTCATCATCTTGAATTTGTTGGTCTTTATTATGTACTTTCGATCACTCTTTATGTTAACCACCTCTTCCTGTATTGCCACAAGGAACCCTTCTGTTTCTGGGAAGAGGTCTTCAACTTTGGGCTAGGTGTTTGATGCTTCCTTGTTGACAAATACACTGCTCAGTTTGTGGGAATGTCTTCCATGAGGGTCATGTTCTTCCATCGGTTAACTTCTTCAATAGTGATAAAGGCTTCATTTTTCTGGGTTGTGCTCTCGGTTAAATTTAGTGGTGTATTCTTCTTATCAGAATTATATATGCTTGTATGGAGTGTTGATTCCTGTTTTTCTGTTTTTATCAATGAATGTATATCCTTAGAAGTTTTATCTGACTGTTGTGTAGATGCTGAATGTCTTACTCTTCTTCCCCCTTTTGTCCAAGGTAGTGTTAATCTAAGGGCATTCGAACGTATGTATAATGTTTTCTGAAATGTGTCATTTTAGTTCTTAGCTTTCTTTGTAAATTTTCCAGATTGGTTTTGAATCAAGATATTATACCAAAAGAATACTTTAATATAGGTATAGCAAAAGTGTTCATTGCCTTTGTTATATTTTTACAGTTGAGCTCTGTTTGGCAGATTTTCTTAAACCTGGAAGTAAACTCTGTCCAAAGTTTTTCATTTATCACACTATGATTAATTTCTGTCCTTGTTGATATCACAGATACATAAAACTTTCATATTCATCCATCCACTGTATTGTATCCTGCCGCTCTGTTTGTATTCTATTAGCTCTATTGCACCTTTCTTTATGTTTAATGTTCTGCATTTATTCAGTTCAAAGTTTATGTTTATATCTTTCAAAAATAGTTCAACTATTTAAATTAATTGCTTTAGCTTAGCTGATGAAGGAGCATATAACTCATTTCATTGTTTCTGATTTGATGCCCAATTTTTATCGGATTCAATAAATTAGAGAACAGGTTTAAAGCTGGACAGATCCATAGTGGGCTTAGAGAGTTGCCTTGGAAAATGCCTTGGTTTATTTTGATAATGGTGGCTGATCTTTTTAGGTTGTTGATAGATTAGGTGATCATAGTACACCAATGTTTCATCAGATGTTGAAAGAATTTCACAAGTATTGGGTGTAGTTTGTACATATTAAGAACTTCTGTTCACCATGAGTGTGGGACAGAGTTACATGCCTTTTGGTAGTCAATATAGCAACATGAAAGATGTCTGCCTTTCCACTGGGCTTGATTTAGAATTCCAGAGTTTATTATCAGTTGCTCTTTACTTCCTTTTGTACCTTAATGGCACCTTTTCTGCTCTTCTGTAAGTATATTGTGGTCATCTAAATGAGTGGTGATTAGTTTCGAGATACATGATGTTACAATTTTATATATAGTTGGTAAACAAGTAATAGGATGATATTTTGATGGATCTTTTGTGATTTTTCCTTCGGGTAAAAGGTATGTTTTGCCTTCTGTCAAAAGTTCGGGCAACTTTTCAGGATTTTTAAGAATTTGTTGATATGCATTAATAGGTATGGATGAACGCAGTAAATTTTTATACCAATAATTGTAAATATTATCACTGCTGGTACCTTTCCAGTTGTGGGTATTTTTTATAACCTCTTTTAGCATATCCATTCTAACTTCAGGTATTTGTATTTTGTCAATTATTTGTGTGCACTCTTTTTATCCCTAATCCAGTATGCTTCTTGATTGTGCATCACCCTGTTTGACCAGATATTAGGCTAAAAGTTAATTATCTCTGTGTTTGTTCATAATTTGACATTTTGATGCACTGAGCTTTTATTTTAATGAATCTATAAACACTATAGTGCTTTTGTTCGGTTGATCATATCTTGTACAGGCCTTATATTTCCTCAGAATCTCCTTAGTTTTTCACTTAAATTTCTTGCTTGGGTTCTCCGTTTTAAACTCCATTAGGCAGGCTGTTTCTGATCTAAATGTTTCAATTTTGTTTTTTAAACTTTTCTTCCATTTCAGTGTTTTCACTTCATTACTCAGTTTTGAGTTTCTTTTAATGAGTGCCTCTATTTTGGAGCCATTGCACTGAACTGCCTTTAGTGTGTCGTTGTGTGTGGTTCTTCAAATGTTTCAAGTTTTCCTAAATATTGTGGTAATATAATATTGTTGAGAGTATTAACTTACTTTGCAAATTTTGATTACGTGTTTTGTGTTGGTAAGTAGGGTCTTTTTGTTGGGTCAATGCCCATACGAGGGGTGATTGATACGTTTGTGGCCTAAGGTAGAAGGAGTCAATTTTAGAAAGCCTAGCACATTTATTTTTCAACATAGTCCTCTCCTACATTTACACACTTAGTCCAACGGTCGTGGAGCATACGGATCCCTTCTTTGTAGAAGCTGGCGTCTTGGACCTCCAGAAGTAGTTTGCAGCAGGGGTGATTGATAAGTTCATGTCCCAAGGTAGAAGTGGATGAGTTATCCAGCTCTCGTTACATGCACATGCAGTTCAACTCCTTGAGCGATTATGCAGAAAGTTTGAAGTTAATAACTCATCTCCTTCTACCTCAGGCCACAAACTTATCAATCACCCCTCGTATATTCTGTTAAATATTGGGATATTTTGTCTGTAAACTCAGTTTTATCATCAGTATTCTGCAGAGGCCCTGGATCTGTGTTATTGCTGTTAACATCTGATTGTGAAGCAGTTGAAATAATTGTATTTTCATCAGTGCTTGTGGGGGGGGGGGGGGTGTTGCATCTTCATTATTTTCTTGCATAGTGTTGTCATGGTCTTTAGGTTGGTTTCTTTCTAGCTCTTGTGCAACTTCATGTTTTATTCAGTTTAATATGCCTATAGGGATTAAGTTATTTTTTACTATCACTCTTCGTTCATCTTCTCCACTGTTCGGAAGGATATTGTGTTATAAACTGTTGATGAAGTTTGTCTCTGCATCCTGTCACATCAGTCTCAGGCTCCATTGCCTGGTAGTATACAAACATTATGAATGTGTTTACTTCTAATTTCGTGCATGTCGTTCTTCTCTTAACTGATGAGTGGTGTCAGTTGTAAGTGGACTGCTCCCCTGGGAAACACATGCAGCAGTCTCTCTTATCTGTCTATTTGCAGTTTCACTCTTTGCTGCTTTTCTTTTGCAGATCGGTTATTGTCTATCCTGTTGGCTGCGGTCTTTCATTGATCCTATTGTGGATTTTTGTACTTACTGTGATTGCTCACAAGGAAATGACTCTCAGGGTTGAAAATGGTGTCATATACTGCATGTACTTTGATAATAAATTTGCTTTGAATATTGAAGTCCTGGCAATGCGATTATTACAGATTAATTCTTGATTTCTGTGTTGCATGATTCTAACTTCTCCCTGATTCTCCTACCTTCCACCTACACTAATTGGTAATTCATAGTGGCCAATTAATCTATCAACAACATTGTTGTGATTTAAGGGGAAACTGGAGCCTCAGGGGGAATCCCACTGGGTAACAGGAAGAACTTGTAAACACCGCACAGACAGCAGTGGGGATTGGAGTTTGCTGGAGCTGTTTCATCCCTATTCACCGATTTAGCTTTCCGCAGTCACTTACTTCTTAATCAAAATTTCCTTTGTTCATAATACAAGAATAAAATGTGCAATGCCTTCTCAGTGGTACGTTGACAGATAATGTATTGTGTAGTGTTTTATTACATTGCTTAAAACCAATGTTGCTGCACATGTGACTCTCTGGGGTAGTACACCAACACAATAATTGAGGGACTTTAACACTCAACCTGCCCTCTCTGTCCAGTAGCAGAACAACCCTATACTGTGGTCCTTCTCCACCTAGACCTTGCAGTGTCTTCTGCACCAAGCTTCAGTGGGTCCCTCAGCACGTACTCCCTCAGCCGGGATTGTGCCAGTCAGCAGCATTTCCTTACAGACATCCGAATATGCTGACAGGTCAACGTGTTTTGGGCAGTTCAGAGTGTCTTTGACTGAGTCAATAATCTTCTAGAAGAACATCCATGCATCAGGGAGGAATAGAACTGAGGGCGTGCTTCATGTTGCTGACTATCTTCATCCTCCATTGCAGAAAAACTTGATTTATATGTATCTTGTGTCTTGGTGATTTAAATGCCTGTCCAGGTCCTTAAGTATTATGAGAGTAGCTTTCTTTATCTACCCCTCAGGTAGTTGCATTCCAGATCCAACTACCAGCTAGATGAATAAACTTTCTTTTTAAACACATCCGGTGCTCCTGGTGTTGTCTCCTGCATATCGATAAGATCCAAAGTTGATTGGGAGGCAGCTTCACCAAGCAGCCGCGCTCCATCCGCCAAAAAAAGCAGTATCTTCTGGTGGCCACCTATTTCAATTCTGCTTCCCATTTCAATTCCGACATGTCAGTCCGTGGCCTCCAATTCTACCGCCCTGAGGCTATACTCAGGTTGGAGGAGCAACACCTTATATTCCATCTGGGCAACCTCCAACCCAATGGCATGGATATTGATTTCTTGAACTTGCAGTGATTCCCCCAACCCTCCTTCATCATTCCTGATTCCCATTTCCCTCTCTCAACTTCTCTCCTGACCTGCCCATCACTTCCCTCTGGCGCTCCTGCCCCGTCCTTTCTCCCATGGCCTTCTCCAGCCCTTTATGTCCTCCACTAATTGACATCCCAGCTCCCTACTTCATCACTCTCCCTCTTCCGGTTTCACCTATCACCTACTACCTAGTACTTCTTCCTCCCTTCCCCCCAATTTCTTACTCCTCATCTCTTTTTTCCAGACCTGATGAGGGAGCTTGGCCTGAAATGTCTCCAGTTTGCTCTTTTCCGTAGATGCTGCCTGGCCTGCTAAGTTCCTCCAGCATCTGATTTCCTGCATCTGCAGATTTTCTCTTGTTTGAAACTCTTTCTCAAATTCCCTCTGAATCTCTTACTCCTTATCCTGGTTGACATGCAAGAGGATACAGACTACAAGAAGAAGGGAATAGGACTGATAAGAATGCTCTGAGACCTCGGTCATTTGCAATGGTCAGTTTCTGTAATGTAAGAAGATAAGAACCTAAATATGAACACCGTCTGGTATGGGAATCACAAGGCATCTGACTCCAAGGCACTACCAAGGATTGTGAAGACTGTTGAGAGGATCATTGGGGTCTCCCTTCCACCCATCTCAGGTATTTATCAGGGACACTGCACATGAATCATTGGGCTCTCTTCCAGGGAAGGAGAGGCCTGTTCAGAAGGGAAGGTTTGCACCTGAACAAGAGGGGAACTAATACTCTAGCAGGAGGGTTTGATAATGTTGCACAGTGGAGTTAAAACTAGAATTAAAGGGGATGGGAACCAGAGTGTCAGAACAGTTTGTGGAAAGGTTGCGGAGGGATGGGAACCAGAGGGTCAGAACAGTTTGTGGAGAGGTTGCAGAGGGATGGGAACCAGAGGGTCAGAACAGTTTGTGGAGAGGTTGTGGAGGGATGGGAACCAGAGGGTCAGAACAGTTTGTGGAGAGGTTGCGGAGGGATGGGAAGCAGAGTGTCAGAACAGTTTGTGGAGAGGTTGCGGAGGGATGGGAAGCAGAGTACCAGGACAGTTAGTGGAGAGGTTGCAGGACGATGGGAAGCAGAGTACCAGGACAGTTTGTGGAGAGGTTGCAGAGGGATGGGAACCAGAGGGTCAGAACAGTTTGTGGAGAGGTTGTGGAGGGATGGGAACCAGAGTGTCAGAACAGTTTGTGGAGAGGTTGCAGAAGGATGGGAACCAGAGGGTCAGAACAGTTTGTGGAGAGGTTGCAGAGGGATGGGAAGCAGAGGGTCAGAACAGTTTGTGGAGAGGTTGCGGAGGGAGATGTTGGCAAGACCTCAGACAAAGTTAGGAATCAAAAGTTTGTTCACACTGCAACTAGTATCCTGAGCTGCCCATACCTCAATGCAAGGAGTATATTAAGGAAGTCAGATAGTAGTGCTGAAGGTGAGGTAGCTGGTTTACAAACAGAGGTAATGTGTAGCGAGGAGAGGCTGTTGCTAGGGAAAAGTTGCAGTAAGCAGGGTGAATTGCAACATAAAGGCGGTCAAAACTGAAAAAGTTGAATGCAAGACTGAAGGTTTTATATTTGAATGCGCGCAGTATATGGAATAAGATGGATGAAATTGCAGCAGAGTTGCAATTTGGCAGGTACGGTGCATCACTGAACCATGGCTGAAAGAAGGTTTTAGCTCGGAGCTTAACGTCCAAGTATACACATTTTATCGAAAGGACAGGAAGAAAGGCAGAAGGGGCAGCATTGCTCTGTTGGTAAAAAAAATTAAATCAAATTATTAGAAACAGGTGACGTAGGGTCGGAAGGTGTTGAATCATTATGGATAGAGCTAAGGAACTGCAAGGGTAAAAAGACCCTAATGGGAGTTGTATATAGAGCCCAAAACTGTAGTAAGATGTGGCCTAAAGATTACAACATGAGATAGAAAATGCATGTTACAATAGTCATGGGGGGCATCAATACACAGGTAGATCTGGAAAATAAGGTTGGTGCTGGATTTCAGAAGGGGAGTTTCTAGAGTGCCTACAAGGTGGATTTTTAGAGCAGCTTGTGGTTGAGCCCACCAGAAGATCAGCAATTCTGGATTGGGTGTTGTGCAAAGAACAAGAAATGATTAGCAAGCTTAAGGTAAAAGAATCCTTAAGGGTCAAGTGATCATAATATAATTGAATTCATTCTGAAATTTGAGAAGGAGAAGCAGAAGGCAGATGTATCAGTATTACAGTGGAGTAAAGGGAATTACAGAGGCATGAGAGAGGAGTCGGCCAGAATTGATCGGAAAAGGTCACGGGCAGGGATGATGGCAGTGCAGCAATGTCTGGAAATTCTGGAAGCAATTCCAAAGGCACAGGATATATACATCAGAAAGAGGAAGAAATATCCTAAAGGAAAGATGACACAACCATGGCTAACGAGAAGTCAAAGCCAACATAAAGGCCAAAGAGAGGGCATTTAATAGTGCAAACATTAGTGGGAAGTGAGATGATTGGGAAACTTTTAAAATCAACAGAAGACAACTAAAAAAGTCATTAAGTAGGTAGAGATGAAAAACAAGAGTAAGTTAGCCAATAATATTGAAGGGAATACCAAACGTTTCTTCAGATACATAAGAGAGGCAAGAGTGGATATTGGACTGCTGAGAATGATGCTGGAGAGGCAGTAATGGGGAACAAGGAAATGGTGGATGAACTGAATAAGTATTTTGTGTCATTCTTCACTGTGGAAGACACCAGCAGAATGATGGAAGTTTCATGTGTCAGGGTTATGAAGTATGTGAAGTTACCATTACTAGGGAGAAGGTTCTTGGAAAACTGAAAGGTCTGAAGTTAGATAAATCATCTAGACCAGATGATGTACACCCCAGGGTTCTGAAAGAGGAGGCTGAATGAACTTTGTTGGCATTATTAATGATCTTTCAGGAATTAGTAGATTCTGGAATAATAATGTCACTCCACTCACAAGTCACCAGCAGCCAACCAGAAAAGGATGGATCTGTGTTGGTGCCAATTCTTTTTACATTATATGTCAATGATTTGGATGATGGAATTGATGGAGTTGATTGTTAAAGCTGAAGTCTCAGGGTATTTGGAGGCACATGATAAAATAGGCCGTAGTCAGCATGGTTTCCTCAAGGGAAAATCTTGCCTGACAAATATGTTGGAATTCTTTGGAGAAACAACAAGCAGGATAGACAAAGGAGAATCAGTTGATGTTGTGTACTTGGATTTTCAGAAGTCCTTTGACAAGGTTCCACACATGAGGATGCTTAACACGCTACAGGCCCATTGTTTTTACAGGAAAGATTCTAGCATGGATAAAGCAGTGGCTGATTGGCAGGAGGCAAAGAATGGAAATAAAGGGAACCTTTTCTGGTTGGCTGCCGGTGACTAGTGGTGTTCCACATGGATCTATGTTGGCACCAATTCTTTTTACATTATATGATTTAGATGATGGAATTGATAGCTTTGTTGCAAAGTTTGCAGACTATATGAAGATAGGTGGAGGGGCAGGTAGTTCTGAGAAAGTAGAGAGGCTACAGAAGGACTTAGACAGATTAGGAGAATGGGCAAAGAAATGGCAGATGGAATGCAGTGTTGGGAAATATATGTTCATGCACTTTGGTAGAAAAAATGACATCTTTGACTATTTTCAAAATGGAGAAAAAATACAAATAACTGAGGCTGAATGGAACTTGGGAGTCCTTGAGCAGGATTCCCAAAAAGGTTAATTTGCAGGTTGAGTCTGTGGTGAGGAAGGCAAATGCAATGTTAGCATTCATTTCATGAGAACTAGAATATGAAAGCAAGGACGTAAAGCTGTGACATTATAAAACACTGATGAGGT
Organism: Hemitrygon akajei; assembly: GCF_048418815.1. Classification (NCBI taxonomy): domain Eukaryota; kingdom Metazoa; phylum Chordata; class Chondrichthyes; order Myliobatiformes; family Dasyatidae; genus Hemitrygon; species Hemitrygon akajei. The sequence continues at coordinate 28,638,551 of NC_133155.1, forward strand.
CTCACTCGGAGCATTGTGAGCAGTTTTGGGCCCCTTATCTAAGAAAGCATGTGCTGAAACTAGAAAGGGGTCAAAGGGTGCTCCCAAAAATGATTCCATGATTGAAAGGCTTGTCACATGAAGACCATTTGATGTGTCTGGGCCTGTATTCACTAAAATTCAGAAGAATGAGGGGTGATTTCATTGAAACCTATTGAACGGTGAAAGGTCTGGATAGAGTGGATGTGGAGAGGATGCTTCCTATGGTGGGAGAGTCTAAGACCAGAGGTCACAGTCTGAGAACAGCGGAGAATCCTTTTAGAACAGAGATGAGGAGGAATTTTGTTTAGCAGAGAGTAGTGAATCTATGGAATTCATTGCTACAGGTACAGGTACAGGTACGGAGGCCAGGTCTTTATGTATATTTAAGGCAGAGGTTGATAGAATCTTGATTAGTCAGGGCATGAAGAGATATGGGGAAAAGGCAGGAGATTCAGGCTGAGAGGAAAATTGGATCAGCACTGATGAAACGGTGGAGCAGACTCAATGGGCCAAATGGTCTAGTTCTGCTTCTAGATCTTGTGGTCTTATAGTCTTATATACAAAGACCTTAGCATTGTCAAGGATCCTCCCATCCGTCACACAGTCTCTTTGACTCTCAAACTATCAAGCAAGAGGAACCGTAGCATTATAATTGTTAGGACAGGTAACAGCTTCTTCCCCCAGTTTATGAGACTATGGAATTGCCTGCCATCACCCAGGACTCGCGTATTATGAAGTGCCAGTAGTGATATTCTGTTTAGTTTCTAACTTGTGTCATAAATGTACCTTCTGCTAAGTATCAATCTTCTGGAATATATTTTATTATTTGTTAACTTATTTGTGGCAATATTACTTTATGTCTTGTGTGTTGAGTTATATTGACTCTGTTGTGCACCCTGGTCCAGAGGAATGTTGCTCTATTTGGCGGTATGCATATGTACGTCTGAATGACAAAAATCATGAACTTGAACAATACTGCACAGTTTGGCCCACAACATCTGCACATATGATCTAATTTGAGATCAAGACTTGAGGCTTGGAGAGAACGTGGAACAAGCTATCAACGGAGGTGGTGAATTCGGGTTCAATTCCAGCATTTATGAGAAATTTGGATGGGTACATGGATGGGACAGGTATGAGGGCTATGATCCAGGTTCAGGTCGATGGGGCTAGACGAGATGGGCTAAAGGGTCTATTTCTGTGCTGTAGTTTTCTATGACTCTTCTATGGCATTCCTAGAACTAACAGGCCAGCTGCTCACTGGGTGAACACTATGCCATAAAAGAAGAGCTTCCACACATCTATTATGTTGAATCTGTTTGGCGTTTGTACTGTGAAAGAATGCTGAGGTATGGAGGTTAGACGCATTTAGACCAACCATGGTTCTGTCTTGATGAGATAGCTAGCCCAGTGCTCTCTCACAAGATTTAACCATGGAGATTGGTTCCCAAAATTACAACTTCTCATGAATGTCCCTTGTCCCTCCACCCACGTCAGTGTGATTTTTTCTTTATCTACATGTTCTTTTCTCAGGATATCCAAGTGTGTAAGATATCTCATTAACAGGAGATCCCGATGAAGGGTCTCAGCTTGAAACATCAACTATTCACTCTCCTCCGTGGATGCTGCCTGCCCTGCAGAGATCTTCCAATATTTTGCATGTGTTTCACAAACACAAAGTACTGCAGATGACAGCTTGGATGGAGATGCCAACCATGAATAAGCTATTTTACAGACAAGTTAAATAAAACCAATGGTTTACCCTCAGGAAGGAATCCAACACTGCGTTTCCCATGTATTCAATTACAATCATCATGGGTTTACCTGCAAACAGGAAATCAGAGTGTTAACAACGGAGGTGTGGAAACTGCAAATTGCGGAGTTCAGCTGTCAATCAACTGTATTGCGGCACTTGTTTCAGAGACACAAAGATACAGTAAATAAATGCAAACTAGGTAAATTCCAATGTCTTGTGCATCGAGCCCTGGACAGCATAATAATACAAATGATTCACTTTCACTCATTACACTGGGGCTTGCAACAATACCCAAAGCTAAGTGTCACGACAGTAAAGTCTGGGTTTGGATTTTAATAATGTTTGGTGTATTTGTTGACGGTTTTCGGTAATGAATAATCCAACCCATCAACAGCAGCGTGGATGGGCCAAAACCCACTCCAGAGGTCAGAGTACAGTAGATTGGATAGGTGGTCACAGTCTGTATACCAAAAAACAAAAAGGCATGGCTTTAAGGTGGCTGAAGGAGTTTTAAGGGTATCTTTGGGTAACTTCTTTGTTGCACATAGAGTGGTTGATATCTGGATTGCACTGTAGGAGGACGTGGTGAAATCAGACACAATTACTCTATATAAGGGCAACTTAAAATAGCTAATTAACCAGGCAATACTGCCCGTAGGATACAGTGCAAATGAGGGCAAGTGTGGAAGGTCAGCATGAGACTGATGGCCTGCAGGGCCTGCTTCTGAGCTGTACAACTCTATGACTCTATAATCCAAGGTTAGACTTCAGTGTCATACTGAGGCAACGTTTCACTATTTCCAAAGAAACTTTACAGTGCACCAGCACCTCTCTTAGCTGAGGAACAGCTTTGATGCAGTGTGGATCACTCAACTGATCGAGCCAGCAGTTAACCCACCTTATGTAGGGTTTTTGCAAACTGTCTGTCATGCTTTCTAGTGTGTTTACATATAAAAACAGTATCCTTTTATTCTGTTCCACAGTTGCTGCCTGACCTGCTGAGTTCCAGCATTCTGTGTGTGTTCCTTTGGATTTCCAACATCTGCAGACTTTCTCTCCTTTGTGATTTACACATAAAATGTATTGAATTGACTGAGAATCAATTTGGAATGAACCGAAACAATGAAAGGCTCCATATAAATCAAAGTTCTTTCTTTCCTGAATAAACATTTGTATCACTATCTTTTGTCCCTCTAAGATCCATCCTTGCTTTCAATCTTGAACAATGCTGACGCAGAACAATCATTTCTTTTTGGAAAAGACTAACATGAAATCTGTATACTTTAATACTGCAAACATTACCAGATCACTGGAGACATTTTTTAGTCTTTAAAAAAGAACAACTGCTTACTGCTCATGCAGTGATTTCAAGCAGAACAGGGAAGCCATCAGATGAAACTAAAATCAGATGTTAAGTACTGGTATTGGTTTTGGTTTACTATTGTCACATAGAGTGAAAATTTGCATATTGTATATAGAAATCAAATCATGACACAGTGTATTGAGCAAGAATATTAAAACAATAACACTAAAGAATAAAGTCCAGCGCAGGGAAATGATAAAGTGTAAGATCATAACTCGGTAGATTATGAGGCCAAGCATCTATTTTGGGTCTGATTACAGTGGATAGAAACTGTCTTTGAGCCTGGTGGTACAAGCTTTCAGGCTTTTGCATCTTCTGCCTGATGGGAGAGGGGAGAAGAGAACGTCTGCGGTGAGTGGGGACTTTGATTATGCTGGCTGCTTTACTGAAGTAATGAGAGGTGCAGACTTCCCCATAAGGGGAAGGTTGATTACTGTGATGGCTGAGCTGTGTCCACAACTCTCTGAAGTTTCGTGTTACATGCAGAGCACTAGCCATACCAAGCCATTATGCATCCAGACCAGATATTTTCCATGAATGCATTTTGTAGACTACTGCAATAAAGAGAACAATATAAAAGTATATATTCCCACCTCTCTCTTGCTGTAGAGGAGGTAGGGGATTCACAGTAGTATTCTCATTTGTCATTCCTTTTCTCTTGTTCACTTGCTGAGGGAAGTTTTGAGTTGAGGCAACATATTTAATATGGTGATTGTTGAATGATATTTATCTACTCAAATTAAATCCAGTTTGCTGTGTTTCTTTGCCCTCCTGTACTCATAGTAGCATTTCTTGATGCCATACTAATTGCACTATATAAGGTAGTTCCTCATAAAGACAAGAGATTCTGTGGATGCTGAAAATCCAGAGTAACACATACAGAATGCTGGAGGAACTCAGTAGGTCGGGCAGCATCTATGGAAAGGAATGAAGTGTTGAATCTTCCTCCTTATGTCCTGATGAAATGTCAGCACTTTATTCTCTCCTTTAATGCTGTCTGACCACTGAGTTCCTCTGGAATTTTGAGTGTGTTATATTGTAGTTCTATGTTTTGCTCCATAATTGAACATTTATAATTCCCCTCCTAAATTGAAATGTATTTCTCCATGGAGATGCAGATCTCCAATTTGTTGTTTCACCCATTGCAATCTCAGATAAAAGGTTGTGTCTGCTGACATTAAAGACCTCACGTCTCAACAGCCAAGAACAGAGCACCCTGGGAATTCAATACTTGGCATTTCATGTTAGAAGGTGTGGCCCACGTTGGGGAGAAAATAAAAAAAACACAATTATGTAGGCTGTTCGTAAGTACTTTACAACCAATGGAGGATTTCAAAGAAGCAATTACCGATATAATCGGAAATGCATCTACAAATTTGCATTCAAAATGTTCCACTGATAATAATGGAAACAGAGACAAGGAGAGTTTTGAACTGTTCCAAAACATTGCATATTGGCCACATTTTCAGGACCTTTCACTTTAAATACCTTCTTTGTTCCCAATTGGATGCTTTGCATTGTTACAGAAGAGTTGGATCTTTGGTAATACACAAGTTTTCCCAAGGGTTATTCTGTTAGAAGCATTCCTTTAGCTTCTTCAATAAATTTCCTCAAGACTACATAATGATCACCACTTTAAGTTAGGTAATACCACATTGTTTAAAACTCAGCAGGAGTGACCAGGAAATAAGTGGTGGGAAGTAAAACCATTCGGTGGGGTGGGGGGTGGGGGGGATGCTGGACGTGTAAGGCTTGTAGTGTATAAAGATGAAGTGGTACTAAAATTGACAAGTGTTCATGAAGGTGCAACCAAGAGGTGTGGACTGAACTGCAACATTGCTATAGCAACATACACGAATGCAACTTGTTCAACTGCAGAAATTCCAGTGAAGTAGCCACAAAGTATATCTAGATATCTAATTTGCCCAGCTCCAAGGTTCAAAGTTCAAAGAAAATTTATTATCAAAATACATATATATCATTATATACAAACCTGAAATTCATTTTCTTGCAGGTAATCAGAGAGAAACACAATGAAAGATCATTCCCAACAGGGCGGCAACAAACAATGTGCAAAAATAAACATAACAGACTGTGCAAATACAAAAAGAAAGGGGGAAAAAACTGACAATAATAATAAATAAAAAACAATAAATATCGAGAACATGAGATGAAGAGTCCTTTAAATTGTGTCCATGGGATGTTGGAACAGTTCAGTGATGGAATGAGTGAAGTTATCCCCTCTGGTTCAAAAGCCTGATGGTTGTGGAGTAATAACTGTTCCTATTTCTGGTAGTGTGATTCATGAGGCTCCTGTACTTTCTCCCTGATGGCAGCAGCACAAAGACGGCATGGCCTAAATGCTGGAGGTCCTTGATGATGGATGCTGCTTTCCTGTGACAGCACTCCGTGTAGATGTGCTCAATAGTGGGAAGAGCTTTACCTGTGATGAACTGGGCCTTATCCATTACTTTTTGTAGGCTTTTCTATACAAGGGCAATGGGGTTTCCACATCAAGCTGTGATGCAACCAGTCAATATATTCCCCTCCTTACATCTATAGAAGTTTTTCATAGTTTTAGATGTCATGCCAAATCTTCACAAATTTCTAAGAAAGTCAAGGTGCTGCCGTGCTTTATTCATAAGAGTACTTAAGTGCTGGACCCAGGACAGAAACACTGAAATGGGTACACCAAGGAATTTAAAGTTGCTGACTCTCCACACCTCTGATGCCCCATTGAGGACTGACTCATAGACTTCCGGTTTCCTCCTCTTGAAGTCAATAATCATTTTCTTGATCTTGTTGACATTGAGTGAGAGATTGTTGTTATGACACCACTCAATCAGATTTTCATTCTACATGCTGGTTCATCACCACCTTTGATTCAGCCAACGACAGTGCTGTCGTCGGCACAGTTGGACACAGCATTGGAGCTGTGCTTAGCTTCACAGGATTTGTTCCTGGATCCATCAGGAAAATAATACACAGAATAACTAGCAGTTGATTAATTATTCAACTAGTTCAATTCAAATAATTTCACACTTCTAAAGTTAAATATAGATAATGTAATAAAACTGGAATAAATTTAATCCCGCTAAAAGGTTTTTTGAAATATTTTCTTTAAATGTTTTTAAAATTTGGTTTTGGAAAAGTAAAACTTAGTACCCAGTGGCTGAGAGTTGTCACATATTCACTCATGCTGACATGCCTACCTCTTGTAATGACTCCTTCGAGACGGATAACGTTTGAATGGTCAAATTGTCCCATTATACTTGCTTCTGTCAGGAAGGTACGCTTTTGCTTTTCGGAGCACCCAACTTTCAGTGTCTTGATGGCCACTGGGAGCTCCCTTTTACTGGGGAGTTTAAGACACCCTTTGCAAACTTCCCCAAATTCCCCTACAGAAGACAAGAAACACTGTTAGCATCTGAACACTGGTCTCACTTCTTTCTGTAGAAGCTGGGTCTCAGTATGGTTTTGGGAGGCAAAGAGGAGAAGTTAGCATAATTATGACTGAGTTTTTCTCTGTGTGTTTGAGAGAGAGAAAGAAGAGAGACAGAAAGACAGACAGAGATCAAAATGCAGTGCTGGTTAAGGTATCAAGAATCACCCTGTATGAGTGTTACTACTTCTTTATTCTACATGTTAGGGTAAAACCTATCATTTGCATTGACTTCCTGACTTCACAAGCAGATCCACCACCCAAAAATGGAAAGGTCAGGACACGATGGATTGTAGGGCGGCATGATAGCATAACGTGATACAACACCACCAATTACAGATATCAGGGTTTGATTCCCTCCACTGTCCGTAAGGAGTTTGTACATGCTCCCTGGGGCCATGTGGGTTTCCTCCAGTTGGTGCAGTTTTCTCAAGATTTCAAAGGCATACGGTAAGAGTGAGTAAGTTGTGGGCATGTTATGTCGGCACCGTAAGTATGGCAAAACTTGGGGGGGGGGGGCATCCAGCACAATCCTCGGACTGTGTTGGTCATTCATGCAAATGACACGTTCCACTATATTTTCAGCATATGACAAATAAAGCTAATCTTCAACCTTTGAAGAATCTCATCTTGCTTAAACGAGTGTGGCTGAAATTTCTAAAGTAAGGACTTGTTCAGCACAGCCTTGTGGGTCGAAGGGCCTGTACTGTGCTCTAGGCTTTCTCTCTTCTATGTAACACGTGAGAAGCCAGGCACCATATGGGACAAAGTGGCCTCTTGGCTTGGAGCCCCTCATTGTTCTACATTCTTTCCCTCCGTTACCAGCTCAGTGTGTCTACAATGTATACGGCAAAAACTGCAGTTGGTTATCTAAGCTAATCCAACAGCACCTTGCAAACTTGCAACTACCCAATATGAATGAAAACACAGCGACTTCTCCTCCAAGTCACACACCATCCTAACTTGAAAGTCTTTTGTTATTCCCTCATTATTCTGAATTTAAATCCCAGAACTCTCAACCCAACACCACCATGGAAGAGCCTTCACCAGGTCGGCAAAGGTGATTCAAGATGGAATTTCCCCTCCACATACTCTGGGGCATGGAGACCGGCTAATAAATGCAGACTTTGCCCAGCAAAGTGCATTTTCTGAGATTATAAATAAAAAATGCCGAAGGATTTCATCCTTATTTGCAGAAGTGGGGAAGAAATTTAATGGGCATTATTATACATTTCTGAAGCTGGGTTTAGCCCCACAATTTTGGAGAACAGGGAATGTCAATTTTTTGGTTGCTTGGATGCAGGGACACATTTCTATGAATTGATTTGGATTAGCAGGTTGCTATTGTTAATGACTTTTAATAGAGGATGAGGACGATTACTTAGCACATCATTTTGTGATGTTCTTGGAGGACAGAATGCTTCAATGACAAGGGAACAAGGGAATGTCCCCTCATGCTCAAAGCACAAAAATAAAATGCAACAAGGATGTGATTTGGATTTAATTATGTAGAGAACACACAATCATGTGTCCTTTCCCATCTCATTCTGAAATCACATTGATGTAAATTGGCATTTTCTAATTGCTCATCTAGAATTCTGATTTTTTTTAAAAATTTAGAAAATTAAGAAACATTTAGAAAAATAAGTTAAGGCTAATTTTAAAATGTATTAGAACTACAAATGAACTACACCTATTTATAGCAATTTTCACAAGGAGAGTAGTGGTATTTTGCCTGAATTTCAGTGGAGAAAATAGTCTAAGTGGGTTTCTCTCCTACTGCGGCACCACTGGTCCATTGATAATGATAATGGGTATAATTCAAGAGAGTTTATCAATGAAAGCAAATAGCAATAATCCCTGCCCCATTATCACAGTAGCTATCTACTTGCCCATTATTTCGTCTGCTTAGAACCTTGCAATTTACAGAATAATCATTGCAAACTTCTGAATTCAGTGACAAATTGAGCTTCAAAGGCAATATAGGGTATGCAGTTCTAAACTCTAAAAGCTAAGTAGCTTTCTAAACAAAATCAAGTGCCTGTGGCGACCCACTTCCTAGCGCACTCGAACCGGCTCACAAATAGCCAGCGTGCCGGCACAAAGGCCAGGTCTGCTTCACCAACAAAGGGAAAAGCCTGCGGGAGTTTGTGAGTACGTGCCCCTTACAGCATCCGCGCCCGGGGAGGGCGGGATGAGGGAGGCTTTAAAGCAAGGCTGTGAAGTTCGAATAAAATCTTCTTCTTTAATTGCAGTTTACCGACTCTGTGTCGTTATTTCAGCACTGTGTGTAGCACACCGCTACAATTGGTGACCCCGACGGTCCAAACGATATTTGGACCGGAGATGACCGACGCCGCATCTGTTCATGCGGTTTCGTTGGAACTGCCAAGCTCCTGGACGCTGCGACCTCACCTCTGGTTCCAGCAAGGAGAAGCCCAATTCCACGTTCGACAGATAACCTCGGAGGACACACGTTACTACTACGTGGTGAGCTCCCTCGACCAGGACACAGCGGCCCAGGTTGCGGAGTTCGTGCAGTCTCCCCCAGCGGACGGCAAGTACATGGAATTCAAAGCCCTGCTCCTAAGGACTTTCAGACTCTCACGGCGTGAGCGGGCTGCCCATTTACTGCACCTGGATGGCTTGGGAGACAGACCTCCATTGGCTTTAATGAATGAGATGTTGTCTCTGGCTGGCGGACCCAAACCCTGCCTCATGTTTGAGCAGGCATTCCTGGAGCAGCTGCCCAAGGACATACGCCTGCTGCTGTCCGACGCAGATTTCAGCGACCCCCGGAAGGTGGCAGCCCGGGTGGAGTTGCTGTGGAACGCCAAGAAGGTGAATGGGGCGTCCATCGCACAGATCACCAGGCCACGCTCCCAGCAGCAAACCAGACCAGGCCCGGCCACAGAGCCCGCTAACCCCAGAGGCAGGGGTGGGAAGCCCAACGAACAATGGTGTTTCTACCACCAGTGGTGGGGCGCAGAAGCCTGCCGTTGTCGCCTGCCCTGCCAGTTCCTGGGAAACGCCAGGGCCAGCCGCCGCTGATGGCTACGGCAGCTGGCCATCGGGATAGCCTCCTGTATGTGTGGGAGGAGGTTGGGACGCCGTTTCTTTGGTCGACACCGCTGCCGAGATCAGCGTCTTACCTCCGACGAGTTACGACACCCGCAACAGGGCACCGGGTCCCCCCCTGAGGGCCATGAAAGGCAGCATGGTAAGGACCTACGGCACCCGTACGGTGCAGCTACAGTTCAGCTCCAGCCGGTTCACATGGGACTTCACACTGGCCGCCGTAGCCCAACCGCTTCTGGGCGCGGATTTTTTGCGGGCTCACAGCCTGCTTGTCAACCTGCTGAGGCAGAGACTGGTCCATGCCGAGACCTTTCAGACGTTCTCCCTGGGAGAAGCCCAGTTGCCAGCCCCACACCTCGACTCCATCATGCTGTCTGACAATGACTTCACCAGAGTCCTGGCAGATTTCCCATTGGTTCTGGCACCGCAGTTCACGGCAGCCATGCCCCGACATGGCGTACAACACCACATCCCAACCCAGGGACCACCCCTCCACGCCCGTGCTTGGCGGCTTTCCCCGGACAAGCTCCGACTGGCGAAGGAGGAGTTCAAGAGGATGGAGGAATTGGGGATCATCCGGCGGTCCGACAGCCCATGGGCCTCCCCCCTGCACATGGTGCCCAAAGCGACAGGGGGCTGGAGACCGTGCGGCGACTACCGCAGGCTGAACGAGGCTACCACACCGGACCGCTACCCTGTGCCTTACATTCAGGACTTTGCAGCAAACCTGCATGGCGCATGGATCTTCTCCAAGGTAGACCTCGTCCGAGGATACCATCAAATCCCGATGCATCCGGACGACATCCCCAAAACGGCTCTCATCACCCCGTTTGGCCTTTTCGAGTTCCTCAGCATGCCGTTCGGCCTGAAGAATGCCGCACAGGCGTTCCAGCGGTTAATGGATGTGGTGGGACGCGACCTGGACTTCGCATTCATCTATTTGGACGACATCCTCATAGCCAGCAGCAGTCATCAGAAGCATCTGTCCCACCTCTGTCAACTCTATGCCCGACTGAGTGAATACAGTCTAACAATCAACCCAGCCAAATGCCAGTTCGGGCTCGACACCGTTGACTTCCTGGGCCACAGGATTACTAAAGACGGGGCAACCCCTCTGCCTGCTAAGGTAGACGCGGTCCGCTATTTCCCCCGACCCACCACGATCAAAGGCCTTCAGGAATTCGTAGGTATGGTCAATTTCTACCACCGCTTCCTCCCTTCAGCTGCCCGAATCATGCGCCCCCTGTTCGCCCTGCTGTCGGGTCCGGGCAAGGACATTACCTGGGACGAGGAGTCCGCCGCCACTTTCATTCAAACGGAGAAAGCCTTGGCAAATGCTGCGATGCTAGTGCACCCCAGAATGGACGTCCCTACCGCCCTCACAGTGGACGCATCTAACATGGAAGTCGGTGGGGTACTGGAGCAACTCATCGCGGGTCGCTGGCAACCCCTGGCATTTTTCAGCAAACACCTGCGGCCACTCGAGCTCAAATACAGTGCTTTCGACCGGGAACTGTTGGCGCTATACCTGGCAATCCGGCATTTCAGGTACTTCTTAGAAGGTAGGCCCTTCACCGCGTTCACGGACCACAAGCCGCTTACCTTTACGTTCACGAAGGTGTCCGATCCCTGGTCGTCCTGCCAGCAGCGCCATCTGTCCTACATCTCCGAATACACGACGGATGTCCGGCACGTCTCGGGAAAGGACAATGTCGTGGCGGACGCGCTCTCTCGCCCTAACATTCATGCCCTTTCCCAAGGGGTAGACTTTGAGGCATTGGCAGAGGCGCAGCAGGTAGATGAGGAGATCCCAAGTTACAGAACCGCAGTCTCCAGTTTGCAGCTCCAGGACCTCCCCGTAGGCCCAGGTGAGAGGACCCTATTCTGTGACGTCGCCACCGGCCAGCCCCGTCCCGTCGTCCCGGCACCTTGGCGACGACGCGTTTTCGACTCCATTCATAGCTTGGCGCACCCCTCCATCCACACTACCGTCCGGATGGTCTCCAGCAGGTTCGTTTGGCACGGACTCCGCAAGCAGGTCAGTGAATGGGCCAGAACGTGCATGCACTGCCAGACGGCCAAGGTGCAGCGGCACACCAAGGCCCTGCCGCAGCAGTTCCACCCCACCCACCGGCGTTTTGACCACATTCATGTGGATATCGTGGGCCCCCTGTCAGTGTCGCGCAGAGCGCGGCACCTCCTGACTATCGTGGACCGGTTCACAAGATGGCCAGAGCCGATCCCGTTCACCGACACCACCTCTGAATCCTGCACCCGGGCACTGATCACCACCTGGGTGTCCCGCTTTGGTGTACTGGCCCACATTACCTCCGACAGAGGTGCCCAGTTCACCTCCAACCTGTGGTCAGCTATGGCCAGCCTTTTGGGGACACAGCTGCATCACACCACTGCCTACCACCCACAGTCGAACGGCCTGGTGGAGCGTTTCCACCGTCACCTGAAGTCGGCTCTCATGGCCCGCCTGCGCGGAGCTAACTGGGTGAACGAGCTTCCCTGGGTCCTACTCGGCATCCGCACGGCGCCCAAAGACGATCTGCATGCCTCGTCGGCCGAGTTGGTGTACAGCGCACCCCTGGTCATCCCCGGGGAGTTCATCCCAGCCCCAAGGAGGCAAGCGGAAGAACCCGCAGCAGTCCTGGGCAGACTACGCGAGAGGCTCGGCAACCTGGCCCCCATACCCACTTCGCAGCATGGGCAGAACCCGACCTGCGTACCCAAAGACCTGCAGAACTGTAAGTTTGTGTTTGTACGAAGGGGCGGGCATCGGCCACCGCTGCAACGCCCCTACGAGGGGCCGTTTACGGTACTTAGGAACAACGGGTCCACGTTCGTGCTGGACGTTGGGGGGAGAGAGGAGGTTTTCACGGTGGACCGACTCAAACTGGCCCATGTGGACTTGGCGCAACCGGTCGAGTTTCCGGCACCGCGGCGCAGAGGCCAACGTCCCAAATAGGGTCCGACCCAGACTGTGGACATTGGGGGGTGTATTGCCGGTTCTGGGGTGGGGGGGGGGGGTTATGTGGCGACCCACTTTCTAGCGCACTCAAACCGGCTCACAAATAGCCAGCACACCGGCACAAAGGCCAGGTCTGCTTCACCAACAAAGGGAAAAGCCTGCGGGGGTTTGTGAGGTACGTGCCCCTTACAGCATCTGCGCCCGGGGAGGGCGGGATGAGGGAGGCTTTAAAGCAAGGCTGTGAAGTTCGAATAAAATCTTCTTCTTTAATTGCAGTTTACCGACTCCGTGTCATTATTTTAGCGCTGCGTGTAGCACACCGCTACATGCCCTAAATATTCATAGGGGTTGCCTAATGTACAGGTAAAAGACAACTATGGAAAGAGCAAGGAAGGAGGAGTGCTGGGTGGTAAATGTTTGGACAATGAGAATTTGAGGTAGAACAGCGGGTGCATCAAAACTAGCGATATTCTAGTGAGACAGCCTGCCATTTCCTGGTGACAGGCAGTTTGGAGTTGTTCTAACACCACTTTTAGCTGCACAGCCCATTGCAAGCTGAGTGTCTTAGACTAGTAACATAAAAGCAGCAACCATTAATATAAAGCAAGGGTTCCCCAACTCTTTTATGCTGTAGAACCCTACCTTTAACTGAGGAGTCTGTGGACCCTAGGTTGGAAACCCCTTGTTTATAGGTAAGGTTACAAATTATGCAAAAATTAACCAGTTATTGAGTCAGGAGATTCTTTTTCTGATGATAAATTTCTTCCCCAGCCAAAACCTAAACAAGCAACCTTACATTAGAGATCTGTCAATCTGGTATGAGCCACCACAAATATGTGTGAGAAAAATCTGCAGGGTTACTGCCTTTCCTCTCAGCACACAAGTATTCAGACCATAGTCAATGATGTCCTGCAATAAGTTGGCAGGCTTGAAAGATCTCACTGAGGGGAAATTGGGAGGACACATGTCCAGGGTGCACCATTTCTCATTCTCATTCATTTCCTATTAATCAAACAAGGCAAAAACTTCACTCATGAAGGGTCCCTCTTTTCATAAGTGATGCTTGACCTGCTTAGCTTTCTCTAACATGTTCCACTTTGTGTTTCTTTTTACTAATATTATTGCAGTTCTTCTTATCCTAATCATTTAGCCTGGCACGTTCAGCAGTGTCCAAAAGACCATAAGACATACGAGCAGAATTAGGCCATTTGGCCCATCAAGTCCACTCCGCCATTTCATCATGGCTGATCCCGGATCCCGTTCAACCCCATCCACCTGCTCTCTCACTATATCCCCTGATGCTCTGACCAATCAGGAATCTATCAAATTCTGCTTTAAATATACCCACGGACTTGGCCTCCACCACAGTCTGTGGCAGGGCATTCCACAGATTCACCACTCTTTGGCTAAAAAAATCCCTCTTACTTTTGTTCTAAATGCTTGCCCCTCAACTTTGAGGCTGTGCCCTCTATTTCTGGATACCCCCATCAGGGGAAACTTCCTCTCCACATCCATCCTATGTGGTCCTTTCAACATTCAGTAGGTTTCAATGAGATCTCCCACACATTCTTCTAAATTCCAGTGAGTACAGGCCCAAAGTTGCCAAACACTCCTTATACACTTCATTCCCAGAATCATCCTCCTCTGTACTCTCTTCAATGACAATGCATCGTTTCTGAGGTAAGAGGCCCAAAACTTTTGACAGTTAAGGAGTCAAAACCTTAACATTAGCAACTCATTGCATTCTCTTTCCACAGATGTTGTCTGGTCTGCTTAGCTTCTTCAGCACTTTTGTTTCAAGCACCTATTTTCCATCTATTTTGGATACCTTTTCCATGCCACAACTGTACCTTGCTGTGGGTTCTCCCCACAACCCAAGGACATGCAGTTTGGTAGGGTTATTGGCCACTTTAAATCACCCCCATTGTGTAGCTAAATGGGTAGAAACTGGGTGGGGGGGGGGTTTGATAGCAATAGGATTAATGTTTAGTGTAAATTGATGGATGATGGATGATGGATGATGGATGATGGATGATGTTTGGTGTGGGCTCAATGGCTGGTTTCCCTACAACTCTGTTTTCATCTGATTCACATGGCCTTATTTTGTAATTAGTCCTCAGATTGTTCTGTATTTATTGAAGCTTTTCTAAATTTCTGTGCTCTTAAATTCTGGGCTGTTGATGGGCAGGTGGTTTGGGGTGCTGTCATTGTCTTGTGAGTGCCAAGTGTCAGGGAGTATAAGAATGTTCAGGTAACTCGTTACCTTACTGCGTGATGTACTTTACTCAATGCCAATGTTTGTTTGTCATGGCTGTACTCCAAACACAATTTGAAAGATACAATATGCCCATTGCTCCCTTTCTCTGTGTGCTGGATATAAGAAAATGTTCAATACCTCCTCCAATAACTCTCTCAATTTTGATACAGGAAAGGTCCAGTTCTTTGGCAAAAAGATGCACTGCTTGGACAGGGTCTTCGTAGGTGTCTGGATCAATGTAGGTTCTTCGACTTGGGATCTTAACTGTAATAGAAAGATAATCCATGTTCACAGAGCTGTAAACACAAGTTTCCAACATCATCAAAGTACTGTAACTGGCTCCCAAAGGGATCTTGAAGCATCCTGGACAATGAACATCCCTCGGTTGTCACCTACCTAGAATAAATTGCCACTGATACTCGTGCTTTGTTGCCACCCATGCACTGGAACTGAATAAATTAATAAATTGGCTGTAAAAGACCAGAGGTGCCCAAGCAAATGACCTTTTGTTAAAACTGCAGACTTTTTTCATTCAGTGAACATCGTTGTTTACATACTGCCTTCTATTCAGTCCTCACCTCGCATCCCTCCTGTTGGATTAGACTGTATAATAGCAGTTATGGTTACTTAGTGTTGTCATAGCTGGGGATAAGCTCCCACTATCTATTCAGTGCTTCCAAAAACATGCATCTCAAAGAGCCTCCGACAATCAAGTCGAACTCCTGGCCTTCACGTGTGGCTTAGTTACTAAGCCTGGCAAAATGGTTTCTACTGACAGGAGAAGGGACAAAAGAGGGTTCCTGGTGCCATAAAACAAGTCGCTTTGGGCAAGTGGGGCTCATCAGCTATGGTTGGCAGCTCATCTAGTAGAACGAAAACTCCAGTTTCAAACCTCTGCAGTCTGGTGGCTATACAAACTCAAGGGGAAGGCTTTGGGAGTAAACCCTGAGGAAACATCTGGAGCTGGGGTCCCTAAGGCGGTCCTGTGTTGAGTTCAACACTGATTGGCAACTCCTGTGATGCCACTAGTGCCAAACTGTATCGGTTTCTTCTCTTCCTTTGGATTCATCAGGGTGAGCCGGCTGCATGGGGAACAGCTTGCTCTCCATATCGTACTCCCCTGGCTTACATAGATCGCTAGGATACAACATCCGTGGTTGACCTTGATCAATGAAGGGCTTAATTGATTATTTATGCCTTCTTATATTTTATGTAATCATTTATATACATGTAACTGCTCAGTATGTTTCCTAGTGGTCACAGAATGTATATGCAATTGTTCTGCGTGTCCCTTAATTCTTTGTATGATTCTGGAAGCTTCTTAGGTATTGCATTATTTGAATAAGTGCTACCAGATTGGTTAATTCTTATCTACAAAATTGAGTAGAATGATTGGATCTACAGGGTATAAGAATGACTGAACATGTTGTCCCACTGTCTTTAGTCTTTATTCTTTTTCTTTGTTCGCAGATACTAGACTTTTGCAATCCAGCATTTCTAATTCGCTTTGTTCTATTAGTGCTTAATAAAATGAATATGGAGCAAAAACTTTTATGCCTCTTTCTTGACTTCCAAAATAACCTTGCACTAAAAACATCATAATCCTACATTCCTTAGTGAGTGATTGAGCTTCATATTGTTTCTAATGAGAGAGAAGTAACTGCTATGCAGGTCCCTTCAGGTGAGGGACAATTGTAGCCGATTCTCACTTCTCTATGACATCCAACTCATCTTTCATTTGGTTGTTTTGGGATTGTTGCTTGAAGTAGAATGGACATTGGTAAGTAATTTGTGATTCTTTATTTTGCCTCCTCACTGTTGCCACCTAAATGGGTTTTAGCATTCTCAACACCCGAGGTTATTTCCTGCGAATCTTCCAATCATGCCTGCCTGCCAAACCTGATCATGTCATTAGAGATGACAGTGGCAAGGACAGTGATCAGCTTGATGGCAGGTTCAGGTTCAAATAACAAGTATTTATTATGTTCCCTGTAAAGACGTTATTCAAAAGGTAGGGATTTCATTAGAAATGGAGTCAATATTTACAAGTGCCAAAAATAATTGCAACAGGCAGAATTTTTTACTCAGAACAAAAGGTGATTTTTTAAAAAATGGATATTCCTCGGTTTCCTACTCAACATCCCATATAATGCAGAAATAAATTAAGTATCTTTTTGTTTGTAGTCTGTCAATATGACCACAAGACATAGGAGAAGAATTAGGCCATGGGCCCATTAAGTCTGCTCCACCATTTCATCATGGCTGATCCATTTTCCCTCTCAGCCCCAACCTCCTGCCTTCTCTCAGTATCCCTTCATGCCCCGACCAATCAAGAATCTATCTACCTCTGACTTAAATATACGTAAAGACTTAGCCTCTACGGTCACACATGGCAACAAATTCCGTAGATTCACCTTCAAATTGACAGACATATATAAACCAATTTTACTTATTATTTGAAAAACAAACAAATAACCATGTCATGTACATGTAGTTAATCTTATATTTGGATAACCTTTAGACT
Source organism: Hemitrygon akajei (assembly GCF_048418815.1). Lineage (NCBI taxonomy): Eukaryota > Metazoa > Chordata > Chondrichthyes > Myliobatiformes > Dasyatidae > Hemitrygon > Hemitrygon akajei. The sequence goes on from NC_133155.1 coordinate 28,655,969, forward strand.
ATTTTCCAAATCACTGAATAAGATCAATGACCAGAGTTTGCACAGGAACTGAAAAATTATGATAAATGGAGTCATCATAACAAATTCAAGTCTAATAAATTTACCTCTATGCATGACCTGAAGCCAATAAGGTCCACCTAAAATCTTAACTATGGCAGTGAGTCTTTACTTACATCAAATTGTAAATGAACAGATTTCTCACCTAGACGTAATTCACAAGCAATCACAGATTGGAAATAGCCTATATTACACTTGGACAACTAGCCACTAAGCTAAGACTGGATCAATTTACAGTCATGTATCTGAACTTCATTAGATGCCAGGAGGAAAGGGAGAAAATTAGCAGAGAAAATTGGAAGAATAAAGAACACTTATTGCCAATGGATTCCGTGAGATTTACTTTCCAGTGTCATGTTGTTTTTAAGAAAACTATATTGGTTAACAAGAAAACTGAAAGGAGATGTCTTTAGGCATTGAGCTAATTTGATAGGTCAATTTCATCATTGTCCACAGGAACATAACTGATTTTTCTTCACCATAATCCCTGCAAAATGAAACCCCTTCCATGGACGAAATGAAACACTGGTCCAGATCGGAGACGAAAATGCGCTCCACTCTCCAAGGGCGCTGGGGGATTTTGCTGTTTTGTTCTTTGATCGGCCTAGACAGACTGAAAAGACAGGGTATTTAGATCTGGGGAGAAAGCCAATTTGGCTCATTTTTCACGTTGGTCACTCCTCTCTCCTTGGTGCTGAGGCTATGGAGACTGCCCAGCTGCAGTGCTCTGTGCCTGCTAATATGATTAACTAATAAGTGAGGCTTTTGGCTGCTCTGGGCTGCTCCAGGGTTTGGATCTGAGGGCTCAGTTTTGGTTCAGATTGTTGTTGCTCACTTCAATTGTTTGCATGATTTGTGTTGTTTCTTCTTTCTCCTGCACATTGGCTGTTGGTCTTTTATTTTTATTATTTATTCTTTTTTTCCCCTTTAATTGTTTTTTTTTCAGGTTTCTTGCTTTGTGGCTGGCTGTGAGCAAACAAATCTCAAGGCTGTATAATTGATACATTCTTTGATAAGAAATGGACTTTGAATCTTTGAATCTTTGTAGGGATCAGCAAATAAATATCAAAGTGTCCCTTCTACCCCTAATTGTCCTATGCTGCATCACCAAGGTATGAGAAAGACTAAAGAATTTTGAATCTTAAATCATTGTGCTTGTTCAATATTTATCTCCAAGGCGAAGTTACAAATTAAACCTAGAATAACTATCTGGTCTTTGCTTCAATGTCACCTGCAAAATTTCCCACTTGCAACCTCTACATTAAACAGTCATTACATGTTAAAATGTAGTACATTGGCACCAAAGCCATTGAATGGACCTGAGGGCAGGAAGGGTTCTGTCCTTTATCAAAGGTTTCCGGGGTTCACGGAGAGCCATACCACAGAAGCGGCTGGAGTGGTGTGGATGATATTGGAGGAGTAAGTGCAGAAAAAAAGGCACAGCAGCAAGAGCTTGACAAATTTGGGAGGATGGTGAGCAGCTGATACATCCAAGTCTTAAAAAGAGAATATATTGTGGCAAGCGTTTGATCCATAATGATAGACCAGGAAGCTTGTTAAGTCAACAACCATTTTACTGTGATAAGAGACCGGGCATCATGGCCAAGAGAGAGAGAACAGTTCAGTTTCACACAGACCAGGAAAGTGACCATCACACACCCCAGCTACAGTTAGGGTGACCCACAAACACACAAGTGAATGACTGTATAACCCAAGCTAAAACGTATCAATAAATGATCTGGAACCTCCCAGCATAATTCCATGAAATGATTTTAATTCAAGAACAATAAACAGTGTTGGTCATTCGAAATACAGGGGTGGGCTGTCGACCACTCCTCCTCCAACCTCACCCCAGAGCGTCACAATATATACTGTACATATTAAAGAAGTCTAAATAAATAAATAAATAACACGTTAATATACACTGACAAAAGCATCTGTCTTGGAAAAAGGAGAAACAGAAAGCGCTCCAACAAACCTTCCGTAGCAACCCCTCCCTCCCCCCATCATGCTATTCCATACAGATGGAGTCCCTACATATTAGGCAATGTGCCTACTAGTGTACATTTCCTTCATTCTACATGAGTAAAACTGAGGGAAACGGGTGTGCATGTGTCTTTTGACCAGCATATTGTACTTTCAAGCTCACATCCCTCATGATAAGGGCAAGAAATCAAAGTAGGTGTAGGTTACACCACCATTGAATATGATTCCAGCTGATTTATTTAGAAATAGATGGAATAATTACTATATGGCGGAGTAGGGATTTATAAATAGCCACTGCTCATAAAAAATGCCACCAATTATTACTCTTTTGTACTAATTGATGATTTTTTGAAAAGCATTCTAATATGGCAAATTCAAAATGAAAACCAGACATAGTTAAGAAGTAAATTAATGATATCATCTTGTAAATATACAGATGTGACATGACACTTGATACTTAGCTCCTTTGCCTTCAATAAAATTGCATTCAGAGTGTATTCTATAGAAAGTGGCCAATAGAGTTCTTTCTTGTATCCAACCCATGTTCAATTTTGGCAAAAGTATCTGTATTTTATCAGCTACATGAGGCAAAGCCTCACCAGAATGATTCTGAGGATGCTGTCTTTCATACTTGAAGGGATTAAGAAGACTGGATCTAACTCTATTGAATTTTGAAAGCTGAAAGATGATTTTTATATACAAAGTTCTTTTACAGTACTTGTGAGTGTTGATGCAGGGATAATGTTTCCCATGGTTGTAATGTCCAGAACTAGGGTTCACAGTCGCAAAAGAATGGGTCAGCCATTCAGGACCATGAAGGGAAGTAACTTCTTCACCCACAGGTAGTGAATGTTTGGAATTCCTTACCCAAATGGACATTCGGGGCTCAGTCACTGAGAAAGACATTCAGGAAACTGAGCAATCATTTTTTTAAATTTATTTAGAAAGTCAGCAATAATAGATTTAGTGCAGTTAAATGGCATTGAGGTAAAAGATTGGGCATTGCCTTATCAAATTATGTCCTATGCAAAAGAGGTTGAATGTTCTACCAGTTCTGTTTCCTATGTAATTAAGATTATAGCCATGCACAAAGTACAATGAAAAATACTATAAGATCCCAGCTGCATACAGTATAATCAATAAAGAAGAAGGAAGGAATGTTGAAATGTGGTTCAAATAGAGTTTAAACTTTAGAGTTGACATACATGCCAATTGGAAGTCTGCCATTAGTTTACAGACTGACAGCATCTCCCCACTTTTCTGCATGATCCATGATAAAGCTTGCTGAGTTATATCAAAATATTATGGTGTAATGTCCGGTATAAAGCTCCCTAATCTTTCAAAAGCATGTCTGTATTAATGCTGGTGAACCAGTGCAATGCCATCTTACTTTAATTGTGCTGATTAGATCAATGCTCCATTTATATCATCCACGTCTCATCCAATCAATCTTTAGATAACAGCGCAATCAATGTTGAGCTCACCAAAGGGCACCAGTGAATGGAAAGTGTTTCATTTGAAATGAAATTAAATCATAATGATTTCATGTGCACCAAAACAAATGCCCTTTCTTTGTCAACTCTCTGTTGTTATTATAACAACACTTTACAGTGCCTATTTGAAATGTTTTTTTAAATTTTGTCTGATTCATCGTATGATCTCAAAACTCTTTCCCAGCAGCCTGTGATAATAAACTCAATTAAGACCAGAACTGCAGCGCCAATGATTGAACTTGCAATGAAATGATACCTCATAATTTCATTAGCTTCACTGCACCACGTTACTGAGCTTTTTTTTATTTTCACTAAATAAGCTACTCAAGCTTCTTATATGAAGCAAAAGTTCTCATTCAGAGTAACATGCTGCTCAAAATAAGTTATTTGCATATCAGTTTTATTTAAAAATAGTCTGAATATTAACTGGGTTACTCCTTAGTTTATCCTGAAGCTGAAAGCATTAAGTTCAGAGATTTTCCTGAAGTACTGTGTGTTCATATTAATCCATATTATTTCAAAATGACTGGATGAAAAAACTGCCATGCACTCTTCCCAAATTTTAATTAAATCAAGGTGATTAATAGTGGACAGTTAGATTTGTAGCAGTGTAAAGAAATTTCAGATACATTCCTTTTGATTCCAATAATTGACCTTCTTTCTGAGAAAGGAGGCAAAACTAATGTCCAGAGAGCCAAATTCAACTGGTTTCAACTAAAGAGATTCAGAGGTGCCTCATAAAAATCCCAGTCTTTCAGCGTGTCAATATAATGCATAAGTTACTTGGGATTTTATCTTTCCTAACTCGCTTCATGTGTGAATCTTTGTTGTCCCAAGCAAGATTATTGGAGTGGGTCTGTGCTGAGAATGAAAGAAAGGAATGCTCAAAGTTCTAGTTTTGAAATACCATCCACTTTCTGATATTTTAAAATGCAGGTTCCATTCAATCAGTAGAAAAAACAAATGGCTGTTATAAGCACAAGGGTGTCTGAAAATGCTGGAGATCAAGAGACAGATACACAAAATGCTGGAGAAACTTCTCTCTGGAAATGAATAGACAGCCGACATTTCAGGCCAACACCCTCCAGTAAGTGGAAAGGAAGGGAGAAGAAACCAGTAACTAGAATGGCTTCACCACATCGGTACTTCATTTTAGGTAAACCCTTTCAAGAACTTAAGTACCTCCCAACTCTTCTCTTCCAAGAAAAACAATCCAATGGCCCCAAAGGCTCCAGACCACAGATACTGCTGTTGCCAACTTTGGTCCCAACAACCCCAGAAGCCTTCAGATCACAAATTACACAGCCTCCAGCTCCAGCCGTGACCTTGGCACCTCCACCTCCAGACTGAGATCTTTCTCACTGCTGCTAGGCTCCTGGGCTCCATTTCCCATACATCTGCTCCCCAATCCCAGGTCTTTCAGGCACCCCTGCCATTCCTTGGGTCTTCAGAGCCTTCCATCTTCCTCCCTCCCTACCTTCTTTGAACACCCTAAGCCTCCCCTCCTCTGATACCAACTGTATTCCCCCTTCTCTCTAATCCTTGTTGTGTCTTCATCATTCCCTTTGGCCTTTTCCTCTCTGTGGCAGAACGTTCTGTCCTCAGCAGTGGCTTTACTTCTGCCCCCTTCCCCTGCACCTCAGTGAGTTCCGCACCAATCACAAAGTCGAGTTCTTCTTCTGATGCCTCCATCTCCAAGCCCACTTCTTTGATGAGTATTCCCCATCCCAAACTGGTGACCCTCCTTCTCCCGTCTCCAACCCTCCTCTTCTTGGAGAACCCACTCCAGTTTTCTGTTTGCTTGTACCTTTCGTCTCTAATTGCTGATATGACACCAACCAGCTTAACTTCAGCACTCCTCTCTCCTCTTCAAACCTTAACCCCTCAGAATGTACTTTTGGCCACTCTCTCAGCACTAATCCAAGCCTCACCATTAAACCTGCAGACGAAGGGGGTGCTGTTGAAGACTTGCACTCTGACAGAGGGCTAAGACCAGAGAGCAACTCTCAGATAACTCCTCTTACTTGCCCCTTGATAAGACCCCTCTCAGGACTATCAAGATATTGTCTCCAGCTGCTACTCTTGTCCATTCACCTCCTCCCTCACTTCCATTCAGGGCCCAAACAGCTCCTTCCAGGTGATGCGACATTTCACCTGCGAAACTTCTGTGGTCGTCTACTTCATTCTGTGTTCTTGATATGGTCTAATTTAGATTGTTGGATCACTTTGACAAGCACCATCACTATATCTGCAAATAGCAGAATTTCCTGCTGGCCAACCATTTTAATTAAAACTACCATTCCCTTTCCAACATGTCAGACCATGGTCTCCTTTTCTACCACAATGAGGCCACTCTTGGTTTGGAGGAACAACACCTCATATGCCATCTGATGCTTCCAACCCGATGGCATTGACGTAGACTCTCTAACTTTCGATAATTTTTTTTTGTCTCCTTTCCCACTTCTTCAATTTCCCACTCTGGCCCCGCACTTACTTTTTCTCCTCCTGACTATCACTTCCGATTGATGCACCTCCTCCTTCCTTTTGTTCCACGGTCCAATCTCCTCTCCTATCAGATTCCTTTGTCTCTACCCCTTTTCCACCTATCACCTCCCAGCTTCCTATTTCATCTTACCTCCCCACCCATCTGCTTCACCTGTCAACTTCTAGCTTGTACTCCCGCCAACTTCGTATTCTGACTTCTCCCCCCTTCCTTTCCAGTCCTGATGAACGGTTTTGGTCCAAGATGTTGACTGTTTATTCATTTCTATAGTTGCTGCCTGACCTGCTGAGTTCCTCCAGCATTTTGTGTGTATTACTCTGCATTTAATCTCTTGAATCTGATTTGCCATTCTATGACTGATCTATAACCAAACTTCATCCACTTAACCCTATGTCCACTCTAAAAACATTGCCTAGCAAAAACCCACCACTCACTGAAAGTTATCATTATTATTCATTAGATTTAGAATTATTTATCAGCCAAACTTATATGAGAGAGATTGCCATATCATTCAGTGTTCTAGGAATAGTTCCCTTCCTTGAATGCTTAAGCACTGACTTTCAGGGGATGTCCTATTTTTTTCCTCTAACTACACCATATTTAAGTATTCTTAAAATGCAATTAAATCACCCTTTAAATTTCTGCATTCTGTATAAGGTCAATTTACATAATCTCTCCTGTTAGAGCAACTCTTGGTAACATTCTGATAGATCTGTCCACCTCTTTATGATCGAGCTGCCTGGTTAGAAATATGTCAGGTCTAAAATGTCTTCTGAACGTTCAGAAGACGTTCTGGTTGACTCGACAACTTGGAAATCTCTTTTTTTTTTGTATTTGTTCTAAATTTGCATCAATTAAAAAAAACTCTAATCTATCTAATTTTAATCTAAATGCACAATTTCCATTAAAACACTGCATCGCCCTGCTCAATTCATAACTAGATTATTTCTGACTTTCATGTCATGACTCCAATCTTTACATCATTGACAAACTTTGATTGTACTCTCTAAGTTATTAATAAAAATAATGAATAATTGAAGTTTCAGCACATATCCATGTGGATCACTCCGAGACATTGTCTTTCAATTCATGTTCATATTCATTTTCCCTACTCCCCCCTTCCATTATCCCAGCCAATCTTATAACCAGGTCAATAATTTTCGTTCAATTCCATGAACTTCAATTATAGCTCATAGTCTCTTCTGAGGGACCATATCGAATGCATTTTGACAGACCATATAAATTAGATCCATAGATATTCCCCTGTTTATTACTTTTACTTCTTCAAAATTTCAATTAGATTTGGAGCACATGACCCACCCTTTACAATTTCACACTGGCCTTTTCTGAGTACTGTAACATGCTCTAAGTGCTGAATTAGTTTGCCTTTAATTACAGTCTTCAGTTGATATTCAGCTAATTAGTCTTTAGTTCATACTTCTTTAATTAACTAATTGTATTTACAGTGTTCCAGTCTAAAGGGGTAATTCTGAAAACAAGAAATTTTTATGCATAAACCATTCCTGATCTCTTCATTTTTATTTATTAAAAATTTACCAATCGGGTCCTTCAGGGATGATTTCTTTTAGAACCTTTCTTTTTTTTTAAATATAATTTTATAAATTTTCTGTAAACCTTGATATCCCTTACACCATTTGTATTTACATTTGTAGTTTGTACTATCATTTTTATATTCACTATACCTCTCTGAATTATGCTGCTCTCTGCATACTTACAATGTTTTCTTCTTTAATTTTAATGTACAGCTCACCTCCTTTATTTACTGTGGATCTTTCATTTAGCAAATAGAACTCCTATCCCTTGGAGCTGTGTACAAGAATACCACCAATTACAAAAGACTAAATAAACTCGTTTGAAAGACCAGGATGAATGTATTAAATGTCACACTAGTTTGAAAAAGTGATTAAGTATAGAGCTGCTTTGTTATTGATGCAAATTTTTAGCTATTTATAATTACATCTCATTAATTAGCCATCAAATTGCCGTGACAGGACAGTGGCTCAATGTATTATAGTAAATGTGTTGCCCCAGAGGAATAAGACATAAATGCCTTTCTCTGGATTTCGATTCAGATTTCGACACACGTTGACAACACACTGTTAGCACTAACACCCGAGGATGCGCTGGTGGCAGCCTGCGAGAGTGTTGCCACCCACTCCATAACCAACATAGGATGTCCTCCATGCTTGGCAGAACCCAGAACATAATAAAACAGAACAACACAACAACGACAAAGTAGGCCTCATTGCTCTCTAACATTGGCCCGCCCATACACGTACACAGACCTCCAACCCCAGGGCAGGGCTGTCTTCAGCTTCCAGCCTCTACACCATCATAGTTAAATGCACAATTGAAGCTACACATTCCTGTTAAGGTGTGGGAAGAATCAGAGCAACAAGCCAGGTCACTCCTGGACAGCAGCTACTACAGCAGAATTTATTGTGTCAATGCTGAACTAAACGATCAGCACAAAAGCAACAAAGGGATCGTGTTCAAGTCTCATAGATATAGACATGTCAGCTCATTGTCTTCATACTAACTGTTCAGAGCCTATCTGTACTAATCCTATCAATAAGCACTTGGTCCTTAGCCGACTATGCCATTACAATTCAGTGCTGTGGTCACTACACTACAGGAAGGATAAGGATGCTATTGAGAGAGTGCAGAGGACATTTACAAGGATGCTGCCTAGATTGGAGGGTGTACCTTACGAGAATAAGTTGAGTGAACTTAACCTTTTCTCCTTGGAGCGACGGAGGATGTGAGGTGACCTGATAGAGGTGTATAAGATGATGAAAGGCATTGATTGTGTGGCTAGCCAGAGACCTTTTCCCGGGGCTGAAATGACTAACAAGAGGAGGCGTAGTTTTAATTTCAAAACGTACAAAAAAGCTGGATGAACTCAGCAGGTCGGGCAGCATCCACTGAAAGAAGCAGTCAATGAAACCCTTCATCAGGATTAAAGAAGGAGGGGGCAGGGGCCCTATAAAGAAGGTGGGGAGAGGGTGGAAAACCAATCAGGAAAGATCAAGGGGTGGGGGAGGGGAAGCAGGGAGGGGATAGGCAGCAGAGGTGAAGAAGGAATCTAAGGGGAAAGCACTATGGGTAGTAGAAGAAGGCTGAGTCATGAGAGGTGATAGGCAGCTAGAAGAGGAGACAGAGTACAGGTGGGATGGGGAAGGGAGAGGGAGGGAATTACCGGAAGTTGGAGAATTCGATGTTCATACCAAGGGGCTGGAGTCTACCCAGATGGTATATGAGATGTTGTTCCTCCAACCGAACTTTGGCCTCATCATGGCAGTAGAGGAGGCCATGTATGGACATATCTAGATGGGAATGAAAGGCAGAGTTGAAGTGGGTGGCAACTGGGAGATCCTGTCTGTTGTGGCGGACGAAGCATAGGTGCTCGACGAAGCGGTCCCCCAATCTGTGTCGAGTCCCGCTGATGTAGAGGAGGCCGCACCCGGATCACCGGATGCAATAGATGACCCCGACAGACTCACAAGTGAAGTGTTGCCTCACCTGGAAGGACTGTTTGGGGCCCTGAATGGTGGTAAGAGATGAGGTGTAGGGACAAGTGTAGCACTTATGCTTGCATGGATAAGTGCCAGGTGGGAGATCTGTGGAGAGGGACGTGTGGACCAGGTAGTTACAGAGGGAACAATCCCTGTAAAAAGCAGAGAGGGGTAGAGAGGGGAAGATGTCCTTAGTGGTGGGGTCCTGTTGAAGGTGGTGGAAGTTGCGGAGGATAATATGCTGGATCCGGAGGCTGGTGGGGTGGTAGGTGAGGACAAGGGGGACACGGTCCCTGTTGTGGTGATGGAAGGATGGGGTGAGGGCTGAAATGCGGGAAATGGAGGAGATGCGGGTGAGGGCATCATTGATGACGGCAGAAGGGAAACCACGATTCTTAAAGAAAGAGGACATTTGGGATGTCCTGGAACGGAAAGCCTCATCCTTGGAGCAGATGCGGCGGAGACGGAGGAACTGGGAATAGGGAATAGAATTTTTGCATTTGGCAGGGTGGGAAGAGCTATAGTCAAGGTATTATAATGAAAGTAGTTTTAATTTGCAAGGGAGTAGGTACAGAGGGGATGCCAGGGAAAGGTTTTTCACACAGAGAGTTGTGGGTACATGGAATGCACTGCCAGTGACGGTGGTGGAGGTGAATATGATAGGGTCTTTCAAGAGACTCTTGGATAGGTACATCAAGCTTAGAAAAATAGAGGGCTATGCAGTAAGGAAATCCTCGGCCATTTCTGGAGTAGATTTCATGGTCGGCACAACATTGTGGGCCAAAGTGCCTGTGATGCACTGTAGATTTCTATGTTCTATGATTATCCAGATACTTCCTAAATGTTTCAGAGTATCTGCCTCTGCCACCTTCCAGCAACTGTCCACTAGGTGAAAGAAATTCTTCCTCAGATCCCCTCTAAACAGATCCCTTCTTTTTGCTTTAAACTGAAAGCCTTTAGTTTTAGACCCCTCCACCATGGGGAGTGGCTTCTTACACGTACATTATGTTACCAGGTTTGGATATGGCCCAAGTGCAGAGTGAGAAACACTGAAGCAGGTTGATAGTTCACAAGCTTCAATGCAAACAGTGTTAAAGGAAAAATAAAAACGTAAATGCCAGGTCAAATAGGGCCATTAACTAAAACTCTCAAATGGAAAATGAAGCCTACACTACGGCTGAAAAGAAAATCTAAACATTAAACAAATACCACTAGTCGTCAGAGTCAGTTGACTTGACAGTCCAATTTCTCAGGCAAGACCGAATGCAAGCAGGCAGCAAAGCATTGCTGTGCTCTGTCCAAGTCTCAACAAGCACTACGAGGACAAGTATGGAGTTAAATACCATTACGATTAAATGATAATTAGCTGATGAATGCATATTCACAAGCACAATTGCCATATCTATTGCGCTGCTGAATCCGTGGTTGTGACACATTATCTATGTTTCATAATTTGGTACACAGCTATTGGGACTTTGGCCAGCTTCCACTGCTCCGCCCAGCCTACTCAATCTCTTCTCACAATTCGTGGTGTTGTTCTTTCTAGGATTCATGTACAACACTCCTTCCCATGTACTCCACCTTGTCCTCTACCACTAAATCTTACAACTAGGCTGCAGCACCAAGATATAAACTTGAAAGAAGGTGTCAGTAATCACATTACCACTTGTTATTAGAGATGGGATCATTGGTAAAGATTGGTAAGTAGGCAACGGTCAATTATGGATAACTCTGAACATCCTCTACATAGCACCATCCAGAGACAGAGAAGCAGTTTCAGCGACAGGTTACTATCGATGCAATGCTCCTCAGACAGGATGAAGAGGTCAATACTCCCCAATGCCATTAGGCTTTACAATTCTACCGCCAGGACTTAAGAACTTTTTAAAAGCTATTATTAATGCTTTTTGAGATAGTGATTTAGATGCATATCATATTTTTTACTGAGTTAAGTATTGTATGTAATTAGTTTTGCTACAACAAGTGTATGGGACATTGGAAAAAAGTTGAATTTCCCCATGGGGATGAATAAAGTATCTATCTATCTATCTATCATTACCACTTGTTATTAGAGATGGGATCATTAGTAAAGAATGTTGCTGTGCATACCATACTCAGGAAAACTGCTCCAACATTCTCCATTGAGGCTTTCCTAAAGATATGTTCCTCTTTTCTGCAGATAGTTGTAATTCACCTTATTGGATCATGGCAATGAGTGGAAGAGTCAGAGAATGAAGGTTTAAATTACTACTGTCGCAATGAGGCCACAAAAGGTTGGAGGAGCAACCACTTATATTCCGTCTGGGTAGCCTCCAACCTGATGGCATGAACATCGATTTCTCGAACTTCTGATAATGTTCCTCCCCCCCCACTTCACCATACCCCATTCCCTTTTCCCTCTCTCACCTTATCTGCCTATCACCTCCTTCTGGTGTTCCTCTCTCTTTTCATTTTTCTATGGCCTTCTGTCTCTCCTATCAGATACCCCTTCCCCAGCCTTATATCTCTTTCACTAATCAACTTCACAGTTCTTTACTTCACCCCTCCCCTTCCCAGTTTCACCTATCACCTTGTTTTTCTTCCTCCCCTCACCCCACTTTCTTACTCTGACTTCTCATCTTATTTTTTCCAAAGATAACGTTTTTTAGCCCAAAACGTCAACTGTTCTCTTTTCTATGGATGCTGTCTGGCCTGCGGAGTTCCTCCAGCATTTTGTACGTGTTGCTTGGATTTCCTGCAGCAGCAGATTTTCTCTTGTAAAAATCTTATTCCTTTACATAACTTCCTGTCAGACAAGCTATAATTTGATGGCCTTTGGACTATTCTGTGCAAATATATCTGTAACCCTGAAGTCTTAATGAATTTATAACTTTTGTAAAATGTAATGTGACAAAATGGAATCTCTGTGATCCCAGAGTGCTTTGCTGGTTTGGATGGAGGCTTACAAGAAGTGTGTTAGTGTTATATAGCAGGGGGTGTGTTTATGGTAGGGAGCAGCAAAAAAGAAGAAAAGAATACAGCTGGCTTGAGGGGAAGAAGCTTCAAAAGATAAGTGAACTGATTAAAGACAAATGCACAGATGCAGATAAAGAAGGAACCCAATTATGGGATGGAATGACTTCAAATACATGAAGTTCATGAACTATTGGACATTGTAAACATATAAAAATGGTTTGTTTTCTGTTGTAAGATCGAAGCTACCTACCAACTACTTAACATATGGAGGGAGACTTTCCCTTGCAAGTGATAAACATACTTATAATTTGATCCACTATGAATTACTTGTAGTTTGTTACTGTGTATTAGAAGACCTAGCTGAATTGTACACAACAATTCCGTAGGATGTACAAAAATGAAAGACAGCTTTGATGTAGTCAAAATAAGATTTGAAATCTTGTATTGGGTTTAGACATGAAACTGCCTATCCACAACATTCTCCTGTTCCCTCAGCTCTAAATTGGTGAAATGAAAATAATGCAAGATTGCAAATGTTGATTTTCGTTATTAGGTACTATACATCAGAGTGATACAAACTCATGAACATCACATCTGGAGAATTGTATATCAAGTCCTGCCTAGCTCCAAATGGGTAAACATTTTAAAATTAAATTGCAGCAAATGTGACAGCATTTCCATACTCTAATTGCAGTCATTTACTGCATTTGTCTTTCTTTTTCTGAATGGCCATCAACATTTTTCAGAGCACTCGCGTTTAAAGCTGCTGCAACATCCAAATTCTCCAGTCCTGCTCCCTGCACATTCCACATCTTTCCTACACCCTACCATTGGCACTTGTGATGTCAGCCTCCTAGAAGCTAAGGGTTGGATTTATCGCCCTCGGCCTCTTCTGTCTCCTCCTCTCCATTTTAGGTTCTCACATAAACCTACTAAATTAAAGTGTTCATTTTTCATATGTCCTTCCTTAGCACGGCATGTTATTTTATTTTGTATGGAGAGACTTTAAAAGTGGGACATTGAAATGGTAGACGAGGGGTGATTGATAAGCTTGTGGCCTAAGGTTGAAGGTGTCAATTTTTAGAGAACCCAGCACATCTATTTTTCAACATAATCCCCTCCTACATTTACACACTTAGTCCAGCGGTCGTGGAGCATATGGATCTTGGAGCTCCAGAAAGTATCCACAGCAGGGGTGATTGATAAGTTTGTGGCCTGAGGTAGAAGGAGATGAGTTATACAGCTCCCGTTACATGCACATGCAGGTCGACTCTTTGAGTGATTATGCAGGAAGTTTGAAGTTAATAACTCATCTCCCATGCTGAAAAATAAATGCGCTAGGTTTTTGAAAATTGACTCCTACCTTAGGCCAAGAACTTATCAATCACACCTCATAAAGTACAATATGAAACATAAATTAACATTTTTAAAATAGCACAAGTGGCGAGGTAGGAAATCTGATGGTGGAGGGGAAGAAGCTGTTCATAAAATGCTGTACATGTGTCTTTGGGCTCCCGTACCTTTTCCCCAAAGGTAGTAATTTTCACATACAGTCTCAGTCCGATGCAGGGTCTTGATCCTTCATTCCACGGATTCTGCTTGATCTGCCGAGATCTTCCAACAATCTTTACTTCTTGCTCCAGATTCCAGCAGCTGCAGTCTTTTCTGTCTTCTTTTCATATGCAAAATGGCATTGCAGAAGAATACTCCTCCATCAAGATGCTTTGCATTGGTTATTGATTTTTTTAATAAAACCTCTTTCTAAAGGACCACATATGTTGAGTGGCTTCTAAAACTGCTGAGCCTTGACAATTATTTCTTATCTGTGGTTTGCACAATACAGGAAAGTACTGAAAAGTTTGAGACAGTATTTAAAATTGAAGGGATTAACCTGACAGTAAAAATCCCTTGTGGAGCTAAAACTATTTAAAACAAACCAAAGTGCTGATTCAGCACCCTTTGCTCATCAAAGCAAGTTTCAGGCAACCAGATCTCCCCCACACATTTGTTCAATTAGCTTTTACACTAGAATTGGTTGCACAATAGGATTGAATTGAGTACAAAGTAACAGACTACAATGTTGCCTCGCGATATAAAGGATTGATACAATAACCATTCCTAGAAGTCTCCATTGGATGGGTTTATAATCTCACTTCTGATGAAAAGAGGATGGACAAGGAAATGGCCAATGAAGCTGTGTAAATGTCACAAGAGGCAGCTTAACCCAGGTGTTGTTCTGCTACTCAATTTAGTGGACTCGTAAGGTTGTGGTAGGTCATATAAAGTATTTTTAGACTGTCATTCTTCAGTAAATAAATGATTCAGGAAGATTTTTAAAGAGAGTAAAATGCTTCTTAAGTGAATTTTGGAAAATGTTTTTCTTGTTCATTAAAGCGACATTGAGAGGTGTTTTCTGTAAATTCTACGTTCTATGTTAAATGTTAGACCATAAGACATAGGAGCAGAATTAGGCCATCTGGCCCACGGCATCTGTTCTGCCATTCAATCCTGGCTGATCCTGTTTTCCTATCTCCTCCTCAAACCCAGTTCCCAGCCTTCTCCCCGTAACCTTTGATGCCATGTCCAATCA
Organism: Hemitrygon akajei; assembly: GCF_048418815.1. Lineage (NCBI taxonomy): Eukaryota > Metazoa > Chordata > Chondrichthyes > Myliobatiformes > Dasyatidae > Hemitrygon > Hemitrygon akajei. The sequence goes on from NC_133155.1 coordinate 28,671,089, forward strand.
AGCACCTATCAATCTCTGCCTTAAATACACCCAACAACCTGGCCTCCACAGCTGCATGTAGCAACAGATTCTATAAATTCACCACCCTTTGTCTACAGAAATTTCTCCGCATCTGTTTTGAAATGGCACCCCTGTATCCTGAGGCTATGCCCTCTTGTCATAGACTCTCCCAGCATGAGAAACATCCTTTCCACATCTACTCTACCTAGGCCTTTCAACATTCAAAAGGTTTCAATGAGATCCCCCCTTACCCTTCTGACTTCCAGTGTCAGAGCGGGCAGTGGAGCGGGAGTAAGGAGTACTCGAGGTCGACAGATGACTGGAGATCGGAGGATCGGAGGATCAGCCGTTGTAGGTAGGCCGAGACCGTCGGGCCTACCTGGAAAGTACCTGAGGAGGAAGGTAAAACTGCGCAAGCGCGGGTGACATCAGTGGCGAGCGCTGGGTTTAAAAAGAGGCCCACTTTCAGGAGCGGGCAGTGTCAGTGCGGGCAGCGGAGTGCGTGGGAGCAGAGTGCTGGGCTTTGGCTCAGCGGGCTTTGGCGCAAGGGGACTTCGGTGAGAGGAAATCAGTGAGCCTGAGTACGTGCTTGCTGAGGTAAAAAAAGGTGTCAGTAGGTACTTTTTTCATTTATTCTGACTAATCTGGGATCAGGTAATGGGGGAGACAGTTAGAGCAGTGGTGTGCTCCGTATGCAGTATGTGGGAGGTCAGGGTCAACACAGTTGTCCCTGATGACCACACCTGCAAAAGGTGCATCCAGCTGCAGCTCCTATCAGACCGAGTTAGGGAATTGGAGCAGGAGCTGGATGAACTACGGATCATTCGGGAGGCAGAGATAGATAAGAGTTATCAGGAGGCAGTCACACCGAAAAGACAGGAGGTAGACAAATGGGTGACAGTCAAGAGAGGCAGGGGGAGCAGACAGAGAGAGAAGAGCACCCCTGTGGCCGTTCCCATCAACAATAAGTATACCGTTTTGGATACTGTTGGTAGGAATGACCTACCAAGAACAAGTTGCAGTGGTCCTGTCTCTGGCACTGAGGTTGGATCCTTGACTAGGAAGGGGAGGAGGGAAGAGAAGAGAGCGGTAGTGATAGGGGATTCTATAGTCAGGGGGGCGGATAGGAGATTTTGTGGGGAAGATCGGGAGTCTCGGATGGTATGTTGCCTCCCTGGTGCCGGGGTCTGGGACATCTCAGATCGGGTGCAGGTTATTCTCGAGAGGGAGGGCAAGAACCCAGATGTTGTGGTCCATGTAGGGACCAACGACGTGGGTAGGATGAGTGACAGGGTCCTGCGTAGTGAGTTCAGGGAGTTAGGTGCGAAGCTGAAGGGCAGGACCACCAGGGTAACAATCACAGGATTGCTACCTGTGCCACGTGCGAGTGAGGCAAGGAACAGAAGGATTATACAGATTAATACATGGCTGAGAGGATGGTGCAGGAGGGAGGGCTTCAGGTTTTTAGATAATTGGGCTTTGTTCCAGGGAAGGTGGCATCTGTTCCAAAGGGACAGTTTACACCTGAACTGGAGCGGTACTAACATTCTTGCAGGAAAGTTCGCTAGTGCTTCTTGGGGGGGGGTTTAAACTAAATTTGCAGGGGGCAGGGATCCAGAATGCGAGAGAGGATAGTGAAATGAAGAATAAAGGACAGGTGGGGACTACACAGTTCTGGAATATTAAGTGTGTAGTAGAGAAAGGTGAGGCGGAACAAGTGATAAGGAGGACACATGTACAGAGGGATGGTCTGACAGAACATGGAGTTAAATGTGCAGAAAGAATAAGTAAATTTAGGAAGGACAACAAAATTCAAGGGGCGTATAGCCCAATGGGAGTTTGGGGAGCTGGGTTAAGCACAATAGGCAACGATTTAAACAGAGAGAGGAGAAATGGGCTAAAAATTCTGTATCTGAATGCACAAAGTGTCAGAAATAAGGCAGATGAGCTTGAAGCCCAGGTGCGAATGGATAACTATGATGTTGTTGGGATAACGGAGACATGGCTGCAGGGGGATCAGACCTGGGAAATGAATGTACAAGGGTATACATGCTATCGTAGGGACAGAAATGTGGGCAGAGGGGGTGGGGTGGCCCTGTTGGTGAGGAATGAGATTCAGTCCTTTGCAAGGGGGGACATAGGATCAGGAGAAGTAGAGTCTGTGTGGATAGAACTGAGGAACAGTAAGGGCAAAAAGACCCTAATGGGTGTTGTCTACAGGCCACCAAACAGTAGCATGGATATTGGATGCAAGTTGAATAGGGAGTTAACATTAGCATGCAGCAAAGGTAATGTCGCAGTAGTTATGGGGGATTTCAACATGCAGGTGAATTGGGAGAATCAGGTTGGTGCTGGACCCCAGGATAGGGAGTTTGTAGAGTGCCTGCGGGATGCATTCCTGGAACAGCTTGTACGAGAGCTGACCAGGGACAAGGCTATTCTGGATTTAGTCTTGTGTAATGAACAGGATTTGATAAGCGATCTTGAAGTAAAGGAGCCATTAGGAGGTAGTGACCATAATATGATAAGTTTTTATCCAATAATTTGAGAAGGATAAGGGCAGCTCGGAGGTGTCAGTGTTGCAGTTGAACAGGGGAGACGATGGAGCCATGAGGGAGGAGCTGGCCAAAGTTAACTGGACGGATATCCTAGCAGAAAAGACAGTGGAACAGCAATGGCAGGTATTCTTGGGAATAATGCACAAGGTGCAAAATCAGTTCATCCCCCAGAGAAGGAAGGATTCAAAGGGGGGAAAGGGGCCACAGTGGTTGACAAAGGAAGTCAGAGATTGCATAGCATTAAAAAAAAAGGAAGTATGACAGAGCTAAGGTGAGTGGGAGAACAGATGATTGGGAAATTTTTAAGGAACAACAGAACTTCACTAAAAAGGCAAAATAGGGAGAAAAAATGAGGTACGAACGCAAGCTAGCCAGGAATATAAAGGAGGATAGCAAAAGCTTTTTTAGGTATGTGAAGAGAAAGAAGATAGTTAAGAACAATGTTGGGCCCTTGAAGAATGAATTGGGTGAAATTGTTATGGGAAACAGAGAAATGGCAGAAGAATTTAATAAGTACTTTTATGGATGGGCCAAGGACATAGGGTAACAGAGGAAATGAAACAGATTGACATTAGGAAGGAAACGGTGTTGAGTAGACTGATGGGACTGAAGGCTGAGAAATCCCCAGGTCCAGATGGTCTGCATCCTAGGGTACTAGAGGAGGTGGCCCTGGAAATTGCGGATGCATTGGTAATCATTTTGCAATGTTCCTTAGATTCAGGATCAGTTCCTGAGGATTGGAGAATGGCTAATGTTATCCCACTTTTTAAGAAAGGAGGGAGGGAGAAAACAGAGAACTATCATCCTGTCAGCCTAACATCAGTAGTAGGGAAGATGCTGGAGTCCATTATTAAAGATGAAATAGTGGCATATCTAGATAGCAGTGATAGGATTAGGCCGAGCCAGCATGGATTTACCAAGGGCAGATCATGCTTGACTAATCTGTTGGAGTTTTTCGAGGATGTAACCAGGAAGTTAGACAAGGGAGATCCAGTGGATGTAGTGTACCTCGATTTTCAGAAGGCATTTGATAAGGTCCCACATAGGAGATTGGTGGGTAAAATCAGAGCTCATGGCATTGGGGGGAAGATATTGACATGGATAGAAAACTGGTTGGCAGATAGAAAGCAAAGGGTAACGGTGAATGGGTGTTTCTCGGAATGGCAGGTGGTGACTAGTGGGGTGCCACAGGGCTCAGTATTGGGACCACAGCTGTTTACGATTTACATAAACGATTTAGATGAAGGCATTGAGAATAACATCAGCAAATTTGCTGATGATACTAAGCTGGGTGGCAGTGTGACATGTGATGAGGATGTTAGGAGAATGCAGGGTGACTTGGATAGGCTGAGTGAGTGGGCAGATACTTGGCAGATGACGTTTAATGTGAATAAGTATGAGGTTATCCACTTTGGTAGTAAGAACAGGAAGGCAGATTATTATCTGAACGGTGTAGAGTTAGGTAAGGGAGAAATACAAAGCGATCTAGGAGTACTTGTTCATCAGTCACTGAAGGTGAATGAGCAAGTGCAGCAGGCAGCGAAGAAGGCTAATGGAATGTTGGCCTTTATTACAAAGGGAATTGAGTACAAGAGCAAGGAAATTCTTTTGCATTTGTACAGGGCCCTGGTGAGACCACACCTGGAGTATTGTGTACAGTTTTGGTCTCCAGGGTTAAGGAAGGACATCCTGGCTATAGAGGAAGTGTAGCGTTAATTCACGAGGTTAATTCCCGGGATGTCCGGACTGTCTTACGCAGAGAGGTTAGAGAGACTGGGCTTGTACACGCTGGAATTAAGGAGATTGAGAGAGGATCTGATTGCAACATTTAAGATTATTAAGGGATTGGACAAGATAGAGGCAGGAAATATGTTCCAGATGCTGGGAGAGTCCAGTACCTGAGAGCATGGTTTGAGAATAAGGGGTAGGTCATTTAGGACAGAGTTAAGGAAAAACTTCTTCTCCCAGAGAGTTGTGGGGGTCTGGAATGCACTGCCTCAGAAGGCAGTGGAGGCCAATTCTCTGGATGCTTTCAAGAAGGAGCTAGATAGGTATGTTATGGATAGGAGAATCAAGGGATATGGGGACAAGGCAGGAACCGGGTATTGATAGTAGATGATCAGCCATGATCTCAGAATGGCAGTGCAGGCTCGAAGGGCCAAATGGTCTACTTCTGCACCTATTGTCTATTGTCTATTGAGTACGGACCTAGAGCCATCAAACGTTCCTTGCATGTTAAGACATGTTGTGAAGTTAGGTTATATAGCAAAATATTAACTTCAATTACCTATCTTTAGACCCACATGTGGATTGCAAGTTAAATGTAAAATGCAGCCCTGGAGCTGGGGACATCCAATAATTGAAAAGCAGACAATGCTGATTAACATTCAGTTTGGGTGTCTGGAGTATAGGTGCGAAGGAGGAGGTGTGAGGATTACATGTAATTCAAAGGAAGCTTTGTAGGTACAGTGTAACAGTAGAATTGTCCTGCTGCTACCTCTGATCTTTAGCATGTAATATTGGGTCAAACGAGCCTCTTCCCCTGGAGGTGTCTCACTTTGTTGAATAAAACACTTCTGTATTCACTAGCTTCAGTAACGCTCTAATGACTTTGCTCAAATTACAACACACTAGTCTTACATGAACTCAGTTTTTATTTTCCTCATATTACCATTAAGTTCCCCCCCCCCCTTCCAAGATCTGCTGCTCACCTACACAGTAGGGCAATTTACAGTGGTAATTACCTAGCAACCCACACAGTCTTCAGGATGTGGGAAGAAACTGGAGCACTCTGGGGAAACCCATGTGGTCACAAGGAGAGACAAGCTAACTCCACAGCAAAGAGGTGAGGATTTAACCCAATCCCTGGAGCCATGAGGTAGCAATTCTACTAGCTGCACTACAATATCACCCAAAATGCAAGACATTGCAGCAGAAGCAGAACATAAAAAAAACTTTGGAATTTCCTATACCGGTTAAGAAAATGATGGATGATATTTAACTTTATATTGTCTTTCTCCCCCTTACCTTCATATCCTTTAAAATGCAATGTTGCCAACCTTGCACCGCATACTGGAATAGGATCAACAGTCCTCAACAATGAAGACATTTCTCCTTGCTTTAATCCGAACAGGATAACCCATTATCTTGAATTAATGCATAGTTTTTCAGAGAGAGAAGATTACAATTCCCCTTCCCATCACAGTCTCTGGAAAGTTTACACCTTACAAACAGTTCATCCATCATCCTTCTATTTCCAGACAATAGAAGGCCATTCTATTTATTTTCATCCTTTGTAAGGCTCTTCCTTTCCAGAAATCAATCTGTTGCAATCCTTTTTGAAGGCAGCACATATTACCTGGTAGGACAACCAAAACTCTGCAGAATATTACAAGCACAGCAACAGCTTCCTAATTATACTATACACCAGGACTTACCCTCTTTTCAGTGCTGTCATCAGGGAGGAGGAACAGGAGCCTGAAGACACACACCCTTGCTGAGCATCTCACTGTTTATTTCCCCTCCCAAGTTCTGCATTGTTAGCAAACTTACTCTGGCTCCTAATCCAAGTATTGATATGAATCGCAAACAGTTCAGAAGCAGGCACTTACTCCAGCAGCAATCCACTAATTGCAGTTCTCCATTCTAACAAGGATTATTTATCCCTACACGTTCAATGTTTAATGCATGTTGATACCTGACTCTAAGTACCACGAGCTGAGCTTGAGAGTTGTACATAAGTAGGAGGGAAGGAGGGAGAGTGGGTGGAATTGTTAGTAACTGATTCATGTACTAGTTTGGGGAACATTATCGGAGAAGGTGAATTACATGGGGAGTTACAGAGTCCTGTGTGTGATTGGCATGCAAGTTTCATCAGGAAAGTAAGCTGGGTGCACACCACAATCCGCCTGGTTGAGCTACTAAAGCTTCTAGTAATAATTGTTATCTTACTTATTTCACTTGAGAGAAAAAGCATCCAATTACAAAGTAATAAAAGCAAAACCAGGATTTTGTATCAGAATACCTAGGCAATGATTTTCCATGGGAACCTAAGAATATACAATAAACAGAAGCAGTTGGAGACCATCTAGCCATCCTATCCTGTTCCAATGTTCAATAAGATGACATCTGAGCTGGTCTTGGTCTCAGCTCTGTTATCTTACTATTCCACATAACCTCTAACTGATCCACTTTAGGCTTGAATCCATCCAGTGGTTCAATCTCCACAACTCACTGGACATGCACTAAACTATCATCGTTTCGCTTTAAATGGGTGATCCCTCATTACGGGTCCTGATTCTTAATTCCCATAAAAGAGGAAGCATCCTTCCAGCAACTGTCATGACAAGTTTTGCCAGAATTTATGTTTTCATAAGATACATATGATTTCATATGAATCTCTCATTGTTCTAAATCGCAATGAGCACAGATGTAAGCTGCAGAACTTTTCCTTGCAAGTTCTTCTTCCCAGAGTCTCTGATTTGCATCTAATGCAGGTATATTCCTCCTTAACTGTAACCAAAACTGTATATGGTCCTTAGGATTACATGTCCAGGTGAAGGGTCTTGACCCCAAAATGTCAACTGTCCATTTCCTTCCATCGGTGCCACCTGATCTGCTGAATTCCTCCAGAACCCCATTGTGTTGCTCTAGATTCCAGCATTTTCATTGGGTCTCCACAGCACGGCATGCATCCTCTCACAAAAAAAAACCTCATGTCTTGTTACCATGCACTTAATGATAGATTCCGTCATTGTCCCCACAAATGACATGAGGTAAACTGGCCTACTGCCCATCACCTCGCTCTGGTTCCCATATCTTTCCCTCTTTCCCCTGGTTCCCTGTTCTTTTCATCTTCTTCAGCTCTTTACCTGTCCCATCTATCATCTCCCAGCATTTTACATCATCCCCTACCTGCCCACCTTCCCCCTCACTTGGACTCACCTACCAGCTGCCAGCTTGCCCTCCCTCTCTCCCACCACCTTATTATTCTGGCTTCTGCACCCTTCCTTTCCAATCCGAATGAAGGATCTTGGACTGAAATGTTGATTGTTTATTCTCCTCCATCGATACTGCCTGACCGGCTGAGTTCCAACATTTCTACTATAAAAATCATCACATAGCTGTCCTGCTATTTACAGAAACATCTCTCAACAACTGGTCACTAATTAATTGTGAGACATTTAATGTAACATTGCAGATTAAACAGTGCTCCATCTTCACCATTCAATACTACAGATTGACAAGTCATGTCGATGCTCTTAAGAGACTGGTAGCATTTAAGGTTAATAACTTTCACTTTCTCAACAAGACAATGCACAAACTGCTCTGGCTCCTTTTTAAAAACTGCGTAGAAAGAATAAATAGTTTTGCAGGTGTTTACATTAATTTGGAACTCAGAAGGTGTTAACAAGAGAGAGGCAGAGTGATAGGGAGAAAAACACAAATTAAATAAAGAGACAAAGATAGACAAACAGATTAAAAAAGGTGCCGGCACAATGTGTAGGCAGAAACAATAGCACCAAAGTGATGTAATGAAGCAAAAGTGGAATGCATGGATGAACGTCAGAGAGAAGAATAAATTGCAGCTATGATCAATGCTAAGCCTGGATTTAACTATTTATTTCAGATCAAGTGTGTAAGATCTCTTGCTTGTCTCTAAGTATGTACTTTAGGATTACCCAGACTATTCACCTGCAAATGCTCTCTTAATACCTTCTTGCAAGGTCTACAAAGCCAAATCAATATTGCCGAGATGGTGATCAATACTCTGAAATCTTCTACCAGACACAATGACGTTGCCATTAGACATTGCAATACAACACTTTCCCTGACATTCCAGTTGGGGAGTTTACAATTTATAACAGTTACGGTATGTATTTTGTTTAAATTTTCATTGTTGGTCATGGCTTCATTTTTACTGGAATCAGCACACAAACGATAATCCAGCAGCGCGGAAGACCTGGATTTGAAAAGGCACACCACTTTTCCCAGTTAGTATGTGACATGAATAAATAGTCTCAATTATAAATCCACTCCATCATCCTTATCTCTTCCATCCAATCTAATCTGGAATATTAACTGTATCTCCCTCAACATTAAAACCAACTAAGTGAAGAGCTCTACAATTCTCGGTGCATGTTTTCTGTTGCTCTTAGCCTGAAATTTCTAACATTAATTCTGTATTCACTATCATTTAACTACACAAAACATTTTGATGCCAGTTACATCCTTCTGTGATTTTACATCCATTTGTGATTCTGCAAATTTACCTATTAGATTGTGTGTATTCATATCCATATTATTTATATAAATAATGAAATACAAGGACCCTAACACTGACCACTGAGGCGCACCACTGGTCACCGGCCTCCATTCTGAGAAACAACATTGAACCACCATCTGCAGTTTTGGACCTCTAAATTAATTTGGATCCATCCAACTAGTTCTCCCCGTATTTCTTGTGACCTAACTTACCAGACAAGACTAGTATGTGAGACCTTGTCAAAAGCTTGCTAACATCAAAATAGATAATATCCATCTTTCTGGTTAACTCTTCAAAAAACACAACAGGGTTTGCCCAATATGTCTTTAAATGCACCATATCGTGCTGACTCCGCCTAAACGGGAATCAGACTATCTCTCCATGTGCTGGTAGATCCAGTCCCTCAGAATTCCCTTCAGTATCTTCTCCACCACTGATGCTAGGCTGGCTGGCCTTTTGTTCCCTAGCTCATCAGAGATGTCTTCCTTCTTCAAAGAATAGAGTTTCCCTTCCTCCATCATTGATTCTGCCTTCACCTGCATCTCCTCCATATCCTAGATATCTACGGTCTTTCTATCTTCCTGCTGCCTTAACAGGAAGAGTTTCTCTTCTCCTCACCTACCACCCTATGACCCTCTGCATGCAGTGCATCATTCTCTTCAACTCCCCCCATTTCAAAGGGATCCTTCCACCAAACACACCTTTACCTCCCACTCCACCCACTCTTTGCTTTCAGCAGGGATCGATCCCTCCATGATTCCCTTGTCCATTCATCCCGCCCCAGTAATCTCCCCCCGGCACATATCCTTGCAAGTGACAGAAATGCAACACCTGCCTATTCATCTCCTCTCTCAACTCCATTCAGGGCCCCATACACTCCCTCCAGGTGAGGCAACACTCCACCTTCAAATCTGTAGGGGTTGTCCTCTGTATCTGATGGTCCTGATGGGACATCCTCTAGATTGCTGAAACCCCATGTAAATTGGGGTCAAGCATCGCCACTCCATTGCAAAAAGTGGATCAACCATTTTATTTCCTATCCCCATTCCCATTCTGATATGTCGGTCCATAGCTTCCTCTTCTGTCACGATGAGGCCACTCTGAGGTTAGATGAGCAACCTCTCATAAACTGTTTAGGTAGCCTCCAATGCGATGGCATGAACATTGATTTCTCCTTTCAGTATTTTTCTCCCTTCCCCTTCCTTCTTCTTCTATTCCCCACACTGAACTCCTACCTCTTCTCTTCACCTCTCAATCACCTCCCCTGGTGCTTCACCTTCTTCCCTCTGACCCGTGGTTGACTCTGCTCTCCTTCCAGATTCCTTCTTCTTCAGCCTTCTGCTTTTCCACCTATCTCTTCCCAACGTTTTACTTCACCCCACTTCCCCCCATCCATCTGACTTCACCTGTAACCTTTTAGCTTTTCCTCCACATTCTAATTCTGGCATTTTCTGCCCCTTCCTTTCCTGATGAAGGGGCAACTGTTTATTCATTTTATAGATGCCACAAACAGCATATTTCCCTGCAAGGATGGTTCAAGAGCAACCCATCCCTTTGCAGCCCTCACCTCTGACCCAAAGAAAATCCCGTTTGTCCCAAAACCTAAACCACTGTTCCCTGCACCAGCTTCTCCGTCATCCATCCTATCCTTGCTAGCATACAGCACTAGGAGAAATCTGGAGCTAATGAACCTCAAGGTCCTACTTCACAACTACTTACCTAACTCTCTATACTCATTCTGCAGGATCTCATCCCTTGTTCTATCTACTATACCATTTAGACCTAAATGCAGAATGACCACCCTGGTCACCTTCTCCCTGAAAATTTTCTTCAGCTGCTCACACTGCTGATCCCTGACTGTGCTGCAGGATTCAGCTCAAACTGTGTTGTCAAGATTATGGACGACAAAACCACACAACTGTGGCTGGCCTCAGCAACAACAACGAGGAGACGGAGTACAGAGAGGAAGTGAAGCGGCTGGTGGATCGGTGAGAGAAGAATAATCTTTGCCCGGATGTGAAGAAGACCAAGAAAATCATTGTAAACTTCAGGAAGGTGCAGATGAACCATTCCCCTCTGCATATACATGGCTCCTTCATAGTGAGTGCACCAAGTTCCTGGGAGGTCACATCACAGATGCCCTCACCTGGTTCCTTAATATCAGCTCCTTGATCAGGAAAGGAGCCTCCACTCCACAGAAGACTGAAGCAGTTGCATCTCCATCTTGTATGGAAGCAGCCAAGTATCAGACTGGAAGTCCCTACAAAGGACTGTGAGAACAGATGAGAGTACCATAGGGGTCTCCTTACTCTCCAATGGAGGTATTTATCAGGATCAAAGGTACACAAAGCTCTTAGTGTTATTAATGATTCCACCCATCCAGCTAGCATCCTCATTGACTTTCTACCATCAGGCAGGAGACAATGATGCACGAAAACAAACACTGACAGGATGGGAAACAGTTTTATTCCCCAGGCCATTAGGCTTCTGAACCCTGCTGCATCACATTTGGTGTCACTGGTTAATTTGTTCCGTGCCTTAAAATATTTAATATTAATGCACTTTAGTTTGTTATTTATGTGTGATTCATCTGTAGATTTTATCCTTACTTTCAGAAGTTATAGAGTGTTACTGTGCATTGCACCCTGGTTCGGAGAAACATAGTCTTGTTTCTCTATACATTATATGATTATATATGTTATATTCATCTATATAGTTAAATGACCATAAGCATGACTTGACTTGACTGGATATTCCTGACCCTGGCATCCAGCAGGCAATGCACCTGGCCACAGAATCTCATGCTTGCCCCCCTGACTGTCGAATCCTCTATCAGTATCACTACTTCTGACTGTTGTCTTTCCCCCTGAGCCTCAGAGATGGTTACAGTGCCAAAGACCTGACAACTGCTGTTAGCCCCTGAAAGATCATAACCCTCAAGGAATATAGTTATTAGTTTGGGGAATGGCCACATGGGAACCTTGAACTAACTACCTCATCCCCTTATTTTTCCTGTCTGAAGCCCGTACCTTGGGTGCGACCACCTCATTAAAAGTCTCATCTATAATGATCTCGGCTTCCTGGATCATTATTAATACATCCATATATCCTCTTAATCTTCACAGATCAAACAAAAAGTCTCTCTCCCCCCCCCCAGTCTCTTCCCCTATCAGACAGCTTCTCTGTTTCTATATTACATCTTCCCAATATCTTATTTTTTTCAGAAATTGGAGCTGACAATGCATTCAGTACTTCAGACCTTGTTAAGATATAATGTTCACAGTTCAAGTTCCTGCATTTTAGACCTCAACATGAGTTGCCACTTGAAACTAAAATGGCAGCTGGAGATCTAAGTGAGGTGATCCATCTCAGTAAAAAAATTTCCATCCACACAAGGATAATATGAAATTATCTTCTCAGCTTGATCAAAATGCCAGAAAATATTCTGATTGTAGACATTCTTTGGACAAGCAATTGGGGAAAATATCAATTAGTATAATGGGATAAGGCAGTTGAAAACTTGTCATGACTTGACATATTTTACACTTTTAATACAGCTAGAGGCCGATACCGCTGTCAGCAAAGAAAATACAATCTAAACACATCACTCCCCATCAGGTTAAGGGGCGGCACAGTAGCATAGCGGTTAGAGTAATTCTTTATAGCAGGCAGCCATAAGAACAGGGTCGATTCCTGCCATTATCTGTAAGGAACTTGTACGTTTTCCCTTTTGCCACACGGGCTTCCTCTGAAATGTTCCGGTTTTCTTGCACATTCCAAAGACAGACGGGTTAGGCTTAGTGAGTTGTGGATATGCTGTGTTCGTGACGGACGTGTGGTGACACTTACAGGCTGCTGAGCAAAAACCCTTGCTAATTTGATTTGATGCAAAAAAAGCGCATGTCACTTTACGTGTTGATGACAAATAAAGCTATTCTTTAAAACAAAATCAAATTGGAAGTACCATCTCGTCTTGCATTTCTTTCACTCTTAATACCACCAATTATATTCCTGACCTCTGTCATTCTAAGCATTATGTTCCTACTGGTTATGCCACTTACAACTGGCAGGTCATTTAAATTCCACTTCCCATCAGTCCTAACAGAAATAGTATTTCTTCAAATACCAACTACTGAATGATGTGTCCTTTTGAATAGTTTTATTCAGCGTTTTGCAACAGAACCAAAGAATGTTTCAGCAGAGGAGGAAGGTACCCAGATCATTTCAGTTTCAACTCTTTGGAAGAGTTATCCAATTAGTCCTATTGCACTGAAAATATCTCCTCTACAAATACACAAACATACCCTTTTGGAAATTTGTTTTTTTCTGAATCTTCTTTCACTGACGTTTTATAAAGCACATTCCAGAATACAATATCTAATCATAGATTAAAAAAAAACAACTATCTGTAGTTCTGTTTTGGATAATCTGTGAATATCTTAAATCGTTGACCTTTGATTACTGAATATGCAGCCAAAGGAAATATTGATCAAACTTTATCTTTGATTACTAGTATGAACTGCGTATGAGCTGATCAGTTGCTTATTTGATCCCTTGCATTACAGTGTGCTAAAGTAGGTGGAACAGAATGTGCCGAGGTGTGGGATTTTACATGACTCTGAATGAACTTACAAAAGATGAAATATATCTCTGAATCTCTCTGGTGCCAGACTCATTTTTGCTATGGTTGGTTTTAGTTTAGACATTTGAGATCTTGATCCTGAGGCCTGACTGCATCTCGGGGAGATCATCGGGGTCTCTCTTCCCGCCATTACAGACATTTACACTACACGCTGCATCCGCAAAGCAAACAGCGTTATGAAGGACCCCACGCACCCCTCATATAAACTCTTCTCCCTCCTGCCATCTGGGAAAAGGCACTGAAGCATTCGGGCTCTCACAACCAGACTACGTAACAGTTTCTTCCCCCAGGCTATCAGACTCCTCAATACCCAGAGCCTGGACTGACACCTTACTGCCCTATTGTCTTGTTTATTATTTATTGTAATACCTGCACTGTTTTGTGCACTTTATGCAGTCCTGTATAGGTCTGTAGTCCAGTGTAGTTTTTTTCTGTGTTGCTTTTTACATAGTTCAGTCTAGTTTTAGTACTGTATCATGTAACACCATGGTCCTGAAAAATGTCTCATTTTTACTATGTACTGTACCCCAGCAGTTATGGTCGAAATGACAATAAAAAGTGACTTGACTTGATCCTGTGAGATGCATGCAAGGCAGGAGTCAATGACCATCGGAAGCTCTCCAATACTTCAACTTCAGACTAATCAGAATCAGATTTAATGTCACCAGCATATACTGTGAAATGTGTTAACTTTGCAGCAACGGGCAATACATGAGAAATATAGGGGGGAAAAACTGTGAATTAGATTAAGTATATAGATATGAATATTAAATTGTTTATATAAATAAGTAGCGCAAAAAGAGAAATTTTAAAGAGGTAGTGAGGTAGTGTTCACTGATTCAATCTGAAGGCAGTGGGGAAAAAGCTGTTCTTGGATCATTGTGAGCGCCTTCAGGCTTTTGATGGTAACACTGAGAAGAAGGCATGTCCTGGGTGGTGGGGGTCCTTAATGGTGAGCAAAATTAGATCACCTCATGTACCTTCTTGTGCTCAGAGTAGGGTTAAAATAGTTCTTATTTCTTTCTTCTTTGTGCTTAGCTTCAGGATAGGCTAGAATGATGACCGTCTCTCTATCCACCACTGGAATACATTTCTGACTCAGCTTTACTCCCTTATGATTGACACCCTTTATTCTTGGTTCCAGGACTCAGTGGTGAAGAGTGGGGAAGGAGCAGAGATGAATGGAAGAGCAACTTCAATTTTATAATTTTATATTTATTAAGTAAGATTGAAGAGTTGGGGTCTTTTTATCTATAATATAAAAGTTTAATGGATGATCAGATCTTTATTGATTACGAAGAGGGAGTTTCTTACTTTTTTCAGATTATCCGAAACAAAGGGACATAATTTTAAAATTAGTAATTATAATTCCAAAAAGAGACTGCAGGAGAAAGCTGCACACAAGTTGTTAAGAATGTGAAAACCCATAACCAAAGGGTTTACAAAACAAGTATCCAGATCCTCCAAAGTGAACCCAGAAGAAAATAATCCAAGAAGGAATGAAAGAATAAGCTGACGAGTTAGACATTAAAGGCACTTCTGACAGGTGAAGAACACCACAAACTATTCATGTCAATATATGCTGCAACATTCATGTAATTTCAAGATCGATGTGTTTGATATCTGGCCCTGTGCAAAGGTTGCATGCATGAAACAGAGAGAGAAGGAATTGGGGACAGACTCCATTTTAACAAGCATCCATTCCCCATAATTACAGTTAAATATCTGTAATACAGCAACATCCAGTGAAAACATATTCCCAAGAATTGTTTCACAATTATCAAGAATTAAGAATAGGAAGTTGCAGATTGTAAAAGAAAGCAGATAAAAACTCCCAAATGTTTGAAGAACATGAAGACTGAGCACGTGAACAGGTCTACCACTGGCTCAGATAATCTCCAACATCTATTGCATTTAGTTGTATGAATACCCTCCCTGTTGTCAATGTACAGAGACTATGGCACCTGGAGCTATGAAGTTGTTAATGCAATGCAGTCTGGAGTTCTTTATTACAGGCCCACCCAGATAACACACTTCAGGGGAAGCAACAGTGTCCAAAGCACACAGAAACTTCTATTCTGGGAAACACATTATCAAAACAATATTAAGATGGTAAAACACAGTTTGTATGTCTCTGAATGTTTACATAATGTTACTTACAGTGGAAATAAAGCTCTTCATCTCCATCTTGACTGGCCTTGCTGTACCCACAATGCCTGAAAGAGATGAATTTCACAGTTCATGTTAAGTTCACAGTTCATGTTACTGATTATGGACGAGTTTTCAGACAATTTATTTTTAGACAATGAAACCACAAGATATAGGACCAGAAATAGGACACTTGGACCATCGAATATGCTCCACGATTTCATCATGGCTGATCCAATTTTCCTCTCAGCCCCAATCTCCTGCCTTCTCCCTGTATCCCTTCATGTCCTGACCAATCAAGAATCTATCAACCTGCTCCAAAGAATTCTACAGATTCACCACTCTCTGGCTAAAGAATTTGCTCTTCATCTCCATTCCAAAAGGATGGTCTCCCACCACAGGAAACATCCTCTCCACGTCCACTCTGTAAAGGCATTTCACCATTCAATAGGTTGCAATGAGGTCACCCCTCATTTTTCTGAATTCCAGTGAATACAGGTTCAGAGCCATCAAATGCTCTTCATATGACAAGCCATTCAATCATGGAATCGTTCTCATGAACCTGCTTTGAACCCGCTCCTGTTTCAGCACATCCTTTCTAAGATAAAGGGCCCGAAAGTGCTCAGAATACTCCAACTGAGGCCTCACCTGAACTTTATAAATATTCAACATTACATCCTTGCTTTTGTATTCTAGTCCTCTTGAAATGAATCACATCACATTTGCCTTCCTCACCACTGACTCAACCTGCAAATTAACCTTCAGGGAATCCTGCACGAGGACTTTCAAGTCCTTTTGCACCTCAGTTTTTTGTATTTTCTCCTTGCGTTTAGAAAATAGTCAACCCTTTCATTTCTTGTACCAAAGAGCATGACCATGCACTTCCCAACACTGTTTTCCATCTGCCACTTCTTTGCCCATTCTCTTAATCTGTCTAAGTCCTTTGGTAGCCTCTCTACTTCCTCAAAACTACCTGCCCCTCCACCTATCTTCATATCGTCTGCAAACTTTACTACAAAGCCATCAGTTCCATCACCAAAATTATTGACATATAACGTAAAAAGAATTGGTCCCAACACAGACCCCCTGTGGAACAGCACTAATCACAGGCAGCCAACCAGAAAAGGCTCCTTTTATTTCCACACTTTGCCGCCTACCAGTCTGCTGTTGCATTATTCATGCTAGAATCTTTCCTGTAATACCACAGACTTGTAGCTTGTTAAACAGCCTCATGTGTGGAACCTTGTCAAAGGCTTTCTGAAAATCCAAGTAGCACCATCAACCTATTCTTCTTTCTTTATTCTGCTTGTTATTTCTTCAAAAAATTCCAACAGATTTGTCAACCCTTGAGGTTTAGGGTTAGGGTGACTACAGCTTATTTTATCATGTGCCTCCAAGTACCCTGTGACCTCAACCTTAATAATTGACTCCAACATCCTCCCAAACACTGAGGTCAGACTAACTGGCCTATAGTTTCCTTTCTTCTGCCTCTATCCCTTCTTGAAGAGTGGAGTGACATTTGCATTCCAGAATCTAGAGATTCTTCAAAGATCACCACTAATGCTCCACTACCTCTTTAGCCACCTCTTCCAGAACCCTTGGGTGTACACCATCTGGTCCAGGTGAATTATCTATCTTCAGACCTTTCAGGTTCCCAAGAACCTTCTCTCTAGTAATGGTAACTTCACACATTTCATGACCCTTGATGCATGGAACTTATCTCTACTGCTAGTGTCTTCCACAATGAAGACTGATGCAAAATACTTATTCAGTCTGTCTGCTATTTTCTTGTCCCCATTACTAGCTCTCCAGCATCGTTTTTCAGTGGTCTAATATTCACTTTTGCCTCGCTTTTACACCTTATATTTATGAGGAATCTTTTGGTATCCTCTTTAATATTACTGGCTAGCTTACTTTTATATTCCATCTTTACATCCTTAATGATATTTTAGTTGCCTTTTGTTGGTTTTAAAAAGTTTCCAATCATCTAACTTCCCACTAATTTTTGGCTTTCATGTTAGCTTTGACTTCTCTTCTTAGCCACTGTTTTGTCATCTTTCCTTTAGGATACTTTTCATCTTTGGGATGTATATATCCTGTGCCTTTTCAATTGCTTCCAGAAATTCCAGCTGCTCTGCCATCATCCCTGCCAGTGTTCTTTTCTAATCAATTCTGGCCGACTCCTCTCTCATGCCTCTGTAATTCCCTTTACTCCACTGTAATACTGATACATCTGCCTTTAGCTTCTCCTTCTCAAATTTCAGGATGAATTCAATCATATAATGATCACTTGTTCCCTAAGAGTTCTCTTACCATAAGCTTTCTATTCAATTCTGGTTCTTTGCACAACACCCAGTCCAGAATAGCTGATCCTCTAGTGGGCTCAACCATGAGCTGCTCTAAAAAACCATCTTGTATGCACTCTAGAAATTCCCTCTTCTGGAATCCAACACCAACCTGATTTTCCCAATCTAACTGCATATTGAAATTTAATTGCATGGGAACAGGAATGAGCCTGCCAGTTCCTCAAAACAGTTCTGCCATTTCATTAAATGGTGGCAGATCCATTTGCCCACCTTGGTTCCATAACCTTTACTGTTTCACTGAACAAAAATTAATCAATCCAAGTTTTGATTCAGTACAGCCTTACATGTTTTAGGGAGAGAGTTGAAAACCCCAGCATGATTAAATGAGAAAGCATAACCTTCGGTTCATGATAGGCTGAGCCTAATGAGAAGGTTATGCCTCCTTTTTGTGTATTTTATGACCAGGAGACTTAATGTCTCTCAAACTAACCTAACAAACTAATTCCATCTGCTTCTTCTTTGTCCATTCTCTTAATCCGTCTAAGTCCTTTGGTAGCCTCTCTACTTCCTCAAAACTACATGCCCTTCCACCTATCTACATATTGTCTGCAAATGTTGCAACAAAGCCATCAATTCCTTCATCCAAGTCATTGGCATATAACATAAAAAGAATTGGTCACAACATAGACCCCTGTGGAACAGCACTAGCACTAACCTAACCTCTAATCTTCCTTAAATGGATGCATCCAAGACCAAGTTATCTTTGAAAGGTTTCAAAGGTACATTTAATGTCAAGGAAATGTATACAATATACATCCTGAAATTCTTTTTCTTCATAAATATCCACAAAAACAGATAAGGGCCCCACAGAATGAATGACAGTTAAACGTTAGAACCCCAAAGCCCCCCAGCTCCCCCCTCCCACGCACAATCAGCAGCAGAGCAACAACCCCCCGCCTCCACCGGCAAAAAAGCATTGGCATCCCTCCCCCCCCCACCGAGCTCTCAAGCCTGCAGCAAAGCATCGATAGCGACACAGACTTGCAGTACCCCAAAGACTTCTCGTTCACCTGGTAATTCAACATACTACAGGCTCTCTCTCTCTCTCTCTCTCTCTCTCGCTCGCTAATAAGAGAAAAAGAGGTGTCCCCATTTCACAGCGAGAGGGGAAACATAACAAACAACTGGCTGATTTATGATGTTAGAAGTCTGTTGCTTCGCTTCTTCCGAGCTCTGTGCCCAAAGAACTCGAGTCTCCGGGCACACAGCCAGCAGCCATTTTGCTACTTTCGATCTTCTGTCTTCCATGACGCACCAATTTCCTGCTGTGGCACCAACCTCAAGTTTGCCTGCCTCCAGAGCCACTAAGTCCAGGAACCCTGAAGGCACGCTAGTCTTCTAGGCCACCTCGTGTAACTGGCTTTCAATAATTTTGGCTTTGTACCAGTAGAGTTATCGAATCTGACTCTACAGCACAGAAACAAGACCTTCAGCCTATCATCCCCATGCTAATCATCGAACAAGGATTTATATTAATCCTACATTAATGCCATTTCATTGTCCCCATGATCCTGTCTACTCCCTCCCTAAATCTACTTCTCACCTGAACACTTGAATCAATTTACTGCAGCTCTGAATTAACCCGTCAAACAACACGTCTTTGGGATTGGGAGGTAACACAGCGCCCTTGGAGGAAGCTGACATGGTCACTGAGAAAGCACACAAGCTTCTTGGAGACAGGCTCAAACCCAGGGTGCAGCAGCTCTGTACACTGTGCCACATTTGGTTATGTTTGCAGTCTACTGACTATAAGCCTAATGCATCCTTCCTTGGGTGCAGAGCTTAGACCTTGGTTCAGGAATACAGATACAGTCAAAGCAGGACTCTAATTAGATAAATTAAACATACAGGTGATCCACTGAGCTGGCCCATCAATCATGCTGCTTATAGCTCACAAAGGCCTCCTCCGTTCCTCTCTGAGTTACTACTTTAGTTTCATCTCCAATGCCTTTCAAGCTCATTTGTTTATCTGTGATCCCCTCGGTACATGAATATTATGTCTAGAAATCACAAACTGGGAAACTGGTTAAGATTCTCTCACACTCACGGTAATGAAGAGTCATTTCATTAATATTGAATTTATTATTTAATGTTTAACAATAATTATTCTTATTAAATTTATTGAAATCTTTATTTACATTTTATACTTCTTTAACTTGCAGGTTGAGTCAGTGGTGAGGAAAGAATGTTAGCATTCATTTCAAGAAGTCTAGAATACAAGTGCAGGGATGCGATGCTGAGGCTTTATAAGGCACTGGTGAGGCCTCACCTTGAGAATTTTGTAGTTTTGGGCTCCTCACCTTAGAAGAAATGTGCTGACATTGGAGAGGGTCCAGCGGAGGTACCAGGAATAAAAGGGTTATTATCCGATGAATGTTTGATAGCTCTGGGTCTGTACTTGCTGGAATTTAGAAGGATGCTGGGAGGATCTCATTGAAACCTTTTGAATGCTGAAAGGCCTAGACAGAGTAGGTGTGGAAAGGATATTTCCCATGGTGGGACAGTCTAGGACAAGAGGGCACAGCGTCAGGATAGAGTAGCGCCCATTCAAAATGGAGATGCGGAGAAATTTCTTTAGCCTGAGGGTGGTGAATTTGTGGAATCTGTTGCCATGTGCAGCTGTGGAGGCCAGGTGATTGGGTGCAGTTAGGTTGATAGGTTCTTGACTGGACATGGCATTGAAGGTTATGGGGAGAAAGCTGGAAAATGGGGTTGAGGAGGAGAAATAAAGGATCAGCCATGATTAAATGGCAGAGCAGACTCGATGGGCCAAATGGCCTAATTCTGCTCCCATGTCATATGGTCTTACTCTGGTTTCCTGAAACCATTGAAACACTAATGTAGGATCTCCTCTAAGACAAGAAAGATGCTCAAGCTGCTGATATCTGTCAGGTTAATTCAAGTTTCTTGTAAAAGCTCTCACTGCAAAATTGTGCATAGTTTCCCTTCCCCTTCTTCTCTTCTCTCTTCACCCTTGTAGACTGAGGAAACAAGCCAACATAGGCAAATGGGACCTGCTTAGATGGGAATCTTGGCTGGCATGGAGCATTTGGGTTAAAGGGCTTGTTTCCATGCTCTATGTCTCTATAACCAGCCTTCACCAAACTCTATAAACCAGTGTCATCTTCATCTTGTCATTTAGTGTCTCTTGGTCCCACCTAATCATAGATATTATTTCTATACTCCAATTAAAACATGTTCAGTTTCTAACTTATTTTAGTTCTGGTGAATCGTCTTCAACTTGAAGCACTAACTGTGTTCCCCTCTCCAGATGCTGCCTGACTGACTAAGTATCTCCAGCATTTTCTGCTTCTTGTTAATGTATTTCAGTTTTCAATCATTTGCAGGCACTGCAATGCTTCTAGCTCACACTCCAGCGATCCAAGTGCTGGATCTGTGCTGCTGTCTACACGGTATCACTGTGAACACAAGGGTTTCCTCCTGGTACTCTGGTTTCCTCCCTAAAATTTGGGAACTGGTTAGCTTATTTACCACGGCAAATTGACCTGATTGTTTAGGCAACTGGTAGTATCTAAGGAATTGACGAGAATGAGGCAAGAACAAGACACAGGCAAAATTAGTAGGAGAATGGGATTGTTTTATGAACCAGCATTTGCTTGATGGGTCAAAGTGTCCTCCAGAAATTGAAAGGAAACTTGGTAAATATGACGTGTGGAAGTGTTGAATTGAATAATGAGTCAGAAAGATTTTTAATGTGGCAAGATGAATGGACATTCTTCAAACTTATGTCGGGCTTCATTAGAACAGAGGCTTCATGCAGAAAGATTGGAGTGGGACTGGAAAGCAGAATTAAAGTGACGAGATTGGATTGACCTTGCAGCTGCCCTTGCATTCTGCAAAACAGTTCACCCAGTCTGCGGCTGGAAATTAAAAATCGGAACTGTGTACACAGGAAATACTCAGCAGGCCAGGCAGTCTGTGCGGGGAGAGAAATGGAACGAACATCTCAGGTCAATGACCATTTGTCAGGGCATCCAACATTTTCTGTTTTCAGTTCAGTTCACATCATTTGCATTTGCTTTCTCCAATGTAAACACAATCATCCAGAGAGCATCGAATGCAATACAATATATTGGAGGGAAGTTCAAGAGATGCACTGTTTAATATAGGAGGCATGTTTGGGTCCCTGGATGGAGAGGTGGGAAGAAATAGAAGGGCAAGTATTGCATCTGTAACTCGTAAATGGTAGCAGATACTGGATCCCACACACCTGATAAGACACCTACAGTACCCTCTGCCTCATTAACAGAAGCCTCACATTCACTGTCAAGTTTGTTTCTGAATGTGTGATTCGCTTTCTTTGTGACTCGAGCTCAGTTGAGATGGTAGGCAAATGTGACTGCTTCCCATTCAATGTTAATACAACTTGGTGTATAAGAAAGTCACACATGCGGATCCATAAGCAAATTGACTTCCTTTGAGAAACATTCAAGAAGTTGCTGATCACTTTTCAGCAATTGATTTTCCAATTAAGTTCTGTCATGCAGTACAC
The DNA here is from genome assembly GCF_048418815.1 of Hemitrygon akajei. Taxonomy (NCBI): domain Eukaryota; kingdom Metazoa; phylum Chordata; class Chondrichthyes; order Myliobatiformes; family Dasyatidae; genus Hemitrygon; species Hemitrygon akajei. The sequence continues at coordinate 28,693,581 of NC_133155.1, forward strand.
ACAAAAATTACACCATGTGATAGAATTTCTAGATCCACATCTCCATACCCATTCCATCAAAGTCTCTCATAATCTTAATCACAATCAGGTCACCTCTCAGTTTTCTCTTGCCTATCCACTCAAGCTTTTCTGAAAGCTGGCAGCTCTGTTATCATACTTGCTTCTGCAATAGTTCCAGTGCATCCAATTGATTTCAATACATGGAAACAATGCTCTAAGTTTGGGCTAGTAACAAGTTTAGTATAAATTCTCTGTATTTTAGTTTTATTCCTTTCAAGAGTCCTGGAGCTTTTTTCAAAGACCTAACTGGAATTATTATTTTGATTGTATTCTTATCTGCACTTGGATTCCCTAGCTCCTCTACTACAGTTATATCCTTTTCTTACTTCTTTCCAAATTTGAACATCTCCTTTCAATATATTGCCAATTAAGTTTATCACTACTTCTTACTTAATGTCCGTTACCCCGCTGACTTTCAGGGCATTAATGCACATCCTCCATCTCTGTCTGTATAAAAGGATTTTTCATTGTTGTTTCTGTAACAATCGTTTTTCAACCAGTCAAGGCTGTTAGTCCTGAGTTGAATCCCAAAAACGTGGAGGGCCAGAGACCACTCTTAGTCTTTCCTCTACCCTTTGACCTGTTTGGCATGGGTGACCTTATCAAGAGCCAAAGCATAAGGACCTGACTAGCCAGCATAGCTCTCCAGATCACTAAGGCACGCAAGCCTCTAAATCCTACAATGAGGTTGTGGTCCTCTTGAGGTGTGCAAGCCTCCAAATCCTACAATGAGGTTGTGGTCCTCTTGGAGGTCATCATCACTGATTACTGTTACTTTATGATATAATGATATAGTCACCCAGATGATTCGCTACCTGCTAATTCGATGCTGTTTACAAGTTCAATAATTAACTATAGATTTCTCAATTGCCTTTATATTGCTGTTTTTGTTTAACAATATGGTGGCTGTCTTTTACTTGATCCAGCTGATCCCTTCAGCTGCCTGGGGTTCAATAACAGCTCTCAAGTCCTGATAACGGGTCGCATCTTAAAACATTGACTGTTTATTCCTCTCCATAGATGTTACCTGACCTGCTGAGTTCCTCCAGCAATTTGTGTGTGTTACTGAAGTTTTCAACCATCTACAGAATCTGCACTTTTCAGGAAATAATGTGCTTTTGAAAATTCTACACCTTTCAACAGGATAGGAATCAAGGCCAGGATCGTGAACCACTTCTTCTCTCCCCAACGCCTAACCTTGATTACGCAGCTCTGTCTTATAGCCAAGCTAAGTTCTGCCAACACAGCAGTGCTGGCCATTGTCTGAGCAGAGATCTTTATGGCAGTGTAGAAGATGTCATTTGCTGGAAATGCTCCCACCTAGCATTGAGCAAGAGAAGACAGTAGGAGAGAACAAGGTTGGACTTCAAACTTGTGATGACATTTCTCTTCTTGTATGAAGGTTCAACCATAATCTTCCTCCCTTAAATCTTCTGCTGTTCCTAGCCAGGACTTAGTAGACACACCACCAGTAGCAGAGAAAGGAACCCACCCCATTTTCCCTAAATGTCCTATAGGATAACTTTTACTCTTTGATAGGATGGGACTCTGGGGCTGCATAATGGCGTGGCACAGCAGGAGGCTGTTCGGTCCATGTAGCCTGTGCTAGCTCTTTCTTCAAGTGCTCTTCGATTGTTAACTAAGTTTTGCAGACAGAAAGGCCTGATCAGTTTTCACAAGTCAACGGGGAGCCATGTCACCTTAAATTGCTTGCTTGTAATAGCTCTGTTAGATTCAGAATGAGCCAGCATTACAATTCATGACATTACAGGGCCAAGTAAATTAACAAAAACATGCAGTGTCAATCTTCATACTTTCTAACAGGGAGAGGAAAAGCAAAGAATTCGATAAGAACACACTGAAAGCAATGCTATTAAATTCCTCAGATATTGCACTCCCAGATCCTAGAGATTTCATTAGTCAAGCAAGCATGTAGTTTATCAAACTGGGGTGATGGGACTGATTCTTCCACTCCCCCACCCATGAGTCTTATACTTGGAATCTAACAGTTTCAACATCCGCACTATCAGGTTTAGCATATTCCCCATGAAAATAAGAGGGCTGGTTGGCAGAAGGTCAAAATAGCTTTTCTCTTCATAGGGGGCATCTAGTTAATGAGAGGGGGTAAAATTCTGATGGGGGTTTCTGCAGTACCTTGTGCATTAGTCTGCCCACTCAGCAACCTTTTCATACCTGTCTGTATTTACCTTCTCCAAATGATGAATCCAAAGACCATTGAGAAGAGAACGATCAGGCCTGCTACCGAAACCACAGCAATGACAATCACTGGATTTTGCTCACTGGATACCATGGCAACTATGGGAAAAAAAATGAAAGCAGAATGATATACAGTATTCAACATGCACAGGCATTAACTTGAGTAACAAAATGGTGGAGCAGCTCGAGAAGTACAGTTCATTGCAAAACATGAAATCAGTGATTCGTTCAGCATGGATGAATGTTCTTCAGCCTAGTGCATTCCTGCCACTCATCAAGCCCTCATTTTACATAAACATGGGATTACTGTATTAATCCCATTTTATTCTCCCTCATTCCCATCAATTAGCTCACTCACACCACTCCACCTCAACTTTAGAGATTCTACCGCTCACTACCAGGGGCAATTCATAGTGGAAAATTAACTGCCTACCTCACACATCTTTGGAATGTGAAAGAAAACCAGCTCACTTGGAGAAAACCCATGCAGTCACAAGAAGAACGTGAAAACTCCACACAGACAGCACAGGAGATCAGGACTGAATCCAGGTCATTGGAACTGCACTGCTGTGCCATCCTGAAACTCAAATTCTAGTGCTGTCATAAAGGGATTTGAACTCATTTCCCAGTCCCAGCACTACCACCATTATGCTACCTAACACCTTTCACATCAGATTAAAATAAAAACTAAAAGTATAGCAATGCCAGCTGAGTTTTGTCAATTAGCTATAATGCTAAAATAACGATTTAACTATTGTTGCTAATGCTACTCTGCTTCCAACCAATGGGAGGGTGGCTTCCTCCACCTCATTGTCCAAAGCAACTTCCTGGGAGTGGCTTTGTCAGATTTGAATTCAGCAGAAATGTTCATCAGACGTTTCTCCTTCATTTTTGACAATTTATTGTTTAATTCCACATGTCATAGTTGCAGATTTTATGTCACAACTTCACCTTCCTAGAAAGAACACTTTACATTATTCATTCTGTGAAATTACCTTACCTTGTCACACTTCATCAAATTCAGTATCTCCACTGGGGTTGCAAGGCCTTAGAATTATCCCACTGTTGCTAAAGTTAAAACTGTTTAAATATTGACTAATGAATGTCCTCAACCATTAAGGACCCTAATCTTTAATTATATGTTTCCTTCGAATATAAATTCATCCATCTCCTCACTCTACAATGCTGCCATTTTAGAATCATGGACCCAATCAGGACCCAAGCTAAGCTGTATACTAAATAGTAGCCTCCTCTTGTGTCAAGATGAGGCCACCCTCAGGATGGAGAAACAACACCTTATGTTCTATCTGGATACCCTACAACCTGATGGCATGAATATCGATTTCTCCTTAAGGTGAACAAATCCACCCCCCTCCCTCCTCTGTTCTCCTCTCTGACCTTTCATTTCTTCTCATCTGCCTATTACTTCTCCTTGGGTCCCCTCTTCCTTCCATTTCTCCAATTGTCTACTCTCCTCTCCAATCAGATTCTTTCTTCTCCTGCTGTTGACCTTTCCCACCCACCTGACTTCACCTATCACCTTCCAGCTAGCCCTTTTCCCTTCCCGTACCTTTTTATCCAGTCATCTCCCCCCTTCCTTTTCAGTCTTGTTGAAGGGTCTCAGCCTGAAACTGTTTGTTTACTCTTCTCCATAGATGCTGCCTGACCTGCTGAGTTCCTCCAGCATTTTGTGGGTGTTGCTTTGGATTTCCAGCATCTGCAGAATTTCTCATGCTTGTGGTACACTAAGTAGTGGTTTGTTACATAACGGGATGAAGGGTCCAATGGACTTTTTTAAAATTAGAGATTAGATGACACAGACTACATTTTCCCAGCATAATACATTCCAAATCTGATGAAACCAAGTAAACATTTTACTCTATTTTCTTGGTGAAATTAAAATAATTATAAAATAGAACACCACACTTTCAGTCACGGTCTGTGCTATTGTGTCTAATGTTTAATGGTGATAGAACCCTGGGTGATTTGCTCCTCCTGAGCGCACTGTGGCTAAGACCAAGAACCTCTCACTGCCTGATAGCAGATCATTCAGCACACATCATAGATCCAGTCTGGTACTCTTTGCATTATTGGCTCGAATTAGTAACTGAGTGAGTTAGTAAGGGGTCTCCCAGGAACAACATGGGCAGAAGTGCATGTACTGTGCTCTAATGTTCTATATTCTATCTTCTCTGTTCTATGAAGCACACCTTCATAAAAGGGACGAGAATTTAGTGTTAAGTTGGCTAGAAAATTTTTCACTATATTGCTGAAAAAAAGTGAAAGTATTTCCCGAGCCTGATAGGCTCATCAGGCCAGTGCTTATGCTGGTTTCCGTGGTGTGAAGTGACTGAGAGTACGAGACTTCCTCCTCCCCCCCCCCCAACCCTGGATAGGACTCCAGTCTATTGTGAGGTTAACCCCCAGCATTTGCCAGTACCCATTTTCAGCTGGGTGGGCTGGAGCAATGTGTGGTTAAGTGCCTTGCCACGGCTGGGGCTCGAGCTCACGACCTTCAGATCGATAGTCCACTTGGCCACACACCACACTATATTGCTGAAATAAGTACAAATTCCTTTTCTATTAACATATGTATGTCCAACTGGACAGAAGCTGATTTCACAATCTTAGTCATATGCTTGATATCCAGTACTACTTGGTGAAAAAGTTTTCAATATTCCTTACAGTTTGGTTATTGTTCTTTGCTGCTAGCCTTCTGTTTCCTGGCTACCACCCAGAAACCTGGTGCACCCAGAAGGATCCATTAGGTGGCAAATGCAACAGTCATCATCACCTTTCCCCCACTAAAAGCTGGGCCTTATAGAGCAACATAAGAGGCACTTAATCACCTGGTCCTTCAACACCAACTCTTTAGTCAAGAAAACACAGCAGCGTCTCCAATTCCTGAGGGGATTGAGGTGAGCAAAGTTCCATCTCCCCTCTCCCCCCATTTTAATTCATTTTTACAGGAGCACCATTAAGAGTATCCTGAGCATCTGCATCAGGTCTGGTATGGGAACTGCAAGGCATGTGGCCACAAGATCCTACAAATAATCACCAGGACTGCTGAGATAATCATCAGGGTCACTGTTCCATCCATCCAAAATATTTTTCAGCAGCACAGTGTACACAGGGCCCTTAGCAATGTCAATGATCCCTCCATCTCTTTGGCCCTTGCCATCAGGCAGTAGATCCCATATCATTAGGACAAGGACTGTGAGGATGGGAAACTACAGAAATCCATGTCAACACCCAGGTTTCATTACATATGAACCACCAGTAGCACTTTACAGATTACTTTTTAACTTAGCACTTTATTCTAAATGTCAATCTTCTAAAGTATATTATTTGTTGATACTTTTTTGTAATATTACCTTATATGTCATATGTGAGTTATATGTACTGTGTTGTGTATTTTTGTCTGGAGGAAAATTGTTTCTTTTGGCGTTATACATGGATATATGATTGAATGACAATAAATTTGAACTTGAACTTCAACTTGAAAAATGTCCTACATATCAGTTAGAGCTGGCACTGGTTTAGAGAGCGGTAGGAAGGGAAGGCAATAGAGATATGATGGTCAGAAGAGTGGTAAATAACAGCCCCATTAGGCCTGTGTTTATATCTTGAAGATCAGCTGGGGAAAGAAGGAAAGAGGGTAGTTGAAGCTAAGGATACAGCTGATGAGTAGGAAGTAGACAAGGAATTGAAGCCCCTTGATGTGCTCAGTTGAAGGAGGATGGGAAGAGTATGTAATGATGCTGAGGACCGGAGCTGCCAATAAATGGGAAGAATATAAGACAAAGGAGCAGAATTAAACTTTCAGCTCGGCCATTCCATCTGAGTGATTTATCATCCCTTTCATCTCCATTCTCTTGCCTTCTCTCCATAACCTTTAACAACCTGACTAATCAAGAAACTATCAACTTCCACTTTAAATATACCCATTAACCTGGCCTCCAAAGACATCAGTGGCAATGAATTCCACAGATTCACCATCCTCTGGTTAATGCAATTCCTTCTTCTTTTCCAGATGTGGGAATTACTGTGAGCCTCATCTGTGACTCCATCTTCTCCAATGATTCCTCCACCTATAAAAATATTCCTTCTTGAGGTGGTTTCAGTCAAGGTAGCGCAAGATAGAACTTATATTTTTTTGCACTCCTGACAAAAAGTAAATGTCTCTTCCTTACATAAATCAGGAATACTTATTCTTATTCTTGATAATCTCCCATTTGCTGCAGGCAAAATAAAGAGACATTTTCTTTGGTATGGTGGTATTGCAAAAGTCGCTTGGGCAGAACCATTTATACTCAGCGGCCACTTTATTAGATACCTCCCATACCTAATAAAGTGGCTACTAAGTGTATGTTTGTTGCCTTTTGCTGCAGTACTCCATCCAAGATTCGATATGTTGTGCGTTCAGACAGGCTCTTCTGCACACCACCATTGTAATGTGTGATTATTGGAGTTACTGTTTCCTTCCTGTCAGCTTGAACCAGTCTGGCCATTCTCCTCTGACCTCTCTCATTAACGTGGCATTTTTGCACTCAGAACTCCCACTCACTGGATGTTTTGTTTTTCAGTTTCCTTGAGAACTCCTGGGACCGTTGTGTGTGAAAATCCAGGAAATCAACAGTTTCGGAGATACTCAACCCATGCCGTCTGGCTCCAGCAATCATTCCACGGTCAAAGCCACTCAGATCACATTTCTTCCCCGTTCTGATGTTTGGTCTGAACAACAACTGAACCTCTTCACCATGTCTGCATGTTTTTATGCACTGAGTTGCCGCCAAGTAATTAGCAGAGTAGATATTTCCATTAATGAGGCGTACAGGTGTAACTAATAATGTGGACAGTAAGTTCACTGTATCTTCTTGTAATGAATTAAAAGAGGAAATTCAGTCCATCAGTTTCATAGCAGTTTCAAAGAGGAGCAACCGTATTGAGCCATAACATCTAGAAGCAGGAACCAGGTGCACTGCACCAACCATCAAGTACCCATTTACATTAATTTCATTTCAATCTCCCCACACAAATTCCACCACTCACCTAGGCACTAGGAACAATTCACGGTGACCAACTGTGCATTGTCAGGATGCAGGAGGAAACTGGAACTCCCAGGGGAAACACAGACGGTCATTTGAAGAATGTGCAAAGTATACATCGACAGCCGTGGAGGTCAGCGTAAGAGTGAGGTTGCAGGTTTGCTAACTGTGCCATGTTAATCCCATCCTTCCTTCCCCCATTTCTCTGTACCCCTGCAATTAATTTTCTCTCACACTTACCCTCATCCTTTTTGAGCTGCTCTAGGGTTAACTTACAAGATCAATGAACCGACCAACACATCTTTGGGAGATGGGAGGAAAATGGAGAAACTAGAGGAAACCCAGGAGAACGTACAGACTCCACACAGTCAGCAGCTGAGGTCAGGATTAAGCCTGGGTAGCTGGAGCTGTGAGTCAGCGGCATTAACTGCTGTGCCACCATGTCACACTAACTGGCATCTAGGCATTCTGTGGTGACAACGGTTATCAAGCACCCTATTATACTTGTATAAGTAAAGTGTTAACCTGAATCCTGGCAATTATCTCTTCAAAAAAAAAACAAGACCTCAGTCCTTTCCATCAACTTCTTGATCACTCACCTCATAAGGTACAGGAACTAGTTACAGACCCATCAAGACTAGCCACTGTCAAATCCCCTTCTACTCACACAGAATATCTTGTCAATATGTATGTTGCCAAGCCATCTGGCGAATTGTGTGTAAACATTAAAGACTCATGAGCCCCACTTCAAATACGGTGTAAGATACATTGGTTTATTATTGTCACATGGACCAAGATACAGAGAACAACTTTGCTATGCTTGGCATCCATTACAACAGCACATTGGTATAGTACAAGGGAAAACAATAACAAAATTCAGAATAAAGTATTACAGTTAAAGAGAACATTATGCTGAGATCATGCTGTGCACAAATCTATTAGCATCCTAGGCCAGCTGCTCTGTGTCCACTAGTTCAAGAGGCTTCTGCAAAAGACTGAACAAACAGTCAAAAAAAAATCTACTTTCCAAATACGTCTTCATTTATCGCACAAGCTCAATAAAATACTGCATCCAACTTCCATTGGCGCATGGCAGTGGTTAGTACAATGCTCTGCAGAAAAGGCGACCCAGGTTCATTTCCCGCTGCTGCCTGTAAGGAGTTTGTATGTGTTCGCAATGACCGTGAGGGTTTCTTCCGGGTGAACATTGAAGAGTACAGCACAGGAACAGGGCATTTGGCTGATGTGGACTTGCCGGAGAAAAGCTGTTCCCAGTTACCGTTTCTTAGTTCCTGCCTAATGCCCTTGGAATTTGCCCTACTCCAGTTTAAAACTCTCCCACAAGGACCATACCTACCCTTATCTATAGCTATACTGAAAGATAAGGTGTTGTGGTCACTTTTCCCTAACTGTTCATCCACTGAAAGGGAAGTTACCTGGCGAGGGTCATTACTCAACACCAGGTCCAGTATGGCTTCTTCTCTCATTGAATCACCCACATACTGATTCAACAAACCTTCCTGGATACACTTCACAAATTCTGCCCCATCTAAACCCCTTACACTAAGAAGGTCACAGTTTATATTAGGGAAGTTGAAATTGCCCGTGACAACAACCCTATATTTTTTTACACATTTTCTTAATCTAATTACATATATGTTCCTCAATAGCCCAGTGGTTATCAGGGGGTCAGTAGTACAATTCCATCAGCATGATTGCACCCCTCCTATTCCTGACTTCCACACTAATGGACTCAGTGTCCGACTCCTCCATTATATCCCCTCTGAGTACAGCTGTGATATTGTCCCTGATTAGTACTGCAACTCTGGCCCCTCTTTCACCTCCTCCTCTATTTTTTCTAAAACTTTGAAAACCTGGTAAATTAATCACCCATTCCTGCCCCTCTCTCAATCAAGTTTCACTAACGGCTACAACATCATAGTTTCATGTACCGATCTAGGCTCTAAGTTCTTCACCCTTACCCATAATACGCCTAGCATCAAAACACTTTGAATCCGTAATACCTGTCATTTCGATTTGGCCTTTTAATAATTTTCCTGACATTTACCTTCAGGTCCAATATTTCCTTTACTGACCAGGGGCTCTGGTTCCCAATCCCCTGCAAAACTAGTTTAAACTCTCCTGAGCAGCATCAGCAAACCTCCCAGCCAGGACATTGGCTTCCCTCTAGTTCAGGTGCACCTGTCCCTTTTGTTCAGGCTTCCCGATGAAAGGTTCCAATTATCCAAGAACTTGTAACCGTGCCCCTGCACTATCTCCGCAGCCACTCATTCATCTGTGCTATCTCTCCATTCCGACCTGCACTAGCTCATGGTACAGGGGGTAATCTGGAGATTACAACCTTGGAGGTCCTTTTCTTCAGCCTCTTTCCTAACTCTATATACTCACGTAGGACCTCCTCCCCTTTTCTGCCTATGTCATTGGTGCCAATATACACCAAGACCCCTGGTTGTTCCCACTCCCTCTTGAGAATATCCTGCAGCCACTCTGATACATCATGCATTCTAGAACTGAGGAGGTAATACACCATTCTGGTGTCTCTTTTGTGACCACAGAATCTCCTTTCTGTCCCCTTATCAAATCCCCTATAACTACCACACTGCTGACTTTATCCTTCCCTATCGAACCGGCCCCAGTGCCACCAGCCTGGCAGCTGCTGCTGTCATCTGATAGGACATCCCTCCAGCAGTATCCAAAGTATACTTGTTGCCGAGGGGAATCACCGTAAGGGAACCCTGCACTGTCTTTTTAATCCCCTTACTTCTCCTGATAGTCACCCATCTACTGTCTGAAGCCTGTACTCCAGGTGTGACCTCCTTTTCAAAAGTCTCGTCTATAATACCTTCAGCCTCCTGAATTATCCTGTGTATATCCAACTCCAGCTCCAACTCCTTGACCCGGTCAGTCAGATGCTCAAGTTGGGTGCACTTCCCACAGATGCGGTCATCAGGTAAACTTATAGATATCCCAAACTCTCACAACTGACAGGACGAGCATTCCATCCTGACTACTCTATACCAAAAAAGACTTGCCTCTTCTTAACTGCGCCTTCATGCCGAAGCCTGTCGAGCCGAAGCCTTCACACTCTATCACTGGCACACTCCAACAACGGCCACTCCACATGAGCCTACCTCTTCTTTTATTTGCATCTGAGGTTAGGCCTCTGATACTGATGCTTCCTATGCCTGTGCAGTCCAAAAAGACTGGCCTGGCCCAAATCTGCTCCTTTTATCTTTTCTCCTGACTTCCGTAGGGCTCTGACTGAATACACACTCCTCGCCCCGGAGACCGGCTTTACCCGAATCTGCTCTTTTTATACTCTGGACCACTGGTTTCCTCCCAGAGTCCATAGATATACGGTCAATAGCTTAATTGATCATTGTAAATTGTCCCTAAGATTATATTGGGGGTTATGGGCCAGTATGGCTTGAAGGGCCAGAATGGCCTGTTCCATGCTGTATCTCAATAAATACATTAAACTAAATTTCATCTTCCTGAAAAACACACAGCACAATTTCTGATCTGCCATTTGGAGATGGACGCTAATAAGCCTTCAAATTGACTTGATTTGCTTTATAACATTGAATTGCTAGCTGACCTGATTGAAAGAAAAAATTATTAAAATGCAAGCTGATATATTGTTTTGATTTTAATAGGCATCTGTAAAATAACACATCACTAATGATTCAATTTGATGCTTATTATAGTTTCTAATAATCATGCAGGCAATGGAGTAAAAAAAAATCTATTTTAATTTTTAAACTCATTTCTGTTCAGCTTGTTGTGACCAAAACTTAGAGATGGCATGGACTATAATTTGTTAAGTACAATTTGCTATGACATCACATTAAAGGTAGAATCTGACTGAATTGCCTGATAACTTTTAGCTGTTATCAAGTGGGTCTCCTCCTTCGGCAGTGGATCCTCTCCATTACAGGTGTCTGCTCCACTCCACTGTTGTGAGGAGTCGAAGATGCCTGTGTATGATCACGCCACTGTCCTGTGCACACTGATGGTGAGGTACAAGTACATTGAAAATTTGCTTCCAGCATCAGATGTGGGTTCAAACACACAGGACGGAAATGGTCCATAAATTATGCAAGACAGGTGAAGAAACAAAAGTTTGGGGGGGGGTAGCTCTGTTCGATCCCCCCAGCCCCCTGCTGTCTTTAAAGAGTTTGTTCATTCTCCCCACGACAACGTGGGTTTCATCTGGGTGCTTCAGGTTTCTCCCACATTTCCACATTCCAAAGACGTATGGTTATGGTTAGTGGACAAACAAGGTTAGCGTTGGAATCAAGGCAACACTTGTGGGCAGCCTCCAGCACAATCCTTGCTGATTCGATTTGATGCAATTGATGCTGTTCACTGTATGTTTCGATATCTCAGTGTACATGCGACGAATAAAGCTAATCTTTAAAATTTTCAGAAAGACAGTCCACCGCCAGAGATGAGTGCATGGTGGTGCAAGAGGTGGCCTGTGGCGTTCCTCTGCTGGGGTAGGATTATGGTTTGCAGGCTGGGTACAGGAAAAGATCTGAGACTGGTTGGGCTTCTATATTTCTTGCCCAATGATAGCACCAAAAAAGAGGCGATGATATGGATGGCCAAGTTCCTGGATCAGGCAGCACCTGGTGTAGATGCTGTCAGTGGTGGACTGAGCAGTGTCCACTACTCTCTTCAGCCTCTTGCATTCCTGTGCATTGGAACTGCAGTAACAGACCATCAAGAAACCTTCAAATCTTATTTGCTAACATGCCAGATTTCATTAAGCTTCTAAGAAAGTGAAAGCACTGGAGTGTCATCACCTCGACTGCATCTAGGTGCTGTCCCCAGGACAGGTCATCTGAGATGTTGTTGCCCAGGAATTTAAAGTTGCTTTCTCGCTCTAGCTCTGACCCACTGATGCACAGTTACTTTAGGAACAGTTTTTTTCCCTTCAACCATCAGGCTCCTGAACTTGTGTGGATAATATCACTCGCCTCAACACTAAATGAGTCCACAACCTATGGACTCACTTGCAAAGACTCTTATGTGTTTCATCAACACACACAAAATGATGGAGGAACTCTGCAGTCCAGGCAAGCATCTATGGAAAGGTGTAAACAGTCGACATTTCAGGCCAAAACTATTCCTCAGGGCTGGGAAGATGCCCGAATAAAAAGGTGGGTGGAGGGGAAGGAGGATACCTAGAAGGTGACAGGTGAAGCTAGGTGGATGGGAAAGATAAAGGCCTGGCAAGGAAGGAATCTGATAGGGGAGGAGAGTGGACCATAGGAGAAAGGGAAGGAGGAGGGGACCCAAGGGGAGGTGATAGGCAGGTAGGGGTCAGAGTGGGGAATAGAAGAAGAGGGGAGGGGGATTGAGAAATCATTATTCAAGTCTTCAGGTTGAAGGCTATCTAAACAGAAAAGAAGGTGTTGCACCTCCACCTTGAGAGTGGCCTCATCTTGGCACAAGAGGAGGCCATGGACCGATATGTTGAAATGGGAATGGGCATTACTTATTTCCATAGATGCTGCATTCCACTGCTTATTGATTTCCACATAGATGCTGTCTGACCTGCTGAGTTCCTTCAGCATTTTGGATATGCTGCTTTGGGTTTCAAGCATTTGCAGACCTTCTTGCGTTTATGATTAGTCACTCCGACTCAAAACTGGCTCTTAGCTCCACTCATACACATTAATCTTGTATCCATCGCATTTTTTACATTCCCTGTAGTCTCATCACCTCCTCTCACATTCTACCACTCAGCAACAATCTAGGGGCAAATGGTAGTGGGCAACTAATCTACCAACTCCCACATCTTTGGGAGGTGTTGGTGCAAAAGAAGCATTCAGAGGACATCAATGTGACCATGGGGAGGCTGAGCAAACTCCACACAGACAGCACCCGAGATCAGGACTGAACATGGGTCTCTGGCACAGCGCAGCAATGGCACTACCTGCTGCACCACTGTGCCGACTACTCCAAGATGACCTCAAGAGTTGGAGCAGGCAGGATTGGTGGGAATGGGTAGTGAGGGGTTCAGGAGCTGTAGTACTCTGGAAGCAGAAAGCCTCTGATGTCAGAATCAGATGGTCCATCCACTTAGAAGCTTTTGGCACCTACCTGGAGACTGTTTGAGTGCAATGGCTACCCCACCATTAATTACCTCAGAATCCTTCCAAGGCACAACCAGAATGTTTCAAAGACTTCACATTTGGCTTCCACATCTCCATGGAGTATGATATCCTACCACATAATATTTCTAGGAGTTCTGCTATTTCGTCAACTTTCTGGTGAATAACAAAACTCTGATAAATGGGTGTGCCAGGAGTTATACTGTATCAGATCGATTGTGAGAGTGTGGCGAGTAAGCATACAGCCGATCACTCACACAGTGAATGGATAGGGCCTCCTACATGTGGAAGGCATTCTCTTTGGGGTGAGAGCTTTCAAATGCACGTATTTTTCATCTTGGCAGGATTGTTTCATAGCTCCTGCTATTCTATTCTTGATCAAAACAAAAATGGCCTCTCTACTCCAAGCACCCTATCCATTTAGTGCAGCAGCAATGGCAAAACCGACTGCTGGAAGCTGGTTGCAATGGAAGACAACCATCCTAGACTACATCAAACTCCTCCCAATTTAAACACTAGCAGCAAAGCTGAAGGAAACAATGAAACTCAAGCTGCTCCACATGGAGAACTCAGGCAGAAATACTTCAATGCTCTGCGACTACAGAAAGAATCTGATCTAACAGGTGCACTTGAGGCTTTGGACAATGTTTGGAGAATGCAGGACAATGCCTTAATGGCACATTTCAGGTTCTCACAGCTGTGGCAGACTCCTGATGAGAATGTTAATGATTTCATCACAAGACTGACCCCAGTAGCACAGGAATGCAAGTACAAAGATATTCCCCCGAGCAAGCTTGATGAAGCAATGTTTTGTCCAAATGTTGACTGTTGAGGTACAAGATGGGAGATCACTGGAGAGTCTCCTGTCTGAAGTGCATGATTTGTCCTAGGACAAAGCATGCTCCATAGCTCACTGTCAAGAGTGGCCTTACGCAGATTCATCCCCCTCCATAAAACATCAATATTTGCCAGCAGATACCAATATATAGCCCACAGCCAACATCACGTAAGCAGCCACAGAGATGTCACTGCGGTGGGGAACGCCTTGCTCAATGATCTGGCTGCAAGCATCAAAAGACAGTTTGTCTGCTCCATTGGAAGGTAGGGTACCTCGAAAAGATGTGCTTCGCTACGCAATGCACCATGAGAAAATGGCAGAATTCAGCTATCAATACCACGCAAGGGGACAGCCGGAGTGAAGAAGTGGCCACTATTTTCCATACACATGACACGGGCAACTGAAACCCGTCTCCTTCCTTGATTGCACTCGCAGTAGATTATCAGCCCATGAAATCTGAGCTGGATACGGGGTCAGTTGTCACCTTGCAAAGTGAATTATCCTTATGCCAGATTCCAAAATTTCAACTGCTGAACTTGGTGTTCTGCAGCTTAGTGAAGACGTGGGAGTGCGTAGAAGTGGTTCACCCATGGGGCTTGTTTCACTTACCTGCGCATGGGGTCAGGGGAGGCTTACAACCTAATTTGCAGAGCAGAAAATGAATTAAGAAGATGCCGTCAGTGCTGTCCTTTATTGGTGTGAACTCCACATTGAATCCTCTAGTATAAAAGCATCCTCCGATTGATTTTCCAAGCTGACGCTTCAGGCCAATAAGTGGTCCAGCAGCTAAGTTCAAGTTTAAGAAGATCTGCCAGCCGAAGTTTTACTAGGCCTGCCCAGTGCGGGTGTGGTGGGCCCCAAGGTCGAAGGGGAACTTGTTCGACTACAGAAAGCTGACGTGGTGGAGCCAGTGCAGCACCTGGAGCGGCAGCTCCGAATGTACCTGTCCTCAAGTACAACAGCTCAGTTCGTATCTGCTGATTGATTGCAGACCCCATTACAAAACTGAATGTGCATATCCTTCAGCACGGATCATGGATCTGTGCAATGCTGTTGGAAGGTCAACAGTTCTCAACACTAGACTTGAAACATGCCTGCAATCAGATCACTCGGGACAATGACTCTAAGGAGGTTACAACAACAAATATACTCAGAGGACTGTTTCAATACAAGCAGTTACCATTCAGGGCAAGTTCGGCCCCGGGTATATTCCAATGCCTCATTGATAACTTGGTTAAAGATATCCCCCACTTCTGCACTTATCCTGAAGATACTTTAATAACTAGGACATCAGTGGCCCATCAGTTCTCAGCACTGTACAAAGTATTTTCCAGTTAGAGAAGGACAGTTTTATTCTAAAGAAGGAGAAATGTAAATTTTCGGCTAATTCAGTAGATTACCTGGGCTTAATCGACAAAGTGGTTCTTTATCCACAGGAGCACAAGATCAAAGCCTTAAAAGAAGCCCCATGTCCCCAAAATGTGGCACAGTTATGCTCATTCTTAGGACTAGTCATTTATTGGTTCCTGAGTCAATCACCTACCCTGTTTAATCCTTAAAGTGATTACTCCAGAAGGACCAATGCTGGGTATGGTCAGGAAATGAGCAGAAGACATTCAAACAGATAAAAACGGAACTCAGTTCTTCATCTGTGTTGATACATTATGATCCAAGCAAAAATATAGTGATGAAATATGATGGCTCTTCATTTGGAGGTGGGCTGCCATCCAACATTGAATACCCTGTGGAACAGAAATGCCTGTTGCTTTTGCTTCAAAGACAATGTCTCAGGCAAAGACAAATTATTATTACAGCTTGAATGAGAAGCCCTTATGTCTGGCTTGCATTTGTCTTATTTGGGCATCCGTTCAAAATCTATATAGATCATAAGCCTCTGCTAGGATTAATGGGGGAGACACGAGGTATCCAACAGATGTCAACACCCAGAATGCAACAATGGGCATTGACCTCATCCCCTACACTTACACAGTGTGGTGTACCCCCAGGAAATAAATCAGAGTTGCAGACACCTTACACAGATTACAAAGACACTGCATCCATCATTCCACCATTTGAAGTTGTTGCAAAGGCTAGAGAAAAGTCCCACCACAGGTGAAAATAGGCCGGCTGTCACAGGTCGACTGGTCCACCAGCTCTCCAACCGTGAACTGAGCCTTCAAGATGGCTGCATATTTACGGGGCCGTTGTGTGAGATTCCTTCACAAGACCACGAGTGTGTACTCAGTGCTCTGCAATATCTCCAGCCAGGAGTACTGAAAATAAAAGCACTCGCAAGAAGCTATGTGTGCTGGTCTAAAATGGACCATCAGAAAACGCATGGTGTACATCAGCCCGACTTGTTAGCAGACACAATAAGCATTGCCAAAGATCCCCTCAAAACATAGGCCTGCCTTCATTCCCTATGGAAACCTCCATTTGATTACTTTGACCATACTTGGGGCATATGTTTCTAGTTACTATGGATGACCATTGGAAGCGTATAGAGAAGTTACCCACTAATTCATCACGTTCCTCCACAACTATCATCACCAAGCTACAGCTGGGCTTCACCACATTTGGTATTCTGGAAATGATTGCATCTGACAATGGCCCGGTCTTCACAAGGGCAGAACTTAAGAAGGTTATCAAGAAGAATGGCATTAGACACCTGAAAATGGCTTCATATCACGCAACATCAAATGGCCGATCGGAGCGAGCTGTGCAAACAATGAAACAAGGCCTTTCCAAGCAAACATAGGGTAACCCCAAATGTACTTACAAGTGCATCACCTGCTGAATTAATGTTTAAATGCACATTATGCACCAGATTGCATCTCCTACAGCCTTAGATCAGATTTACAGAAAGGGGAGGCCATGAAACAAAAAAAATATGGTACGTACACCAGACCACATACTCGGTGTCAGAGACAAAGTCTGCATATGCATCTCTCAGGAAGAAAACTGGCAATCAGCTGCATACTGTCATACTGCATTGTCACAGACAAGTCCCAGAACTGGAGCTGACAGAAGGATGAACCGCGAGGTGGCATTTGGATCAAATACACCACTGAACTTAAGAGGAACCCAGGGAAATTATGGAAGCATCCTCTGCTGATGAAGCCAGCAACCCAGCAGATGAACCAATGGACGTTTCATGAAGAGAAGAGAAGATTCACAGCCCACTGAACTTGACATCAGCTCACCAGGAAGGTACTGAGAGAGAAGCTGCCCCCCTGCCATGGTCCATGAAGGTGTACCAGCCACTTGACCGGTACCAAGTGGGGTAAATATTTCATCATTTTTCTCAGTTAACCTCACTTATTCCCTTCTTCTGTGGTTCCCAACTATAGGAGTGAGGGATGCTTCATATCAGATTGATAGCGCGATCAAGGCGAGTGTGAATTGCATGGTGAATAGATTGGGCCTCCTAGACGTTGGAGGCACTCTCCTTTTGGAGCGGAGTTTCAAATGCACTGGTTTTTCAAGTTGGTGAGCTTGCTTTGTCGCTGCCACGTTGTAAATTGCCCTAAGTTTGCTGCTTTGAAAAGTGTTTATCCATTTCACTCCATTGCAGTTCTTGTTCTGCGCATATGCAGCAAGTGTCATTAACTGAACTTCAGGGAATGATAAGGACAACTCTGCAGAAAGTCATGGGCCTCAAAAGGTTTTACTCCATCAAGATTCCTCTTCTCGACCAATCCATTGTGCAAGTCTCCGCTGACCCCTCAGGCCACTGTCATTCTGTTCCTCTTCCAGAAGAAGAAATTTTGAGCAAATAATGAGAAGGAAAGAATCCTCCGACCACTTTAATCATAACAATGGGTCATGCTTTATAACTTCACCATGCCCTCAGTAGCTATAATAGCATTGGTGCCTCAAGGAATATAATCATTGATCTTGAAGCTCTGCAATCAATTCTCCATGTGCCTTGCTGTGTCAGGGGAGGTGCCTTGTGTTATGTACTGCACTCTCAACACAGTGTCCTGAATATTAGCAGCCAGTTGCAGCCTACACTACACTCAGTAGGTCTGGAGCTTAATGAGAAACACCTTAAGACTCGTGCTCTGATGAGGAACAGGTGAGCAAAGCTGGGGGCGATGAAGGGCTACAGGTTGAGCTGTGTAATTCATCTTTCTTCCGATAAAGTAACAACAGCCCTTGTCGTAAATGTCCTGATCTACTCAGTCATCAAACCCTTCACCCTACATACTCCAAGTATAAAGGCACTCAGCTAACCTTTACATTATAGAGGTAATGAGACAACACTGTGGATACCATTTAGGGAAACTTTTAATAACACTCAAATGCAATCATTACATTGAATCATAAGTCAACTTATAGTGCCTTTACATGCACTGCACCCAGGAACATTATCAAAACAATTCTGGATATGAACATTCATATGGTCAGGTCCTGGTGACATGGATGGATCAGAAAGTATTATATTGAATAGGACAAGGCAGGTTTTCTGACTCAAAAAGAAGTGGAAATTTTCAAGGTACATGAGAGTTACCAAACAACATATAAGTCTCTGCAATTTGCAGAGTGGACCCTTTTAGAGGATTTCAAGAATTGAGGAATGAAAGAGGACTCTTGACATTTTCTCTGCCACGAGGAAGTCTATCTTAATTTGGGACTGTGAGTAATGAACTTGTGGCTGCCATCATCTGCCACTTAGAAACAACTATCTTAGTAATGGCAAGTTTGCTTCTGGTGTTCAGAGTACCAATCAACTTCTGCTGTTTCACCAACAACCTTCCTTCAATCTCAAGGTCAGAAGTGGGGACAATTGCTGATTAGCACGTAAAGTTAAAATCCATTTGTGTTTCCTCAGAAGGTAAAGTTGTCCATTCCTGCATCTGTCAAGACTTGAACAAAATTCACGTATGGGTTGATAAGTATCAAGCAATTATTATCTCAAGCTAAGGAGAGTTTAACCACTGACTCTTGATGTTCAGTGGCACTTACCATCACCGAATTCTCTGCCTTCACATAATGAGGACACCTAATGAAGAGAAGTTCAATAGGACCCATCACATAAAGACTACAGCCACAGTATATGGATATCTGTGAGGAGACACTTCCCACCATCTACACAATACAAGTCAAGAATGCAATGGCATAGTCTCTGCTTGTCTGGATGCATATGGCATTACTAACACTTAATAACTCAACACCATCCAGTCTGCTTGACTACTAGCCAATCCACTACCCAATTCACCCATTACCCACACCACAGATGCAGCATCTACAAAATGCCCTGCAAATGCTAACCCAGCTTCTCCAACAGCAATTTCCAACCCTACAGTTTATACCATCAAGGAGGGGAAGGGCAGTAAGCACATGGGAACACCACCACCAGCAGGTTCTGACCAGGAACTATGTCGCTATTCCTTCATTGGTCAAGATCCTGGAATTCACTCCTCAACAACACAGTGGGAGCACCATCACAAAGATACAAGAAGTGGATCAAGAAAATGGCTAACTGCCACTTAGAGTGGGAAGTTAATGAGGTCTTGCCATCAATGCACAAATTCCATAGAGAGTGAAATTAAGATTCAAAGCAAAACATACAACATGCTGGAGGAGCTCAGCAGGCCAGGCGGCATCTATGGAAAAGAGTACAATCGATGTTTCAGGCCAAGACCTGCTGAGTTCCTTCAGCACTTTATGAGTGTTGCTTGGATTTCCAGCATCGGCAGATTTTCTTAGGTTTGTGATCAAGATCCAAAGCAACCTGGTCTTGGTAATGTTCTTAAATTAGTCATAAACTGTACCTCAAATTGTTATCTTTGGAATGAAATTTGAATTCCAAGGAACCAATACAACTGGCTTTCATGGTCCCACCCATAAATCTTGTTCTGATTTATTATTGGGTCCTCGAACTATCGCTTCAACTGCAGATTCATCATCATCATCATCATTATCATTATGTGTTGTGTCGTATGACATAAGCAATCATGATCTCCACGACCATGATTGTTCTTGGCAAAATTTTCTACCGAAGAGCACTGGATTCTTCTGGGCAGAGCCTTTACAAGACAGGTGACCCCAGCCATCATCAATAATCTTCAGAGATTGGCTGCCTGGCATCAGTGGAAGTGTAACCAAGACTTGTGATATGCACCAGCTGCTCCCATGGCTTCACATGACCCTGATCAGGGATGGAAAACTGCAGGTTATTTCCTCTAATTCTCCAGACAAGATTCGACAGCTCACCAGATCCCTTTGGAATCCACAAAACTGCAATCATATCAATCTTTAACATGTTTTTTTTTGTGTCTCAGTGATAACATGCCTAATTAATGTAACCCCTCATCTTAATCCAAGTCCCTCTGCTCCTCCATTAATTAAGTTGACAAATTTGATTGGGGTTTGAACAACACAAGCATTTTACCAGGTTCTTAGCAGCTCAACCAGATGTGCAATTTCTGATGTTTTCACAGCCTTACAAATCTGTCTTACTTAAACGTTGAATTGAGAAGAGCTGCCAGATTTCTCCTGTCATACAAGTTAGATACGTTAATCTGAATATGCTGCATCTGTGTTCAGACTCTGCACAGTTTTGTTTCTCCATTTCCTTCTAATGGAGCTCTGAAAACCATGTCAATTTACTATCTAATCCTTGTTTCGGGGATATCTGAGGCAGCAAATTGTCTGCTCTGGGGAGATACGCATGACGGCCTGTGCAATATAATGAAAATTGATAAAAAGCCTCTTCACAACACTGTCAATATTTATTAAAATGAGAAACAAAACCATACTTTAGAAAACCTGGATTTTATCCTTCCCCTTCCTCCACCCGTACTGACAAGGAAGATTGCATTATCTACATATTCTGTCCATTTTGAAAATTTAGGCCAATCCTACAAGGATATGTCTTGGTTTACATTGGCGCCATTCTTGATTGACTGGTTGCAACATTGCCTTGCAAGCAATGGACTCTAGAGGCTGGCTGTAGATAAAGTCACTCCTATCTGATTCCAGTCACTGAATTCCCAGATATTGTTATCATGTGGAGTTAATATAAATAAGACTAGGGAGTTAACATGTCCAAGGCTGTCCAAGTTAACATGTTGCCAGATTGATCTGATCTTAAATATTAAGTAGAATGTCCAATTTAATTACTGCATCACAAAGACAGTATTACACTGGAGGAGACACTGCAGATCTATTGAGTGTCTCTCCTTTTTCACAATTTTAACATGAGAAGTTCCAACACCAAGGCTCTGAAATGATTTACCAAAGACCTTGCACTTTTATTGTTCATAAATCTGAAGAGAAGGCAAGGGAAGAATAATAAGTGGGATGTCATTGGTAAAAAGTTCTTATGTGCCCTGTGTTGTGTAGTTAATATTTCAATAATATTTAATTAATATTGTAAGTATATTGTTTGATTAAGCTTTCTTTATTGCTTATATAATTCATTACTGATCATATATAAAAGTATGTGAATCACATACATCATTACCCTACCACGTCAGAAGTATAGTAGTAGATGATCCTTTCTGCATCTTGTCAACAACCTACTTCCTCAGCATTCTTTTTTTTTAACGAGGCTGAGTTGCTAGCTCGACGCTCAACCCAGCACGGATGGAAAGCGTGCAAAGAACTGGCCGGATTCGAACCCGGGACCACTCACCTTGAAGTCCAGTGCAGATGGCACAACAGCAACGGCCGGCTATGTCAGAAGTATGCATCCCACGTAAAGTAAAAACAAAAGTGAGGCGCGCATTCCCGGCAGCGTGTTTTTGCTTTTTAATTAGATTAATGTTTTGGAGTTACAAAATATAACACCCAGAGTGCAATGGTGATCTGTTTTGTCCATCTACAACAGGGGTTCCTAAACTGGAACCCACAGACCACTTGCTTAATGGTGTTGGTCCATGGTTTATAAAAGGCTGGGAACCAGTGCTCTAAAATGAAATGGGTTATATTGTCAGCGTCATGGAGATGGAGAATATGAGCAGAGTTTGAGAACTGCAGGCTGGCAGTGTGACAGTTACCATCATGGTGACAGGAGAGAGAGGGTGGTGCAGTTGGAAGCCTGTGATGTGTCATGCACTGCACTGCAGAGATACTCCTGGCCTGCTAATTGATCAAAAGGCAGGTTTCTGTGCTCCTGGACTCTTTGACTCCACATCAGCTGAATGAAGGGCATTTTCCCCTTTTAGTTGAATCAGGGCAGTTCTACTAGCGCTCACAGAGCTGAACAACGTTCAGGTCAAACAGCCCACTCACCAACCTACACACTTTGACCCCGTCCATAACCAGAACACCACGGCTGCAGAGTGTGATGTGTGCCTTGTACAAAAGGCACAGCACTTAATTGACTAGACTACTCCTACTGCATCTCCTAATACAGTGACCTCAAATGCCAAAACAAACAAAAATGGCAGGTACTTGGAACACCACCGACTTCACGTTCCGCACCATCCTGACATGGAAATATATTAGTAGCGATTTGTTATTGTCACATGTGCCAAGGTACAACTGCTTATACAGATCAAACCATTACACACTACATCGAACGGAATAAGTAAAAACAATAACAATGCAGAATAAAATGAAAAAGCTATCAAAAAATTCTATGCAGGTAAACGATAAAGTGCAGGATCACAACGAGTTAGATTGTGAGGCCATGAGTCCATCTTATTGTACAAGTGGTTCATTCCTGAGTCTGATAGAAGCTGTCCTTGAGCTTGGTGGTATATACATCCAGACTTCTGAATCTTCAGCAAGATGGGGGGGGGGGGGGGGAAGAGAGAATGTTCTAGGTGGGTGATGATGCCGGCTGCTGATAGACAGTGTCCATAGATGGGAGGCTGGCTCCTGTGAGGTGCTGAAGTGTGTCCACAACTCTCTGCAGTTTCTTGTGGACAAGGCAGAGCAGTTGCCATACCCAAGCCATTGTGCATTTCGAGAGAAAGTTTTCTGTGGTGGATCAATAAAAATTGGTAAGATTCACAGGGGACGTGTTGAATTTCTTCATCCTCCTGTAAGCAGGTTTCTTATCGGTGACACCAAAGTGGTTGGAGCAGGACAGGCTGCTGGTGATGTTAACATCTTCATGTTACCGACCTTCACCTTCAATGGACGTAAATCTTGCATCTCTAAACACAGCAAAATCACAGGAATACCTCAGAGGACTGAGCCCAATGATTCAAGACAGTGGATAACCACCACTTCCAAAAGGGATGGGCAATGACTACCAGCCTTGTCAGTAAGACCCACCCTGGCATTGCCCATTGACTGTTAAAGGATGGGCAATGAATACCAGCCTTGTCAGTAAGACCCACCCTGGCATTGCCCATTGACTGTTAAAGGATGGGCAATGAATACCAGCCTTGTCAGTAAGACCCACCCTGGCATTGCCCATTGACTGTTACTTCACAACATGATTCATTGCACTCCACCCCAGCCCCTTACCCTTGTGGTTCACCGGCCGTCCAGGTCCAATTAAACGGAAATCAGAGAGGTTCCAGAAATCTCTCCTCACAGTTGGCCACATGCCTGCTGCAGCAGATCATAACTGCTCTTGGAAACTTGGGCTGCAACGGCATGTTGTGGCAATGTGGGCATCCACGGGAGCAGCCGCCGTGGAAGCTGCGATCTGCAGAACACAGGCTACAGAGCAGAGTAACTGATGTTTAATGCACATCCAGCAGCCTGTTCAGCCAGCAGTGCCGCTTTCCAAGTCAGGTCAAGTCAACTTTTATTGTCATTTCGACCATAACTGCTGGTACAGTGCATAGTAAAAATGAAACAACGTTTTTCAGGATCATGGTGTTACATGACACAGTACAAAAAACTGGACTGAACTACGTAATAAAAAAAAAACACAGAGAAAGCTACACTAGACTACAGACCTACACTGGCTGCATAAAGTGCACAAAAACAGTGCAGGCATTACAATAAATAATAAACAGGAGAGTAGGGCAAAGTGTCAGTCCAGGCTTCCAGTGTCCGGGGATGGTGGATGTCTGCTCTCCGGGGTGAAAGAGGGCTCTTGTGCAGCTCAGGAGGGTGAGCCTCTATGTCATACAAAGTGGCTTACTCGTGAGCACAGCCCGGTGATATCAGCTGCCTTATTCACTTCACTGAGCCCTCTCCATCTGCCACAGGCAGTATATCTGGGTTTGGATGTGATTCACATGAGGAATGGTGACATTAAGAGTTGCCATTTGTTTTTTTTTCTTCATCAAAGAAGAGAACAAGTGGTGAGCACAAGCATATTTTAGATGCTGTGTTATGGCAGGTGAAAGCTAATCTTTATACTTGAACACACAGTAATACGTCAAAACACGTACAGCAGATAATTACATTAGAATTATTTCTGACCACTGTAGCACATCCAAACCAACACTCTGAACCTCATGGAGGTGTTTTGTTGAATATGTTTTCTTTACAAATAGCACAATGTACACATCTATTTGACCTACTACCGTCTTTCTTGCTTTGTCTCTTGCATGGAATTTCAGCAACTCGTCCAAAATACTGGAGGAACTGGGCAGGTCAGGATTAACCAGTAGAAAACTGCCGATCTCGTTGGATTTAATGCATAACAGTCTCTAGGGTTTACAGAAAGTGGTATGAAGAATATCTTGTGAGTGGCAGCTCTACAGGCAAAAAAGCCTTGTTAATGGAAGAGGTCAGAGGAGAATGGGCAGACTGGTTCAAGCTGACAGGAAGGCAACAGTAACTCAAATAAATATGTGCTACAATAGTGGTGTGCAGAAGAGCATCTCTGAACAGACAATGAACCTTCAAATGGATGGGCAACAACAGAGAACCACAAACATACACTCAGTGGTTTCTGAGTGTGGATCACTAAAGAAGTGGGGCAAAAAGAGAACAGAGATAGTGAGGTAGTGTTCAGGGATTCATCGTCCATTCAGAAATCTGATGGTGGAGGGGAAGAAGCTGTTCTTAAAGTGGTGAATGTGTGTCTTCAGGCTCATACACCTGATGGTAATAATGAGAAAGGGCATGCCCCTGGGTGGAGGAGGTCCATAATGATGGTTGCTGCCTTTTTGACGCATCACATTTTGAAGAAGTCCTCAATGGTAGGGAAGGTGGTGCCCATGATGAAGTTGTATAACCTTACAACTGTCTGCAGCTTTTTCCAATCCTGTGCAGTGGCCCCTCCATACCAGTCAATGATGCAACCAGTTAGAGTGCTCTCCAACATGCACCTGTAGAAAATTACTAGAGTCTTTGGTGAGGTATCAAATATCCTCAGATTTCTAATGAAATCTGGCCACTGGCCACACTTTCTTAGTAACTGCATCAGTACGATGCGGTCATGATATATTTCTTCCATTATACTCAGGCTCAGTGATGTTCTTCTACCATCACTACAGGACTTGTATGTGTCCAAGACAACGGTAAAATCATTGTGCAGACTAACTACCCTGCAAGCTGCCTTTTCCAAAGACTCTCTTCTGGGAATTACTACAGAGCTATTAAAACAAATAACTTCAGGGCATCTTAAAACTTTCCTCCCCCAGGCAGTTAATCTGATTAACCTTTCTAGCTGGCCCCCAACACCACCTTCTACCCAGTCTGTTGTCACCAGCACAATCTTCTATGCAGTGCTGTAATGGGGCAATGGCATCGGCACGGGTGATGCCAATGGGCTCAATAAGCTGATTAGAAATGCTGGCACTGTTATAGGGGTCAAACTGAACACACTGGAGGCTATGGTAGAACAAAGGACCCTTCAGAAAACCCTGAAAATTCTGGACAATGTTTCTCACCCTCTGCATGCCAACTTAGCTGAACAGAGGAGCATTTTTGGTAATAGACTAACACAACTGTGCTGCTCCAAAGAGCACTATATTGTGTCATTCCTACCCTTGGCCATTTGGCTCTATGAGTCAACCTATAGCCAAGGAAGTGATGACCCCTTCCTGTTAACCTGTTTGAGGTAACTTATTTTTTATTCTTTCTTACTTCTCTTCTAATATTTGTGTTTTTGTATATCTGTGCACATGTAATACTACTGTGGCACTGTAATTTCTTTTGGGATCAATAAAGTATGTATGTATCTATCTGTTACATTAGACACTGCACTGCACTGTAAACATTTAACCCCACTGTTTACAATGTTGCTTACATTGTAAATATATCTGATATTTCTGTATTTATTTATGTTTTATTCCTAACTTTATTTTGTATAATTCATTTTAATTGTTTTTTGTTGCATGTTGTGCCAACATACCACAACAAATTCTTAATCCATGTGAATGTATATGGAAAAATAAAATTGATTCTTCTAAACCTTTCCTGCCCACGTTCTTATCCAAATGTCCTTTAAATGTGATTATTGCATCTGCAAACATGGCGCACACAAACAGTGCAAGAACACATTAGTGTAGGTGGGTGTTGGATGTGGAGCACGATGTGTGGAAGTGTTGTTTCTGTGCCATGTGACATTTTGTGCTTGGCTGAATGACATAAGCAGCAAAGGCCAAAAGAAAAGCTTACTTCAAAGCCTAGGCAATTATCCAGTGCAGGATGATGAAGCTAAAGAACTCTTGGTAGACTGAGAAAGCCCTGGAAATCCAAAGACTGCAGACTCTGGTGACAGGAGAGGCTTCTTCAGTGTTACCAAAACAGTCTATGGTCCAAGTTACTTCAGAGTAAACACCCTGCACTCAAAGGATTGGAAGACTTGCTAAAGGATTGGAAAGATATCAATGATCAATGGAGAGAGCAGTTTCAAGAACCTCTTAAACACGACAGCACTGCTGAACCAGAGGACACTAGCCAAATCCTCCAGAGACCTGTCAGAGGAGATGAGGGGGAACTTCCTGGTATGAAGGAGGTCCATGATGCCATCAGGAGCCACGGGGCCTGAAAGGATCCCAGTACAGATCCTCAAGGAAGGTGGACCAGCACTCCTGCACTACATAGAAGCCTTGCTCTTGAGAGTCTGAGAAAAGGAACAACTGCCCTCAGAGCTCAGGGATAATCTGATAGTGACTGTATTAAAGAAGGGAGACATGGCAGATTACACCAATTGCAAAAGCATCTCCCTCCTGTCAACAACAGGCAAAGTGCATTCATGTATACTTGTCAACCAACTCCTTCTGCTATCTGAAGAAGTATTCCCTGAATCACTGTGTGGTTTCCATCCATCTAGAGATAGCACAGACATGATCTTTATAGCTCATCAATTGCAGGAAAATGCTATGAACAAAGCCAACCCTTGTACTTGGCTTTCATTGATTAGAAAAAGGGATTTGATACAGTAGACCTCTAAGCACTCTAGTGTATACTATTAAGACAATACAGTTCTGACAAGTACTTAGAAATACTGAGGATACAGCATGATATCATGTCTGCCACAGTACCTATCAATAGTGGGGCTGAATCACAACTCATTACTGTAAAGACAGGAGTCAAACAGAGCTGTATCATTGCACACAAACTATTTCTCATTTTTATTGCTGCCATTCTTCACCTTATTGGCCAAGACCTGCCACAAGGAACCCAAATCGTGCATAGAATAGACAACAGGCTTTTCACCCTCAACCAGTTCAAGCCCAAGCACAAGGGCAGCACCGCCATAATTCTGCATACTGAAGATGTAGATGATCAAGAGTCGGAATAAAGGGGACTTTTCTGGTTGGCTGCCAGTGACTACTGTTCTGCCACTGAGGTCAGTGTTGCTTCTTTTTACGCTGTATGTCAATGACTTGGATAAGTCCTGATGAAGGATCTCGGCCCAAAACACTAACTTTACTCTTTTCCATAGACGCTGCCTGGCCTGCTGAGTTCCTCCAGTGTTTTGTGTGTGTTGCTTGGATTTCCAGCAGCTGCAGATTTTCTCTTGTTTGGTTGAAGGAATTGGTGGCTTTTTGGCCAAGTTTGTGGATGATATAAAGATAAGTGGATGGGCAGACAGTCTTGATAAAGCAGGGAGGCTGCAGAAGGACTTGGACAGATTGGGAGAATGGATAAATAAGTGGCAGTGAAGTGTAGTGAAGTGCATGGTCATGCACTTTGGTATAAGGAATAGAGGCATGGACTACTTCATAAATGGTGAGAAAATTTAAAAATTGCAGATACACATGAATTTGGGAGAC
The DNA here is from genome assembly GCF_048418815.1 of Hemitrygon akajei. Taxonomy (NCBI): domain Eukaryota; kingdom Metazoa; phylum Chordata; class Chondrichthyes; order Myliobatiformes; family Dasyatidae; genus Hemitrygon; species Hemitrygon akajei. The sequence continues at coordinate 28,721,980 of NC_133155.1, forward strand.
CTTACACAGTTTTCCCTAAAGTTTAACTTGCAGGTTCAGTCTGTGGTGAGGTGGTGAGGATGGCTAACGCAATGTTGGCATTCGTTTTGAGAGGACTAGAATACAAAAGCAAGGATTTAATGCTGAGGCTTTATAAGGCAATGGCCAAACTGCGCGTGGAGTATTGTGAACAGTTTTGGGCCTCTTACCTAAGAAAAGATGTTTGAGCAGAGGAGGTTCATGAAAATTATCTCAGGAATTAAAGGTTTAACAAATGAGGAGCGTTTGATGGTTCTGGTCCTGTACTCATTGGAATTTAGAAGAATGAGGGAAGAGTTCATTGGAACCTATCGGATATTGGAAGTCCTAGATAAAGTGGATATGGAGAGGATGCTTCCTAAAGTGGCTGAGTCTAGGACCAGAGGGAAGAGCCTCAGAATAGAAATATGTCAATTTATCACAGAGATGAAGAGGAATACCTTTCGCCAGAGGGTAGTAAATCTGTGGAATTCATTGCCACAAAAGGCTGTGGAGACAAAGTCAAAGATTCAAACATTTAAAGTGCATCTATTATCAACTTATGTTTAAATTATAAAACCTTGAGATTTGTTTGCTGACAGGCAGTTGCAAAGCAAGGAACTTGAAAGTACCCAATAAAAGAAAAATAGACCAGCCCTCAGTGCCCACAGAGAAAGAGAAACAAAAACAAAGCAAATCATGCAAACAATAGAAGTGAGCAACAACAACAACAGTCTGAACCAACTTGAGTCCTTAGATCCAAGTCCCCAGAACAGCTGGCCAAAGCAGCCAAAACAGTAGGCCCAAAGCCTCGGTTTTCAATTCATCATATTAGCGGGCCAAGTCACCACAAAGTTTGCAGACACGAAGCACAGCAGCCAGTACTAATCTCACAGCCTTAGCGTCATGGAGAGAGGAGCTCTCAGACTACCTGGGCCAGCATTTAAATAGTCCAAACCTCACTCTAGGAACTAGGCCCCACCACAGCAAATCACTCTAGCCCTATATTTCACTGCCGGAGAAGGCGCTCTCAACCTCTTCAAATTGGAACAAGATTTAGAGCAATCCAACCTCGTCCGACTCTCAACACCTTGCCTTTCCAATCTATCTGGGCCGTCATTTAGATTGTCTAAAGAGCATAATGTACCTTGCATTATGACCCGGGACCTGATGTGGTGAATTGCTCCAGGTCTAGAACATGCCACCTAGTGACTTGCTTCAGACCTGGATTTCACTGCCATAGAAGCCATTCTCAATCTCATCAAATCAGCTCAGTGCTTAGAGCAAACCAATCTTGCACCAGGGTTAAGATGGACAGGCATTGGAACTCCTCCGTCCCGTCTTCTCCCCTCTGAATCATCTATGCCAACCAGTGTGGCTCTAGTTCCAAGTGCATTGATATTGCATACACCAGCAGGGCACATCTCTCGACGTCACTTTACCCTCACTTGCCTCTTTGCGGTGACAGTTTACCACAATTTACTTCAAGAAAAAGTGTTATTAATAATGTTTTAAATCAAATTCCTTTGCTTTTGAACTACAAATAAGCTGTCCCACGACTTTGGTTGCACACTCTTAAACCAAAAGTTCACTGGGTATATTTAAAGTGGATGTTGATTGGTTCTTGATTAGTTAGGGCATGAAGGGTTATGGACAGAAAGCAGGAGAATGGAGTTGAGAGGGCCCCATATTAAATTGGCCATGATGGAGTGATGGAGCAGTCTTGAATAGCCTAATGCTCCTATGTCTTATGGCCTTATGGTCTTATGTCTCATAACACTATTGCAGCACACTCTGAATAAGTCCTCCAGTGTGTTCTGAATACCTTTGCCAAGGCATATAGAGCCCTGGGTCTTGCTTTGAATGTAAAAATGATACAGGTCCTACATAAGCCACCGCCTAACCAGCCACTTACCCAGCCCTCCGTAAAAGTTGACAACATAACCCTTGAAAAAACAGACCACTGTCCCTACCTTGTTGCCAAGGTAGAAAAAAAAATCCAAAGACTGCAACGTTGCAGATCCAAACAAAACTTTTGATCTACAAAGCACTCATCCTTCCAATGTTACCATATGGAGTTGAATTACCCACAGTAGACGACTGAAAGCCCTGGAATAATGCCGCTGAAGAAGCTCACGAAAAATTTTGAGGACATGTACAGCATTTCTACAACGGTAAAGCAATACCAACTCTGATGTACAGGTCATGTCATTTGGATGCTTAACTCATGTCTCCCCAAACACATCCTTTACTCCTAGTTGAAGGAAGGTCAGTGAGCCTCTGGTGGTCAAAGGAAACATTTCAAAGATAACATCAAAATCTGCCTGAAGACATTCAACATTACATCTAAGAACTGGGATGATATCTTTCTCAATAGATGCACCTGGAGGAAATCTGTTCAAGGGGGAGCTGCAGTACACGACAGCAGCCTCCACCAGGCCACAGAGAACAAGCAGCAGCTGTGAAAGGAGAGAATGCCCCAACCATATGACCCAATCTCTAACTGCAGCCAGCTCGTACCCGTGTCCACAGTGCACCAGAGTACGAGGATCCTGGAAAAGCCTTTATAGCCACCTGAGGACACAGCAATAGACAACCCCCTGAGGAGAACATCATACTTGACTCGAGTGATCGCAATACTACGACTTCCAATGTCTCTGCTCTGGAGACCTTATAGACCATAACATATAGGAGTAGGACGAGGCCATTTGGCCTATCGAGTCTGCTCCGCCATTTCATCCTGGCTTATCCATGTTCCCTCTCAGCCCCAATCTCCTGCTTTCTCCCGCTATCCCTTCATGCCCTGACCAATCAAGAATCTATCAACCTCTGCCTTAAATATACCCATTGACTTGGCCTTCACAATCACCTCCATAGATTCACCACTCTCTGGCTAAAGAAATTCCCCCTCATCTCCATCCTAAAAGGAACCCCCTCTATTCTGAGGTTGTGTCCTCTGGTCCTAGACTCCCCCACTATAGGAAACACCCTCTCCAAATCCACTCTATCAAATTCGTATTGCTCAAAGTGTGATTGGCTGCTAATTTCCATAGGCACCAGCAAAGTGGAGGAGCCATGTTTCAAATCTGTGCCTAATACACTTTAATAACCCATCAATTATAACCATAAGGTTGTCAAAGTCTCTTCTACTAAGAAAATCAAGTCGAAAATATAAATTATGTGAAATATCTTTGTTGCCCTTGTGTCAAATTCCTCTTTTTCTCTACTATTTACTCTTATTTCTACTTTTAGCATGGTACCTTTATTTCTTATAATTCCTTATACATATGCTGAAATATATTGCTTTTATTTTAATAAAGCTTAAGTTATAGCCATTTGATTATCTTTCTAGCCCTCCATCAAAAGATGAAATACTTTGTCTAAACTGCCTGAACATGCACCTGTCCCCAAAGCTCACTAAATTGCAAAGAACAAAAACTTATCTCCACCTAAATTGCCAAGAAATAGTTAAAGTCTCTATACCGCACAAAGCAGCAGATTTTAATGCAATGAAGATTTTAATGCTGCCGTGACCTGAACGCATATTGCTTTAACACAACTGGCATTTTAACACTGATGGTATCAGTAAAAGGCCAATACACAACAGAACCAGGTACCTTTAGAGTTAAATATCTTCTGCTGAAGACTGATTGAAATGTTTAAAAAAAGGAACTGTAATTGAATGAATTTCTACCTCATGCTGACATTTGTACTCTGATAATCTTTGCATAATTCCTGCACCCTACCTCCTATCAGCATCCTCTCCCCAGTGGCACTGTTGGACAATGTTATCGGAATGCATCAGCACCTAGTACACAGTTATTTCCCTGTCATGATGCTTACAAGAATGATGTGAATGTGAAAACATATATGTATTTCGACTTACTTTGCTCAGCTTCATTATCTTCATAATTAACCAATTCCATTAGGGCATAATCTTTAATCGCCAAGAGAATAAACTGCATTTACCCCTGATTTCCAAAATACATATAATACATGTTCGAATTTGAATTGCAAAATATTTGCACAATGTAGACGAAGGCTTTCAGGGAAGACAGCTCACAGCATATCCAGTCAGCATTAGATTAAGATGTCACTGTCAGAATAGTTTCCGTCACACAGGAGAGCATCATTCCCTATCCTTTTATAACCACAGATGCCCAGGAGTACATCCAGTGATACTGGAAGACAATCAACTCGGTGAAAGATGCAGGGAAGGACAATAACCTAGGGTCCTTGGCCACTACACATGAGAGGTGACCATCTCAACGGATGTATTGCTAAAAAGGGAATCATGAGCGGCATGTGGTGCATGGTAAAAGTGAATTGATTTCAATGCGCACTGAGGACGAAGAAAATCTTTCTGAATGCGTATCTGCACGTACATGAATAGACTCTTGAAATAAAGTAAAGGAAGTTCTCTCTAACCAATCTGAGACTTCACTCGTCGACACAGAAAGTACTAACAAGCTGAGGGAATACTTCATATTACACACTTTTCCCCATTTTTCATGAGGATGTAAAAGACGATCACTTGAATCCAAAAGGTTGCTCTGGATTTGATGGGCCAAATAGTGCAAAAAAGAAGGCGGCACAGTAGTGTAGTCGTTAACACTACGGTTTACTGAACCAATGTGACCCAACAGGTAGGCTTCAATAGGTACATTTAATGTCAGAGAAATGTATACAGTATACATCCTGAAATTCTTTCTCTTCGGATTCAATTCCCATCAATGTCTGTAAAGAGTTTGCACATTCTCCCCGTGACGGTGCAGGTTTCCTACCACAGCCCAAAGTCATACTGGTTGGTCATTTAATTGGCCACTGTAAATTGCCCCGTGATTAGGATAGGGTTAACAGGGTTTGCTGGGTGGCGTGACTCGAAGGGCCAGTACTGTGCTGTATCTCAATAAATTAATAAATTAATAAATACCCTGGAAGGTTGGGGTCCTTATGCTGTTTGCCTCCTTCTTCAGGTACCACATCTAACGTGGCACAATTGCATTCTCCCTGTGGCCTGTTCTCCTCACTATTGTTCTCCTGCAATCCTCCCAAATTCTAACACTCACCTACACACTAGAGGAAATTTGATATGACCCATTACCTCCCAACCTGCCTGCCTGCCTTTGTGGTGCTGGGAGATACCTGAACACCCGAAGCAAATGCACGCAGTTTTGAGAGAGAAGGTGCAAACTCTACACAACCTTGTCACTGCGACTGTGCGGTACTCTTTCTGCTAGCAGCACTATTGGTTGGCATGGGGCGAGGATGGGTGGTCTTATGAGAATGTTTCCCTTCATACTTATAGTCATAGAGGAGTACAAACACAGAAAAAGGCCCTTCAGCCCATCTAGTCCATGCCGAACCACTTAAACTGCCTGCTCCCATCGACCTGCACAAGGACTGTAGCCCTGCCACCTATGTACCTATCCAAACTTCTCTTAAACATTGAAACCGAGCTCGCATGCACCACTTGCACTGGCAGCTCATTCCACACTCTCACAAAGCTCTGACTGAAGTAAATTTACCCTCATAATGCCCTTAAACTTTTCACCTTTCACCCTTAAACCATGACCTCTAGTTGTAGTCCCACCCAAGCTCTATGGAACAAGCTTGCTTGCATTTACACCATCTATACCCTTTATAATTTTGTACACTTCTTTCTAATGTCACTTCATCTCCTGAGCAAAACCATCGGTCAATTCAGATGGAAGAGAGCCCAGTGATCAAAAGTCACGACACCATCGTTGAGGCCACAGTGCAATTTAACCAACCTCTCCTACATGACAAAAAAACTGCCTGCTAAACCTAGAGGGGTGCAGAAGAGAGGTTGAGATGGAAAGGACCTTTAGTTTCTATGGCGATTACTAGGATTGTCAGGAGGTAGAGTAGTTCACGAGGTTCCAGAATGTCCCTCTAGCCCCCTCACTCCATACCTTCCCTTTCCCTTCCTATACCAGACTTGTTTGAAAGAATCTCTCCAAGTCATCTGCATACTTGCCCCACGCTAACTGATGCTCCAGCCCATCCCTAATATGAAGGCTTTGATACACAGATAATTCAAAGCTCTCTGAAAAATCCTGAGATCCCATGCCTCAGCTTGTGTTCCCAACAATATATGCAAACCTTCTGAATATCTGGTTAAAAACAGTACCCCAGCTCTGAGTAAATGGAAAAGGCACTCAGTGTAATATAAACACTCCTAGAAGATGTACTGTCAACCTAATTGCAATTATTTTGTACTTGGAGATACTTCTCTAATTGTTACTGCTATATTTGGAATTTACTTTGGTCTCTGAAAGCAGAATAGTGTAATTAATACAAAGTATCCTTTTATGTGGTGAGTAACAGTTCCACCTTCAAAAGGCCGTGGACTTCAATTGACCTAACGGGTTGTACATTGATGTGATTACATTAAGTTGACTCTAGAGCATCAATAAAGGGAATACTGTCCAATTGATTGTTTCGCAAATGCCTCCTTGCCATCTATTGGCATACCAGTTCGCTCCCTGTCCTTACCTAGATTCCAAAATTCACCGTCACTACTCCTCTTCTACAGGGTAGTGTTCAAACCCACATACGACATTTAGCATGTAGTAGTTTGAACAGGTATTCAAGCTATCAAATTGTGGAAGAAAATTTCCAATATGGGGTTAAAAGTGCTGCTTGTTGCTAAAGCTTTGTGACCTTGTCCAAATCCTGTGTTTTTCCAATTAAGCCACAAGTTTGCATAACTAAGATAACTGTGTTGACCACAGGCTCTCCTTAGAGCGATAATCTCACTGCACAAATAAGATAAGTGTAGATGCACGAGCCACGATTCACAAGAAAGGACATTCTGAACTAACACCTTTGTTCTGCTAAGGTCACGCACACTTGTCTGCTACTGATTTCCTTGCAACTCAGAGCTCCACACATGGCTGTGAAATGGCCATGATATCATGCTAAAGTAAATGGTTCGCCACTTGAAGCCTGGTATCAAGCTTTATTTTAAACATTCTCTGACACATATACAAAATATATTATACGTCTGACCATAAGACGTAGGGACAGAACTATTCCATTTGACCCATTGAGTCTGCTTCGCCATTCCATTGTGTCTGATTTATGCAATCATGGCATGATCTGGCCCTCGGTAATGGATTATTCTATGAGTGCAACAATCATCTCTTCATGATTGTATTGCTCTCTATAAGGTCACCCCTTAGCCATTGCTTTGCTTGTGAAAAAAAAACCCTGAGTTTCCCCAGAGTCCTGAAAACTATAAGCACCCAGAAGGCCATTACATGTGAATTTATAGTAACAGCCTTCTGCAAGGCATGAAGATGAATAAAACAAAAATACAATCATACAGTTTGCCTAACCATGCCTTTGCAAATTACAGAACCAGGCAACTTCATATTTAAAATCTCGCACATTATGAACAGCTCTTCCTGGGAAGGAAAAGGTTTTATCAACAGGATACAGATTTCTTTCTCAAGGGGTACCTGCGTTTAGAATAAAATTTAGCATTATAGACTTTGCAACATGCAATCAGCCAAACAAATAGGGAATAATAATGTTTGCGTACTCAGAATTTAAGCACGCACAGAATGAAAATCGGGATGTATACTGCGTCTATGCATGTCTCATCAGGCGTGAGTGCAGACGGTTTCACTGAACTAATTAGTTGAGTGTATGAGGTGACTTCATTTACTGTTTAAAGTGCGACAGCCAGAAGCATCTCTTCTGAGCACAGCTAGACCGCAGATCTGAAATTACTGATTTTGAAAAGGCTAAAGCATTTTATTTGCAGAAGTCGATATAATGAAGATGTGCCCCCTTTGAAGTCCTCATTAGAATTACAATAGGAACTAATTATAATGCAGATCTAGAGCACAAAAAATGTGGCAGAGCCTTATTATTTTGTTTTTATAAAATTAGCATTTTATATAAAATTATGTTTTTCTCTTGAGTTTAATAAGGACAATTATCCACTAGATATGACACATGATGTAATACTGATCTGACTAGAGACCAGAAGCCAAGGGAAGTTAGACAGATATTACTCACTTGTACAGCAAAAGTACTTCACAGTAATGTTATCAGTCAAAATTGCATTAAGCCACATAAGGAATAAATTAGGTAAATGACCGAAAGCTTGTGCATGCATATATTTTAAGGCAGGTCTTCAAAGAGGAGAGGGAGGTGGCGAGATTTAAGGAGAACATTTTAGAAAAATATATCTTGGTACCTGTTGATAATTGGGAGTGACATACATTAGGGATGATCAAAAAGTCTGAATTGGAAGAGAATTTAATTGGGCTGGTGAAAAATCACAGTGGCAAGGATGGGTGGACAAGGCAGAATTTAAAGCAACAAGATTCATAGCTAAGGCAGCTTTATTGTAACAAAAACGGATAAAGGAAAAAGAAACATACTACTCGAGAAACACTTTTTTTTTTCCTTTCAATACTACTTACGCTCCCCTAATGTCTGCACCTCAATACTGGGGCTGTAGTTCCCGTAGTTCGTGGTTGAGGAAGCTCGGACTTGGAATACGTAGAGAGTTCCAGGCTTCAGGTTGTTAATGGTCACGGTTGTTGAGGAAGTTTTCACCGTTGAGTAGCTCTGATCACTTTGCTCCTGCAGGGAAAACACACAGTTTCAATGACAGGTTTTCCACATTAAATATCAAAGGCAATAATAATAAACAATTACATATTTATAATCAGGCTTCTGGGTACTCGTCAAGGCACATATGAGAACATCCATGCATACGTATATGTGTGAGCATGCTTAAACCATACAGGTATGATGTCAGAAAGCACCGAGGCGAATAGAACTCTGAAATCATCACTTGCAAAAACTTGCCTGCACCCTCCCTCGTAACCTTAAAGCTTTTGAAAAACAAGGGATCTCCCAAGTGTGCCATTGAAGGTTGGAGAGATCCCATGATGGAATGGGAAGGGAGATACACAGATGTTAACTGGATTAAAAAACAATAGTCTGAGGATGTAGGTCATGACAGCACTTAAGCAAATGGATTATCTAGGCGCAGAAGCTGATGGTGCATTGACAGGTTCAAAAGACACCTAAGGCAAGAAGAATATTTAAAATATTCAGTGATGGAACGTTTTTTTGTAGTTGGGAGAATATCACACATTCAGAAGAAGGACTTAAAATTTAGTTGGTTCAGTTTGTGGTGTGGCAGACTGATATGGGGCAGAAAGACACTATAACAGAGGCTAAGTGATTAAAAATAGATTGTAATGGTTAAATAGGTTTTCCTAGTTCATCAACATTATAAAATAGTTAACTTACAGAAGGTTAGAAATGATCAGTGACGTCTATTTTGGTGACCTTCCTAATAAACAGAATTATTTTGCGCTGGATGCAATTGCAAAATGGTAAAAGTAGAAACCAGTAAGACAATCCCACAGTCATGAATGGATGAATCTAAACTACAATGAGAAGCATATGAAAGATAAAGGAAAGAAACCTTGGCACAATTAAGCAGTTAGTAGGAAGAGATTCACATGGAGCACGTAAGCATCAAAACTGACAGAACTTCTCCGCCGTAAGGGCAGGACTCGCTATAGTTTAACAAAGCCCTACTTATCTATTGCATCGGTTTTAATAACTGCCAATGTATACAGAGTGGCCACCTTATTAGGTACACCTGTACACCTGCCCGTTAAAGCAAAAATCTAATCAGCCAATTATGTGGTAGCAACTCAATGCATAAAAGCATGCATAATCAAGAAGTTCAGTTATTGTTCAGACCAGTATTAATAATGGGGAAGAAGTGTGAGCTAAGTGACTTTGATTGTGAAATGATTGTTGGTGCCAGATGGGGTAGTTTGAGTATCTCAGGAATTGCTAATTTCCTAGGATTTTCACACAAAACAGTTTCTAGAGTTTACAGAAAATTGTTGGGAGGGGGGGGGAAGCAATGTCTGGTGAGCAGCTGTTCTGTGGGTGAAAATGACTTGTTAATATGGAACGTCAGAGGAGAATGGCCAGACTCGCTCGAGCTGACAGGAATGCAATAATAACTCAAATCATCATGCATTACAACAGAAGTGTGCAGAAGGGCATCTCTGAACATACAACATGTTTAACACTGAAGTGGATTTGCCACAGCAGCCGTTGACCATGAACATACTCAATGGCCACTTTATTATGTAGTGGAGGTGCTCAATAAAGTGGCCATTGAATGCACTTATGCAATTGATTCCTAAAGATGCATTTGGTAAGTATGCTTCCATTCTAATGAAGATTGGATTATATTTCAATTAAATTAACAGGATTCAGATCTTGTCACAACATTGGACAGGGGAGGACAAGATAAAATATATTAGCCCCAATTAATATTCTTCAAAGCCCAGCCTATTGCAGATTCCTCCCTTTATCTTTGCTTGCTTTCTTTTAAAGGCATGCAGCTTTCCATCTGTCTCCTCCACACATGACTGCGGGGCTAATGCTGCAACCAAAATTTTAATTACCCTTCTTGAAAGTCTGTTTTTATTGGCTCATGACAAAATATTGTTCCTGATTTCATTTCTGTGGAGTGTTTGGAGATATTTTCCTACATTAGGGGTACTAAATGTATGCAGCATGTAGATTTTACAGCAATTCGTACCCTGGACAGTGTTGTAAATTCAATCAACAGTGGTTCAGTGGTCAAGCACATTTTAGCTCTATGACACCAATTGAAAATTGAAGCATTGAGATCAGTACCATAACAACATCAGTGCTCATTTCATTAACATTTGTTCTTTGAAAGAGAATGAAATTTTTAAGAATGACCCAAACTGATGTTACTGTTACACACCAGGAACTGAAAATTAATTGTTTTAAGAGATGGAGACTCTATAAAGGAACATTTGAATTATGAAGCTGGAGGTGGGGAAGGTAATCAATTATTCAGATAGCTTAACTTCAGGTCACTTTAGCAAAAATTATCTGCCATGACTTGCAAAGTCAATTGCTCCTACATTGTACAGTGGATTTGAATGCTGACTATTCTTCATCAAAAGATTAATCGAAGAAAACAGTTTTTAATCATTTGAGTATTTATCTAGAATTTTTTAACTGGGCCCATACATCAATGAAAAATGTCACTTAGTCACCCATTTTGAGTTTGACTTATCAGAATCAGAATCAGGTTTAATATCACCGGCATATGTTGTGAAATTTGTTAACTTTGCAGCAGCAGTACAAAGCAATACATGATGAATATAGAAAAGAATGAATAACAGCCAAATGTGTATATTAAATAGTAAGCTAAAATACATAGTGCAGAAACAGAAAAAATCAAAAAGTGGTGAGGTAGTGTTCATGGGTTCACTGTCCATTCAGAAATCGGATGGCAGAGGGGGAGAAGCTGTTCCTGAATCGCTGAGTGTGTGCTTTCAGGCTTCTATACCTCTTCCCTGATGGTAACAGTGAGAAGAGGGCATGTCCTGGGTGGTGGGGATCCTTAATGACGGATGCCACCTTCGTGAGGCACCACTCCGTGAAGATGTGTCGGATACTACGGAGGCTAGCACCCACAATAGAGCTAAGTTTACAACTTTCTGCAACTTACTTCTTATTTAGATTGATATAATCTCCATATGCCAGCTGGACTGCAGGGCGAGAGGTCCCGAGTTCGAATCCGGCCGGCTCCCTTACACGCTCTCCATCTGTGCCTGGGTTGAGTGTCGAGCTAGCAACTCAACCTCGTTAAAAAAAAACCTGGAGAGGGATGGGCTCCACCAGGTTTCCGATGTCCAAGACACGGCGTACGATGAGCAATCACCAAAAAAGATTGGTGCGGAAAGCTTGTCGTGATGGCACCCCGACAACTCCATATCTCTCTCTCTCACACGCACACACACACACATACACACACGCACACGCACACACACACACTCCCCATATTAGTTAACAAGCTAAAGATTTCCAATTAAAGTCTTTGAAGCAACAATGACAATTCCTCCATTCAGACAATTATATATTCACTATCCTTCAAGGTGCCTTTTGACTCATCTGACTAAAATAACTTTTAAATCCTTCACTGCAGCATTCATATTGTTCTGGTACAATTCCAAAGATTTCATCACTAATCCTTGAGAAAATCATTCCAATCATTGGTCACACATTCGGTGAACAATAGCTGTTGATACCTACTCTAAATTTCACTTATCCATGCTCACAATTTCAATTAAAGGATGGTCTCGGATTATCTTTGCATACTGTGAATAATGGTTTGCATTCAAAGTTACAAGACCCAAACGCCTCCAGGTTTTTCCTCTTAAACCAAAGTTACAAACAGAAGCTTGAAGAAATAAGTTCATGCTCTTTCTCGATAGATAGGGAATTTGAATTTAGTTAATTGATCAACAATAAGAATTAGGGGCTGGAATTAGGCATGGTATCTGTTAAACTATCCTTTCATCTCTGTGGATGTGCATTGATGGATATGCCATCGCTTGGACAACACGTTGAACAGTTGGTCTCTCAGCCTGTGGCATAATTTAAAAACAGCACAGGAAATTTTCGGCAGTGACCAAAATTTATCCCTCATCCAATGTCACTAAAACAGATCACCTGATTACTAAAACTCTGCTACTTTGACTGTGAAAGTTTGTATTTCCCTTGTCAGGCAATTGACCACTTCCCTGAACTGTTTCTTTCACTATGATGCAAATTGGAATGTGCTGAGATTGTGAAAGCACTAATCTAATTAATTTCCTTTTGTATCAGATCCTAGATATGAATCTGAGGATGGAGTTTAAGTTCCACTATGGTGCAGGGGAATTCACATTCTAGCAATACAAGTAAATATCTCATATAAAAAGGCAGTAATCTTAATTGTGAAGTAGTAAAGCTATTGGGATGTTGTTTAAAACCCATTTGGTTCACTATCACCTTTCTGGAAAGAAAATCTGCCATCCATGCCCTGCCTGTGAACCCAGATGGTAGCCAATATGGTTCTAACGTTTTCCTTAATTGGCAAGTCAATCAGATAAAGGATAATTAAGAGTGAGCAATAAGTGATGCACTAACCAGCACCTGCCTCATTCCACAAATTAAATATTTAAAAAGTAGCTAGCTGTTTCAGGAAGCAACATCAGATACTAAAGAGAAGACAAGAAGTTACTTCTTGCTATATCATCCATTAACTTTTTCCTGTGATTCCGTCCCATAATAACCCAGAGCGACTCTTCTGGAAGAGAAACAAAAGGCTACAGGTGATGGAATTGAGAGGGAAAATGAACACAAGCTGCTAAAGGAATTTGATGTGTCAGGCAGCATCTGTAGAGGGAAAATGGACAATCAAAGTTTTGGGTCAAGATGTTCAGATGGAGGCTCGTGACCTGAAACATCAGCTGCCCATTTCCCTCTTCAGGTGCTGCCTGACCCACTGAGTAACTCTTCTAGTAGTTCTTCGTTCCTCTTCACCCATCCCTCCCCATCCTGCTGCCAGTCCCAAGTGAATCTCTAATGCAAGATTACAATTGCTATTCCTTCCTTGTTCATGCTCATTGGTCTAGTAGCTTCATCCTACGTAGTCTGTCATCCCACTTTCCCTTCTGTGAACACTTCCAATCATCTCAGCTTAACGCTCTTGAATCCATTCCTCAAGATCCAAGGACTGGTGTTCATTATGCAAATATCATAAGCAATGCCACCTTCAGCTACAAGGGAAAGGATCATAAGAATGTGAAAATGTGGAGAAATTGGAGCAGGGCTAGATCATCTGTGGTCCTCCCAAGTCTGTACCATCATGTAATATGATCATAGCTGATCCTTCCTCTCCGCACAGTATTTTCAACCTTTTTCCCACATCCTTGACGTGAATTTATGTGTTGATGGTATGGTTATTTTCTGGTGCACCCACAACAGTTGGTACGCTATCCTGCTTATCTCCTCTGTTGTCAGTTCAAACATCCTTTTCAGTTGAGGTAGCGAACTACTTGTGCTCTACACATTTATTGGAGTGCATTTGTTACAGTGAATCCAAAAGAAGATTGGATGACTACTTTGAATATCAGCCTTCCTGAATAGGGAAAATTCACTGTTCACACCACTGTGCTGTATGCTACCACAGAGGATATGAGATGCTGTTCTAGTTTGTATTTGGCCTCACCATGGCATTGGAGAAGACTGAGTGCAGTCATGTCATTGCAGTAATGAGAAGGAAAGTTAAAATGACATGCAACTGGAAGCTCAAGCTGGCCATAGTGGACAAAGGATAGATGCTCCACAATTAACACAAAATGCTGGAGGAAATCATCTATGTTAAAGAGAACAGTTGGTGGTTTGGGTCGAGACCCTTCATGAGTCCTGATGAAGGGTCTGATCCCAAACTGTTGACTGTACACTTTTCCATTGATGCTGCCTGGCCTGCTGAGTTCCTCCAGCATTTTGTGTCTGTTGCTAGGATTTCCTGCAGATTCTGTCTTGTTGGTGCTCCACAATTGTTAATTTAGTCAAGCACTGAGCTCAGTGATCAATGTGTGGGGAATTCAGGAAATGGAGCTTTGAGTATGCTCCTTCAAGGTTGAGATTAATCTACAGGCCTCTTCGGTCTATTGAGTTCAACTGTTTTTGGCTTATTAACTAATGAGCCCTCTAGGGGTAGGAGCTTCTATTTTAATTGCAGCTGGATTCTGAACAAGTAATCTCCTTTTACAGAGTCCCAGCAAAAGTAGTTACTGCAGAACAGATGGCCAGTTTGTGAATGGCTGGCCTAGTTACAATCATTGGGTTCTACAGCACAGTCCATGGAAGTAGGTCCTTACACCTCATTCACAAGAAAATAGTAAAATAGCAGAAGGACTAGGCCACTTGGCTTCTGCATTCGGTATCAATATGGCTAATATTGTAATTAGAACTGGTTTATCATTTCACATGTTCTGAGATACTGAGAAATGTTGCATGCTGATCACACAGATCAGATCATTACGCAGTACATTGAAGTACAACAGAAATAAACAATAACAATGTATAATGAAGTATAACAGCTACAGAGAAAGTGTAGGTAAACAATAAGTGGGGAGATCATAATGCCACACACAAAATGCTGGAGGAACTCAGCAGGCCAGGCAGCATCTATGCAAAAGAGTAAACGGTCGATGTTTCGGGCTGGGACCCTTCACCGGGACTAGAAAGAAAGGGAGGAAGTCAGAATAAGCAGATGGGGCGATGACAAGAAGAAGCACAAGGTGGTAGGTGAAATCAGGAGGGGGGAGGGTGTGAAGTAAAGAGCTGGGAAGTTGATTGGTGGAAGAGATAAAGGGCTGGAGAAGGGGGAATCAGATAGGAGAGGACCAAAAACCATGGAGGAAAGGGAAGGGGGAGGAGCACCAGAGGGAGGTGATGGGCAGGTAAGGAGATAAGGTGAGAGAGAGAAATGGGAATGGGGAATGGTGAAGGCAGGGCGCAATTACCAGAAGTTTGAGAAATCGATGTTCATGCCATCAGGTTGGAGGCTACCCAGCCGGTATATAAGGTGTTGCTCCTCCAACCTGAGTGTGGCCTCATCCTGACAGTAGAGGAGGCCATGGACTGGCATGTCAGAATGTGAATAGAAAGTAGTGGAAAGGAAAGGTCATAACTAGGTAGATTGCGAATGTAAGAGTCCATCTTATCGTACTAGGGGACCATGCAATGGCCTCTAAGGACCAGGCATTAGCCTATTGTCCTATTGTCTGGTATATGAAAATGAGTCTATATTGCCTGTTCATCCATTAATCTATTAGTTTCAGACAACAGCACAGTTGTAGTAGTAAAGATTGTGGTTCAGACTAGGTTCATCTTGTTCACAAATGGGAAGCAAGAATGGAATTTTGGCACGTGTTTTGTCCTTCCAAGGTCATTGTGTTAAGATGACAATGGTGCGAATTCTAGCAAGTAGAAGTTAGTACCCTCACATTGGTAATATCTACAGAAAGTGTTGCCTCGAGGGCAGTATCAATCATCAAAGATCTCCATAATCTGGGCTGTGTCTTCTTCTCAGGAGGTACACACCATCACGTTCAAGAATAGTTATTTGCCTTCAACCCTTGAGATCTTGAACCAGTTGGCGCAACCTCAAGTCAAGTCAAGTCACTTTTTATTGTCATTTCGGCCATAACTGCTGGTACAGTGCATAGTAAAAATGAGACAATGTTTTTTCAGGACCATGGTGTTACATGACACAGTACAAAAACTAGACTGAACTACGTAAAAAAAAAGCACAGAAAAAAAAACTACACTAGACCACAGACCTACCCAGGACTGCATAAAGTGCACAAAACAGTGCAGGCATTACAATAAATAATAAACAAGATAATAAGGCAGTAATGTGTCAGTTCAGGCTCTGGGTATTGAGGAGTCTGATAGCTTGGGGGAAGAAACTGTTACATAGTCTGGTTGTGAGAGCCCGAATGCTTCGGTGCCTTTTCCCAGACAGCAGGAGGGAGAAGAGATTGTATGAGGGGTGCGTGGGGTCCTTCATAATGCTGTTTTCTTTGTGGATGCAGCGCGTAGTGTAAATGTCTGTAATGGTGAGAAGAGAGACCCTGATGATTTTCTCAGCTGACCTCACTATCCGCTGCAGGGTCTTGCGATCCGAGATGGTGCAATTTCCGAACCAGGCAGTGATGCAGCTGCTCAGGATGCTCTCAATACAACCCCTGTAGAATGTGATGAGGATGGGGGGTGGGAGATGAACTTTCCCCAGCCTTTGCAGAAAGTAAAGACACTGCTGGGCTTTCTTTGCTATGGAGCTGGTGTTGAGGGACCAGGTGAGATTCTCTGCCAGGTGAACAGCAAGAAATTTGGTGCTCTTAACGATCTCTACCGATGAGCCATCGATATTCAGCAGGGAGTGGTCACTCTATGCCCTCCTGAAGTCAACAACCATCTCTTTTGTTTTGTTCACATTCAGAGACAGGTTGTTGGCTCTGCACCAGTCCGTTAGCTGTCGCACCTCCTCTCTGAAAGCTGACTGTGTGTTGCAGTACAGTCGTCAGTCAGTAGAGTGAACAGCAGTGGACTGAACACACAGCCCTGGGGGGCCCCCGTGCTCAGTGTGATGGTGTTGGAGATGCTGCTCCCGATCCGGACTGACTGAGGTCTCCCAGTCAGGAAGTCTAGGATCCAGTTGCAGAGGGAGGTGTTCAGGCCCAGTGGGCTCAGCTTTCCAATCAGTTTCTGAGGGATGATTGTGTTGAATGCTGAACTGAAGTCTATGAACAGCATCCGAACGTACATGTCTTTTTTGTTCAGGTGGGTTAGGGCCAGGCAGAGGGTGATGGCAATGGCGTCATCTGTTGAGCGGTAGGGAGGGTACACAAACTGCAAGGGGGCAGTGAGGGGGGCAGCAGGGTCTTGATATGCCTCATGACGAGCCTGAATCAGAATTAGGTTGATCATTACTCTCTTATATGGCGTGAAATTTGTGGTTTTCTGGCAGCAGTAACCCAAGCCACTACTTCAATACGGCAACACTACGGCCACTTAGTTCACGTTGGACTTTCTGTTCTAATTGTTTATTTGTAAAAATTGTGTATATTTTATGTTTAGTTTATGTTTTTATTGTGAACATTGCATATTTGATGCTTATGTGCCTGTGATGCTGCTGTAAGCATTCTTTTGCATTACACCATGCATACATGTATTTGTACATATAGTAATAAAGTCAATTTTGACTTTGGCCACAGAGATCACCATGCACAGTGAATTTAATATCAGGTTCAGCAGCAGATGCAAGTAAACTCGGTCTCCATTGTGAACGGTAAAACGCTGTACAACACCAGGATTTACACCATCAGTTTGTACAAACCTAATGTCAGAGCAGTGCTTTGCTCTGATTTTTTTCTAAACAGTCTAAGATCCCCAGAGGTAAATTTCTACGAGGCTTTGAAAGTCTCTCACTAGTCCTAATAGCTGCCTTTGGTACAAGACTGAGGAAGACAGGAGATGTCGTTTCTGTGTGTAAGGGAAGCTGCTAATCGTCTCCCACAGGAATTATGATAAGGGACCAGGATATCGACTAGAAGCTTTAGAACATGGAATTTGAAACAGGAATACTGAAATATCTTTTCAGAGTTATAAGATCATTAGATATACGAGCAAAACTGGGCTACTTGGCCTATCTTGTCTGCTCTGCCATTTCATCATAGCTGATCCATTTCCCTCTCACCCGAACCTCTTGCATTTTCCCCGTATACCTTCATGTCGTGACTAATCAAGAAGCTATCAACTTCTGCCTAAAAATACATAAAGATGACCTCCACAGCTGCCTGTGACAATGAATTCCACAGATTCACTACTCTCTGACCAAAGAAATTCCTCCTCATCTCTGTTCAAAATGGACGTTCCTCTATACTGAGGCTGTGTCCTCTGGTCTTAGACTCTTCCACCATAAGAAACATCCTCTGCATGTCCACTCTAGAGGGGCATTTCAAAATTTGAGCAGTTTCAATGAGATACCGCCCCTGCCCGCCATTCTCCCGAATTCCAGTGAATGCAGGCTCAGAGCCATCAAACGCTCCTCATATGACAAGCTTTTCAATCCTGGAATCATTTTAGTGAACCTCCTTTGAACCCTTTCCAATGTCAGCACATACTTTCTAAGATAAGGGGCCCAAAACTGCTCGCAATACCTCACGTGAGGCCTCACCAATGCCTCAATAAAGCCTTAACATCACATTTTTGCTTTTATATTCCAGTCCTGTCAAAATGAATGCTAACATTGCGTCTGCCTTCCTCACCACCGACTCAACCTGCAAATTAACCTTCCGGGAATCCTGCACGACAATTCCCAAGTCCCTTTCCACCTCAATTTTCTCTCCATTTAGAAAGTAGACAGCCATTGAGTTCAATATCAGACTGGGAACTTCTTATTGTCCCTTTGAGGGGCAATTTGTGTAACATGTGTGTCAGCAGCTTTCTGGCACCACTGAACACCCATCGGGGTAAGCTAAGGAAAAATCACAGCCAGATTTTACAGCAGCGTTCTTGCTCTCCCAGGACCTGGCTGACCTAACTGGGCCAACCTAACCATTTTTATTTAAAAAAAAGACAACTTCTAAAATTGCCTATCTTCCACTGACTGTGGAAGCAATCAGCTAAATACTCAGAAGTTACCTGTTACAAAATGGTGCACAACAGCTGCTTTCATTCACATGGGGGCACCCATGGGTGAGGGAGGTGGCCAGCCAGGACACATAGACTCAGTAATCACTGAATGCATTAAGGACATACACATGTATGAAGTAATTTGATGGTAGTCAATTACATACAGTATAATCACACGAGTCATTAGATTGATAGAACACTATTATGTGGTGAATAACTCCTGAGATTCTCCACTTAAGGAAATATAAGGCCTAATAACCAAAGGTTTATCCCAATGTACAAAGGGAAGAAAATCCAAAATCGCACAATCCATAGTAGCGGGACAATGAAACATGCCCAGAATCAGATGAGCAAGGATTATTGGGCTGAAAACTGGTACTAGAAGAGATTAGAAGGCTGACGCCATGTACAGGCCTGTAAACAAGGATGGGAGTACGAAAATCAAGGCATCACTTGACTGGAATCCAATGCCAATCACAACTTACTCATCTGGTGACCAACGAGGGAGCTTTGAATTGTCAGTCTGTGGGTAGATCAAAAGTGGAAGGGGATTCCAACAACAGGTGTAGTAGGCTGGTCAGATTTAAGCCAACCAAGGAGGTACTGTACTTTGTTAGTCCTTTTAACACTACTGAATAAGGGAGAATGAACAGAAATATTCATTACAACTCTTTTTTTTGACTGTGTGTCATGAAGCTAAAATCCAAAACAGCACAACAGTTTGATTTGCTTCTTCCTTGGTTTACTCAAGTTATTAATCACCATCTACTTGGGGACATCTAAGCATATTCCCTGGGATATTGGTAGATCGTCAGAAATAATTATATCTTCTCAACACATCCTGCTATATACTTTATCAGAGGCACTGACCTCATGCATTTGGACAACTGTATCCTGTTAAAGGGCTCCAGCTGTGTGTGCCAGATGAGGGTATTTGTTTTCCCAGGTTTGTGGCTTCTGAGAGAACTTATCAGACAGATCCTCAGTTCAGCTGTTTCTGCAACAGACAGTTGCTGTGGGAATTGAAGGACAAGCAGTCACATCTTGTTTAGCTCTCATGTATCCTCTGAAAAGAGAGGCACGTGGCAGGTGGAACAATAGATGTGCATTTGGCACTGAAAATGAGAAGTATCAAAGAATTCACGTGCATTTTTCCACATTAACTGTACCCCTCTAACTCTCAGTGCAGACAGCGATTTAATTTGGGCTCGCTAATACCTCAGAAGGCTTCGATTAAAAAATATGCACGCTGCTTGCACAGTAACTCATAGAAGGAAAATGCTCACACCTTAACCCCAGAGGATGCTGCTTAATGTCTCCTTTACACAAAGATGGGAGGTGCTCCCCTGTGCGTTTCTTGTGAGATAGGTACATTCAATTACCATTGCACCGTTTGAAAGCCTGGAAAATGAAGTCAGTTCAGAGATGCTTAATATGTTGCTTCCTTCTCCCTATGTAATTGATTCATCAAATAAAAGTGAATGTTCTTCTCACACACAGAGTAGCATACATCAAACGACGTCATTTTCCTCAATTGCTGAAGTAGGCTTGGGCTCCGGGTTATAATCAAGAACGAGCAACCAAGAGCATTCTACACTCCTGCACTTCCTTGGTTTTGATCAGTTTCACATATCCTGGCTAGAGCTTCCACTCGTATATTTTCATAAAGCAAGTTGGTGACACCTGCTTAGGGAAAGATCAATGTAATCTGAATTGCTTCAGAATGGTTTGACCCTTAAAGTCCGAATTTCTTATGCTGTATTAAGGTACTTAAAATCAAGAGAAGCCTTTACAATCTTTTGTTTGAAAGTGGTTTGAAGTTTAAGAGTCCTTTAAGGTTGACAACAGATTTAAGAATCAATGGCTAAGAAGTCGATGAGAAAGCCACGAGAGGAAGGTATCCAACATGGAAAACTTATATAATAAAGTCGAGAAAGGTAAACCAAGTGATGCAAAAGCAAAATCAGCAGCACGTGGCATCTTCTGAACTATTATCGTTGCAATTTGCAACCTGCAAATTCCCTTTAAAAACTTTTGTATATTTTAAACGCACTCACAATCTTACAGTCCCCGACTAGTATGAAGGACTCAACAAATTTGACTCAGGAATACAGGTATGGCACCAGATGTCCACCACCACTCCTTGAAAATCAGGTCCTGTGGGTCCTTCACAACAGACTGGAACGACAGGGATCACAACCACTGCTCCCTCGCATCCCCGTGGTCAATGGAAAGCCAGATAGAGGACCTAAGGGCAAGGTCACTGTATTGGAGGGAAATGAGGGAGTGATATGTTCTCTGTTTCACTGAGACATGTCTCAACCCCCAGACTCGGAACCCAAGCTCCAGCCCAAAGGGTTCTCAACCCAGCAGCCTCAGGAAAGGGCAGAGGTTCTGCATTCTGCTTTAAGATTTACTCATCATGGTGTGTGGACATAATGGTCTTGACTCACTGTTGTTCTCCTGACCTAGTGATTAAGTGCTGACCGTTCTACTTCTCCACTGTTATCCTGACTGCAGTTTACAAACTGCCAAAGGCACATGTCAAGCAAGCACTCGATATATTGAATGCTGTGATTAACAAACAAGAAAGTGCTTACCCCGATGCCTTCTACATCCTTATCCTGACCAATCAGGATAGCTTGAAGAAATCCCCGCCCAACAACCACCAGCCCATCACCTGCAGCACTACACTCTGCTCTCAGTACTATCTATTATTAATTTGTACAGTTTGTTTTCTTCTGCACATTGGTTGTTTGTCCATCTTTGTTCATTGAATTTTGAATTGAATTGACTATTTCTTACATCCTTCACATACATGAGGAGTAAAACTCATTACGTTATGTTTCCATTTAAATGTGCAATGTGCAAACATAGTAATTTCTAATAACTTATAATAAATAGAACAGTCAATGTAATATAGAGTATATTCAAGTCAGCGTGAATTCATCAGTCTGATGGCCCAGTGAAAGAAGCTCTCCCGGAGCCTGTTGGTCCTGGCTTTTATGCTGCAGTACCACTTCCTGGATGGTAGCAGCTGGAATAGATTGTGGTTGGGATGGCCTGGGTCCCCAAAGATCCTTTTCACACACCTGTCCTTGTGAACGTCCTGAATCATGGGAAGTTCACAACTACAGATGTGCTGGGCTGTCCGCACCACTCTCTGCAGAGTCCTGCGATTAAGGGAGGTACAGTTCCCATACCAGGCAGTGATGCAGCCAGTCAGGATGCTCTCAACTGTGCCCCTGTAGAAAGTGCTCAGGATTTGGGGGCCCATACCAAACTTCTTCAACCATCTGTGGTGAAAGAGGCGCTGTTGTGCCTTTATCACCACCCAGCTTTTAAGCACAGTTTTTCATGAATTCTAATGTATTTAGTTTTTTCTCCTGTAAATACTTGCAAGAAAATTAATCTCGAGGTAGTATATAGTAATATATACATACTTCTGTAATAAATTTTAAAAATATGTGTATAATGTCATAACACAGATAAATAAAATTCAAAAGGTGATCAAAACCTGAATTGAAAACAGAGAAGTCTGGAGCTGCTCAGTAAGTCAGGCAGCATCTGCGAAGCGAGAGTTAAGATTTCAGGTCAATGGACTCAACAGGAAGCAGAAGTCAGCAGCCCCATCCGACACAGGCTGGCAGACAAAATGAGACTCTTACCACTTTTCAAATGTGATTACATTTGTAAGGTATGCAACATGGCAGGCAATATTTGCACGGCAAGATTCAGCATGAAGAAGTATAGTAGGAAGTGAATTGTTCGCATGGTATGGTGTGCGTAGAAGTTAATGTAACATGTAACAGCACCAGTAATTTCATTTGGGGTTCAATTCCCTGCACTCTGTGTAAGGATTTTGTATGCTCACCCCTGTGTCCGTGTGGGTTTCTTCTGGGTTCTCTGGTTTCCTCCCGCATTTTAAAGGGGAGGGTTAGTAAGTCATAAGCATTATATGTTGTTATTGGAAGTATGACAACATTTGTAGGCTTTCTCCAACACATCATCTGACTGTGTTGGTTTTGATGTAAATCTGACAAATACGTAAACTCTCTTTATCTTTTGATGCTTGCTCAGAGGTTCAGGATGAAGGAGAAAAATTCCACTTCTCTTCTTTAAAATGGCGTGGCTCCATTCTTAATGTTTCCCTGAAGGGGCAGGAAAGCAACCCCTCCTGACATACAGCAATGGGAATTACTTTCGATTTTGTGCTATATGTCGGGAGAGGTGCATGATCACTAGATTCAGGACAGAAACCTGGCACTGAGCCTCAGACAACACAATAAGCTAAGAATCTCACTGACATTCACAATATTGTCCGTCTGCTATTTGTAATTCTGTTACTTCGTTATGAAACAAAGACCAGACAAATTTTTTGTGGGATTTATTTATGGTTTTAGTAGCAACATTTATGCTTTTAATGAAGTCAAGTTATACTAACTTTGTTTAGGTGAACTGAACAGCACCTGCCAAGTATTCCAGCCTGGACACCTAGAATGCACTTTAATTGGACCATGAGTATCTTTTGTCCTTGGCTCGCTACTTCGAAGATCCTGGAGGGCATGAAGTCCAGGTTGCTCTGTGCTGCTGTATCAGAGATCAGGCTGATGAAGAGGGGTCAGGGTGAGTGTTGGCTGCCAGGGATCAGAGGACGGAGCGGAGGTTAACGGTGTAGTTACATGCTTACAGCAAGAATGCACACCTCATGGGTGAACCAAAATTGACTGAAATCCCTATCCTATGCTGTGGGGAGGCCAGTGTCAACTCTGTTTACTTTTTCAAACTGACTGTAAGCAGAAAGGAAATCCTGGGGAATCTGTCAGTACAAACACATATTTATCGTCTGGGCTCCTAGTGTGGTAATGTCACCAAAGGTTCCAAGCCATGCTTAAATAACAATATGGACCCAGTGAGTCTGATTCTGTTGATGTCATTTGAGTAAGACTCATAAGCAACCATAGAACCATAGAACATTACAGCACAGAAACAGGCCTTTTGGCCCTTCTTGGCTGTGCCAAACCATTTTTCTGCCTAGTCCCACTGACCTGCATCTGGACCATATCCCTCCATACACCTCTCATCCATGTACCTGTCCAAGTTTTTCTTAAATGTCAAAAGTGAGCCCGCATTCACCATTTCATCTGGCAGCTCATTCCACACTCCCACCACTCTCTGTGTGAAGAAGCCCCCCCCCCCCAATGTTCCCTTTAAACTTTTCCCCCTTCATTCTTAACCCATGTCCTCTGGTTTTTTTTCTCCCCTAGACTCAGTGGAAAAAGTCTGCTTGCATTCACTGTATCTATACCCATCATAATTTTATACACCTTTATCAAATCACCCCTCATTCTCCTACGCTCCAGGGAATAAAGTCCTAACCTATTCAACCTTTCTCTGTAACTCAGTTTCTCAAGTCCCGGCAACATCCTTGTAAACCTTCTCTGCACTCTTTCAACCTTATTAATATCCTTCCTGTAATTAGGTGACCAAAACTGCACACAATACTCCAAATTCGGTCTCACTGTTAACCTTATTAATGCTGGTAATATCAAATCATTCTTCAATCAAAAGCACCTTTGTTGTGCTAATAACAAGATATCAAACATTTTTAGACTGGACAGTCATTTTCAGATAGTTGGGAAACGGGATGAAAATTCTACATTCAAAACTCAAGTCAATCGAAATGACATGGGTGCGATCGTGGATTTTAAAGTAAAGAATACACTTGGGCAAATTATCTGAAGCTATAGGCTAAAATGTATGACATCTGATTGCAGTGTGAGTCCTGTCCAAAATAATCTCATATAAAACAGTGATGGATATTTAAAATTAAAGAAAAGCTTGCAGGAGAGTAGTCAGTAAAGTTAATCATCTCTGCAGAGTCAGGGTGAGATTTATTAAAATATATGCCATGTGTTACAATTACGAGTTTAGACAATGAATCCACCAATCACACTACTACCAATTGTTTGCTGGGCCTTATCTCAAACCTTGGTAATTTTAGATAACATTTTATATCACATCATTTACTGTGTTTACTTTGATATTTTATTGCAGCACTTGCTCAGTTTTTTAAAACAAATATGTTTTTAAAAGGAAAGCTGTCCTGCTCTGTGGCACTTGACTAGAGTTACCACAGCAAGACAACTTCAACCCAAACACTGAAGACAGATGTAAGAGTGTGGTTGCTTGGATATGTCAGGGTCGTGCCGTCACAGGTGGAAATTTTCTGTCAATTTTCTGAGGCTCAGTAGTCACAGAGTGAACAAGGGCACTGGAAGATGGAAATCAGGAGTGGGGAATTATTAGACGAAATGGCTATGAGAGGATAAAATGGCAGAGGAGGCAAGATAAACAATAACTTTAACATTCAAAATGACACACATCTTATTATCAAAGTCTTTACGAGGGGTGATTGATAAGTTTGTGGCCTAATGTAGAAGGAGATGAGTTATACAGCTCTTGTTACATGCACATGCAGGCCAACTCTGAGTGATTCTGCAGAAAGTTTGAAGTTAATAACTCATCTCCTTCTACCTTAAGCCACAAACTTATCAATCACTCCGATGCATTATTAACTGATGAGTTATTAACTTCAAACGTTCTGCATAATCACTCAAAGAGTTGACCTGTATGTGCATGTAACAAGAGCTGTATAACTCATCTCCTTCTACCTTAGGCCACAAACTTATCAATCAGCCCGCTGTGGACACTTTCTGAAGGTCCAAGATCCATATGCTCCACGACCGCTGGACTAAGTGTGTAAATGTAGGAGCAGACAATGTTAAAAAATGAATGTGCTAGGTTTTTTTAAATCGACTTCCTTCTACCTTAGGCAATGAACTTATCAATCACCCCTCATATATGTCACTATATGCAATCATGGATTCATTTTCTTGCAGGCATTCACAATAAGACACAACAGAATCGATGAAAAGCTGCTCACAAAGAATGACAAGCAACCAATTCATGACGGAAGACAAACTGCTTAAATACATAAATAAATAGATATAAAATACTGACAGCATGAGGTGTAGAGTCCTTGAAAG
The DNA here is from genome assembly GCF_048418815.1 of Hemitrygon akajei. Classification (NCBI taxonomy): domain Eukaryota; kingdom Metazoa; phylum Chordata; class Chondrichthyes; order Myliobatiformes; family Dasyatidae; genus Hemitrygon; species Hemitrygon akajei. The sequence goes on from NC_133155.1 coordinate 28,748,124, forward strand.
TGAGTCCATGGGATGTGGAATTCTGCAGTGCTGAGATGATTGAAGTTATCCAGACTGGTTCAGGAGCCGGAAAGTAGAAGGGCCTGTTCCTAAATCTGTTGGTGCGGGACCTAAGGCTCCTGTACCTTCTTCCCGATGGCAGCAGTAAGAAGAGAGCATGACTTGAATGGCAGTGGTTCTTGTTTATGAAGGCTGCTTTCCTGTGGCAGTGCTCTCTGTAGATGTGCTCAATGGTGGGGAGGGCTTTGCCTGTGATGGACTGGGCTGTATCCACCACTTTCTGGAGACTTTTCCATTCTTGGCCATTGGTGCTTCCATACCAGGCTGTGATGCAGCCAGTCAGGATTGTCTCCACTGCACATCTATAGAAGTTTGTCAAAGTTTTAGACGACATGTCGATTCTGCACAAACTTTTAAGAAAGTAGATGCACTGTCACGTCTTCTTTGTGATGGCACTTGTGTGATGGTCCCAGGATAGATCTTCTGATATGATAACACTAAGGAATGTAAAGTTACTGACCCTCTCCACCTTGGTTCGATCCCCTATCTAGTACTGGCTCATGGGCCTCCAGCTTCTTCCTGAATAATCAGCATTTTGGTGCTACTGACGCTGAGCTGTAGTTATTGTGGCACCATTCAATCAGATTTTCACTGTCCCTCCTACATGACAATTTGTCACCACTTTGTATTTGGTAGTAACAGTGCTGTCAACATGCATGTCTGATTAAGCCAAGCAGAAATGGGTTCACAGATGTTTTGAAAACCTGCCTCGCACGATTTGCCTACAAACTGCCCGGAGCATCTGAAAATTATGATAGTCGTGTCTAGATACTCTTTTGATATCACTGGACCACACTACGTATTTCCAGAGTTCTCCATTTGTTACTGCATGAAGGAGCTACAATGTAAACTGCAAACTTTAAGAATCACGCGGTAAGCCCTTTGAATTACAATAACAGTTCGCTTTTCAGAGAAAATGCATCATTTAGCGTGCATAAACCTGGTACCCAGTAATCCTATTCATAGGAATTGATGTTTGCACCTAGTATTAAGTTGCAGTCTGTTCCTTGTTACAATGCAGACACCGTCAGTTCATTTGAATTGGTCAAAATGGTTATCTTTAGAATAGGTTTTCAAAGGCAGCCATGAGTAAAATAATTACATGTTAAACCCTTCACACAAAGAGATAATTTGCAATTTCTTTCTTGGATTATATACATTAGTTTAAATAGACGAGGAAAGAAGCTTTAATCTGATATCACCCCGGAACAGAAACTAGATGCTGGGATTTTTCAATACAAGGTGGTGGCTTACACATGATTTACCACACATCGCTGAATTCATTATTTGCTATCAACCTCTTCCTCGATTTCACTGTCATGGATCAACCTGTGATGGCTTCTGTTGTGAGTGACCCAATTTCTCAAGCTGCGGTTCAAAGTATTGTCAACACTTATTAACTCCTTCCAGTTAAACAAAGCCAGGAATCTGAGGGAGAAAGCTGGATTAGGGTATAGAATTATTATTTTTTTTTAGTATTTTTCTTGTAGCTCAACAACTCCAAATGTTCCATGTCAAATTACCCATTTTGAGGTTTAACTGTAGATTATATTGCAACAGTTAATATGTCAGGGTGTTACAGTGCCCATCTCTTCTTCTGACAGTGGGTACGCATTCTACAGAATGAGATGTGATGGATGGGTGGGTGAAGGACATTTTTCCATTCATATTTTGGATATGAACGGAAAACATTGTTCAACCTTTCCTTGTTGCTGTGTGGCAAAATTATGAAATTATTTATGAAAGAGCCACTTCGACTTTTATATGATGGACTGAGATTTCATCGGGGCTTATAACAAGCAAGCAATCCCTTATATATCACTGTCATTCAGTCCCTCAATGCCAATGCTGAACTTGTCAGTGACCACATTCCGTTTAATGAATTATTTTTTTAAGATTCAAAGAAATCCTTTGATGGGGCAGAATTTTTTTGATGGCAAAGTAATTGACTTCTTTCCTCTCTTGCCCAAAGTAAACTGGCTTCATAACTTATTTTTTAAAAAGTCCTACTTTCAGACATGTGTCATTCTACCCAGTTCATCATAGAGCACCTTTTCGTAAAACTTGATCTCGTACTCCGTGCCATTGCTGCTGGGGTAGTCTGATTCCTGCCACGCCAGGGTGATACTCTTCTGCTCGATGTGCTCTGCCCTGATATCAGCCACGTGTAAGTTCCCTGGGAATAGGAGGAGACAAATAAAAAAAAATTAGCAACCTGAGGCATAAAAATATAGAGATTAGAAAGCCTTTAAGACAGCGAGCTGTTGGTCTCCCCTCTCGCTGTGACAGGATTGATTCCTCTGTCTCCCTTGTTAGTGAGAGACAGAGCCTGTGACTTGTTGGGTGAGCAGTGGTTTTTGACAGACTCTAGATCATGGTCTTTGGGGGTTTTGCTATTGCTTGCATGCTGAGTGGTGGGGGGAGGAGCGGCTTGTGCAAAGGGGGGGCGTTTTGGGGTTTTAACATTTTCCTGTCTTTCATTTTTTGGGGCTTTTCTTCTGTTTTGTGGAAGTCTGAGAAGAGTCAGATTGTATATTGTATACATTCTCTGATATTAAATTAAAGATGTTAATAATTATCTATAACAAAATTTGCTTTAGTTGCATTTCCAGATACTTGAAGAGGATGAAATCTAATACTTTGATAAATAAATCCAAGCTGCAGTACTCTCCAACACTAAACGTAAAGCAAGATTCTTTTGTGATCAAATAATTAACAGATAGAAAACACTTTTCTCTGTCTACTTTGCATGTTGCTGGGATACACAATTATCTCTGGAGGAGATTCACAGACTGGTGAACTATTAATATTTATGCTTTAAACCTACCCACTTACTGTAAATACATCATGCAAAAGGACAGAATATGTATCATATAAAATTTCCAATAACCTGTTGCTCATTGCTGTTACATTTGTGGCCTCTGCAACTCCATAATCTTTGACCTATTAGAAGAAAGGCAAGTTGGAAATAATAGATCTCAGGAGTAGTTTGTGCATCTGTGTATTGGTTCCTTTCACTGCGAGATACCCCACACAAACCGTGAAGCTCTCTCTGCACCACAAGTGGCCCAGACAACAGCCATCAGCACACTGTCTGACCATTAGTGACCTTCTCTTGACATTAATTCCTGAAAAGGTCAACAGACGATAATTAGGACCAAGAATCTTGTGTGTTTATAGTGGCGTAATGTCGCACAGTGCAGATACAGGCCTTTTGAGACTCTGTCCACCCCCAACAAGCCCATAGTGACAAGCAAACACGTTAATAACATAAAAATCTCTATTTTTAAAAAATCCCACATTTCCATCAACTCCCCTCAGATTGCACACTCGCACACTCAGGGCAATTTACAATGGCCTATTAAACTAGCAACAGGAAATATAGAACCATACAGCACATTTCCGATCCTTCAGAACACAATGTTGTGCCAACCTATATCAATCTACTTCACTGTCAATCTAACCCTTCCCTTCTACACAGCCCATAACATTCCATTTTTTTCTTATATCAACGTGCCAATCTAAGAATCTTTTAAAAGTCCCTATTGTATCAGCCTCTACCACCACCATCTCCAGTGCATTTGAAGCACCCACCACTCCCTTGTGTTAAAATAAAACCTACCTCCGACATCCCCCTAAACTTCCCTCCATTCACCTTAAGTGGGTGTCTTCTGGTTTTGGCTATTGCCACCCTGGGGGGATAAAAAAAGGTGCTAGGTGTCCACTCTCTCTATGCCTCTCACAATCTTACACCCATGTGACTTGTAACGAAAACACTCATTAAAATCACAATCACTGTGTGCATACGCCACACAGCCTCGGAAGTCAAGGTTGAACTCGCCAGCTATATCACCGGTTCTTCCTGCGAGCTCTGTGGCAAATATTAGTAACTTAGTCAACCGCACCATACTTACAGAAAGCTGATCAGCACCTCTTACGTAAACATGTTGCTTGCAAATGGTTGTGAGTGACGACTGGAGAACGGTGACCTCCGCCATCAGGCTTTTGAACGGTAAATTAACCAACCCAAAATCATTACCCAACCATTTTAAACATGAGAAAGCCTGCAGATGCTGGAAATCCAGAGCAACACACAGAAAATGTCGGAAGTGCTCAGTAGGTCAGGCAGCATCTATGGAAATGAATAGATAATTGATTGCCTCGGCCCAAAGCGTTAACTATCTATTAATTGTCATAGGTGCTGCCTGACCTGCTGAGTTCCTCCAGCATTTTGTCTGTGTTACCTCGCTCTTCTGTTCTCTTTCTGCACTATGTATTTAAGTAAAAAATTTTATACATGTACCTTAATGTATTTCATAGTATTTTTATGTTACACATTGCTGCTGCAAAACAACAAATTTCATGGCATATGTCAGTGATATTAGAACTGATTCTGATTCTGACCGGATTTAAACAAATAATTAATCACCTCAGATAACTCAAGGATGTGATCACTGTGTTATAAACGGGAGTCTATTTAGCCCACTAACCTTCTTGATTTCTGTGACTCAGAACGAAACAATGATGGATTTGCCCGTTGACTCTTGAAGGTTGGTAGGGTCAAGGGTCCATTGGGAGGCAGGTCAATGATCTAGAATGATCTTGTATTGCATTTTATGAAGGCAATTATGCTGGCTGTTCAGGGTGACTCACAGCTGGTTAATTTCTGCTCCAATCACAGAAATTACTTAATAACACTTAAGAGAGAAATAAAGATGGGAAATCCAGAATCATAAACATTATCTTCATGCATTTTTTGCTGCAATCGAATTGACACTATGGGGCATGTGTCCTGAGTTTACAAATCTACTTTTAGCTATAACAGATAACACACCAGTCTCTACCTATGAGAATATACTGTATCAAATGCCTAAGATGTATATTACCTAGTCCTCCAAATACATTTTCCAGAAATGCATCCTTTACTAAATAGAGGAATAACCTTTTAAAAGCTGTTGTAATCAAATAAATGATTTTATAAGTAGAAACATAGAACCTGGGCACCAAAGTGCTATTCAGGGGAGCTGGTTGCCATCAAAATTACATAAATTAATGCTAATTCTTTTCAAAAAAGCAATAAAATCATAATAAAACAAATATCTCAAGATTTACATGAATCATTAAACTATTTGATTTGATTTATCCTATCTGGCACTGTTACAATTATAGTAAATTAAAATGGATTTATTTGGAAGAACTTTTGAAAATGGCTTCCACAAATATGGCAGTTTAATGACCTTTTCAAGATACCAATGAACATATTAAAACTAATGAAATATTTCTGAACTGCTGTCATGTCAAAATATACAAAATGCAGCAAATAATTTGGCAAAGAGATCCCTATGTTTTTGTATCCATCTGAGGTGATAAATAGGTTCTCATTTTAATATTCCATCAGCAGGTCAGCATCAATTATGCTGTAGAAACCAGTACAGGACAAGAATAGCTGAAGGGGTCCTTAAACCTACAATTTCCAGACTCAGAGATATCAGTAAAGCCAAGCAAGACACAGCTAATAAGCTTTCCTTGTCTTTTACTACTCTTTTAGCTGGTCTATCCTAGTAACCCGATGCATCTCCTACACATGCCCTCCCAACATTAGTTTTATCTACAGGAGGTGTTGCCTCAAGAAGGCAGCTTCCATCACCATCATCTACGGCATGTTATCTTCTTGCAGCTACCATTGAGCAGTAGGTACAGGAGCCTTAAGTCCCCCAACACCAGGCTCAAGAACAACTACTTCCCATCGACCAATCTGTTCTGGAACCAACTGGTGTGGCCCAAATCAAGACTTCAGTATAGCAACGCTATGGGTACCTTGATCACTTGCGCAGAAGCGGACTATTTTTTGTTATATTTGTGATCTTGTAATTATATTCTTTTTTGTAAATTAATTTATGTTTTTATTGTGATTTCTGCTTATATGATGCCACGTGCCTACGACGCTGTTGCCAGTAAGCCTTTCATTGCAAGTGTGCATGTAATAACAGTGGTCACATTATTAGGCACTTGCTGCACCTAGTTAAGTGGCCACTGAGTGTATGTTGGCGGTCTTCTGCTGCCGTTGCCCGTCCACTTAAAGTTTTGATGTATTGTGCAATCAAAGATGTTCTTCTGCAAACCACCGTTGTAACGTGTGGCCATTTGAGTTACTTGCTGTCAGCTTGTACCAATCAGGCCATTCTCCTCTGACCTCTCACCTTAACAAGATGATTCCTCCCACAGAACTGTCACTCATTGATTATTTTTTGCTTTTCACACCATTCCCCCATTCCCTATAAACTGCAAATGCATACACAAAATGCTGGAGGAACTCAGCAGACCAGGCCGCATCTATAGAAAAAAGTTTTTTAAAAAAGTACAGTCAACGTTTTGGGCCCAGACCCTTCATCAGGACTGCAGGAAAGAAAAGACAGAGTCAGAATTAGAAGGTGGGGAGAAACGCCAACTGAACTCTGTTTCCATAGATGCAGCCTGGCCTGCTGAGTTCTTCCAGCATTTTGTGTGTGTTACTCAGATTTCCAGCCTCAGCAATTTTCTCTTGTTTGTAAACTGCAAATACAACTTATTTTCTGAAACAACCAAAAAATTACACATATATTGTATACTCTCACATAATTTCCAACAAATGGTTGTAAATTGAAGGCCAGTGTGAGAAAAGAAATAAAAAAACAACTTCTTTCAAATCTTCTGGTATAGATCTAGAAGCCGTTCTACTGCAACAGAGCTATCAGAATCAGAATCAAATTTATTATCACTGATGTATGTCATGAAATTAGTTGTTTTACAATAGCAGGACAATGCAATACATCGAATATACCATAACTTCTGATAAGAAATATATATATAAGTAGTGGAAAAAGTGATCAAAATAGTGAGATAGTGTTAATGGGTTCATTCACCGTTCAGAAATCTGATGAAGAAGCCGTTGCTAAAATGGTGTGTGTGTGTGTGTCTGTCTGTCTGTCTGCTTTCAGGCTCTTCTACCTCCTCTCTGATGGTAATAATGAGAAGAGGACATGTCTCACTTCATCAACGTTTCTGATTTCAATGTGGATCAAAATCTTCGCTGGAACATTAAAAACTTTATAAGTCTACTAGTCCTTAGGTGGAAATAAAAAGGTTATTAAATTGTTTAAAATAAGTAATGATGAGTTTTGTTCAGACCTGGGGTATGCAATTATGGATTCCCACACTGACGTTGTATCCACAATAACACGGCAATGCTTGGAGTGGATAGATTCCTGTTTCATGCAGTTGCAAACACTCTTGCTTCAGTTAGAAGTGAATGGTTAATGCTGCACTTGAGTATAAACAAGGCTAATGCTCCAGAACAGCAGGAACGACGACTAAAATTGGAAAACTTCCACAATCTTACACCATCACGATTTATAAAGCACCAAATGAAATACTTCTGATTTATAGTACCTGCCGAAATGTTGTAAATCTGAGGCAAACTCAAGATTTGGCTCATAACTCGATAAGCTAATCTTTTATTAATTTCAGTTGAAAGACAAATCAATTGCTGGTCGTTAGGCGGAACTGCCAAGTAATGCTACATGGATATTTTATATTTACCTCAGAGGGAAGTAAAGTTCTAAGTTTAACATTTTATTGAAAGAGCATTGAACTAAATGTCGTCCTGAATGAAAAGCTGTTTCAGTTAATAAAAAAATACCACTACACAGGGAAAAGACAAAATAACCTACACTTCGGCTTAATGGAAACTTAAAAGTATCAATGGTGCTTAAAATACATAAACCTATTCTGTAAATGCACGACTTAATGTGGCTGACTGGTAGAATTTATAGCTTTTTTAATGCTATAATTGCCAGTTGGTTTTTAGAACGCAGAATTGCTCGGTGATTGAAGACCAAAGTCCATCTAATGAAGCTGTTGACTAAGCACAACAATCAATCTCTATCAATTAGTCGAGGCAAAATCCAAGGAAAGTCCCAGTGGGCTAACGGCTTTGGGCAGCATAGGTCCAAAGTCACTTATTTTCCCCATACATCTGCAACATCTCGTGTCACCAATTACCCACACCATGTAATACAAAGTATCATTTTATGAATGAAATTTGCATTTGAATGAATCCGTCTCCACCATTTCCATCGAGAGCCTGCTCCACTTGTTTACCATTCTTTCACTGGAGTATGTTTTTTTCGTAAATATTCATCAACTGATTTATTTACAGCTTTCCACTGTGACACAGAGAAGCACCAACTCAACAAGCTCTCACAGGGTGAATTATGCACATCAATAGATCCTTTGGTTACACGCACAGTTATATTTTTCTACAATTTATAAAACACAAATCACACACAGCTCCAGGTCTATATGAAGCACCTCATATTGTTCTATTGAATGTTAATTGCCAAAACTAAAGGAAATCCTCAGTCAATGACATACATTAGCAAACTCTCTCCAAAATGCAGAGCTAGTGGCAATTTATGCATATCAGGCCCGACGAGAAAGTGCACTAAGCACGACCGTTAACAAAGTTTAACACCCTAGAAGTAAGATCAGAGTTGTTGGTGGAATGATAGTTGAGGGAGGGCTGCTTAGTGAAGGTTTGACTGTCATTTAGTAGGGGATTGTGATCATAATGGAGACATCAGGAGTGGATGGTATCAAATAAATTGGGAGGGGAGAGCGAATGAGCCCATGTTCTCAGAGGGCTTAAATGCTTGGCTTGTTGAAGCAGGAGGAAATATTCTTCCCCCAGTCCTCCTGAACTGTAAAGGCATACACACTTTTCCTTTCACCTGATGGGTTTATTGAGCAGCCTAAGACATCTAGTTAATATAACTTGAAAATGGAAACTTTGATAAAATGGAATCAGTTTGCTCCTTTGAAATGGTCACGACCGATCTTCCACCTGAGAAGATTTACTCCCTGAATCTACTTCGTTAAAAAAAACCTTTGCTTTAAGGAGGGTAAAGTTTATGTATATATTTTTTAACATCTTTGCTTCCCATAAAATGCAAAGCTACCATTCACTGCTTCTGTCTCCAACGTCAACATTGAATTTTCAGACTTCCTGTAATCACTCCCCCTCTCTCGCTCCTGATTCCAGAGAAACCCATCACTGTATCTCTCTAACCCTTCCCCAACCCTCCTCATCTGCCCGTCACCCACCCACTCCTCCCATTTGTTCCCCCTCCTAACTTCTTTCACTTTATTCCATGCTCCACCTAACTGTTAGATTCCAACTTATTTGGCCCTTTGTCACTTCCACCTTTCACCTCCTGGTTTCTGACATCCTTCCCACTCTCTACACCACTGATCTGTCTATCAGCCACCCTCCCAACTTGGATCCACCTGTCATTTCTTGATCTACCTCTTCCTCTCCACCTCTTTATATTGGCTATCTCCCCTCTTTCAGTCCAGATGAAGGGTCTCAAAGCAAATACTGATGCTTTGTATATACCCAGCCTGATGCTTTGAGGTCCACCAGTACTTTGTGTTTTGTTCTAAATAACAGCATTTGCAGTCTCTTGAATCGCTATTCTCTACTTCTACCCCATTAAATCATTGTCAAAAACATCTGCTAAACCTTTTGTAAAAGTAAATTGATTTACAATTTTAGAATTGATTGATACTCTGATGCGGATAATGAACTGTACAATATTTGAGCAATTCCAGCACAAAATAACATTAGATTATGTAATTAAGCCCTTCGTAAACACCTCATTTTTGAAAATTTGAACAAACACAATGAATTACACTTTGCAAAATGGTAAGTTCATTGAAAGCTTCCCCACTCCACCCACTTAAATGTATCCAGTCTACCTGAGTGACAGTGGAATTGCTGGCTGCAGCCTCATGGCTTCAATGACCAAGGTTCAATCCTGATCTCTAGCTTTATCCATGTGGAATTTGCACTTTACTCCTATGACTGCATGGATTTCCTCTGGCTGCTCCATTTTCCTCCCACATACCAAAAAATGTCTGAGTTGTGGGTTAATTGGGCACTGTAACTTATTCCTTCTGTGGCGGGGTAGAGATATATCTTTACCAAAGGAGGTGTAAGGTGTTCTTTCCCTCTGCTAACCTGGACAAGGTGTAGTACCTCCTTAGCTGCCAATCAGGGCCACGTGAAGCCTTGGGAGCAGGTGGTGGATGGTCATATGGGCAGCTGGTGCATGTCACAAGTCTTGGTTATGCGACCACTGATGCAGAGCGGACCATCTCCGAAGAGTATTGATAACGGCTGTGGTCAGCTGTTTTGTAAGGACTCTGCCCAGGGGAAGGCGATGGCAAACCACTTCTGTAGAAAGATTTGCCAAGAGCGATCACGGTCATAGAAAGCCCATGATCGCCCATGTCATATGACACAGCACATAATGACCTAAGGAATTTGTGCCCGGTGTACAGATCAGTATTAGAATCTTGGGCGAGTTGGTGGGAATATGAGGAGAATGAAATAGCTTAGAGTAGTGTAAAAGGGCACTTGTTGGCCAGTGGGCTGAATAGCACATTTCTGTGCTGTATATCTCTAAGGCTTAATCTGTCTCAGCTATGTTTTGTGGCAACAATTTCCTCAATCTTCACACACTCTGAATGGTGGAATTTATCCTAATTCCTTATCAGAATTATTGAGAATGAGCTCCTTTCTGCATTATTTTAGATCACTCTGAAAAATGCAAACCTTTATTTTAACCTATTATATTCTTCCATAACTTTAAGGAAATAAAATCCAAAGAAGCTTTAGACCATCAGTATACTGAGCTCCACAGGGATGGAACACAAGAACGTAGAAATAGGAGAAGCAGTCAGCCATTCAGGCTCACAGGCAAGATCATGGCTAATCTAATCATTGACAATTTCTCTGCTGAATCCCCAGGACCAGAATCAGCCATGATGGAATAGCAGAGGAGATTTGATGGGCTAAATGGCCTAATACTCCTACAAGTATCTGGGAGTACAGTTAGACGAGAAGCTAGACTGGACTGCCAACACAGATGCCTTGTGCAGGAAGGCACAGAGTCGAATGTACTTCCTAAGAAGGTTGGCGTCATTCAATGTCTGTAGTGAGATGCTGAAGATGTTCTATAGGTCAGTTGTGGAGAGCGCCCTCTTCTTTGTGGTGGCGTGTTGGGGAGGAAGCATTAAGAAGAGGGACGCCTCACGTCTTAATAAGCTGGTAAGGAAGGCGGGCTCTGTCGTGGGCAAAGTACTGGAGAGTTTAACATCGGTAGCTGAGCGAAGGGCGCTGAGTAGGCTACGGTCAATTATGGAAAACTCTGAACATCCTCTACACAGCACCATCCAGAGACAGAGAAGCAGTTTCAGCGACAGGTTACTATCGATGCAATGCTCCTCAGACAGGATGAAGAGGTCAATACTCCCCAATGCCATTAGGCTTTACAATTCTACCGCCAGGACTTAAGAACTTTTTAAAAGCTATTATTAATGCTTTTTGAGATGGTGATTTAGATGCATATCATATTTTTTTACTGAGTTAAGTATTGTATGTAATTAGTTTTGCTACAACAAGTGTATGGGACATTGGAAAAAAAGTTGAATTTCCCCATGGGGATGAATAAAGTATCTATTTATCTATCTATCTATCTATCTATCTATCTATCTATCTATCTATCTATCTATCTATCTAATTCTGCTCCTATGTCTTATGGTCTTAGGGATCGAAAGCTTTGAGACAGCAGCCCTAGTAGCTATATCACGCAAGTAGACTGTATTCATTTGAGGAGGAGGAGCTAATGCTATAATCTGTGTTTCTTCATATGTAAGAAAATTAAAATGTATATGTTTCTAAAAGGATTTAATTGTAAAATTAAATGTTACATTGAAGACTGAAACTGAGCAAATATTGCACTTTTACTGCTCCTACAGTTTAAAAATCTGCCTATTTCTCAGTCATTTACCCTTAATGATGCAGAGGATTTGTCGGCTGCTCACTGTGCAGAACCTCCTCCCTCCTTAGCATTACAGGGTTTGCCAAAAAAGGGCCATCAGCACCATCACAGAGGCAGCTAGCACGCCTCCAGATAGTTATGGATCAAGAGTTGTGACCCACGGACCAATGCCGCTGGGATACAACCCAGGGCCTGATCAACCCTGGCTGGGTCGCCCGGACAAGGCTGTCTCATGTTGAAAGTCCCGAAATGCCCGATGACCCTAGGATGCATTACTGATGATGTGTCGCAATGCATCCCGGGATATATCTCAGCATCAACATTCATTACACTCTGAGATAAAAAGTTCCAAAAATCCACACGTCCTGAGAGACGAAATTCCTCATCTCATTTAAAATTAGGATCTTTATCCTGAGGGAAACCTCCTTTTCTAGATCCCTGCAGCAAGGAAGATAACAGCATCCACCTTTTCGAGCTCCCTCACAACCATAAATGCTTCAGAAAGATCACCTCTCATTCATACAGACTGCAGGAAGAAAGGGCCTCATATGCACAATCTTTCCACAATGAAAAATGCCTTCCATCCCATCAATCCATCTAGTGCACCTTCTCTGCACAACTTTCAAGGAATCAATTCCCTTCCATAAAAATGGAATTAAAAACTATCAGTCAGTCTTAGTCTTATCACAGCCAGTCTTATCAAAGCTGATCATGCAGCTATAACAAGCCTTCCTTCCACCCACTCGCAATAAAGACAAACATTCCATTTGCCTTCCTAATTACTTGCTCTACTTGCATGTTACCCTTTTGAGTTGTACTGTATGTACAATGACATCCAGAACTCTTTGAACACCAGCATCTGTTCAACTCGCTTCATTTTGAAGTCCCGGACATGACTCTAAGTGAATGATGTTATCAAATGACTACTCTACAAAGTTTCCAGAACAAACGGCGTGGGCCTGTTGTCAGCAGGATGGTGTTAATGAACACAGGATACATCTCACTGCCTTGAAAATGAGCCAGCATTGTAATAATTATCAAATCAGTCAATAAAAAAAATCCCAGCAACCAAAAATACATTGATCTAACATCAGTAACAGAAAATCTAATGGAACTGATTATCAAAAAGATCTATATTAAAATGACCTCATAAATAAAAGCCAATATGGCTTAGAAGAAAAGGTTCTGGCAAACTAGTCTACATGATGTTAAGAGAATAATTCGCAAGTACCCATTCACCAGTCTTGATATATATAACTAAATGGACCCTGTTGTTACAATACTGCAATATATGCCTCAAATTCATCCTTCATAATTTAGGGTAGGTAATGTTCTTGCTTAAAAGAGAACAGACAGGAAGGTGTGACCATGGACGTGGATGTTATTTATTATTTATCAGAGATACAGCATTACAACAGGTTCTTCCACCCTAATGAGCCCACAATACCCAATTACACCCATGTATCCAATTATCTTACTAACCTGGGCAACGGACACAAAATGCTGGAGGAACTCAGCAGGCCAGGCAGCATCTATGGAAAAGAGTAAACAGTAGACATTTCAGGCCGAGATTCTTTATTTCCACAGACACTCCCTGACCGATTGTCCCGAAGAAAGTCTCGGCCCAAAACATCAACTGTTTACTCTTTTCCATGGATACTGCCTGGCCTGCTGAGTTCCTCCAGCATCTTGTATGTGTTGCTTTGGATTTTCAGCATCTGCAGATTTTCCCATCTTTGTTATCTTACTAACCTGTACGTCTTTGAAATATGGTAGAAAACTAGAGCAGCCAGATGAAACACACGTGATTACAGGGAGAATGCGCAAGCCTTTTACAAATAGCGACAGGACTGTACCCAAATCGCTGTCACTGCAATAATGCTGGGCAACCGCGCTGCTCTAAATTTGAATTCCATGGTGGAATTTCAAATCATATGTTTGTTCCCAGATTCTGATTACACGTCTGGTAATCTAACCATTATGTCCTGACCTGGTTGTTTGAGCATCTGGTGCATACCACAAGTCCTGGTTATGTGACCACTGACGCCAGTCAATCTCTGAAGAGTGTTGATTACGGCTGGGGTCACCCGTCTTGTAAAGACCCAGAAGACGGCAATGGCAAACCACTTCTGTAGCACAATTTGGCAAGAACAATCATGGTCAAAGACCATGATCACCCATGTCATACGACACAGCATAAAATGATAATGATGATAATGACACCACTACACAACCACCACTACACAACCACCACTAAAGACAACTGAAAATGATAATGTTCAAGCCACGTTATATTATGGTATAGAAGGAAGCCAACAGGCCCATCTAGTGTAATAAAGAACCCAAAGCAATCTCAGAGTAGTTTAAATAGAAATGTTGGTAACTCAAGTTGTAGTTTCATAAAACTTTTGTTGTACTACATTCAGAGAATTGCATGCAATTCTGACATTCCCCTATGGGAAGGATGTGCAGAGGTTGGAGAGGGTGCAGAAGAGTTTCACCAGAATGTTGCCTGGATTAAAGGAATTTGGAAAAACTTGCGTTGTTCATAGGAGTACATGAGGGAATCTTATAGAATTACATAGAATTATGAGACATAGAATTACATAAAATCATTCTGGCATCTTTCCCTCTTCTTTTGATCAAGGGTCTCGGCCCAAAATGTCGGCTGTTTATTCATTTCCGTAGATGCCGCCTGACCTGCTGAGTTCCTCCAGCATTTTGTATGTGATTCTCTAAAATTATGAGAGGCATAGATTGGGCAGACAGAGACTTCTTCACAGAAATGCATCAGATATGAGAGGCATAGATTGGGCAGACAGAGACTTCTTCACAGAAATGCATCAGATATGAGAGAGCATAGGTTGAAATTGAGAGGGGGGAAGTTTAAAGGGACTTTATGGAGCAAGTGTGTTTTTTAAGAGGAAGAGCAGTAGGTGCTTGGAATACCTTTGTGATGTGGGAGGAGGCTTGACCGTCGGTTTGAGGAGTTCAGTGTCAGTTCAGGTGAATTGGTATTGTCATAGACACATAAAAACAGTAAATCTGCAGCGCATTACAGGCCCTTTGGCCCACAATGTACTGCCTACTCGAGAAGCTACCTAGAATTTCCCTACTGTATATCCCTCTATTTTTCTAAGCTCCATCTATCTATCTAGGAGTCTCTTAAAAGACCCCATTATATCGACCTTTACCATCTTTGCTGGCAGTGCATTTCTCACACCCACCACTCTCTGTGTGAAAAACTCTGACATCCCCTCGGTACCTATTTCCAAGCACCTTAAAACTATGCCCCTTCGTGTTAGCCACTTCAGCCCTGGGAAAAAGCCTCTGACTATCCACACGATCAATGCCTCTCACCATCTTATACGCCTCTATCAGGTCACCTCTCATTCTCCTTCAGGGAGAAAAGGTGAAGTTCACTCAACTTATTCTCATAAGGCATGCTCTCCAATCCAGGCAACAGCCTTGTAAATCTCCTCTAGATTTTCTCTATAGTATCCACATCCTTCCTGTAGTGAGGTGACCGGAACTGAACACAGTACTTCAAGTGGGGTCTAACTAAGGTCTTGCATAGCTGTAACATTACCTCACGACTCTTGAACTCAATCTCACAGCTGATGAAGGCCAACGCACCATACGCCTTCTTAACAACACTGTCAACCTGCGCAGCATCTATGGACATGGACCCCAAGATCTTGCTGATCTTCCACACTGCCAAGAGTCTTAACATTGATATCGCCATTAATATCACTGAGACATCAGCTGCTGTTGTCCTTCCTCAAGTAAGCTGAGATGATTCACTTTACTGAAAAGAGCCAAAAATTTATCTAGTTGGAGATAGGCATATGATGTTGTGTTGATGTCTGTGCAGATGCCTTAGATTAAAAAAAATTCCCTCATGCAACAGTGGAATTAGTTTGATAATTCATATATTAATTTTGAGAGCAATTTGTTGCTTAGTATACCCAAGGCTGCTTCCTTCTTCCTCCTCAGACTTTGCTCCATAGGACACAAATGAGGGCCCACAAGGCCCCCTACACCATGTGGATGTTGCACAGCTGCATCAGCTGTGCCCTTCACAATGCGCTAGAAAGCGGTTAAAAGTGGCACTAAGGTGCTGATGGTATTTGTGCGCTGACTGCGCACAAGGTTATATCCGGAGGAAAGCTTTTGTCCAGCCAACCCTTGAGACACAGCCAATTGTCAGCAAATGATCTGAAAAATGCAGCTGCAAAGACAGAAGAGCAGTTAAACCATTTGCACAATGATGCTTCTCTTTGATATCATCCGTGCGGTCATTACAGTATTCGGTTAATTCAACAAACCACCTTACACCAATTAATAAAGAATTTAATTACATTCTGTGTGGAGATGCAACATGTTAAGCCTTTTTATGAACGTCCTTTCAAGTTATCATTAAGCAGGAAATCAACCGGATCATTATCTAATTAGCCATTTTCTCTTCTTGTTAAAAATGAAAATAAGTGAAATAGTTCAGTTAGAAGAAGAACATGACCAACTGCGGCTCAGATTCACAAGATTCTCCAGCTGCCGAAGCTGGATCTCTGGCTGGGATTCATCATTTGCTTTTACTGTTGTCTGTTTCCATGTTATTGGATTTTCGTTACTTGTCTGAGATTTCAGTACAAGAGTTACCTAGAACATAGATAATCACCAAATTCACAGAGCAAGTTTTTGTAAAAGATCCCCCTAGTCTCATAGTATCACTCAGGGTTGCCAGTTATTTCTGGAGGTTTCATTCACTAACCAAACTGCTCAAACCCCTCTCTCCTGTTAAGTCCACTTACACCACCTTCCAATAGCCAATTGCATGCTCATTTTCCAGTTGGTTGATTCATAGTCAATAGCCTTACTTCACAATAATTTATAGCTAATAAAATGCATTCCATAAAAAATCAAAAGAAAGACACATTCTACTTGCCTTAATGATGTTACTTACACAAGCCTACAAATTAGGAGCCGGAGTCTGAATCAGCCACTGTGGTGAACTACATATACCTGTCTAGACACGCCCCCCCCCCCCCCCCCCGCTGACTGCTCCTGTGGCTCTTCCCACTGACCGTGGCTCCTCCCACAGACCCCGGTATAAAGGCGATTGAGGCCTGAGCCCACCCCTCAGTCTCCAGGATGTAGCATGGTGGTCAATTGCTGCTTGTTCTTTCTTCCAGTCAATAAAAGCCTATATCTTGCCTCACGTCTCAGAGAGTTATTGATGGTGCATCAGCCACTCAATTCCAAGCCAAGAGCCCCACCATTTAACAATGTCATGGCAGATTCGCCTGTAACCTTAACTCTCACATTGCTGTCTACTCACAAACATGCTTCATCCTCATCAAATATCTGTGGACTTCTCTATTGAAAATATTCAACAACTCAGTTACCACTGTCCTTTGAGGAAATGAGATCGAAAGACATCTCCCTGAGAGAAAACATGACGGCTCCCAAAATTATGAGGATTAATGCAAGCGGGCTTTTTCTACTGAGTTTAGTAAAACTTGAACTAGAGGCCATTGGTTAAGGGTGAAACGTTAAATATTTAAGGCGAACCTGAAAGGGAATCGTGTGTGTGTGTGTGTGTGTGTGTGTGTGTGTGTGTGTGTGTGTGTGTGTGTGTGTGTGTGTGTGTGTGTGTGTGTGTGTGTGTGTGTGTGTGTGTGTGTGTGTGTGTGTGTGTGTGTGTGTGTGTAACAAATTACCAGGTGAAGAGGAGGATGTGGGTTTGTGGGTTGGGTTCAAGGACAGGGACAGGAGGCGTGTGGAAAACCTTGGTCCAGGCGTGGATTGATAAAACTATGCAGAATAACAATTTGGCATGGCCTAAATGGGCCAAAGGGCCAGTTTCTGTGCCATATTAGTCTATGACTCTATGACTCATTCATAAATAGGTATCCCTCATGTTAAATAATGAATTTGTATTCTAATTCCCTCATGGTAAAAACATCCTTTCCACAACCAGCCTATCAAGATGCTATACATTTCAAACAAGCCACTTCAAGCTCTTGTGAGAACCAACAAGGTTAGCCTGTCCAAACATCCCTTATAAGCAAACCATCCATTCCAGTTATTAACACACCCAGCAAGTTTCTACAGACGTACCGTGGAGAGAATTCTGACTGGTTGCATCACAGTCTGGAACAGAAAGCCATTGAACAGGATCAAAAAAAGTTGCAGATTTGCAGACTCAGTCAGCTCCTTCAGGGGCCCCAGCATTGAGGACATCTTCAAAAGGCAATGCCTCAGAACGGTTGCATTTATCATTAAGGACTCCCATCACCTAGGATGGGCTCTGTTCTTATCATTACCATCAGAGCAGAGGTACAGGAGCCTGAAGACTCATTGTTTCAGGAACAGTGTCTTCCCCTCTACCATCAATTTTCTGAAAGGACACTATCATTGCTTTCTTTTGCACCACTTATGTAA
Organism: Hemitrygon akajei; assembly: GCF_048418815.1. Lineage (NCBI taxonomy): Eukaryota > Metazoa > Chordata > Chondrichthyes > Myliobatiformes > Dasyatidae > Hemitrygon > Hemitrygon akajei. The sequence goes on from NC_133155.1 coordinate 28,766,510, forward strand.
TTTAATTTTTATATTTGTATTTCTTATTGTAATTTATGGATTTTTTTCAGTACTGCTGTAAAACAACAAATTTCATGATATACTGTTTGACAGTGATATTAAACCTGATGTTTACTCTGATTATACTTAGAAACCTTCTCTAAACAGCTTATCTTCCCTCCTTCCTCCACTAAGGGGACCCATTCTGTGAACAGCACATCAAGCAGTGATCTCAACAACACTATAAATAACTGAATATAATCCTCCTAATTTTTATATTCAACATCTTTGCAATGAACAGGAATCTTATTTTAGCTTCTCCAATTATTTGTAACAGGTCACTGGGATCCCTTTACATCTTGGAGCTCTGTAACCTTGCACCATTTAGATTTTTGAAAACTTTCCTGCTAATTTCACGTTTTCCCTTTTAACCACTAAATTCCAGATCAACTTGAAACCACCTTACATCCTGCTCACAACTTACTTCCCTACCTATCTGGTAGCATCCTCAAATTTAGCAGACATACCACTGGTGCCTTCATCCAAGTTATTTATATGAAACCCCAAATTCACACCCTGTGACATGACTTGTATGCTTGCCAACCAGAAGACGACTTATCCACATTTCCTGATAGTCAGCCAATTATCAACAACAGTAATAATTTACATCCCACACCATGAGCTTCCGTTTTTATTTTTAGCTTTTTTATTTAGAGATAAGGAACGTTAATAGGCCCTCCTGCCGCGAAGAGCTCATATCACCCAATAATTATTTATTTTTAAACTTATATATACTGTGGAACTGGCCCTTCTGGTCCATCGAGCCACGCTACCCAGAAATCCGCTAATTTAATCCTGATCTAATCATGGGCTAATTTACAATAACCAATTAATCTAACCATCAGAAACCAGAGCACATGGAGAAAACCCACAGGGACAATGGACAAACTCTTTATGGGCAGTGGCAGGAATTACACTCATGCGGCCAATTAATCTACCAACCCATATGTCTTTGGAACGTGGCATGAAACCAGAACATGCAGAGGAAAGGACAGATAGTCACAGGGAGAACGTACAAACTGCTGGAGCTGATAGAAGAAGGTTCTGGACCTGAAAAAAATTGATCTGCTGACTGTTTCCAGCATTTTTTTTTGTTTTTACCTCAGAATACGTGAAAATTCCATTCCAATAACTCTACAACATAGCACGACACAGCACAGTACAGGTCCTATGGCCCATGATGTTCTGCTAGACTTTTTGACCTACTCTAAGATCAATCTAATCTTTCCCTCCTACATAAAGTAGCCCTCAGTTTTCTATAATCCATGTGCCATTCGAAGACTTTCTTAAATGCCCCTGAAGTATCTGCCTCTCCCACCACTGCAGGCAGGGTGTTCCATGCACCCACCAGCCTCTGTGTGAAAAACTTACCTCTGATGAAAGATCACTCATCTGAAATGTTAACTCATCTTGCCTGACCTGAGGACCATTGCAGACTCCAGGCTGATGCTTCAAATGCATCATCTCCCTGGTCACTTACCGGCAAGGGCAGCATTAAGCTAAGACCATGTCTTCCATGGCATTACTTGAAGAACAGAATAAAGGGAAAAATACATCAATCTGTAAGGAAATTTTACGTTCTCCTCTTGACCATGGGGCTTCCTCTAGGTTCTCCGGTTTCCTCCCATGTTCTGAAGATATTTGGGTGAGCTCTGGGCATACTATTTTGGTGCTGGAAGTGTGCCGACATTTGTGGGCTACGTTCAGAACAATCCTCGGATTGTGTTGGTCATTAATCGCTAAATGCATTTCATTGTAGGTTTTGATGCGCATGTGACAAATAAAGCTAATCTTTAACCTTTAATTAGCTACTTTTACTGCTATCTGCAGGTGGACTATGAGTGCAGTACAGACTACATCACATCATATAGATGTCTTTGAATCTAAACTTTGGCCATGCCAGGGCTATGATAGGTGCTTTATAATAGTGCAAACTATATTATTTTTTGTACAAACATTGTAATAGGCAGGAAAGACAGAGGAGTTCCAGTCATACCATGCAGTTAAAGTCCTGATGTTCTGCAAATGCCACTCTGATTCCTTAGGGAAAGTGGGAAAACCGCTGAGGAACCATATGAACGGCTAATTTCCCATTTATTTTTTCTGCTGTCTATACATCACTGTTCGGAGGCAGCTAAATGAATTATTCATGTTTCTTCTTGCTCTGTGAATCTCAGTGCTCTCCTGCTGGGCCCTTCCACAGACGAAAACGGCTGGGGTTCGTCTAACTGGTTAGTGATGGATCTATGGCTTTTTCAATGGCGCCGAGCCATGCAGAAAAGAGCGTGTGTAATGGTAGGTTTACTTCAGATAGCTTGGGGGTTCTGGGACTGCAGAGAGGAGGGTAGAATTACTGGTGGAGGCGTCAGTGGTACCACAGATACAGGCACAACCCCTTCTCTCAGAGAATCATTACATCAGCAAAATGGTAACAACACAAACTGAGGCCATTCGGCCCACTGTGCATTTGCTGGTCTAAATAGAAGCGCCTGTTCTGACCTCACAGTAGACCAGGGCTCCCCAAGTACACTCCATGCTGTTTAAGTGTGATGAGAGTTTTGGCACCTACCATCTTCTCAAGCAGTGATTTCCAGATCCTCAGCAGCCACTGACAAACAACCAATGTTTCCTCATCTACCTTCAATGTCTTCTACCAAATACTCTAAGTCTACCCATCTTGGTTTTGACCCCTCCACTGAGGGAATGAGACCCTCATAAGTCCCCTCATAATATTAAACATCTACATTAAGACTCCTCTCAGCCTCCTGTGTCCTGAGGAAAACAATCCCAGCCCCAGGCACAATAGCAACAGCGACCATTTTACAGTCTTGGCAACACTTACTCATGTACAATCACTTCCTTCCTGTGGTGTGATGGCCAGAAACAATCACAGTAAGCTGTACCTTACTTAATGCCTAGCTAATAAAGAAAAACCGATTATGCCTTTTTAACCTCATTTGACCTATCTTATGGACTGATGGATTCCCCTCCAAGAGGACCATGTTGGGTTTGGAGGCTAGCGTGCCTCAATGACACAGATAGCTATTTTGTCTGGAGTCAGGCCCTTGTGCTTTAGCTCTTGACAGGGTCAACCACGCCAAACAGGTCAAAGGCTGGAAGCCAGACTAAGGGTGGTCCATCGGTCCCTCCAGGTTCGGGTGCAGCTCAGGGCTAACAACCCTGAATGGTTAAAAAAATCGTTTACTGAAACAGCAATGAAGGAATCCTTCTACATCAGAGTGCGACGGTATTCCCGACTTGTATGATTTAAAGTAGTGAAAACCGAGAGGAAGCTATTGACATAATGAAGGAAACCCTGAACACCACCAGAGATGTAGTACTGTGGCGACCCACTTCCTAGCGCACTCGAACCGGCTCACAAATAGCCATTGTTGCCCTAAACATCAACAGCATATCGGGCAGTAAGTAAGACGTAGGTTCCAGAAACCCTTGTTTGTTCGCATGATTTCCTCCCATTTACTATGAATATTCTCTTGCCTAGTTGTTGCTTCCTAAATGCATTACCCTTCACTTCACAATATTGAATTCACACTCATTCACCCCACTACAATTACAGCATCATCCGTCTCCACAAAGTATTCTGCGCTCTCGTTTATGACTCATCCCTACCCTCACCCTCTGCCTCCATACACAGGATACACTCTCAGTCATTCTAGTGACCCTTGCTCATTATGTGCTTATAAACCATATTTAAATCTTATTTAATTTTACTTGTTACTATATTTTCCATAACATCTGGCATTTTTTTGCAACTCCCCCTGTAATTTCACATATACACTTCCTCTTTTTTTTACTAGATTCTAAGCTCTTACCATCTTGCCTAAACTTGCCTTGTTGGCCTTATCCTGCCCGTTTGCAATCCTGGGGCTCGAAATGTCACAGCTCATTACTTTGCCCTGTGGAATCACGCTTAGCCTGTCAAATCTCTTTCTTTGCCTCCTGTTGATCGGAGACTAATGTTCCTTCAAGCGGCCATTTCCACACCATTCTCACTTCACAACATTGGACTTAACAAAAGATAGAATTTACATAATTGTTTTATCCTTTTCCTCAAATTATGCTAAATATATTCAAATTATGATCATGGACTCAAAAATACCAATTAACACTACTTCCACCTGTCCAATTTAATCATCTAAACCTCTAATCTGAATTGCAACCACTCTCAGCTTGTGGGACATGGTATATCAAACAAAAGTTCACTTGAATGCAGTTTTTGAATAGTAGGTCATCCATACCTTTTATTCTGACTATATGTCTGCCCATAATTGAATTCTCCCAATTGCTTTTCCAGTAATGCTGTTGCACTTATGAGAAATGTGCTTACCAATCAGCTCATCTGTGTTCCTTGAACTGTTTACAGATCGATGGTAGACTCTCAGTGTGGAGATTACCTCGTTTTTTTAAACTATAGTTCAACCGATGGAGCTTCATTTGATATTGTCACTTCTGGAAGCTTTGATTGTTTCTTTAACCGATATTGCCACCTTCTACCCTGGATTAATCTCCTCTCTACTATGTCTGGAAATCCTATAAGCAGTTCATCTTTCAATCATCTGCATCTTTAAGCCATACTTATACAATGCTTGCAATATATTTCTGTGATCTCATTTTGTTTGCTTTGTTCATGAAACTGAGTATTTAGTGATATGTAATTAAGCACATCCAGGTTCTTTCCACTGTCTATCACCTTCCCCAGAAATCTAAAGCTCTCGCTCCTGTATCATCTATCAGCCACAGACTGACTGGCACTGAATGTCTGTTTACACTGCACCAGGAGTACCCAGAGATTACTGTCCTTGAGATTTGGCTTCTTCAGCTCTTCTCCTAGCTGCTTAAAACTACCTGCAGGATGTCATCCTTTTTTTCAGATTCAGATCTCTTTATCACCAGAGAACAGCTGTCAAGTTTTAAGTTTATATTAGTACCATGTGCATCGAAACATACAGTAAAATGTGATGTTTGCGTTGACAGCACAGCTAAGGATGAGCTGGGAGGGGGGTGGCCCACGAGGGTCTCCACACATTCCAACAGCAACGTAACATGTCCACAACGGTCAGCAGAACAACACGAAACACAACAAGCAACAAAACAACAGCAAAACTTGTGGGCAGTCCTCCAACTGCATGAAAGGTGTCCAGTCTCCAGGCTTCAGCCATTTTAATCTAAGTCATTGGCACTGATGTGGACATACCTGCTGTCTGATTACAAGACGGGTTGCAGTCACTCAATAACCGGTAGGCTGGGTCCAAATTCACCAGTATCACCATCAGCACTTTGCATATTCAGAGGAAATGGTCTCAGGACATGAAAGGTGACAAAGCAATCTAATGAAGAGGTGCAGGAGTGGCATTATCTTCATGTCAACTCAACAACACTCAAGGGTAACAATGGCTTTACTGTCCAGAACAGCAATATTCCCACATTCAAAATGAACACTTTCTCTAGGTATGAGTAGAAACAAGAAACATTTGGTCGCACACCAAGTTCCAATTGGCAAAAAGTAGCCATCTTTGAAACCTGCAAAGGGTTGAGAACTTTAACAAAAGTGGTTTAACCTTGTCGTGATTGACCCCCCCGTAAGCATTTACACCATATGGGCATTAATTTGTGGTTGTGTCGATAAGGTGAAGGACATAAATACAAAGGACGATGTAATCTGACAACAAAGAGTCTTGTATTACAAATCAATTAGCACACAGCAGTTGGCATTTCCCCAATAAAAAGTGATTGCATCGTGCAATCAATATTGCACTAAACATGTTTCATATAGCATCAATTTGCAAAATCCCAAAGGTTCTTTCCTGAGAAGAATGTATTTTTCAGCACACTCAACCAGCGAGGGACCAAGATGGAACAAGCAAATGATGCACCCCCCCCAGCTCAAAATTAAACTCCAAAACACTTTGCTCATTAATGATTTAGTCAATCTCCCCGGATTACCATCCAATAATACATACAGAGAACCATTATATTCAACTCAAAGTAACTCATTAAAGAGTTTGAGATTTGCTGGATTCAGCATCAATGCAAGATATATAAATAGCATCGCTGCTCACACTCCAGAAAAGAAATGTGTATTATTTAGTTTGGCGAAATAAATCAGTTCAAACATTTCTCTGAAGCTGGCAGTCCTGTGGTTATTATGTTTCAATTAGTTTTACCATGGTTCAATGGAGCGAGTTTAATGTTATTTTATTTGCAGAGCCCAAATGTTAAACAAAAACTTAGAATGTAGCAATGAGGCCACAGTCAGGTTGGAGGAACAACAACCTATATTCTGTGTGGGTAGCCTCCAACCTGATGGCATTAACATCAATTTCTCAAACCTCTGGTAATTGCCCCGCTTCACTATTCCCCATTCCTGTCTCTTTCTCTCACTTTATCTCCTTACCTCCCTCTGGTAGTCCTCCCCCTTCCCTTTCTTCCACGGTCTTATGTCCTCTCCTATCAGATTCCTCCTTCTCCAGTCCTTTCTTTCTTTCACCAATCTACTTTCCAGCTCTATTCTTCACTCCTCCCCTCTCCTGGTTTCACCTACCACCTTGTACTTCTTCTTGCCTTCCTTAGTCTGACTCCTTCTGCCTTCCTTTTACAGCCCTGATTAAGGGTCTTGGCCTGAAATGTCGACTGTTTACTCTTTTCCATAGATGCTGCCTGGTCTGCTAAGTTCCTTCAGCATTCTGTGTGTGTGTTTGTTGCTTTGGATTTCCAGCATCTGCAGATCTTCTCATGTTTGTGAAACTTACAATATTGTTCTGTTCAGAGGGCACCAAAATCACCCTGTGCAATTAGTATTGGTTCCCAGTCAATGTGTACTGGTACCAACTCACAGAAATGGAGGGAGTTCGGGTCGAAAAACTTGATAAGATATTTTATTACACCCTCTCAGAAATTCCATTATGATAGTAACATCTCTGTTTGCTGGAGAAGTTGTGGAAATCAAAATGCAAACTATTATCATATTTTCTGGGAATGCCCCGTTATCAAAGGCTATTGGAGTGGGATACAGAATGCCCTACAAGACATCTTTAAATGTGAAATACCCTTAGAGAGTAAGACCATATATTTTGGGTATATACCTCAAGAATGGTTGAAAAGAGATAAATATTTAATGAATATACTGCTGGTGGCTGGTAAAAAGGCCCTTACCAGGAAAAGGTTATCACAGGACAGTCCAACTTTAAATGCATGGATGGAAATTACAACGGACATTTACAAAATGGAGAAGCTAACAGCATCTGTTAATCATAATTTGGAACAATTGGATTCATACTGGGAAAAATGGTTTAACTAAATAACACCTCATGGGCCTGATTTTATTCTCACAAGTCGATGAACATGTTGTAAAAAAAATCACTCCCTACTTTGTACATAGTTTTCTTAATTCAATTGTTCTCTCTCTCCTCTCCTTTCTATGAGTGTATACCTCAGATAATTATTATGTGGAGATTTGTGACAAATATGATTATATGATATATAGGTACAGTATCTGAAATGCATCTTATGGAAATGTTTGTTTGATGATAAACTTCAATAAAAAATAAATTACAAAAAAAAATGTAAGTATCCTTACACAGTGACTGGTGACTACAGTGTCAGCACGAAGAGGGGCTTCAGCCTTAAAGACAAACTCACCATGACAGCTGGACAACATTAGAGGTGTTATACTTGAGAGCTGGGAGCATGGTGTGCAAAAGGGAGAATATCTAGATTCCTAAACATCTTGATGGATAAAACCTTTACTCAGAGGGATGATCTCTGTGGCAGGAGGGCAGGAAAACCTGCTGGCCAACCACTGTGACTATTGGCAGGAAACATAGAAACATAGAAAATAGGTGCAGGAGTAGGCCATTCGGCCATTTGATCCTCCACCGCCATTCAGTATGATCATGGCTGATCATCCAACTCAGAACCCTGTACCTGCTTTCTCTCCATACCCCCTGATCCCTTTAGCCACAAGGGCCATATCTAACTCCCTCTTAAATATAGCCAATGAACCGGCCTCAACTGTTTCCTGTGGCAGAGAATTCCACAGATTCACCACTCTCTGTGTGAAGAAGTCTTTCCTCATCTCGGTCCTAAAAGACTTCCCCTTTATCCTTAAACTGTGACCCCTCATTCTGGACTTCCCCAACATCGGAAACAATCTTCCTGCATCTAGCCTGTCCAATCCCTTTAGAATTTTATACGTTTCAATAAGATCCCCCCTCAATCTTCTAAATTCCAGTGAGTATAAGCCTAGTCGATCCAGTCTTTCTTCATATGAAAGTCCTGCCATCCCAGGAATCAATCTGGTGAACCTTCTCTGTACTCCCTCTATGGCAAGAATGCCTTTCCTCAGATTAGGGGACCAAAACTGCATACAATATTCTAGGAGCGGTCTCACCAAGGCCTTGTACAACTGTAGTAGAATCTCCCTGCTCCTGTAGTCAAATCCTTTTGCTATGAATGCCAACATACCATTTGCCTTTTTCACCGCCTGCTGTACCTGCATGCCCACCTTCAATGACTGGTGTACAATGACACCCAAGTCTTGTTGCACCTCCCCTTTTCCTAATCGGCCACCATTCAGATAATAATCTGTTTCCCTGTTCTTGCAACCAAAGTGGATAACCTCACATTTATCCACATTAAATTGCATCTGCCATGAATTTGCCCACTCACCTAACCTATCCAAGTCACCCTGCATCCTCTAAGCATCCTCCTCACCGCTAACACTGCCGCCCAGCTTCCTGTCATCCGCAAACTTGGAGATGCTGCATTTAATTCCTTCATCTAAATCATCAATATATATTGTAAACAACTGGGGTCCCAGCACTGAGCCTTGCGGTACCCCACTAATCACTGCCTGCCATTCTAAAAAGGTCCCGTTTACTCCCACTCTTTGCTTCCTGTCTGCCAACCAATTCTCTATCCACATCAATACCATACCCCCAATACCGTGTGCTTTAAGTTTGCACACTAATCTCCTGTGTGGGACCTTGTCAAAAGCCTTTTGAAAATCTAAATATACTACATCCACTGGCTCTCCCCTTTCCACTCTACTAGTTACATCTTCAAAAAATTCTATAAGATTCATCAGACATGATTTTCCTTTCACAAATCCATGCTGACTTTGTCCGATGATTTCACCTCTTTCCAAATGTGCTGTTATCACATCTTTGATAACCGAGTCTAGCATTTTCCCCACCACCGATGTCAGACTAACCAGTCTATATTTCCCAGGTTTCTCTCTCCCTCCTTTTTTAAAAAGTGGGGTTACATTAGCCACCCTCCAATCCTCAGGAACTAATCCAGAATCTAAGGAGTTTTGAAAAATTATCACTAATGCATCCACTATTTCTTGGGCTACTTCCTTAAGCACTCTGGGATGCAGACCATCTGGCCCTGAGGATTTATCTGCCTTTAATCCCTTCAATTTACCTAACGCCACTTCCCTACTAACATGTATTTCCCTCAGTTCCTCCATCTCACTAGACCCTTGGTCCCTTACTATTTCCGTAAGATTATTTATGTCCTCCTTAGTGAAGACAGAACCAAAGTAGTTATTCAATTGGTCAGCCATGTCTTTGTTCCCTATGATCAATTCACTTGTTTCTGACTGTAAAGGACCTACATTTGTCTTGACCAATCTTTTTCTTTTCACATATCTATAAAAGCTTTTACAGTCAGTTTTTATGTTCCCTGCCAGCTTTCTCTCATAATCTTTTTTCCCTTTCCTAATTAAGCCCTTTGTCCTCCTCTGCTGGTCTCTGAATTTCTCCCAGTCCTCAGGTGTGCCGCTTTTTTTTTGCTAATTTATATGTTTCTTCTTTGGACTTGATACTATCCCTGATTTCCCTTGTCAGCCACAGATGCACTACCTTCCCTGGTTTATTCTTTTGCCAAACTGGGATGAACAATTGTTGTAGTTCATCCATGCGATCTTTAAATGCTTGCCATTGCATATCCCCCGTCAACCCTTTAAGTATCATTTGCCAGTCTATCTTAGCTAATTCACCTTCAAAGTTAAAAGGCTCACACACACTTGTGGAGTGATGTAGCCTGCGACGTGCAGCAATGTTGGAAAAATATCTGTTGAAGACAACCCATTTACACTGGCACTAAATTAAGCATGTTTCTTTTTAAACGTTAGCTTCATTTGCCCCACATACATCAAAACGTGCAGTGAAATCTGTCATTTGTGTCGGTTCAAATAAGCGGAAATTGCGTCGGGCAGCCCGCAAGTGCCACCACGGTTCCAGTGTCGGTATCGCTTTCCCCCAGCTCACTAACACTGAACTTTGGAATGTGGGAGACATCCTGGAGGAAACCCACAGGGTCACAGGGAGAATGTGTAAACTCATGGCAGACAGCAGAGGGAATTGACCGTCAATTTGCGATCACTAGCGCTGTGAAGAGTGGTGCTAACTGCTGTGCTATCGTGCTGCCCTGTACAAACCCCTCCTTCATCACCCTCTCTCTCGCATGCATTTCCACGCACACACATACACACGTTATTTAACCACTAAAGTTCAGGATATCATCACGTTCCCCCTCTGCACTCAAGGGGAGTGTGGGGTGTTGGGATGGGGTGGGAAGCTCACTCTGTTGCTCTGCATCTCACAAGCCAGGAGACCAAGACAGAGGGCTACAGAAGCCCAGGTTGATAGAATTATGCTCAAGATTCACATCAAATTAAACCCAACTGGGTTTGTCTATCGGAACCATGACCTTAAATGTGCATGACAATGAACTTCACTGAGGCTCCAATAATGCTGCAAAATGTCAGGTCCTCAGCTTTAAATAGTTTCCAAACCTGGCCAGTAAGATCAGCTTTATTTGTCCATGTACATTGAAATATCAAAAGATACAGTGAAATACGTCCTTTGTACCAACAACCAACGTAGTCCGAAGTTTATACTGGGGATTAGCCTTCAAGTGCAGCAACACTTCCAGCGCCATTATGGAATGCTCACAACTTACTAACCCTAACCCTTACATTCTCATGGAATGGGGGAGGAAACAACCACACAGGGTCACGGGGAGCACATATAGACTCCTTATAGACAGCAGCAGGAGTTGAACCTCCACCGGTGATCACTGGCACGTTAACTGCTCCGCTACCATGCCCCTATTGGCTCTCTGCAGGCTGGGGTCTGCAAAGCCTCGACACAAGGTTGTCTGAACAAAACACTTCCAGGGAAAGGCTCTGTGCTGTGGGTGAGGCTTCGGCACGAGGCGTTGCAACTCCTTCCTCCTGCATCGTGAGGGAAAGTCGTATCTCCCCATGACTTTCATTGTAGAGTGAGGAATTCTGCCCGAGAGAGCGAAAAGTGAACATGTACCGCAAGGATTTCTTGCTGAGTGAGTAATAATATCTCATTAATAACAGAATAATGGAAATTGATATGTTTCTCTGTAGCATTCCCCGACCATCATTTTTGGGGGATTCAGTTAGACTGATGACATTAACTTCATCCCACTGACTTGAAGGACTCTCACTTTGATACTTGAGCAGAAATTTAATTTGGAATGGAATTGGAATTGAAACTTGGAAATTATTTATTATTGTCACATGTACCAACATACAGTGAAAAGCTTGAAACTCTTCATACAGATTTGTCCATTATAAAGTGCATTGAAGTAGAGCAAGGCAAAACAATAATATGCAGAGCAGGTAAGGAGGAAGCGTATTGCAGGTAAACAATAAAGTACAAAATCACAACAAAGTTTTGGGCCAAGACCCTTCGTCAGGACTGGAGAAAAAAAATGAGAAGTCAGAGTAAGAGGTGAAGGAGAGGAAGAAGAGATAGGGTAGTAGGTGATGGGTGAAACCAGGACAGGGGGAGGAGGTGAAGTAAAGAGCTGGGAAGTTCATTGGTGAAGCAGATAAAGGGCTGGAAAAGGAGGAATCTGACAGGAAAGATGAGAGGCCACAGAAGAAAGGAAAGGGGGTGGGGCATCGGAGGGAGGTGACAGGCAGATAAGGAGATAAGGTGAGCGAGGGAAATGGGAATGGTGAATGGTGAAGGGGGGGGGGCAAGTGCTGGAGGTTCGAGAAGTCAATATTCATGCCACCAAATTGGAGGCTACCCAGATGGAACATAATGCACTGCTCTCCAACCTGAGTGTGACCTCATTGCAGCAGTAGAGGAAACCATAGACTGACATGTCAGAATGGGAATACCTGTTTTACTCTTTTCTGTAGATGCTGCCTGACCTGCTAAGTTCCTCCAGCATTTTGGGTAGATTGTGAGGGCAAGAGTCTAACCTATTGTATGAGGGAATTATTTAATAGTCTACAGCAGAGGGGTAGAAACTGTCTTTGAGCCTGGTGGTACTTACTTTCAGGCCTCTGTATCTACTGCCCGATGGAAGAGGGGAGGAGACAAAAACGTCCTGTGTGGGTGAAGTCTTGGATCATGCTGGCTGCTTTACTGAGGCAACGAGAAGAGTCCGTAGTGGGGAGGTTGGTTTTCGTGATGCGCTGAGCTGTGTCTGCAGCCCTCTGTGGCTTCTTTCAGTCACATGCAGAACGGTTGCCATACCAAGCCTTGATCAGTGGTGACTGATGACACAGTGGCACAGCGGATGCAGCCCAGGTCCCGTCCTGACCTCGCACGCTCTCTGTGTGGAGTTTGCACGTTCTCCCGGTGACTGCACAGGCTTCCCCTCATGTCCTCAAACTTCATCTCACATCACAAAGATGTGCAGGTTGGTACGTTAATTGTTAACTGTAAGTTCCCCCAAGTGTGTAGGTGATGGGTAGAATCTGTGGGAATAAAATAGTTCTAGTGTAGGTTGAGTGCAATTGGATGGGTGCTGATTAGTATAGACCTGTTTCTATGCTGTGATCCTCTTTGACTCAATAACGTTATCTATTAGAGATAGCATAATGAATATTATAAATTCCTTTCATTGCTTCCAGCTGCTGTCACCCAGTGGGTGAGCTTCAAAGCTATAGAATGATGTTTGACAAATAACAAAAGGCGTTCGACCACTGGATTCAATTGCAGAGCAACTTAGCTGTGAGGATTCTCAAGACAGACTGACAAGGATGCACCCCTTTGATGAGTGAGTGGTCCACAGGTAACAATAAAGTGAGGCGATGGATCTGGGAGAGTTTCTATTTTGTAATTAAGTTGTGTCAATGTGTGGCAATTTCCAGGTGTTGTGTGCTGGATTGGCTCATTGTATGGGTGTGGAGAAGGGCAAGTTAGGAGATGAGGAGTCTGCAGCACATTGCGACAGCCCCACATGCAACCTGCATGCTGCACAGCATCACAAGATGTGCCAACTTATATCCCAGTGGGACGTTACAGTGCCTCTCCCTCATTTGCATCCTCCATCGGTTCTCTGCCTCACATACCTTCAGCTGCTGTGGAGAGACACAAAGAGAAACTTTCATCCAGAGCATGCTGAATTTCAGGAATTCTCAACCCAAGAGCAATGGAAACTCAGTTACTCAGTTTAGTCAAGGCAGAGGTCAATAGCTAGTCAGATACTATAGTCTGTTCGTTCATTTTGTGCCGTGCCATATGACGTAAGCAATCATGGTTTTTCCATGATCGTGATTGTTCTTGGCAAATTTTTCTACAGAAGTGTTTTGTTCTGGGCAATGTCTTTACAAGACTGTTGCTCCTAGCCATTATTAATACACTTCAGATGTTGTCTGCCTGGTGTCAGACCAGGCAGTAGTCACAGAACCAGGACTTGTGATGTGCACTAGCTGCTCATATGACCGCCCACCACCTGCTCCCATGCTTCACGTGACCCCGATCGGCGACGAAGCGGGTGCTACGCCTTGCCCAAGAGTGACTTGCAGGCTAGTGGAGGGAAGGAGCGCTTTACACCTCCTGTGATGGAGACGCATCTCCACCCAGCAACCTGCGTCAGATCGTAAAGTAATCCAAAGGGTATATAGTTGATGCTTGAAAGTGGTGCTGAGGTAAAGAAGTAACTTATTGAATGGCCAAGCAGGCACAAGTGACTTACATCTCCTAAGATCCATCATCCAAAACACCAAAGGACGAAAGACACTGCGGGTGTTGAGCAGTGCTGGCTTCATAAGAATGTAAGAGTTTCCACAGAACATTGAACTTACAATGGTATAATTTTTTTGTTATGATGTCTGGCTACATAGATTTGGGAAGGGATAAGCCCCTCTGGTATACAAGCTGAATAGGGCTCTTCAAAGGAATCTGCGATGTGGTGATTGTAGCCTGCCCTTGGGGCGGTTACTGGTAAACCCAGCTGTCCTCCAGGTAAGGGCGATCCAGGAACATCTTTGTTAAGCATAGAACAATACAACACAGGAACAGGCCCTTCGGCCCACAATGGTGTGCTGAACCAGCTAAAAGGTAAATAAGAAAATCCAAAAATGTATTCCTCCTAACGGAGCATAGAACATATTTGGACATTATTCCACAGGATGGCAGTGACAACTGGCTCTGTAGACCAGCTTTCTGGAAATATGATATGATCTGAAATTTCTCCATAGGTAGAACCTCCTCCTGTGTGTATCTATGCACCCCTCTCCTTAAGGATCAACCCGGAGCATCTAGCTGAGGTTCCCATTCAATAAACTGTTATCTCCATAATTCATTACATTCAGCAGAACAAAAACACTGGACAGAAGCTTTAGATGACTCTGAACAGTTTGGAAGATGTGAGCACAGTGAAATTTGAAACGACTTTCCAATGCCAACCTGAACAAGGCAAAGAGCTGCAACAAGCCTCTTTAGCAACAGACAGACAAAGACCTTTTTGCAGACCCATCAGCACAAACTTGCTCCATTTGAGGATCCCTGGAAATGGAGGAATGTGCAGCCGTACAAGGGTAGGTTCCGACTGGATGTGCCTTTCATACTTCACCGTAACTGGAAACTGCTGGACGTGTGATAAACTCCGAATTTAGTCACGTTTCACCAAAAGAGTGCTAGATGATTAGAATCAATTTCTAGTAAGTAATACTACAATTTGACTGCCTATAATATGCATTGATCAAATAACAAATAATTCATTGAAACCAAGTAATTACAAAACATCACAAATTTTAAATGAACCTTGTTTTATTATACAAATAGTGACTGGGAAGAAATCCTCCAATTTAATCAGTTCATGTTCTAAGAACAAGCTTAACTTAGAGAGGAAAAATCACTCTAAATTAAATTATGTCAATTAAAACAAAGCTTATGGATTTCTTGGTTACTGTCTAGAAATTAAGTGTCTGTGCAGGATAAAGTGGCTGGATTATTATATTTTGCTACTATAGTTTTGAAATAGTTGCTAAGTTAGAGCACCAATACACTGAACTTTCACCATTGATGTCTTAGCTTTCAATACAGTTTGGATCCATAAACTTGTCTTTGCTGAAGATTATACAGTTCAGTCTTAGGAGAGGAATGAGGTTTGTGGTGAACCGATGTTGTTAGTAGCCAATCAATAGCGGGACACCACATTAAAAACCACTGCAATAAATTAAACTACTACTGGAACTGCAGCATCTGAGAAACAAACTATGTTTTTTTGGCTGGATAAGAAAAAAGAAAATATTACATTAATCAGTAAGCTGTTAAAGCCAATGGTAAAAAAAAAACATATATTTCTGAGAATTATGTTAGAATCAGAATCAGGTTTAACATCTCCAGCATATGCTTCATATCCTTCCTGATGGTAACAATGAGAACAAGGCATGTCCTGGGTGGTGGGGATGCTTAACAATGGACAGTGCCTTTTTGAGGCACCACACCTTGAAGATGCCTTGGATACTACAAAGGCTAGTGCCCATGATGGAGCTGACTAATTTTACAACCTTCTGCAGCTTACTTTGATCCTATGCCGTAGCCCCCGGCCCCAACGTATTGGTTAGAATGCTTTCCAGGGTATAGCTGTAGAACTTTGTGAGTGCAGCCAATGCAGAATCATGTTCTTTCCAAATGCATTTCCAAGGTGATAGGCCAGAGCCGGTTGTTGAGTTTGAACGTGTAGGCTCTGGAGTTAAGAGTCTCCAAGCAGAGGAGTGCTTCATGCAGAAAATACCAATCAGCACCAGTGTATAAACACCAGGGCTAATTATCAGTGTCATCTCCTCAAGTAAAAAAAGATAAGTGAAACAGATAGATTTAAAATGAGCATAATCATTTTCTACTCAGTGTACCTGACAAACATAAGCAGATACTGGTAGGTTTTAGGAAGAGAACATCAAAATATTGAAGATCCATATTTCATGCTAATCTGCTCTTCCTCAAAAGAAGGTGGCAACAAGATGATTAAATGGAAAGAAACTATTTTTGTTTCCAAATATAAAATCTCTCAATGAATGACCTAAGATTACCTAAGATTTGACTGTTCTTAAAGTTGATATAGCCCGGATGTGGTTGTGGGATAAGCTCCCACTATCTTTTAAATGCTCCCAATAGCATGCATCTCAAATAGCCTCTGACAACCAAGTTCAGCTCCTGCCCTTCACGTGAGGCTTAGCCACTACTAAGCATGGTGGAGCCATTTCTCCTGACAAGAGAAGGGGCAAGGGCAGGTTACTGGTACCTTAAAACCAGTCACTTTGGGCAATGGGGCCCATCAGCCACGGCTGGCAGCCCATCTAGGGGAAGGAAAACTCTGATCTCAAACCTCTACTGCCATGTGGCTCACGGGGAGGTTTTGAGTGTTAACCCCAAGACAAAATCCAGAGCTGTAGACTCTAAGGCAGACCTATACTAAGTTCAACGCTGACTGACAACTCCTGCGACGCCGCTGGCGCCAATCTGTTTCAGTCTCTGCCATTCCTTTGAATTTATCTGCTGTGTGGGGAGGGGGAGCTTGCTTCATGTGCAACAACTTGCTCTCCAATTCATACTGCCCTGACTTGCACGTCAGGCAGGCAGTTGGGATACAGCATCCATGGTCGACCCCGACCAACGGGCAGCCTCAAGACTTACAGAGGAGGAGATGATTTGGAAACAACACCCCAGCAGTGAGGGCGGGTGATCTTGGTCAAGAGCCTGGTTATTGAAAACCCATCATTGTCTTACATAATCCTTTGGAAGTCTTACTATTTGGTTTAGAGCAAAAACCATTAAGAACAGATCATCCTACAACTGAACAGCGAACAGAGTGGCAAGAAAGGGAATGCATGGTGTGGTAAATAAAGTAATAAAAACTGAAATATAACAACTTATCTCTAGTGATAACGATGTTATAAATTGATGTTCTGCAATTGGATTGCCATCTTAACCTGTTCAATCTGCTAACCGATCAATAAAATGTGATAAAATAGATTTGATATATATGGGGCCTGGTTGCAAAATGGAAACGAATGCCAGAAAGCATACTTACTCCAAAAGGCAGAATTTTTGGTGTTGTTTAAAAGACTTTGGATTGTATTTCTCTTCTGCTTATATTGCTCATACATTCAAGCAAGTAATTATAATCTGAGCGATAGGAAAGGAGGAGACAACAGCACAAAGTGGTGGCCATCACTGAGATTCCTCTGAGAGAAGCATGTTGCTGATAGTGAGTAACTGCGTGGACAAAACCTGCTCACCTACAGCAGCGAGGGAGAGTTCATTGAGAGCTTGTTAGCCACACCTCATCAGAAAGATGAAAGCTACTCGTATTTATGTATATTAATCACAGCACCTCAGGCTGCATTTTCTGAGCACAGAATGAAGGATAGACTGGAACCTTTCATCCACAGCAGGGGTTTCCTATTTATTTTATGCCATAGGCCAATAACATTAAGCAAGGGATTCGTGGACCCCAGGTTGGAACCCCCAACCCTGAGGGTGTTTGGGATCTGGACCACACAGCATGAAAAAGTGAGGAAGGTGGAAAACTTCATTGTATTTATACAGAATGTAGATGTGTTTCTGAAAAGCTCTGGTCTCCAGGCCTATAGACTCAATGCTGGAAGGTAGACTGGGGTAATAAAATAAAAGAACCGGTCACTGACTTCAGGAAGGGTTGGGGCAGCACGCGTGCTCCTATCATGGTAGAGAGGGTTGCAAGCTTCAAGTTCTGAGGAGTAAACATCACCAATAGCCCATCCTGGTCTAACCATGAAAATGCCACAGCCAAGAAAATTCTCCAGACTTCCTCAGGAGGCTGAAAGAACTTTAGCACGACCCCTTTGACCCTCACCAATTTTTATCAATGCACCATAGACACATTATGTCTTTATGTGGCAACTGTTCTGCCCAAGACTGCAAGAAACTGCAGAGAATTGTAGATGTAGCTCAGTCCACAACAGAAACCAGCCTCTCCTCTATGGACTCTATCCACTTAAAGCAACCAAAACCTCCGATTCTCTCTTCCATCCTCCCTTCCCTCGAGTAGATGATACAATAGCCAGAAGGCACATACCATCAGGCTCAAAGACAGCTTCTCTCCTGGTGTTATAAGACCATTGATCGGTCCCCTAGTACAATAAGATGACCCTAGACCTCACAATCTACCTTGCTATAGCCTTGCACCACACTATAAAACTGCACTGTACTTTCTCTGTAACTCTGCACATAAACTCTGCTCGGGCTTCCAGCTGGGTCCAGGTGTTGACTTTAGCCAGAAGGGAAGCCAAAGAACAAGGAAGCCTCACCTTCTCTTTACGCAATGATTCAGAGTGATGAATATCACAGTGAGCCTACAAAGGATCTGGTGCTTTCCTGGCGTATGTGATTCATAAACTCTTCTCGGGCTTCCAGCCGGGTCCAGGTGTTCTCCACAACATTCATCGCTTCGAATCACTGCATAAAGACAAGGTGAGGTTTCTTTGTTCCTTGGCTTTCCTTCTGGTTAAATTCGACACCTGGACTCAGCCGGAAGCCCGCGAAGAGTTTATGCATCATATTCGCCTGGGAAAGCACTATATCCTTTTTACACTGTTCTGCATTCTATCATTATTTTCCTTTGTATTATCTCAATGCAAATGTAATGAAATGACCAGTATAGGCAGCATGCAAAACGAAATTGCAGCATGCACCCTAACCCTCCCCCTAACTGAGAATGATTTATCAGTCCATTTAGACTTAAGTTCTGATCATTGTGTTTATATTCATACAGTAGAGTGGCTTCTCTACTGAAGGTGACACAATAGCATAGCAGTTAGCACAATGGGTCCAATTGCTGCCAGTATCTGTAAGGAGTTTAAAAGTTCTCCCTGTGACTGTGTGGGTTTCCTCCAGATGCTCTGGTTTCCTCCCACATTATAAAACATGTTTAAGTTAGGGCTGGTGAGTTGCAGGCACGTTACGATGGCGAAACTTGCCCAGCACAATCCTCGCTGATCCGATTCAACGCAAATGACGCTCTAAGTTTTAAAGTACGTGTGGCAGATAAAAATACTCTGTTGTTCAAAGTGCAGGGATCAAATGGCGTACTGGTTTCCAAAGTCAGCCTGCAGAAGCAATTCTGCACTTACTTTAGATTGAAACTGAACGACTTGCTGGAAACATTCAGGGCTAAGTGCTGCAGGGCGAGCTGTAATTCACTGTGGCATGTACTAGAGATGGGACAAGTTACAGTTAACACGTATCACTGTCTGAATGTCCTTTGCTAGCTGATCGTTGTCTTTGTGGAGGGACCAGGTGTAATCTATTCTTTGACAACACAGAAATTGTAACAGCCAGAGAGATGTTAAGTATCCCATCAGTGTCCGGGAGGAGAGGATGGAAGGGACTAGATGCTGGGAATCCCAGAACAAAGCAGTACAATGATGGAATGTCATCCGATCGACAGCCGGTCAGTATTCTCTGAGAACAAGGTAGAGTCGACTTTACAGTCCTATGGACTAATACACTGTCAACATTCCAGCTAGGCAGCCTCCAACATGGCACCATAGAGCATAAGAAATTGGAACAGGAGTAGACCATCTGGGCCAGCGAGTCTGCTCCGCCATTCAATAAGATCATGGCTGATTTGGCCACGGACTCATCTCCACCTACCTGCCTTTTCCCCATAACCATTAATTCCCCTACTATGCAAACATCTATCCAACCTTGTCTTAAATATGTTTTCTGAGGTAGCCTCCACTGCTTCATTGTGCAGAGAATTCTCTAAATTCACCACTCTCTGGGAAAAACCGTGAAAATTGGTTTCTCTAATTTCAGGTAATTTCAGTCCCCTTCCCCTTCTCTCTTTTTCCATTCCCCATTCTGGATAATCTCTTACACCATCTCTTATCCTCATCTGCCCATCACCTCCATCTGGTGTTCCACCTCCTTCTCTCTAACCCATGATCCACTCTTCTGTCCGACCAGATTCCTTCTTCTTCAGCCCTTTACCTCTACCACCTATCATTTCCCAGCTTCTTACTTATGACTCCCCTCCCCACCCACCCACCTTCATCCTTACCTGATTTCACTTGCCACATGCCAGCTCGTACATCTTCTCCTCCTCCAACTACATATTATAGCTTCTTCCCTCTTCCTTTCCAGTCCTAATGATAGGTCTCAGCCCAAAAGTTGTCTTTTTATTCTCTTCCATAGGTACTGCCTGACCTGCTGAGTTCCTCTGGTATTTTATGTGTGTTGCTCTAGATTTCCAGCATCTGTAGAATCTCTTGTGATTATGATCCCACTCAAAGTTATCCAGGAAATGGAAGCATTTGACATCTTGGGGAAAGGACAGTTTGACCAATTTCAAAAGAGTGCAAGAAAAAATGATTAAGTAATTGTGGGATGACACCTGCAGAAACTTATACCTGTTTCCAAAGTGACTGGAACTATAGCTTTGCAAATGGCAATGAAGAACAAAGCCAGGTTTGGAAGACATGCAAAGAAGTGAAAAAAAAGGTGTCTTATAAGATGACAAGAAACAGCAGCTCCAGAGACCTAACACCAAATTTAAAAAAACCCTAAGTCACGGACGCAGGAAAAACTTACCAAGGTCAAACTCTGACCAGGTTCATCAAGAGGGGTAGTATTTGAAAATAAGCAGATTGGGAATGTGAAAATAAACTAAAGAGGTGTGTAATTAAAATAGTTTGAAACTAAAAAGTAATAAATCCCATTTCAATGTACAGAATAAATCTTTGTCAAAATGCTATTTCCTTTTCTCAGTTCCTTCATCTGTTCCCAGGATACTGATTCCATTTCCAGGACATTGGAGATGTCCTCCTTCTTCAAAAACTGGGGTTTCCCTTCCTCTATCATTGATACTTCCTTCACACACGTTTCCTCCATTTCACAAACATCCACACTCATCCCATCTTCCTGTCGCCTGTTGATAGGGTTCCTCTTGTCCTTACCTACCACCCTACCAGACTTTGAATTCAACACATCATTCTCTGCAGCTTACACTATTTCCAAAGGGATCCTACCACTAAACATCTTTCCCTCTCCTCCTCTCTCCACTTCCTTCTGGGATCACTCCCTTCGTGATTCCCTCCTGGCACTTAACCCTGCAAGTGCCCAAAGTGCTTCACTTGCTCACTCACCTCCTCGCTCACCTCCATTCAGGGCCCCTTCCAGGTGAGAAAGCTCTTTACTTGCATATCTGCAGGGGTTATGTATTGTGCCCGGTGCTCCCGATTCTCTACACTGGTGAGACCCGTCGTAAATTGGGGGGCCACTTCACTGAGCACCTCCGCTCCATCAGCCAAAAGCGGAACTTCCTGGTGGATTTTAATTCTGATTCCCATTCCTGTTCCAACTCGCCTGTCCATGGACTCCTCTTATGCCAAGATGAGTCACCTCAGGGTGGAGAAGCAACACCTTATTTGCTGTTTGGGTAGCTTCCAACCTGATAGAATGAATATTGAATTCTCCTTCTGGTAAAAAAAATCCTTCCCCCTCCCCTCTTCTTCTATTCCCCACTCTGACACTTACCTCTTCTCACCTACCTATCACCTTTCCCTGCGTCCCTTCTTCTTCCCTTTCTCTCATGGTCCACTCTCCTCTCCTACCAGATTCCTTCCTCCCCAGCCCTTTACCTTTCCTACTGGTTTTACCTATCACCTTACAGCTATCCTTCTTCCCCTCCCACCACCTTCTTATTCTGGTATTGTCCCCCTTCCTTTTCGGTCCTGAAGAAGGGTCTCAGCTCAAAACGTTGACTGTGTCTTCATTTCCACATATGCTGCCTAACCAGCTGAGTTCCTTTAGCGTTTTGTTGCTTTGGATTTCCAGCATCTACAGAATTTTTCATATTTATAATAAAACTTTTAAATTGTTTTATTAATTGTGATCAATAAAAGTAATATTAATGTGCTGCATTTAATTCCTGTTGGTACCCAGAGCTGTTCAGTATTTTCTAATGAAATTCTCTACCAAGAGTCTACACATAGGACAGAAAGATGCTTGCTATATTGGCCTTCCTTACTGACATTATTTTGCCTCTGCATTCTCAACATCTAGTGTCACTGACGACTTAAATTGATACTAATTGGAACCATAGCACATTGAGCAATCCTTGACTGCACCTGCCTGGATTTATCAAGATTACAATGTCCCAGTTCCAATTCAGGGCCAAATCTTATTTTCCTTTTCAGTTTTCCATTTGCCTCGGGTAGATGAGAATCAGTTTTGATTTTCGAGATTCAAGATTGTTTAATGCCATTTCCTGTACAGAAGTGTAAGGAGGATGAAATAATTGTTACTCTGGATCTAATGCAGCACAAAAAACCACGAAAGATAGAGAATAAAGAATACAAAAATAATAATAATTTAAAAAACACAATAAATATAAATACATCAGACAGCTTATTGTATGTCCATAAAGTGATCTAGGCTGTACATAAGGTGACTGGCAAGCAATGATAAAGTAGTGGTGGAGTTAGTGTGTAGAGGTGCTGAATAGTCTGATTGCTTCAGGATTGTAATTGTTTTTGAGTCTAATGGTCCTGGAGTAGATGCTATACAGCCTCCTTCCTGATGGGAGTGGGACAAACAGTCCAAGAGCAGGGTGTGTGGAATCAATCATGATGGTTCTGGCCCTTTTCCGGCACCCTTCTCTATATACGAGTATGGACATGCAACGTCTGGCTGTCCTCACCCTCCTCAGAAAGTAAAAGCATTGGTGAGCTTTCTTGACAGTGTAGGATGTGTTCTGGGACCATGAGAGGTTGTGTGGGATGTGCACTCCCGGGAGACTGAAACTGCTTGCAGCTTCCACTGCGGTACTGTCAATGTAAAGGGGGTTGTCAGTGGTTCGAGTTCTCCCAAAGTCAGTGGTGACATTAACAAGAGGTTATTTGCCTGGCACCAGGCCTCGAGCTCTTCCACCTGCTCTCCACAGGCTGTCTCATCGTTGTTGTGTCATCACCGTCCACTAGCGTGTCATCCGTGAGCTTGACGATGCGATAGCTCGGATGTTTGGCCATGCAATCACGTGTGAGGAGAACGAACAGCGATTTTCAAAACTGTAATGGTAACATCAAGTGGAGCCCATCCCCTTCCTTCCATGTTATGCTGAGAAGTTTTCTGCTTTCTAATTGTGCCAATCAAAATTTTTCACCAGACAGAATTCATAGCTGTAAGTTTTATGTCAAGCAAAACCCTATTACTTAATATAATATCCCTGATAATTTTAACACGTCAGAGTAATATTCAAACCTATCCCTGTGAGATTAACTCTGCTAATATGGACCAGAATACTCCACTAAGTTGTAAACTGAAATAGCTGGTTCTGATGAAAGGTTTTGGCCCAAAAGGGCTGCTGTTTATTCACATCCATAGATGCTGCGTGACCAGCCTGAGCTCCTCAGCACATTGTGTGTATTGCTCTAGGTTTACGGTATCTTCAGTACCTCTTGTGTCTAGCCTTTACTTTATATATGGCAGGTGGAGTTCAACACAGATAAGTTTGATAGCTCATTTTGGTAGGTCAAATGTGATGGCAGAATATAGCATTAATGGCAAGACTCTTGGCAGTGTGGAGGATCAGTGGGATCTTGGGGTCCGAGTCCATAGGACACTCAAAGCTGCTACGCAGGTTGACTCTGTGGTTAAGAAGGCGTATGGTGTATTGGCCTTCATCAGTTGTGGGATTGAGTTTAAGATCTGAGAGGTAATCTTGCAGCTATATAGGACTCTGGTCAGACCCCACTTGGAGTACTGTGCTCATTTCTGGTCCCTTCACTACGGGGGGGACGTGGAAACCGTAGAAAGGGTGCAAATGAGATTTACAAGGATGTTGCCTGGATTGGGGAGCATACCTTATGAGAATAGGTTGAATGAACTCCGCCTTTTCTCCTTGGATTGACGGAGGATGAGAGGTGACCTGATAGAAGTGTACAAGACATTGAGAGGCATTGATCGTGTGGATAGTCAGTGGCTTTTTCCCAGGGCTGAAATGGCTAGCACAAGAGGGCATAGTTTTAAGGTGCTTGAAAGTAGGTACAGAGGAGATGCCAGGGGTAAGTTTTTTGCGGAGAGTCATGAGTGCATGGAATGGGTTGCCGGCGGCAGTGATGGAGGCCAAAACAATAGGGTCTTTTAAGAGACTCCTGGAAGGATACATGGAGGTTAGGAAAATAGAGGGCTCTGGGTAAGCCTAGGTAATTCTAAGGTAAAGACATGTTCGGCACAGCTTTGTGGGCCAAAGGGTCTGTATTGTGCTGTAGGTTTTCTATGTTTCTAATGCTGCACAATAGAAGTTGCTGATGAGTCAATCAGGCAATATAGAAATATACAAACAGAAATAAAGTAGAAATGGAGAAACAAATATGGAGATGTGTGAAGAAAGTGAGAGAGATATAGGGAACAGAGGGAGGTAGAGCAGGATGCCAAGAGGGAAAAGGAGGCAATGTGGGAGATGTAGAGAGCTGGAGAGAAAGAGAGAGGCTGTGTGAAAACTCCCCGTGTGAATGATAGGATTAATAGGCTTTTTCTCATCAATTGCAAAGCTGCAATGTTCCATTAACAAATAACAAACCTCAGCAGCTTGCCCAATGTGTGAGAACATGACTGACTGGAACAAATGCCTGCCACAAAAAAATAGTGGTTAGCACAATGCTTTACAGTACAGTCAACCTGGGTTCAATTCCCACCACTGCTTGTAAGGAGGTTGTATGTTCTCCATGTGACCACGCAGGGTTTCCTCCGGGTGCTCCGGTTTCCTCCCACAGTCCAAACATGTACTGGTAGGTTAATTTGTCATTGGAAGTTGCCTTGTGATTAGGCTAGGGTTAAACTAAGGGATTGTGGGGTGGCATGGTTTAAAGAGCCAGAAGGGCCTATTCAGCATGGTATCTCAATTAATCACTCACCCACTCAGTCAATGACTTAAGAACAACTATTAGATTGGATGATTGCTTCAGTAGAAAATTAACTTGTAAATCCTTGCACAATTGAAAGATAACATTTATCCAATTACTTTCTTCGAGGCTATGCAGAAGAAATTCTTCAGATTGATTGCTGGGATGAAGGGCTATCCTGGGAGAATGGATGGAGTGGGAAGGAGCAGAACCTAGAAAATTGAAAGATGAGCTTCTGAGAGGGATTGGCACTGTATGGGAGAGACATCTTCCTCTAGCTGGAGAATCCAGAATTAGTGGGCACAATACGGTGACAGAAGTAGGAGTGCAAGTCTTTGGAATTCTCTAGCTTAGAGATCTTTAGATGATCAAGACATACAAAATGCTGGAGGAACTCAGCAGGCCAGGCAGAATCTATGGAAAAAAGTACAGTCGACATTTAAAGTTGAAACCCTTCGGCAGGACTGAAGGCCCGAAGCGTCAACTGTACTTCTTTCCGTAGGTGCTGCCTGGCCTGCTGAGTTCCTCCAGCACTTTGTGTGTGTTGCTCTGATTTCCAGCACCTGCAAATTCTCTCTTGTTTATGGACGATCAATCCTTGAGTGTGTTTGAAAGGTTTTGATAGATTTGTGGACATTAAGGAAATTAATGAATTTGTGGATCAGCTGAAAAAATGAAGTAAAGGATCAATGAGAATCAAATTAAGGAATGGAGCTAGCCAGAGCAACTGTGAGGGCCACTCCATATCCCTGATTTGCTGAAGGATTTTATTTTTGTTCTGTAAATGCAGAAGTAATGCAGTCACAATGATCATAACACACTTTTACACATTCCTCTTTATGCATTTGACATTTACATGCACACAGTACGTAATTGTCAATATTATAGTCTGAAGCCCAAAACCTATATCTAATATTAATCTGAATTTATTTATCAAAATTATAATTTAACATGTTTGCATTTGCTGCCTGTGGCATATGCCTGACTTACAGACAAAGCTGCTTTCAGCTTCAAGAAAGAAATGTCTTCATTTATTAAATGCTGGTGCAAGGTATTAAGGTTTCTATCACCTGCCCAGCCAGGAAGGCTCCATATTACTTATAGTTATTTGCTCTGTAATTGAAAAGTGCTACCCATGATATTATGTGATTCCCAGCTGCCAGGCGGAGAGATTAGAACTCATGGATGAAAAATCATAGGCATCACGCTTTCAACTCCCAGGAAGTACAGCTAAGAGTCAGATGCGCTGACTGATATCATCTAATGAGAAACATTGTTCCACACTTGATGTATCTAAGACTGCCATTGTATCATTTTGTGTTGCACTAGAAATAAATATCAAAAGGAAAGAAGCATCTTGGGTTTAAGTAGTCTTTTATAAGTTGACACCACATCATGGCTCTCACCCAGTATGTGCAAGTGTATCAAAGGGTTTCAAACCATACATCAGCCCCAGCACAGTGGGAATGAAATCAAACGATATCCCTCAGCACTGAGAGTGGTAACGTTCTCAGAACCCCGAGGTCCAGTGGTGATATCCTGCTCAGCTTAAAAGATCACAACCGAGCTCTCGTGACAGTTCAGCAATTATTTCTGATATATTTCTTGTATGCAATTCCGACTCGCCACTAAACTTCATAAAACAACAACTCTTTTGACATATTAACAAATTACAACAGTTACAACTGCTTGAAGCTGATGTATTCGTGCACCTTGAAATATCCATTATGAGCTCCCTACAATGTAAACTGCTTGTTTTGCAATCCCCAAGGAGGATACCAATTTCTTTCTGGTTTGTAATTCAAAGTGTGTGATTTGGACAAGCGTACAACATGAGATAATTCTCTAAATAAACAGACACTCATTCATTCTGTAACTTAGAATCCCAGGCCATGTTTCACATATTTTTCAAACTACTTTACACAATAAAGGCCATTCGGCACTCAATAGATGATAGGTGCAGGAGTAGGCCACTCGGCCCTTCAAGCCAGCACTGCCATTCAATGTGATCATGGCTGATCATCCACAATTAGTACCCTGTTCCTGCCTTCTCCCCATATCCCTTGACTCCGCTATCTTTAAGAGCTCTATCTAACTCTATCTTGAAAGCATCCAGAGAACTGGCCTCCACTGCCTTCTGAGGCAGAGCATTCCATAGATCCACAACTCTCCAGGTGAAAAAGTTTTTCCTGAACTCCGTTCTAAATATCCTACCCCTTATTCTTAAGCTGGGCCTCTGGTTCTGGACTCCCCCAACATCGGAAACATGCTTCCTGCCTCTAACGTGTCCAATCCCTTAATAATCTTATATGTTTCAATCTGATCCCCTCTTAACCTTCTAAATTCCAGTGTATACAAGCCCAGTCGCTTCAACCTTTCAACATATGACAGTCCCACCATCCCAGGAATCAACCTCATGAACTTACGCTACACTCCCAAAATAGCAAGAATGTCCTTCCTCAAATTTGGAGACCAAAACTGAACACAATACTCCAGGTGTGGTCTCACCCAGGGCCCTGTATAACTGCAGAAGGACCTCTTGGCTCCTATACTCAACTCCCCTTGTTATGAAGGCCAACATGCCATTAGCTTTCTTCACTGCCTGCTGTACCTGTATGCTTACTTTCAGTGACTGATGAACAAGGACACCTAGATTTTGTTGTACTTCCCCTTTTCCTAACTTGAAAGTTTATGCTTGCCCTCAGAGCAATCCCATTAGTCCCACTCCTTTATATCTTAATTTATATCTTTTACCTCTCCATCAAATCCATCTTTACTCCCTTTCTGTATACCAAGGGTAATTTGCAATATTCAATTAATTTACCGAGCAGCACATTTCTTGGAAGGGCAGGAATCCTCAGGAAACTCACAGATAGAAACAGAGCTCAGAATCAAACTTAGGTCACTGGAGCCATGAGGCAGAAGAAAGACCTACTGTGATATTCACCATTATCTATTTCAACAACACTTCCTAAACCTTCACCACCTGGAACTACAGAGCAAATGGGCAGGTACAGTACATCAAGATGCCTAAGCTCTACCAGCCCCAGTGTCTGTTTATTCTCCGACACTGGATGAAAGCACTAGCTTTCTTTAATCTTTAATTTTTCTTTAAGATTAAACAAGATTGGGAAAAGGAACTTAATTTGACTTTTATAACGGAGGACTGGATGCAGATCTTGAAGTTGGTTAACTCTTCCTCGATTTGTGCTAGCCATTCACTGATTCAATTTAAAATTGTACATTGTTACTATTTGACAAAGGAGAAATTGTCTAAAATCTTTCCTAATGTTGATAGTTATTGTGATAGATGTAGAACTGAGACAGCTACACTGACACACATGTTTTGGTCTTATTCTATACTGGAACAGTTTTGGAAGTCAGTTTCTTCTACAATTTCTAAAGCACTTAAAGTTAATTTACAACCTAACAAATTAACTGTGCTCTTTGGAATAATACCTCAAAATATTTGTGGTATTTCTTTATCTGACCAACATGTTATTGCGTTTGTTACATTGATAGCTCGGAGGGCCATTTTGTTGAAGTGGAAGGATACATTGGCTCCCACTCAGTCACAATGTCAAGTGATGTTATGTCTTAGTTTGGAGAAAATTAGAAGTCGAACCTTCGAATCTATGTTTAATTTTGAGAAAAGATGGGGTTCATTTGCTCGTTACTACCATTTGAGTTAATTGATAGATTTTCTCCACAATCTAATTGTAAATTTTGGTATAATTTTTTTTTGCTGGTGGTTTAAAGTTTATCTTTAGAAGCTGTTTGTATGACGCATGGCTCCGGGGTTGAACACCCAATGGGTTCTTTCTTTTTCTCACCTTTTTCTTGCTTTAGTAGGGTTTTTTTTGCTTCTCTTTTTTTTGTGTCACCATATTTTTCAATCCTTAATATTTTTTTTCTCTTTTAAGACATTGTAAGTGTTACTTACTTTGATGTACTCTTGTATTTTGGATAATAATAAAAAGATTTAAAAAGAAAGAAAGCACCAGCAATCAGAACTGTAACAGACTGCCATTCAACGAGGTGACTGGGCGATAAAAGCCAGACTTACCAGAAGTAACAACAGAATTATTGCAACAAATATTTAACAATCTTAATTACACCATGAATCATTAATAGGGTTAAATGTGGCATGGTTAATCCAGCATTGTATCTTCATGCTGGATCATTATTAACCGATATGTTGCTAATGTTTAGCCAATTGCACTGAAACTATTGATTTCAGAGGGAGAACTGATTTTCACTTTGCATTTATGCATCAACGGTACAATGAGCCTCTCAGTTCAAAGCCTTGAAGAATAAATTATCATGTATTGAATCGCCTTGCAGTCCCAGAGCTGCTAAAATTATTTCTAATTGAGATGCATAATTCTATTTCTTTTTTTGACATTGGCTATCAATCACCACAACTTTACAACTGAGAACACTTAAACAACTGGCACATTTTTCTCCTCTTCCAGAAAGAAAATTGCAGTGGTCAACCCGAAGTTGTTTAAGTTGTTTAAACTTGCAGCAAAAAAAAAATCTGCTGGATTTTGGTGAAAGGGGAGAAAATCTGCAGGTGCTGGAAATCCAAAGCAACACACACAAAATGCTGGAGGAACTCAGCAGTTCAGGCAGCATCTATGGAAAGGAGCGAACAGTCAACATTTTGGGCCGAGTCATTTCCTCAGTACTTTTAGGAAGGTGGAAGGTTATAAACCAGTCTTCACTGATAGGTCAGAGGTGGGGGAAGAAAACAGCTTCAAACTCCTGTGTGTTAACTTCTGCATTGTCATATCCTGAGACCAGCAATTAGATGTACCTCCCTTACATTAAGGAGATTTGAATATATCACCAAATAATTTAACTGAGATCTTGTCGTTGCATAGTGTTATTCCACCCCCCCGCCTTCACTTGGGTACAGACAACACACAGAATGTAAATTATATATAAATTATACAAGGCAGTGTGCTCTCTGTGCCTCTTTGCCTGTGGTGCTGCTGTAGATTTTTCATTATACCGGTATCCTACAATACTTGTACTTAAGTGTAGGTTATATTGTTGCTGATTTAAAATAGCAAACCTTTGGAAAAGAAAATGGGAACTTATGGATGTTGAGGTGAGTGGCATTATTGTCTTTACTAACACACACAAAATGCTGGAGGAACTCAGCAGGCCCAGCAGCATCAATAGAAAGAAGTAAAGAGTCAACACCTTTATCAGGACCTCTGCATTCTGTGTGTGTTACTCTGGATTTCCAGCATCTGCAGGATCTCTTGTCTTTATTATTGCTCTTTGCCCCATGGGTTTCCCAGCCAATGAGCAGGCAGACTCCCCTGTGTAGTGCCCTGGTTTGGTTCAGATGGTTCAAATGCATTTCTCTGGTCTGCTGTTCTGTTCTGTGTATGCTGCCTGTTTGGGTTGCTGTTGAAGATATGAGATAGGAGAGTTGTAGCCCATCCAATTAGGATGGCCAGATTTAGGGAAGGATTCTCTGGTGAGGGACACCAAGGTTGGGCTTGGGGCCTTGTTGGGGGAGAATAAAGAAAATGCCGGAGAGAAGAAGTCATAGATGTCGACCCAGAGTGGGGCCGTGATTCGATGAAGGCCGGGAGATCGTATTGGAGTATAAAAATATAAATTTACCAAAACTATGAAGTCAGTTATTTGCTATGCATGTGCTCAATTTAGTAGAATGAAATCTTAGGAATGTAGAGGTAACTAAAGAGTTAAAGAAATGTAGATTAGAACATTGCTCAGTTCTGAGTTTCCTATTTGCTATGCAGGTACCCAATTTGGTAGGAGACTGCAGTCTTAAGATGACAATGGTGTGTTAAAGAAAGGTAGCTAAGAGATGTAGATTAGAACATTGCTCAGTTCTGAGTTTATTATTTTCTATGCATGTAGTCAATTTGGTAGGAGACCGAAATCTTAGGAATGTAGAAGACAATGGTGTGTTAATGAGAGGTAGCTAAAGAACTAAAGAAATGTAGATTAGAACATTGCTCAGTTCTGAGTTTATTATTTGCTATGCACATTGTACGTGCAGCACGTGTAAAATGCAACTAGAGATTGCTATAAAAGCTGCTGTGCCCGAGGATCGGTGGGCAATCAGCGACTAGCTCAATGACTGTCTCAGCTTTGATTTGCAAATTAAAGTTTAACCCTTCTTGAAGAATCTTCTGCGTCTCCTGGTCATTTGTAAGGCACGAAAAACCACGACAATCGAAGGAAGATCAGTGAAGGGGAAGCCGTGAGCTCCAACTTGTGCACATTAGACTGTTCCATTAAAATGGGCCCTTTTCTTTTTTTTTGCTTTTCCATTACTAATCCTCTAGTCAAGTTAAGAATTATAAAGCTATATCTTCTAATTGCATGCGATGTGCTGTCTGTTCTTTTGTAGTACTTATTTGTAACAGGGTTCCAAATCGTGCAGCATCCACACCAACAGGGGGCTTGCACTTCAGTCTCCCACGTTTGGCAGACCGGAGATGATCTTTCCTGGACTCACACAGCCGACCGAACCGGAGTGTTACACCTGCATGACAGATTTCTATCTCACTACGGGACGTCTGTCTGCTCAGTCTGGATGCAGGCTAAAGGAACAATGATCATTCATTCAGCCAGTTCACAATCAATGTTAGTGTGGGAGTCGGAAATGACAATACAGGGATGCCTTGTGAGCTGGGCAGAGCCAGGGTAAAAAAGGAGCGTTCCCTGGTGGTAGTCTGCACTACATTTGAATATGTACGTTGTATTGATATTCAGTGTCTTCATAGCACTTAAATAAAAACTAAACTCAAGACCAAAATCAACAAATAATAGTTTTCTCCCAGAATTATCTTGCTGTGCAGCCACACGTAAATTTAAGTCTTTTTTTAAAAATCGCACTCGGATTCCAATGTGCAATTCAATAATTAGAATGCAGTTCGATAATATGAAGCATGAACTAAAATTCATGAATGCATAAACTTCACAACTCAAAAACTATATGCAATGTGCTACAGATTGCAAATATATATTTTCTCAAAAAATGAAATATTTATTAACAAACATCCAGGAAATGGCAAACAGTGACAGAAGAACATCATTTTGTGCTGCAATGAAATACAAGATAAGCATGTAAAGGTGAAATTACAATTAACGAAGGCGGAGCTTAGGAGGGTTAATGGCTCCTAATGGCGACTCCTTTGCTTGCATCTTTGGAAACCACTCAATTTCCATCTTTAATGTCTCTATTTTTCCCTTTCAGGGTTCTTTTGAAGACCCTGACCTGGAGTTTCATGGTGACTACAGCTCTTTGTGGGAATGGGGCCCGCTCTTGGGGTTTCGTAACTGGCCGTTGTTTGGCACGCCAAGGCCTTGGCCTAAGAGCTCAGCACGCCTTTGGAGGACTGAGTTTCTGTGGCTCTGGAGATGGGGGGTTTGGAGGTCGGTGTCCGAGCAGAAGACTGGTGTGTCGTGGGAGATGGAAGATCTAATGCCGTGTGCCCCGAGACCTCAAATCTTTGGGCACAGAGCTCGGGAAAAGCGATGCAGTGGACTTTTAACATCGTAAACCAGTGAGTTGTTTGTTATGTCTCCCCTCTCGTGAAATGGAGACATCTCTTTCTCCCTTATTAGGGAGAGAGAGAGAGAGAGCCTGTGGTATGTCGAATGCCGGGTGAACACGTAGTCTTTGGGGTAACTGCAAGTCTGTGCCTTCGCTGTTGCTTTGCTCACGCTTGAGTGCTCGGTGGCGGGTGACGATGCTTTTATTTGCTGGTGGGGGAAGGGGGATTGTTGCTTGCTGCCGCTTATGCGTGGGAGGGAGGGGAGCTGGGGGGGTGGGACTTTGGGGTTCTAACATTTAACTGTCATTGACTCTTTTGGGGCACGCCTCTGTTTTTGTGGATGGTTGTGAAGAAAAAGCATTTCAGGATGTATATTGTATACAGTTCTCTGTCATTAAATGTACCTTTGAAACCTTTGAGAAAGGAAAAGTTATTCAAGAATTTCTTCATATAAAGACATATTTTAAGCCATTTTTATAGGTCTCTGGGAGAATATAATTAAGTACAAGGGCAAAATAAAATAAGAACAAAATTATCAAAGATGGTTAAATGAACCATATGGAACCACTGATATTAACAAGTACTGGAGCACATGGGTTGACATACAAAGAGAAATGCGGGCAAGGAACAGATGCTGAAACTGGGAGCTAATACCTATAAGAGTAAACAAATTCAAGGCACGATCAGAAGAGATTGGGAGGGTATTTGGTAAATTTACAGCTGAAATTCACAGAAAGAATGAAAGAAGGTGGATTGGAAATTCTGCAAGAACGAGCTCTGTTTTAGAGTCAGAAATGCAACGCAGAACAAAATATTTGATTTAAGAATGATTTATGAATGAGCAATTCAAATGAAGAAGAGAATGCTTCTATGCTTCACAAGTGTTAAGAACACATCTGACATAAAAAGATTAATGGATGCTTTGCAAGTAGGTGGAGTGGATGGGAAAGAATTTCTTTTTAATGGGAATAGCAAGCCAATATAATGGGGAAGATTCTTCACTCTGAAAACTTAAGGTTGTCAAGGGAAACACTGCGTAACCAGACAAAGGTTCAGGAGTACACTGCCTTGCCACTGTGGTACACTTGGAACTTGTGCAGTTGCAGTAACAACATTCACTGCTTCCACCCTTCCTTCCAAACCTACCTTTGCACCACATAGAACACAACAGAAAGCCAGCGCATCCCAGTCTGCCATCAAAGAGCCGTCGCAAAGTGCATCTGAGTTATAAAGTCATCACGGAAACCAGCCCTTTGGCTGAAGTAGCCCATCCAACCACAGCACCCTCCCTGTTTACATTCAGCCTATAAGTCTCCAATCTGATACACCCCCCCCCCCCGTACTAATCCAAATATTGAAATTGTTCCACCTCGACCACTTTTTCTGCCAGCTCCTTCAGGGACTCCCCATCCCCTGTGTAAAGATGACACCTCTCAGGTCTTTTTTAACATCTCCCCACGCTTATCTTGCATTGTACCCTATTGTCTTGACTCCCCACACTCTGGAAAATGACAATGACTGTCCATTTATCCATAACTCTCTCACAATTTTATAAGCATTTATAAGGTTTTTTCTCTCTCTCTCTCTCTCTCTCTCCCTCTCCCTCCCTCCCTCCCTCTCCCTCCCTCTCTCTCTCTCTCCCCCCCCTCTCTCTCTCTCCCTCCTCCCCCCCCCCCTTCAAAGGGACAAAGATCTAATGTGGCCATCCTCTCCCTCTAGGCAGGATTATATAAATCTCTCCAGTTTAACTATGTATTTTCTATATTAGGATGACCAAATCTGTACACAAGATTCCAATTGCAGCCTTATCAATATCTTGTATACATATCTGAAACATAATATTCTTAATCCTACACTCAGTACCCTGACTGGATAAAACCAGCATGCTAAACATCTTCTTCAACACCCTGTCACTTGCGTGGCTGCTTTTGTAATGGATATTTAAAGTCGATTTATACTTATACATATGGGCTATGCCACAGCCTGCGCCGTAACCCTGATTTTCACTTCTGCGTCGCTCTACGCAGTAGTGAGCATGCGTTGGTGTGCGCCAAAGCGCTAGTTGGCGGTGAGGTTTCTATGCCACTGTGTTGAGTTTCTTTGTGAGAAACATGGATGAAGAAATGCATTTCAAACATTTTTGCATGTTGGCAGGTAGATTTGACAATTTGGTTCATCTATTTCACATCGGTGTACACACATCCCACAGACACAACAGAGAAGAAGCAACCGGAAATGCGTAGGAGGAAATGTGATGCTACCAGGCGGCCCAATCACAGTTGTTGTAGTCTGCGTTGCCGCGACATGTGGGTAACTTTTCTGGAGAGGTGCACGTCACCCTACAGTGTAGGGTGCAGCGTAGGTACGGCGTAGGGTACGCGATACCTGTGGCGTAGATGCAACACACAAGTATAAATCAGCCTTTACTGTCTAGGGCCAGGGGTCCTTTTTGGCCAAGCTCAGCAGCTGACACTCACAGGAATCAAAGAGTTGTTTTTGAGTAAGTTAAATTCCCAGCCAATGTACCTTGCTCAGCTTCTTGTCATAAACAGTTCTTAAAGTAAATTGAAACCAAGAATCGGTCTGAAGTTAAAAGGACAGCTTTTCAAATGAACAGCACTGTCTAGAGCATAGACTGCTGACCTATAGCACATGGCTGGCTGTTCAAGAGATGTAGTGTACAACAATGGGATTATATCAATTGGGCCTGCATCAAAGTAAGTTATTTAGCTTTAAGAAGTTTGCATACCGGACTGATACTCTCACTCAGCGTATCAAATAGCTGATACCAATAATTGGGAGATTTGTGTACTTACAGCCCTCGCAGCATATATTTGGGGTTTCTGGGATCTCTATCCTCAGAAGCCATTTGACCACATGTGAATTTCCCAAAGAGAAAGATATCTGAAAGAATATCACACCTGTGTGAAGTCACCAAGTAGTGTAAATAAAAAAGGTATAAATATAAGAGAGCAGTCAGACCTGTCAGGAATGGTCAATGAATGATGAGAAAAATGACAGAAAGTTGCGGTGACTAGAATCCATTCCTCTGCCTTCGATTTCTGCAACAGATGACTTGTTAAGTTGCAGCTCATTGGTATGTCTCTTTAGTTTATTGTAATTGTTTCTGTGTTTCAGAAATCTTTTGTGATTTAGAAATCATTTGTAATTTGGAAATATTGTTTTTGATAGAAATCTTCTGTGGGTTTTAAACATGCTTTAATAATTTTATCTAAGTTTAAACATGCATCACTAAAAATATATGAAGAGTGGTTAAGTGACTTTACTAGCTGAAAGTACTGCTTCCTTAGCGGGGAGGGGAGAACCACCTCTCAAATAGTGGGTATTGGCAGCTAAACTCACCGTGGAGGATAAACAAGAAGGTGATCTAGTCTTTGACAATTAGGCGGCTACAGTATAATCTCCCTTTAGTGAGGATACCTGTCTCTATCTATATCGGATAGGGCTTATGATCTTTGTTTAAATTCAGGACTTCACAGACAGCAAACCTAATACCATCACACTTTCAGTGAACTGTGCACTTAATCAGCAAACTTGCTACTTGTGCCGTATACACCTGGACCAAAGATGTGATGTCTTCAGCCTTAAATGACTCATTTGTTAGCAGGAATGCTTTTGTTTAAAATATCTGAGTAAACTTGCACTGTAGTAAACTTATTAGATAAACTGAGCAGTGATTATTCTGCCACTATATCCGAATGCTTCCCTTGCACCAATATGCTTTCAAGCATCCTCCTTGACTTTCTACCATCAGGCAGGAGACTCTGATGCATAAAGACAAGAACGGTCAGGATGGGAAACAAATTCTTCACTCGGGCAATTTAGTGTCTGAACATCTTGCCACATCACTTTCAAAGTGACACTGTTAATCTGCTCTGGACTTGACAATATTTAATTTATGAATTGACTTTATTTCTTACATCCTTCACATACACGAGGAGTAAAAATCTTTTACGTTACATCTCCATCTAAATGTACAATGTGCAATTTATAGTAATTTGTAATAAATAGTATGTACAACAGGACAGTCAATATAGCTTAGAAATACAATTGTGTCAGCGTGAATTAATCAGTCTGATGGCCTGGTGGAAGAAGTTGTCCCAGAGTCTGCTGGTCCTGGCTTTTATGCTGTGGTACCATTTTCCGGATGGTAGCAGCTGGAACAATTTGTGTTTGGGGTGATTTGGGTCCCCAATGATTCCTTGGGCCCTTTTTACACACCTGTCTCTGTAAATGTCCTGAATCATGGGAAGTTCACAACTATAGAAGCACTGGGCTGTCCGCACCACTCTCTGCAGAGTCCTGCCATTAAGGGATGTACAGTTCCCATACCAGGCAGTGATACAGCCAGTCAGGATGCTCTCAATTGTGTCCCTGTAGAAAGTCCTTAGGATTTGGGGACTCATGCCAAACTTTTTCAACCATCTGAGGTGAAAGAGGCGCTGTTGTGCCTTTTTCACCACACAGCCATTATGTATAGACCACATGAGATCCTCGATGATGTGTATGCCGAGGAACTTAAAGCTGTTCACCCTCTCAACCCTGGATCCATTGACGTCAATAGGGGTTAGCCTTGCTCCATTCCTTCTGTAGTCCACATCAACTCCTTTTTTTTGTGACATTGAGGGAGAGGTTGTTTTCTGGACTCCACTGTGTCAGGGTGATGACTTCTTCTCTGTAGGCTGCCTCATTATTATTTGAGAAAAGGCCAATCAATGTAGTATCATCAGCAAATTTAATCAGCAGATTGGAGCTGTGGATGGTGACACAGTCATGGGTATACAGAGAGTAAAAGAGGGGGCTTAGGACACAGAGCTGAGGGGCTCCTGTGTTGAGGGTCAGAGGGGCAGAGGTGAGGGAGCCCACTCTTACCATCTGCTGGCGATCTGACAGGAAGTCCAGGATCCACCTGCACAAGGCATTTTAAAGGCTGAGGTCTTTGAGCTTCTTGTCAAGCCTGGAGGGAATTATGGTGTTGAATGCTGAACTGTAGTCCAAGAACAGCATTCTCACATAAGCATCCTTCTTTTCCAGATGTGAAAGTACGGTGTGTAGAGCTGTGGCTGTTTATTTAACTTTTTTTATTTATGCATAATTCATATCTGTAGATTTTATCCTTACTTCCCTAAGTTATTGTGTGTTATGTGCACTACAATGCTTTACACCCTGGTTCAGAGAAACATTGTTTTGTTTGATAGTATACATGTATACAGTACTGTATAGTTAAATAGCAATAAAGTTGACTTGATTTGACTTCAAAACCAATTGTAGTGTCATATCCTTTGTCTCACAATAAAGGACCAGTTGTGTAAAGTCTGTTTTGACCAAAATGCTGAGCAATAGAAAGGATACAGCAAGGAAATGGATCCTGAGATGCACTGAATCAAAGCCAGCCATCATCCGCCCATTTACGCCAATCATACATTAATCCCATCTTTTTATTCCTATTCAGCTACACGGCAAGCAGTTTCCAGTGGCCAATTAACCTACCCATCTGAATACCTTTGAAGCGTGTGAGAGGAAACTCCAACACCCAGAGGAAAGCCATGTAGTCTCGGGGGAACAAGGAAAGTCCACAGAGGCCGCACCCAAAGTCAGGATAGAACCCATCTCTCTGGCACATCTGGTAGTCGCTTTACTCTCTGCACAACTGAGGTGTAATTGTTCAAGTATATCTACTGAAACTGAGTAAATGCAACTTGGAACACATTGGCTAAGTTATTAAATATTCCTCTTGTTTGTCTCTAATTATCTAAATGAAGTTATCCACTCAAGAGAAAGAGCATTGGAATTTATTTTAAATTACAACACATTGCTGCCTCTCAAATTATTTTTAATAACTTGAGAGACAATGTCCTATCAGGTAAGATTACAGTTTAATAAAGTGGGTTGCTTCACACATTGGGATTCTGCCACTTGAGTTATTGTTCCCGCTCTATGATTTTCACTGCACACACAATCTCCATGGCAACAGTTGCTTCTTGTATATATTCTGTCACTGAAGGAGAACGGGCCATGCTTAAGCCATTCTCATCCTTCTGGAAATGGATGATGAGTAAACAAGGCAAAGCTCCCAGTGACAGCTGAAGTGGAAGTGTGAGTGAGTGAGGAAGTGTGGCAATTTCCTTTAAGTTTTTCTAGTCCATAACTGCACAAACGCGCACTTTTTTCAGTGAGATTCGACACCAAACACGTCGCTTGTTTTCTGTGGATGTGTCCTGCGCATGCCCAGTAGGAGACGATTCACGCAAATACCCATTTTAATGTGGACAGAGGTATTTTCAAAAACACTTGGTGTGGATGCCTATCATTTTTACGCAAAACCAGCGTTTTCAAATTTATCCGGTCTAGTGTGGACGTAGCCTAACTTTGGTCATTTAACGTGAATACAAATAACGACTGATACAAGTGTCAGCCATTTTATTTGCCCAGGGGGTTTCCTGCCATTGTCTAGGTAGTGGGTGTACATTCCACCTCAAGCCAACATCAGACAGTCTCTGGAGGAGCTGAGCACTGTGAACAGCAGTCATGAATCAGTACACCCTGACTCCAACTAGATTACAACCAGGACAGCTAGAAGAAGCCTCTGAACAACTATGACCAACATATCTCTTGAGGAACCGGAGGTGCTAACACACTTGGCCACTGTTATATTGCCATCAAGAGCACATATAACGCCTTCCTATGCCTGCACTTCGGAAAGTCCAATCTCTGGTTGTACTTCTGCTCCAGGCATAAAGTCTGCAACACCAGTGACAAGAGCTAAGAGACTACGGTCAAGAGAGGCAGAGGAGTGCTAACAGGACTGCTTTGCATTGGTGGAATGGATGATATCCAGGGATCCATCTTTGGATCTGACTAAATATGCCACAGTTGTCACCAACTTCATCAAGACCTGTGTGGATGAGTGTGTGCCTTTGAGAACATGTTACACATACCCAAAACAAAAGCTGTGGATAAACCAGGAGATTCATAGTCAACAGAGGGCTAGATCTGTGGCATTCAAGACTGGTGATCTTGAACTACACAAGAAGTCTGGCTATGACCTAGGGAAGGCTATTTTAAGAGCAACAAAACAATTTGAATTGAAGGTAGAGATAGAATCAGATGCACATCAGCTCTGGCAGGGTTTAAAGGCCATTACTT
This sequence comes from Hemitrygon akajei, assembly GCF_048418815.1. NCBI lineage: Eukaryota > Metazoa > Chordata > Chondrichthyes > Myliobatiformes > Dasyatidae > Hemitrygon > Hemitrygon akajei. The sequence continues at coordinate 28,806,464 of NC_133155.1, forward strand.
CTTACAAGGCAAAACTTAACTTCATGAATGGCTATGAAGCTTTACTCCCAGATGAGCCAAATGCCTTTTAAAGCACATTGAAAGGGAAAATAAAATAACACTTATATGAATCCCTGCAGCATCTGGTGACCTTCTAATCTCCATCTCAGAGGCTGATGTCAGAACGTCCTTCATGAGAGTGAACTCTTGCAAGGTGTCAGGCCCTGATGCTGTACCTAGTAGGGCATTGTAGACATGTAACAACCAACTGGCAGGAGTGTTCAAGGACATCTTCAATCTTTCACTGCTGCAGTCAGAGGTTACCACCTGTTTCAAAAGGGCAGCATTCTTACCAGCGGCCAAGATGACCAGGGTGAGCTGCCTCAATGTCTGTTGCCCAGTTGCACTCAAGTCTACTGTGATGAAATGCTTTGAGAAGTTGGTCATGGCCAGAACCAACTCCTGCCTAAGCAAGGAGCTGGACCTGCTACAATAGGTCTACCACAGATGCGAACTCACCGGCTCTCCACTTGACCTTGGATTCCCTTGACAATAACAATACCTACGTCAGGCCACTGTTTATTGATTACAGTTCAGGGTTCAACACCATTGCAACATCAGTACTAATCAACAAGCTCCAAATCTTGGGTCTCTGTACTTCCATCTGCAGGTGAGTCCTTGTCTTGCTCATTAGGAGATGACAGTCAGTCTGAATTGGAAATTACATCTCCTCGCTGCCAACCAACACTGGTTCACCTCAGGGATGTCTGCTTAGCCCACTGCTCTACTCTCTCTATGCCCATGACTGTGTGCCCATAGCTCAAATGTCATCTATAAATTTGCAGAATTTCAAATGTTGATGAGAAGGTGCATAGGATAGATCGGCTGGTTGAGTGATGTCTAAATAACATCTTTTCACGCAACATCAGTAAGAACAGGGAATTAATTGTGAACTTCAGGGAGGGGAAGTCGAGGGACACACACCAGTTCTCATCGAGGAATCAGCAGTAGAAAGGGTAAGCAGTTTAAAGTTGCTGGCTGTCAACATCTCTAAAGACATACCCTGGGCCCAACATATTGATGCAATTACAAAGTACACCTGTGGCTATATTTCTTTAGGAGCTTGAGGAGATTTGGTATATCACCAAAGACAATCACAAATTTCTACAGATGTACCTAGAGTTCCTTCTAACTGGTTGCAGTATCTGGTATGGAGGGGTCACTGCACAGGGTGATAAAAAGCTGCAGAAAGTTGCAAACTCCGCCAGCTCCATCTTGGGCACCAGCCTTCAAAAAGCCTTGGGACACCTTCAAAAAGTGATGACTGAAAAAGGTGAGATCAGTCATTAAGGACCCCCGTCACCCAGGATGTGCCCTCTTCGTATTGCTACCATCAAGGAGGGAGAAGAGGGGCCTGAATGCACACACTCAAGTGCTTTAGGAACACCTTCTTCAGCTTCTTCCTCACTGCCATCAGGTTTCAGAATGAACCCACGTAGAATACCTCACTAATTTTTTTGCTTTCTCTTTGCATTACTTACTTCAGTTATGTTGGAGGGTGCAATTGTGAGGAGTACTTTATTGGCTGCTTCTAGCATGCTGCCTGATGGAATGTTTTCACTAAGTCTGGGGAGCCTAGTCTGCTGATGGACAGTTGCCAGTTTAGCTATGATCTTCTCTCTGATTGCAGCAGACGGCATGGATATGCCCTGAGGTGAGGTTTGAACTTGCCTGTCCCATGTATGAGGGGATGCTATCACTTTTGCACCATCAGTGAGCGGGGGAGGTGGGGTTTGAACTCTCATTTCCCGATCAGCTGTGTTCTGCAGTGATGTTGCTGAGGAGTAATGTAATTGGAACCTGATACATGCATCAGCAGCAGCTGTCCTAGAAATGCTGGGCTACAAAATGAAATACAGTGGTGAGCACTGTTATCACCCTCTGGAGATGACGATGGAAGCCAAAGTGAAAACGACAAGGGTGGCAGTCAGCAGACTAACTGAAAGGTGGGAAGACCAAAGACTCATTTTGGCTACTAAGGAAGTTCAGAGGTACAGTATGTCCATAGCTAAAGCCCTGGAAACTGACAAGCAACAGTTAACAGCTCTGGGTACCAGACGACAGAGGTTCACCAAGGATGCAGAGTCCAAGCGAATAAATGCACTCTTCTCCAAAGAACCAGGAAAAATATTTGCACTGTTCCAAAGCAACAACATGCTAGAACCTGAGCCGACCTAAACAGCAACTGAGAGGTACTGGAAGAGTATATGGGAGAAAGAAGCATCACTTAACAGCAGTTCCCAATAGCTGAAAGACCTACAAGGAGGCCTCTGCAATCTTCCCGAGGAAGAACCAATCACCATCACAGCAGTAATGTCCAGCAGCTGGAAGCAAGTATGAAGAAATGGACATCACCAGGGCCTGACATGATCCACTCCTATTGGCTGAAGAAACTAACAGCATTACATACACAGCTGGCTGCTCAAATGAACCAGCTGCTTGAAGCAGGCTCCCACCCTGACTGGCTAACTCGAGGAAGGACAGTACTCATAATGAAGGATCCTCACAAAGGAGCAACAACATCAAACTACCGGCCTATAACCTGCCTGTCAACGACACGGAAACTCCTATCAGGCTGAAGGAGCACGTGTGTAAATTCCTGAGCCCTGCTCAGAGGGAGATTGGTAATGGAACTAGAGGCTCCAAGCACCATCTACTGGTAGACAAAGAAGTCATGCGAGACTCCAAGACCAGGCAAACCAACCTAAATACAGCCTAGATTGACCACCAGAAAGTATATGACTCAATGCCCCATGCATCGATCCTGGAACGCCTGTCTCTGTACAAAGCACTAAGGACCTTCACCGAGAACATAATGGGCCATTGAAGGACTACACTAGAAATTAACAAAATCCAACAGCACAAATGACCATTGGATGTGAAATACACCGGGGTGAGCTACCTTTCAGTCAGGTCCGCATTCAAGATTTAACAGCATTGCTTCACGCTAGTTCTCTCTAAGTTGGCAGGGAGTGCATTAGAGAGCTACCTTTTAATCAGGACGGCAATCAAGATTTTAAAGACAGAGTTTCACGGCAATTTACAAAAAAGAGTGAGCAATTGGCATTTGGGATTGATTATCAAGAACAAATTAAAGGAAGACAGTCACAAGTAGTGGCCGTCATCCGAGCGGACAGAGTCAACGTGGTCACCTTGAGGCTTCAGCTCCTCGAGGCTTCAGTTAGAGAAACAAAAGAAAAGATCTCGATAAAGTTTTTCTTTCCCTTCTTTATGTCTGCTCATCTGGGACAGTAGAGATGTCTGGCAGGATAGTGGAATGTTCCTCTTGCAGGATGAGGGAAGGCCGGGAGACTTCCAGTGTCCCTGACAACTACAACGGCAGGAAGTACATCCCGCTGCAGCTTCTAACAAACCTCATTAAGGAGTTGGAGCTAGAAATGGATGAACTCCAGATCATTTGGGAGGGTGAAGGGGTAATAGATAAGACATTTAGAGAGTTAGTTACACCCAAGGTGCAGTACACAGGAAGCTGGGTGATTGTCAGGAAGGAGGATAGGGATTAAGGAGCCAGTGCAGAGTAGCCCCATGGCCATCCCCCTCAACAACAGGTATATCATTTTTTGGATACCTTTGGAGTTGACCTAACAGAGGGAAGTCACAGTGGTCAGGTCTTTGGCACTGAATCTGGCTTTGTGATTCAGAAGGGAAAGGGGGATAAGTGGCACACTGTGGTGATAGGGGATTTGTTAGTTAGGGGAAAGGACAGAAGGTCCTGCAGACAAGGGTGAGATTCCCGGTTGGTATGTTGCCTCCCAGGTGCCAGGGTCTGGGATATCTCCGACTGAGACCTCAGCATTCTGACGAAGGAAGGTGAACAGCCAGAAGTCATGGTCCATGCAGGTGTCACTGACATGGGTAGGAAGAGCAACAAGGTTCTGCACAGAGAGTTCAGGGAGTTAGGTGCTAAGTTAAATGGCAGGACTTCCAGGGTTGTGAACTCAGGATTGCCACCCATGGCTCGTGCTTGTGAGGCCAGAACTAGGAAAATTAGACAGTTTACTATGTGGTTAAGGTGTTAGTGTAGGAGGGAGGGCATAAGAATTTTAAATCAATAGGCTCTCTTCCGGGAAAGGTGGGACCTGTATGGAAGGGGGCGGTTTTCACCTGAACTGGAGGGGGGGGGGGGCTAATATCCTAGTGGGAAGGTTTGTTAATGCTGCATGGTGGGGTTTAAACTAGAGCTGCAGGGGGATGGGAACCAGAGTTCCAGAACAGTTAGTGCAGAAGTTGTGAAGGCAGATGTTGGTAAGACCTCAGATGAAGTTAGAAATTAACAGGTTGAGCACGGTGTGACCTGTGTCCTGAGCTGCAAATATTTCAATGCAAGAGGTATCAGAGCAAAGGCAGATGACAGTGCTGAAGATGAGGTAGCTGATTTACAGAGGCAATACGTAGTGAGGAGAGGGTGCTGACGGGGCAAAATTGCAGTCAACAAGTTGAGTTGCAACGTAAAAGGCAGTCAAAATTGAAAAGAGTGAATACAGGACTGAAGGCGTTATGCTGTATTTGAATGTGCGCAGTATACTGAATAAGCTATTCAAACTCGTAGCACAGTGGCAGATCGGCACTTATGATGTTGTAGGCGTCTCTGAATCATGGCTGAAAGAAGATTATAATGGGGAGCTTAAAGTCCAAGGATACACATTGTATCAAAAGGGCAGGCAGGAAGGCAGAGGGGGCGGCATTGTTCTGTTGGTAAAAAATGACATCAAATTATTAGAATGGGATGACGTAGGGTCAGAAAGTGCTGAATCTTTGTGGATAGGACAAGAGTAAAAACACCCTTTTGGGAGTTGTATAAAGAGCCCCAAAAAAGTAGTCAGGATGTGGTATATAAATTACGATTGATAGCAAATGCATGCCAAAAGGGCAATGTTACAATAGTCAGGGGGATTTCAATATACAGGTAGACTGAGAAAATCATGGGGTGCTGGATTAGAGGAGGGGGAAATTTCTAGTGGCTATGAGATGGCTTTTTAGAGGTTGAGCCTGCTGGAAGATCTGTTGTTCTGGACTGGGTGTTGTGTACTGAAACAGACCTTAAGGTAGAAGAACCCTTAGGCTAAATTCAAATGTATCAGTATTCCCGTCTTCTTCGGCTGTCCATCGATTTTCGATGATGACTGAGTCCTGGGCAAGGTTGTATGGAAGACCGGCAGTTGCCCATGCTGCAAGTCTCCTGTCCACGCCACCGATGTTGTCCAAGGGAAGGGCACTAGGACCCATACAGCTTGGCACCGGTGTCATCGCAGAGCAAGGCGTGGTTAAGTGCCTTGCTCAAGGACACAACGCGCTGCCTCAGCTAAGGCTCGAACTAGTGTCCTTCAGATCACTAGACCAACGCCTTAACCACTTGGCCACGCGCCACACTGTATCAGTATTACAGTGGAGTAAAGGGAATTACAGAAGCATGAGAGAGGTCAGGAAAGGAGAAGTGCAAAGAAAGAAGGGGAAAGGAAGGAAAATGTGGAGGGAGAGAGTGGGGAAAGGAGAGAAAGGAGAATTGTCATCAGTTCTATAGTCTCTCTTCCTCCTCAACCCTCTTGAAACAGCTGAAACAGGCCAAACTCCCACAAAAGCTGTTGCTTAACTTCTACAGACGCACAACTGAACCCATCCTGACCAACAGGGCCACAGTGTGGTATGCCAGCTGCACAGCTGCTGAGCGACAAGACCTGCATTGCATGGTGAAGGCGGCCCAGCGAATTGTCAGGATGGATCTCCCAGGACTGGACACCATCTATTCCAGCAGACCCAGGAGGAAAGCAATCAGCATAACCAGAGACACCACACACCCCGGCCACTCACTGTTTGACCCGCTGCCATCCAGTAAAAGGTTCAGGACACTAAAAGCCAGAACAAATAGACTGCGGAACAGCTTCTACCCCAGAGCTGTGGCCTCCATCACACCACTCCCACAGAACAATGACTGAAACTGTGAGCACACACATGCACACACAAAGACTCAAATACTTGCACTAACGGTACTTTGTGCATTACTGTGATATTCTGGTGCTGCTCCAACTTATTTTCTGCTACTTATCTATTTAATACTGTTTTTCTATTACTGTCTTGTTTTCATCTACCGTTTTATTTAATTACCTGAGAGGAAGCCAAACAAGAGTTTCATCGTATCTATGCATAATGACAATAAAGATCATTCAAACTCAAATTCAAATAATCATTCAAACTTTCTCCCATGTCCATTCTATTCTCCTTCTCTCTCTCTCTCTTCCTTCTGTCTTTCCAGTGCTCCTACTGCCCAGAAGAGCATGAGGAAGGAGTCAGGACAAGGATCGCTACCTGATATCCTGGACTGTCAGCAAGTCCTGCCAGGTTGAGCTGAGCTTTCACGGGACTGGAAGGTGAAGAGTGACGGAGCCACGCCCAACAACCTGGCAGGAACTCTGACCTTCGTGGCAGTAACTGGGTCAAAAGTGCCCTGCTGATGTCATTATAATTATCTTTCAATGTAAATAGCTGTGTTAACATGAGTGAATAAAGCATAACAGAAACCTAACATTAACTTTCGATGGATAAAAAGGTTCATCACTAGGAAGGGCATTTTTACGAGAACTCAAGAAAGATAGGACAGAGTTGGCCATGGAATTAATGGGGGGTCCCACTGAAGTGGGATGTTTGATTAATGTTGAGGAACTGGAGTGCCATTTTAAATCTCAATCAGGTTAATCATGCATGTTATCAGCAATTAAATGACGGTCCTAATTTATACATGGGCTCCTCCGTGTTCCGGGCTCAATCTCAACCTTCAAAATGCAGGTCACAAGACAAATAGCAAGCTCAACGAGGTTCAGCGGAGTTTATATCACATTCAATGAATGTTTGAATCAGAGTCACAAAATGGGTGGCAGTATTTCAGCTCTCTCAATTCTGGGGAGCTCAATTGCAGGGGAGGAGTAAAGAAATGATGATGGAAGTCGAGTCTCGATGGTCGAAGTCCTGGGAACTGTGAGCCTGTCAGTTCACTGGAGAAGTCAGAGCCCCGATGTCCGTGAGACAGCGAGTCCGATGGAGGCAGGAGGTCAGAAGGCAGCCTGTGCTGGGATTGGAGGTCTGTCTACACTGTGTGAGTCGGTGGGATGGAGGGAAAGGGCTTGTTTTTGCTGCTGTAGTAGTGCCAGAATACCTGATGACACTTGTGTGCTATCGTCAGCACATCCTGAGGCCCTGTTGGCCGTTAATGCAAATGACACATATCACTGTTTATTTCAATGTACACATGATAAATAAATAAATAAATAAATACATCTGAAGCTGATGTTTTGGTTCACCCTCAGGACTCGGGACTGTCTCCGGATCAACACCGTGCCAGCAGGCAGACGACTCCGCCCCTCCGCTGAACCGAGCCTCATGTTGTAATCAAGACGCATTCTCCAAATGTAGTCCAAGAGCAGGTTCACTTTTTGTCTTTGTTTCCATCCGTTCCTTCCCATCTCTATGACCGTGAGTTCCAGCCTGCTCTCTGCCATATTATTCACATCAAAATCCAACACAACACCACTTTATCTAACCGAAACACTACTGTGCGTGGCACAGGCATGTAGCGGCTGATGCAGTGCTTTACGGAACCATTTATCGGCAATCAGTTTCAGCCCCTGCTGCTGTCTGTAAGAAGTGTACGTGTTCTGCCTATGACTGAGTGGATTTCCTCCATTTGCTCCGGTTTCCTCCCACATTCCAAAGACGTAGAGGCTAGAGTTAGTAAGTTGTGGGCATGCTACGTTGGTGCCAGAAGCACGGAGACATTTGCAGGGTGACCCCAGCACATCCCCGGACGATGCGGTTTGTTGGTGCAAACAACACATTTCACTGAAGGTTTCAATATGCATGTAACAAATACAGATAACATTTAATTTTTCTTTTAACATCTATCTGACTACAACGCACGACCATGTTTTTGAGGAGTTTCACTACCACTCCTATTCTCTGCCATCCAAACAACGCTGGATCTTTCCTGGTAGAAGTGGACACATCTGAACGTGTGCACCGGGGCCATCCTCTCCCAGTGAGGACCAGATGGAAATGCCTTCTTCTTGTTCAAGTTGAACTCTACTCAGCGTCATTCTGGAGTAGAAGATCGGTAGCTGCTTGCCATCAAATGGACCTTGGAGCAATGGAGACGTTAGGTGATGGGAAACAAAAATGAACTGATGGAAATAGCACAGGGTGTGCAGGTTCCTCATTGACTGGAGGGGTATGGCCTGGAAGAGAGGTCTTGGGTGCTGTCCAGTTTCATCTTGGATCCAGGATACAGTATGGAGGAGTTCCACCGACTCAATCCACATCATCCTAGGCAATCGGGTGCTGGAAGTAGAAAGGCGGTGGTCCTGACAGGGGTGCACAGGCAGGCACTATCCAGTCTCTGAGCAACTAACAGAAGTCTCCTGCCACTCATTTCCATCTCACCACCCGCAGCCTATTTAAACCCAGCTCCAATCCACAATCCTCCTTCACTCATTGAAGGCCCCAACCCGTTGCTCCAATTACTTTGTTACCTGTGAACTTAGAATCTGTTCTCTCTTGTTTTGTGGCCCCTTGTTTCTTATTATTTTATAGTTTATTATTAAAGTTATAACTCATAGTAAATCGTCCCTGCTGCCCCGTGTTTGGGTCAAGCCTCCTCTGCCTTTCCTGACAAGGGATAAGTGGCCTTTCATTTTGTAAGCTTCCATGATGTCTCTACATGTACCCAGCAAGAATTTGAGGAACGTATTGGAAGTGAAATATCTCCACTTTCCTGCACTGTTACTCTTCTCCTATTGACAGTAGAGCACTCCAGTTTGGGTCATTTGCTAAAACTGTACTTTCTGAATTGTAAATTGCTGCTGTCCAATCCGTAACAGCTTAAAACTAGCTGAGTGGATAATTTCAACAGTATAAAACATATAAAAATCAAGCAGGGCAACATTTTAAGTATATTAATGTGCAATTAACGAATAACACTTCCAAATCTCTGTATCAGTAATAAATTACAAGCCATAAAACTCTCGGACCAATCATTGCTTAAAAAGAGAGGATAATAAATTCTTAAAATTAGCATACTTCCTGTAGATTCATCAGAGGAACACCAAGATTTAAACAATTTGTTGAATGGAGTTTACCCAGTTTCATTTTCAATACTACCTACTATACACTCAATGGCCACGTTGTTCGATACTTCCTGTACCAAACAAAGTGTCCACTGAGTGTATGTTCTTCACCTGCCATTCACTTCACGGTTCGAAGTGGCGTGTTCAGAGATGCTCTTCTGCACACCAGTGTTGCAATGTGTGGTTATTTCAGTTACCGTCACCTTCCTATCAGCTTGAACATCTCCTCTTACCTCTCTCATGAACAAGGTGCTTTTGCCCACAGAACTGCTGCACCTTGGATGGTTTTTTCTCACTCTTTTGTCTCCCTGTGAATTCTGGAGGCTGTTGTGCATCAAAATCCCAGCGGATCCACAGTTTCCAAGATACTCAGACCACCCCATCTGGCACCTACAATTATTCCACGGTCAAAGCCCCTTAGATCACATTTCTTCCGCATTCTGATGTTTGGTCTGAACAACAACTAAAGCTCTCAACCAAGTCTGCATGCTTTTATGCATTGGCTTGCTGCCACATGACTGACTGACTAGATATTTACATTGATGAGCAAGTAAACAGGTGTACCTCATAAAGTAGCCACTAAGTGTATTTCTCCACTGAACTGATCAAACCGACAGTTCTTTTTGAAATGTAATTTGTACAGGCAGTTCCCGGTTTACATAAGGGTTCCATTCCTGAGAACTCTTGGCAATCCATTTTTTCCATTAGTCAGAAATGAACAATTTAAGTTACAGTTGATTAACATGAACAGTAATTTGACTTCCTCTGTGTAGTCACAATAGGACAGAATCAGATCCAGTGATTAGTTTCAACGGCGCAGAGTATCAATGGATGTTACATTGTTTGATGGAGTATTTTATAAATGTTAATTTAACAGATTTTCCCCGGTAATTTCCAAAACAAGTATCTCAAGTGGTCTCCCACTGTGAATCAGCACCTCTATTCTTAACACACTGGTATTTTTAATTACTGTGGGGAGATTAAACAGTTTTTGTTGAAGACTGGTTGCACAGTGATGATTTGCTGGTAGCAAACAAAACAGATAAAACTATAAATTACTGTATTAATCACACTTTTTCTCAGATACGATCACTGCAGTCAGTACCCTGTAACTTTCCTTTTGGAGATGAGCTTTTGAACCACCGGTACAACCTGGCTTTCTTGCTGTGTGAACAGGAGTCTCAAAGGTGCAGGACGATTCTGGTGCAGCGTGTAGAGGCTGAATTGAGGTAGTGGATCCCAGACCCGAGAGTGGGGAGCGAACCAAAGTTGGCCATTGCTGGAGCAGACTTGGAGGTGATTCGATCTGGCAGAAACGAGTCAAGGCAAATGGAGCCTGATTCCAGGCCTGAGAGTGAGCAGAGGCTGAAGGTTTGACCGTTATAAGCACCGGGCCGAATTGGAAAGGCTGGCTATAGGCCAAATCAAGGTGGTGGGGCCCAGGTCTGAAGGCATATGGAAGTGGCAAGGCCCGGATTAGAGAGCAAGGAACGCTCCAAGGTTTGGCTGATTTAAGTGCCAGCTCAGATTGAACTGGTTAAGATGTCAGCACCAGAGGGCTGGACCGGTTTCAGCTTGCTGCTCTGTGAGGTTTACTTGTCTCTACACTGAAATGAGGCTGTGGCCTGCAACTAATGGGCTCCTGAATCAGCTGCAGTGATGATTGGTTTCATGGCTGTGAACTAAGTTTTGTGAACTTCAGTTCTGAATGTTGATTGCTTACTTGCATGGTTTGAATGTTATTTGCATGATTTGTCTTTTTTCCCTTGAATATTGAGTGTTTGATAGACTTCTTTATTTAATGGGTTCTGTTGGGTTTCTTTATTTTGAGGCTTCCTATAAGGAGACGATTCTCAGGGTTGTACATAGTATACAGTGATAATAAATGTACTTCGAATTTCGTTGGATTAACTAGCTCCCACTCTTATTCCATAACTCTTGAAAATATTTGCACCTCTGTAACTAACATTCCTATTGTGAAAATTTCTTTAAAAGATTATGGGAGAATTTGCATAAAATCAGATTTCCATAAATCAGGATTTCAATAACCTGGAAAATTTGTTAATGCACCTGTGAGCCTGTCACCAGGCTCGTATACAAACCTGGCTTGCCAGCTAGCTCCACCAGCAGCCACAGGACTCAGTGATGAGAAGGCCACCTTTGAAAACAATATTTGTCTAGGGTCTGTATGATTTGAGGTTCAACCAGACAGGAACATTGTGATGTTTTGGTTAAAGAAACAACAATCTGAGTGAAAGCTGTGTAAATGCGGGCCATATAGAATTGTCGGGCAGTCAGAAATAACTGATCGTACGCCGCATAAGATTATAAAGGAAGTATATTTACAAATTTCAGCTTTAGCAAACAGTTAATGAGAAAAAGAAAATAAAAGGGCTCATTACAGTTAAACCGGTCCAATGTGCACAAGATCGTTGGAGCTCATACTGGAGTTGTCTTTCACTCGAGCGCTGGGCCCGTGGTCTGTGTGAAAGCACACACCACATACCGAACTGCCCACAAAGTCCAACTCGAACAAACTGGCTCCCTCTCAAGAGTATTAACCCTTTCCCCTCGGAGCCGTTCACCTGCACAAAGCACTTTGTGCAACAGGGGCTCTCCTTCCAATGGCAGCTTCCTTTCCGTCCTGCTCCGCAGCTTCTGCCAAAAGCCCCCAAACCAGACTACAGTCCTTCAGAAAACTCTTCTCCAAAATCCTGATTGGCTGACTCACATTCTTAAGTTGGGCAATATGTGTCCTTACCTTAGACAAAACCAAAGCACACTTTCTAGCATGGCACAGTGCTATTAGAGAAAATTGCTAATATAAACTACCTCACAGCATAGCAGAAAAATTCATAACCAGGGCATTACACTGCTTTTACATATTTACAGAAATATAGTATATTAATATCAGTACAATCTCTGTGTAGCTAGCAATAAAACTAAATTTCTATGGTCATATCATCCTAAATGTTTTAATTATAGAATCATAGAGCAATACAGCACAGAAATAGGCCCTCCTGCTGAAGAAATTCATGCTAACTATGGTACCCAACCAGCTAATCCCAATTTCCCGGATTGGCTACAAGCCCTGCTCCTCCATGTACCTATCCAAGGATTTCTTAAATGACACTAACGTACTTGCCTTTAACTACTTCCTTTGCTAATTTGTCCATACGCTCATCACCCTCTGCATGAAAAACTTGTCTTTCAATCCCTTTTAAAATTTTCTCCCTCACACTAATTCTATACCCACTAAGTTTTGGACTCCCCCTACCCTGGGGAAAAGACTGTTTCTATTCACCTTTGTCTCTCATGATTTTGAATATTTTTACAAGATTACTCCTGATTCTCTTGAATTCCAAAAAAAAAAATACCTACATTGGAGAAAAAAAAACAAAAAAAAAGAAAGGTAGGAACTTGTCTAAGGGAATGAGATTTTGTGATTTCAAACGAGTCAAGATGTGGAACCTGTGGAAGTTATGAAGCCAAAGAAATAACTTCAGCTTGTGTTATTGAACTGTCCTTCAAATGTCCTCCCTTTTTCTTGTTTCAATCATTCAAGACAAAGCTTTTACAACACTTTTTATTTGTGTTTTATTGAGTCATTGCCTGTGATAAAATTCTGAAATGAAAAAGAAAGGCATTGGCACCACAGCCTGTGTCAGAAAGAGGCTGGGCTCCTGAAGATCAGTGTCACCACAGCCTGTGTCAGAGAAAGGCCCAGCTCCCGAAGATCAGTGGACAACTTACTTACTAATTAGACATCAGTGACAATATGAAAGGAGTGCAAATTAGATGGTTCATCAAAGCATTGAAGGCATTATGAATCAAGATGACACTAACACAATTAGAAAACACATAGCCCTATTACATTAGCAAATCATGTTACAGAATATTGTTACCTACACAAAAGCATGATAAGTAATGAATTACAAGGTGTAGTAGTCAGGTAGACCAGAAAGATATCAGAATTGATTTATATTCTCTGTTAAGTTGCATTCCTCAGTAAGCAGTAAAATTATAAAAGAAATGACGTTGGTGTTCCTAGAGAACAGGCTAATTCACTCAATGTCACAGAATGCTTGCTAGAAAATGTACTTTTACATACAACATTTAGTTTACTGTGGATATTGGACCCAGCTTTTAACAACAGATGATTATAGGAATAAACTAAAGGAGACTTTGAGTGGTATGAAATTAGTTACGTAGTGGACAAAAATTAATTAATTCACATAGCATGGTAAAAACAAAAGAAAGATAGATCAATTTGGAAACTGGCATAGCTGATTGCCAATCAATCGATTTAAAGATCCAACAATATGTTGACACTAATAACACTTGCCAAGGTGCTTCACAGAAGCATTAACAAATAAGCTGGAGATATTGGAGATGATGATCATGAACTTGGAACAAGGTCAATTTTTAGGTAACATCTTGAAGGAGCAAAGGACGTGAAGGGATTTGAGAGGGAATTATGAAAGTAAAACATGGCAGGTGGTCAGATTTGGAGGTGTACAGACATATGACATTAGCAAGACGTTAGGGGTAAAAAGGTGAGGACAAGGAGGGAGTTAAACACAAGTGTTAGGGAGTATTCTGGAGTTATGTGAATATAGCAGATGTAAATTCAAACAAAAGCCAAGCTTCAGTCCTTATTGCAAATGTAAATAAGTTCAGGAAGATTCCAATTAGCCTTCAGTAAATTGCAAGAATAAATTGAAGTTAAAAGCACAGGCTGCTCCACAGACTAAGGGACTGCATATGCATCAGCTAAGCATTAAGACAATGGGGTTGTATTAATAGTCCTACATCAAACCAGGCAACATGGGCGAAATTATTTGCACCATTGAGATTAAGTTCAAGCTAACAGACCAGATGGATGTTGCCACTTAGCAAACAAACATGATCACAACTATAGTCAATCAATAGTTTTTGATTACATATGATATTCACATACTCAGGGACAGCACTGACAACTTTAATTTTGGGTGTGTGGGATTTCTGACCCCAGAAGCTTTTAGACTACTTGTATGAATGAGCTTGTGACAAAGGTGTTTGAACATTGAAGCATCTGTCACTGTAGATATCTAATTCAAAGGAAGCATTGTAAACCAGAACATTGAAGGAAACAATGTCATTGTAACTACTGAAATTTTATTGTATCAGCTACTGTTACTTTTGATCTTAAGGGTATATAACTGTGCTCTCCCCTCTGAGTTTGTGGGCCTCCATGAGAATGCCTGTTTGTTGTGACAAATAAAGACTTCTGTATCACCAACCTCAGTGACTTTGATCACAGTCACCACAATGAAAACATTAAAATTAGATCATTGTTTAATGCACTAGTGAAAGTCAGCAATCACAGTGTTGTCAGGCGAGGCATCAAAGCAAGTCGCAATTTCTGGTTGAATTTGTGTTGGCGGAGGATAAGAGCTGGAAAACCACCAGGAATCAGTGACAAGTGTCAGACCCAGAGGTAGGTATGAAGGTTTCAGCAGAGGCAGGGTTGCGTTAGACAATGTCACTGGGGAGGGGGGCAGAGGAGGTATTTGCTTTGGTGTGGTGTATACATGGCTTCAAATTCACTTCAGGGTTAAATGTAAGAATGTAACACCCAAGTTTCAATCTTCAGCCCATGCTGGCAATACTGAGGGAGATGGCTGGAAAAAAATCGAGGCCAGGAAAAGAAGGGTTTGTGGCTAGTAGCCAGAGAAGGCAGTGGGTGGCCAGGGACTGGAACTTATATTGTGTCCAAAGAGAATGATTTTAATCTCTCCAAACATTTGAAGCTGGCATTGACAAGCAACCACACAGAACTACAGCCACAACCAAGAGGCCTGTTAAATAAAAATGAAGATGTGAATGTAGGCATTTTGTACAGGAATACACTCCAGATCAGGATTAAGTGAGATGACCTTTCAAAGCTTCTCCTCAATTCAATATTATCATCTTTAAACTGCCCCAGGCTTCAACTCCTCTTCTGTGCCACACCCATATCCCCTTCATTGCCGAGCAGTCTCAAGCCTAACTACTTTCTCTTTAATACCCAGTGGTTTAGACTCCACAATTCGCCAGTGTAGAAAATGCCAATAATTTAGCTAACTCGAGTGAGAAATTATTATGCACCCCACCTTTATTGAGGGCCCCATTACCTTGTAACTATATCCCTTCACCAGCCTTCCCATCAAGTAGAAACATCTCAATATCTAACCTATAAAGCTTCTTTGGGTTGTGTATGTTTCAATAAAATCAACCTCCAATCTTCTAAACTGTTAGTGATAGAACAACTGTTTCATCCCAGAATTTTGCTGACTGAACCTTTTCCGTTTTCCCTCCCATGCTGGTATGTCATTTCTTAAATAATATACTGCATATTGTATTCCCATTGCAGCCTTACTAACATCCTATAGAGCTGTAACAAAACTTCTTTATTTTCAGACTCCAACTCCCTAGCAACATGCCACTTGTCTTCTTAATGACTTCTTTCACTTTCAAGCTAATCTTTTGTATTTCATCCTCAAGAATACTCAGATCACTCTTTGCTTTTCTCATCTATAATTTATCTCCATTTAGATATCAGCTTACTTCTTCATTCCTCTTAATAAAGTGTGTGATCTTACACTTTCCCAGAATAAACTCCATTTGCCTAGTTTTTGCCCACTCACTCATCCTACCTTTTCAAGGAGGATGGCGTTCCGTCAGAGACCCTCCCAACAGTTACAGTCAGACTTCGTTCTTCTCCGTGGTGGGACCTGCTTCAGGGGTTCATATCCAACGGCTTTTCAGTATCCCAAGGATGCAGCCTAGAAGATGAGCATGCCTTTGGGGTTCTGAAGCTCTGTGGTCTTCTCGACAGGCTGGTTCTAAGCTGGTGCAGGCACCTGAAGCATCAGGGGGAAAACAGGACATCGGGTACAGTGGATCAGCTGTCGGGGGCTCGGTGAATCACTCTCTCTCTCTCTTTCTTATTGGTAGGGGAGAGTTTGTTGCCGATTCTTGAGTTGGAGAAATCGGGGTGGAACAAAACGACATGTCAGGCTTTATCATCGCAAATCAAGTTAGTTGTTTTGTTATGTCTCCCCTTTTGCTGTGAAAGGGAACACCTCTCTGTCCCTTTATTAGGGAGAGATAGAGAGCCTGTGCTACATCAATTTGTTGGGTGAATGATTAGTTTTAATTGTACTGCAGATCATAGTCTTTCTTGGGGGTTTTGCTATTGCTTGCTTGGTGAGTGGGGGGTGCTGGTGCTTTTATTGCTGTAGTAAGTGGGAGAGGGGGAGGGCAGTTGTTTTGCTGCTGCTTGTGCATGGGGGGAGTGGGGGAGGTTGGGCGTTCTAACATTTTTATTGTCACTCATTCTCGGGAGCACTCTTCTGTTTTCATGGATGTCTGCGAAGAACAAGAACTTCAGGTTGTACATTGTATACATCTCTCTGACATTAAATGGAACTATTGAGCTGTTTCCTTATCATCAGAGAACTCAGATACTTTGAACCTTTGCCATCATCCAGGTCATTTATGTAGGTGGCAAATAGAGTCCAGTACTAATCCTCAGGGCACTCCACCGGTAAAAGAGAGCCACTTATTCCAGTTCCCCATCCCCCATTAGAACAGTGCCGCAGAGGAACAGGTCCTACAACCCATAGTCAACAGCCTTCATATTCACACACTTTCCCCAATACTGTGAGTACTCTTTAGTTCACTAACTTTTTAATGATACACATTCTTGAATACCTTCTGGAAATCCAAATATACTATATCAACATATTTCCTTCTTTTGATTTGACTTGATAAATTCTTGAAGAACTCAAGCTCATTTGACATATTTTTTTCCATTTCATAAGGCAAATTGACTTGCTTGACAGACAATCTGCTGGAGGCATTCGACGGGCAAAACAGCGTCAGTGGGAGGAGAGGAACTGGCACCTTGCCTCTTCACTCTCAGTCGTGTTGCAAGTTTTTGACCTGAAAAATCGAACATTTTGTTTCCTCCCACAAATTCCACTCAATCCTCCAAGCTCCATCAACAGATTGCATGTCACAGCAAATTCCTTTCTGTCTTCATTGACTTAGTTTGATTGCAATAAGCTCTTTTAGATATCAAGCTATCTCCTCATTGATTATAGACTCCAGCATATTTCTAACCGCTGAAATTATATTAAGCGGTCTATAGATTCTCGGTTTCCATCTCCATATGGTTATATGGTTATCTCCCACATTTATTGGGCAGTCACGGTTTTCCACATCTTCCTAAAAACACACTCATAAGACCTTACAAAGCGTAGGAGCCAAAATAGATATGAGTGAGTGAGGACCTCTGTCGGTCAGAGTTGACCATGGATATTGTGTCCTTGCCATCTTGATATGCAAGCTGGGCACTACGATTTGGAGAGCAGGCTGTTGCCCATGTAGCAAGCTCCACCTCTCCATGCAACGGATGAAGCCAAAGGAACGGCAGAGACTGATACAGTTTGGTGCCAGCAGCATTGAAGTTGCCAGCCACCATTGAAGTTAATGTAGGACTGCCTTACGGACTGCTGCTCTAGATTTTTCCCTTGGGGTTTACTCCCGAAGCCTTCCCCATGAGCGGGTATAACCACAAGACAGCGGTTTGAGATCAGAGCTTTCCTTCTCAACCATGGCTGACAAGCCCCATTTGCCCAAAGCAATTGGTTTAAAAGGGCCAGTAACCCCCTTTGCCACTTCTTCTGTTAGTAAAAACAGTTCTACAGGGCTTCGTAGTTAAGCCACACATGAAGGCCAGGAGGTGGACTTGATTGTCGGAGGGCATTTGAGGTTAACGCCAGGGTGAGCATTTAGTATGTAGTGGGATCTTTTCTGCTTTATCACCCCCGGCTAGAACAACCTTAAGTTCTACATAGATATACAACTTCCTTTAAATTAACAAAATATTGGCATTCTTCTCAAACGGGAGAATGCATTTTGGAGGCAGGCTGCTTTCTTTTTTCATGCCTGTTAATGATCTACCCGATTAGCCTTGAACTTTAGATTATTGTCAGTCTGGAATATGATAAATAATCTTTTCCTTCTGTAGCAGTTTTTACTTAATCTAATTCAAGTGATGAATGGGTGGTTTTAAATATAACATTTAATTTGTGTGGAAATAAAAGGCTTATTCACATGACACCCCATGAAGGGCTGCCGGAAAAGAATGTCAGTGAGAATAGATACCTTCAGGGGAGTGAAAGAAGAAAGACATGAATTTATTGAGCATCTGTCACAACTTCAATGCCTCCCAAGTAGCTTTCTGACTTTGGTATGAACATAGCAACAGCCTCTCAGAGCCATTTGTTTAATTAAACCCATTCCACCATTTAATAAACTCATAGCTGATCTAAGAGTAACCATATTCCTGCCACCACACGATCAGCTTTCACCTATCTGTCCAGCTCTGCCTTAAAAAATATTCAGTCCTTCCATCACCTTTCATGCAGTGAGTTCCAAAGACTCATGATTTTCTGAGAGAAGATATTTGCCTTAAGTGGATCAGCCCTCATTTTAAAATGGTGATTCTTGGTTGTGCTAATCTCTTCTCTGATTTGCCAACACTTTGTCACCGTGTGAGGGGACATCATCAGTGCGCTGTTAATTTATGGCAGTGCACTGATGACATCTCCCCTCAAACTGATGAAAAACTTGCAGATGAATTGCCAAGATCGGAGCACAACTTAGCCCACCATTCAACCACCTGAGCTACACATTTTCCGAGTTACTTCCAGTGATCTTTGGTTCGAGACTCTCCCATAAATGGAAGCACCCTCTCCATAACCAACTTATTGAGACCCTTTTATACATCCCAATCAAAGCCCCTCTCAGTCATCTGAAATCCAGCACTAAGGAAGGGGTGGGTGAACCAATGGCACACATGCCCAAGGCGGCACGCGCAAAAATTTTGTCGGCATGTGGCATGCAGTGCTGCCCCTTGATTCTTTCAACTCCATTCATAACAGAAAGACACATAATGATTATCCTTACTGGCAAATGAAGCTGTGATTGATCTACCACAACCAGAAAGCAGGGGGATGTTTAAACAGGAAATGTCTTACGCCAGTTTGGTGCCAGCTAGACTGCTTTGAGAACACGTGACATTGTGTCCTCATACGTTTAGATATCCTCGCAGCCGTGGTGTACACATCAGTAGTTGGACAGTCAACAGTCACAATAACAATATTGTTTAGAAATTATGATATTTTTCAATTGCCTTTTTAAAAAGATTAAATGTAATAGTATATATGAATTGGTTTTCTAAAATGTTTCATTTATTTTAATCTGTCTCTGTACACTTTTATTAATAGTAAAACAATAAATACACAGTAATAAGCAATAGGGCTCATCATTATTCCTTACAAAAGGTCCATAATGATTGTTACTAATTCATTAATCAATGATAATCTCTGGTCAAAATTACCATAGCACACGAGAGAATTATATAGATTATCACCAATTTGGGGATGTGTTCTCAAAAAGGTTTGTTAGTCCTTCCTTATCTAACAGATACAAGCCTAGCCCATTTAATCATTTCTCATAGGGCATAAATTTGGAAGGAAACAAGGGAGCCAACTTGCGCACAACAAAGTGATAATGACCAACTACCGGTAATCTGTTTCAGCGGAGGCAGAACAGACTGCAGAGGCTGGAATCTGAAGCAAAATGCAATCTGCTGGGGGAACTCAGTGAGTCTGGCAGCATCTCTAGAGGGAAATGGGTTGTTGATATTTTGGGTCAAGACCCTTCATTGGTGTTTGTTGACGAATCTGAAAGTTACCTGGGATTCCCAGTTGGAGCCTTTATAATTCAGACATTCTTTGCGACCAGGAGTAAAGTGAATGTAAAATGGTAATTTAATTATTATTTACTCTACTGCTCATTTTGAAGTGATATACAAACACCTTCATCAACAATAATGTTAGAATTTTCTCACCAATATACATAAAACAGTATATAAATGCACAGTTTATTCAGCCCAAAACATTGTGCCCATCTTGATGCAAATTTATACCAAATGTCCTTTCCAGAGGATAATCCATATGCCTCAATTTCCCTTCATATTCATACATCTATCTAAAAGCATCTTAAATTCCATGAAGCTACCTGATTCCGCTACTACCCTTGTGTGTAAAAGAAACTTATCTCACATCATATACACAGAAGCAGGTTAATGCAAAAACAAATATTTAAATGCAGGAGACTCTCTTTTAAGAAGCTCCATTAAGTATAGTTCACATCTCTATAACAAGGAAGCACCCTGATTACAGATTGTTTATTAAAAAAATAAATAACCTGAAATCAGGGCAATAAATAGCTTCTCGATTTACACACAAAATCTACAAAGATATCCTAAATATTAAATGAGGAGTAATAATTTAAACCCCCAAAAGTTCCATTAATGATTCTTCTGTGATGTGTAAAATTTAACAAAAGTGGCATTACAAAAATACAATTTGTATAGCAGGCATTGTGCTGTAACTCCATCTCCCTCATGCAAGGATCTTGCTAGTTTTTGGCTGCTACCTCATCACTCCTTCATTCTGTTCTTTCTCCCCATCTCTTCCCTCAGCAATTCTTCCCTACCATCTCTCTTTCACTCCATCCCCCTCTCGTCCAGTGCTCTAAACAGACGGTTGCCTGGAGAACACCAATCAAACTGTGCATTCCTACCGTGAGAGGATATAACGAGGAAGTGATTGTTATTGCGGATCACTCTGGGAAAATATTATTTTGAAATGAAAGCACTCGATCTATGTATTCATTGCTCGCACAACATTTGAATTGTCAAAGCATTTTACTACCAGGATGCACCATGAAAGCTTGAAGGCAATAGAATTTCTGCTGTTGGCAATATTAGTATTTCAAGCAGATTCCTGTACATTACACTATTGGAGGGGAATTCATTTCTATGCAGATTTTTTAAATTAGTATTGATGCATTGCCTGATTTTTAACTGGTTAGGGTAGGACTTTCAAGAGCCAATGAAGGTATTAAAAGACTAAACAGTCTCTCAGTGCCTGAGATCTCGACTGTTTACCCATGCAGGCATGTCCTGGAGTTCTTGAACAATTAACTGATTCTTGCCAGGTTATCCAACGCTAGTTTGCAAATGGATCTGAAACTTGTTAGTTCAGAGGCTAGCAACTTTAGTTGCACACTGATAATCTGCTACCTGACTATTTGGAAATTCCATTTCTTCCCGATCTGGTTCACCACATGCTGTTTGCTGCTCTCCCTATCAACGTACTGAGGTCCCAGTTCCTGTGCTTCCTTTGAACTTAAACAGTCCACTGGGAAATTTATGATGTCACTGTGTAACATCTTGAAAAAGTGAATTTGAAGGAATAACATTTGATAGTATAGAAACTCAGCCAGCACAGAACTACTAAAGTCTCAACTGTGCCAGATGATCGGACTGTTTCTATTGCCGATTGCAAACAAAATACAAAATCATAAAATATTCCAGAACAGGAAAAGGAGAAATACCAAAATCAAGAAAATGCTGGAAATATTCAGCAGGTCAGGCAACAACATTAGAAAGAGAAACAGAGTTAACATCTCCTGTTTGAGACACTCTGTCAGAACAAAGAAACATTGGCCCTGTTTCTCTCTGCGCAGATGCTGCTGGGCCTGCTGAGTATTTCCAGCATTTGTCATTCAATTTTGATTTTGCACGGATAAGAGGATTTGGACTTTGGTGCCGGCTCATTGAAACAACTAACATTGCTCTTTCAAAGCTTTTTCAATGTATATATCAAGTTCTTTTGAGGTTGCAATTGAATCTTCTGCCTTTGCGCTTTCAGCTAGAGCATTCCAGAGAACACATCATGTAAAAGAATTCTATCTTGCTCTTCCCACTCAGCAGTCCTTTGCCCAACCACCTTAATTCAGCATTCGCCACTTATTGATTCACCCATGAAAAGAAGCAATTTCTCCCCGTTTACAATGTAAATCTTACCATGGTTTTCAACACATTTATTAAATCTCTGCTCAAAAGAGAGCAATTCCAGCTGTTCAAGCTATAATGAAGTCCCTTATGCATGGCACAATTCCAGTAACTCCCAGCCCCCCCTCCCAACACACTCTGGAATCTCCATATCCTATGTCATCAGAAAAAGAGGTGATTGCTGTGATTGGGCTTTTAGCTGCTGCGGAAACATTAAAGCCAGAGTAGGCTAGGCCAAGGGGGAAGTGATTAAGAAAATTGCGGGAAGCCCATTTTCATTTGAAACACCAATAGGAAGGCCTTGCTTGTTATAATTAAATGGTGTTTTAAATTCCTTTCAAAAATCGTTCATTTCTATTAACCTTGGATAGAAAATAGATTGCTATGCAAATTAATAAAATAAGTTGTAGAGGGTTGAGGTAAGAATGTAATGTGCAGATTCCAGATGTTTTATGTAGAGTGGTGCATTCCTACTGTACTTTGATTCACATTGATTACTTAGACCAACAAATGTAAACATACTACAGAAAAATATACATGTATTTTATAAATTTAACATTAACATCGTACCAGTGGCTCCGTCAGCATCCACAATTTTTTTCCTGGAAATGTTGCTGACCGTCAAAGAGAAGAGTCAGTGATATAATGCTTGGAATTAACTACCCAGAAAGGTGGTAACAATGTACATTAAATGGCAAAGTAATTAAAGCTCGTAATGCAGGAAAATAATTAATATTAGAAGGATTGATTGGCATATAAATCAAAACCATTTAAAACAATCAGATTAAAGTGGCCACAGCGTTCACTCTCAGCAGACACCTGATACTCAATTATAGTCGTTAACCGCATAGAAAATAACTTGGCATCTCATGTGACCACTGAGAGGTCAAAATGAATCAAAATGAATTGGAAAAAAAAATCATTCTAAAACAAAAAATAATTAAGCTAATATCTGCAGAAAAGCAATAGCTTGATTTTTTTTTGGGGTGGAAGGAACTTCTATTAAGATTTCAGGGTGTAATCTTGTCACATTGACATGGAAAGAGTCTATTAAATAGTCAACAAGTTGCAAGCTAATAGAAAGAATTGTGAAATATCATTATCTGCAAGCTATGTAATTCTAAATGGCAACAATGACCTTCGGACCATATTTTCAGCTTCCTGCCGATTTATAAGCAGTGCCACACTTTTTCCATCATCTCTGCTTAACTCCTGCACAAAGCATCTATCTGAAAAAAAACCAGACTCAAGCCAGTAATTGTGACATATGTTCCTTGGATTAAAATTGCAGCTAGGCCCATCACACGTTAGGCTATAACATCTAATGATCCATTCGCTACAATATTTGTATGATGATTGAATATGTATGGTCCATCTGTCAGTGTCAGTGTGTGATATTAGGAAGCTGATGTATTCACACAGCGCTGACATATAGACACAAACTGAAGGAGGGCAAACTAGACATGAGCAGCAATCAACAAAGAGTGCCCATTATTTTCTGTTTACAGCATTTATGAAATTTCAGAGGGTCAGCTTCAGAATTAATGAATCCACTTTGACATCAGGGATATTGAAGACAACGTGAATAATTTTTAACCCATGTAGAACAATAAAAATTGTTTTAATGATTAATGGGAATAAATGGGACCTTTTCAAAATGGCAGGCAGTGACTAGTGGGGTACCGCAAGGCTCACTGCTGGGACCCCAGTTGTTTACGATATATATTAATGATTTAGACGAGGGAATTAAATGCAGCATCTCCAAGTTTGCGGATGACACGATGGTGGGCAGAGGTGTTAGCTGTGAGGAGGATGCTAAGAGGATGCAGGGTGACTTGGATAGGTTAGGTGAGTGGGCAAATTCATGGCAGGTGCAATTTAATGTGGATAAATGTGAGGTTATCCACTTTGGTTGCAAGAACAGGAAAACAGATTATTATCTGAATGCTGGCCGATGAGGAAAAGGGGAGGGGCAACGAGACCTGGGTGTCATTGTACACCATTCATTGAAAGTGGGCATGCAGGTACAGCAGGCGGTGAAAAAGGCAAATGGTATGTTGGCATTCATAGCAAGAGGATTCAAGTACAGGAGCAGGGAGGTTCTACTGCAGTTGTACAAGGCCTTGGTGAGACCACAGCTGGAGTATTGTATGCAGTTTTGGTCCCCTAATCTGAGGAAAGACGTTCTTGCCATAGAGGGAGTACAAAGAAGGTTCACCAGATTGATTCCTGGGATGGCAGGACTTTCATATGAAGAAAGACTGGATTGACTAGGCTTATACTCGCTGGAATTTAGAAGATTGAGGGGGGATCTTATTGAAATGTATAAAATTCTAAAGGGATTGGACAGGCTAGATGCAGGAAGATTGTTTCCAATGTTGGGGAAGTCCAGAACAAGGCGTCACAGTTTAAGGAGAAAGGGGAAGCCTTTTAGGACCGAAATGAGGAAAAACTTCACACAGAGAGTGGTGAATCTGTGGAATTCTCTGCCACAGCAAACAGTTGAGGCCAGTTCATTGGCTATATTTAAGAGGGAGTTAGATATGGCCCTTGTGGTTAAAGGGATCAGGGGGTATGGAGAGAAAGCAGGTACAGGGTTCTGAGTTGGATGATCAGCCATGATCATACTGAATGGTGCTGCAGGCTCGAAGGGCCGAATGGCCTACTCCTGCACCTATTTCTATGTTTCTATTTTTTCTATGATTCCAAATGGAATTAATGCCATGGCAAATCAAATAAATGGGGCTATAGTTTCAGCTTAGAACTAAGTAGTGAGGAGGCTGGTTCTCACTGGTGAGAGGGTAACAGAAGTAAAATGGAACTGTGGACTGTGAGCAGCTGAAACAGGAAATAGCAAGGGAACTCAGCAGTTCAGGTTAGATTTGTGGAAAGTGAAATAGGGGTGGCATAGTAGTGGTTAGCACAATCATCTACAGTAGTGATCACCAATCTTTTGAAGCCCAAGATCCCCTACCTCGGCCTTAGTGAAAGGCGAGATCGACTCCAAATTGATTAGTTACACGCATGCGCACCAGGGCAGAAAAGACCGGAAGTAAAACCCCGCAACCCGGAAGTAGAAATAATGCATAAGCACCAGGGGTACCCACCCTTTTTTGCACCGTGGACCGGTTTAATATTGACAATATTCTTGCCGACCGGGGAGGGGGGGGTTTAAACATGACAGGAATACAGCGATACTCAAAGCAGGTTCCTTATGTCCAGTCTATTCCGCAATTTAGTTTTCGCGGCTCTCACCACTTAGCTGCTGTCCCGCGCTGCTCACGTTTTCTCCACTGAAAAAACTCACCTCGTTTGTCTTTCAGTGCAGGGTGCTTGGCCTCAGGGTACCGAAGCAGTTTTGAGGGCTTCATTGCCTCATTGGACAGCCTCCTGGCCCGAATTCCAGCCTCCCACCTGCCCGCCGCCAGACGCTTTGGCCGGGAGCAGCTGGTCGTGGGTGGGGTGAGAGGACAAGGTCAAGACCGGAGGTCCCCGTACCGGGGCCGTGGTGGTCGCGGTCTGCAGCGAGCAGCCGACCGAGCGAGGAGAGCGACAGGCCCGCGCCCGCCCCCCCTTGTAGGATCTATCGGCCGACAAAAGTTTGTTACAACAGATCGCAGCGTGGTAGCTGCTCTGCTACTTACGAAACCTTGAGCCCGAATTAGGTCGTCTGCAAATATTTTAGCACCGGGTTCCCCACGAACATTCGGTGTGGTAAACAGGTTTAGAGGCAGCGCTCCGGGCCAGTAGCGATGGCACTTCCTGCCGGCCGCGCTCCGGGCCAGTAGCATCAGCGGTTCTCGCCAGCCGCGCGAGGGTGTCACTGCATTTAGGTGACTGATGACCTCACATGGGTTCAAGTTCAACAGTGGCTGTGACAGGGAATGAGGAAAGGTGCAACTGACTCATATTGTTTCCTCGCGGCCCGGTGCTTGGCGACCACTGAAGTACACTGTGTAGTGCGGGGGAGCTATGCGCATGCGCACTGGGCAGAAAGAACGGAACAAAAACCCCGCAACCCGGAAACAATCTCTCAACAGTATTTGTGTATATATTTTTCATTTTTTTTCGGGATCTACTGGCAAAGTCTCAAAGATCGACCAGTCAATCGTGATCGATGGGTAGACGACCACTAGTCTATAGTCACAGAGACCCAGGTTCAATTCCCACTGCTGCCTGTAAGGAGTTTGTACGTTCTCCACGTGACTGCATAGGTTTCTTCCGGGTGCTCTGGTTTCCTCCCACAGTCCAAAGACATACCGGTTGGTAGGTTGATTGGTCATTGTAATTTGTCCTGTGATTGGGCTTGGATTAAATCAAGGGATTGCAGAGCGGTACGGCTCGAAGGTCTGAAAGGGCCTATTCCACACTGTATCTCAGTAAATTAATTAATTAATTCAGGTAGATTGATAAAAGTTTGGGTCATTGGCCCTTTGTCAGAGCTGGGGAAGAGAGAAAGGGCACTGCTCGTGCAGGTCGTGCATGGGAACGGAATACAAGAGAGCACCAACAAATTAAGTCAACCCAGGGAACATTTCATGTCTATGCAAAGCTTGAGCAATAATCTGAAACAGTAATCATAACAAGATTAATGATAAGCTTGACAAAATATTCCTGTGTGTGATCCAACTTGTCGGTGGATGAATGTCTCACCATTACTGTTAACACACAAACCAAAACAGTGGGATTTAACTCAACTGATTGCTTCTCTTGCTATTGCTACCGGGGATTGAAACTCTATAGTTCGGCAGTACTGTGCCTCCTCATCTTCACAGCATCAGGAGGTCTGTTCTTTTTAAGTACAGATACTTCTAGGTCAAAGTTCAAAGTGCATTTATTATCAAAGTATGTATACATTAAACAACCTTGAGATTCATCTCCTAACAGGCAGCCGCGAAATAAAGAAACCCAGAAGAGCCCATTAAAAAAAAGATGACTGAGAAACACCTGATGAGCAGAGAAAGAACACAAATCATGCGATCAATAAACGCAAGCAAGGAGCGATCTGAACGGAAGTCCACAAAGCGAGTCCGTCTACAGACCCTAAGTTCAGCGCAGAGTGGAGCAGAGAGCCAAACCGGCCCGGCTCTTGCCTCAGGCCCTGACACCCTGACCTCTTCAATCTGGTCTGGTGGCTAAATCATCATCTGAACATCGGGTTCAGTTGCTTCTCTTCTCTCTGGGGCCTGGATCCCGCCGCCTCAGTTTGGCTTGTTCTTGGCATCTCCAATTCAGCCCAGCACTTGAGTCAATTGTACCTCGGGCCTTCCCCGCTCTTGGCAGTGGGCCCTCTTCCTTGGTCTGCCACTTTGAATTGCCTCCAAGTCCAAAGCAGGATGCTTGTGATGATCATTTACCAGAAGAAGATTGATTAGCAAAGCATTGAGTTGCTTTCCTTGTTTCATTGGCCACTAGCCAGAAGCCACTGAGATTCACCAGCGCCATCTTAAGTGGGAAGATGATGGAAGGGTTTCAAATATCCAAAGTTTCTCTAAGTCAGCAAGTGTCATCTGAGATCATGGAATCAGTAAGGTGGTTTATTATTGTTACAAAGCACAGTGAAGAAGTTTATTTTGTGTGCCATCCCTATAGATCCTTTCATCACCACAGTAACTGGGGTAGACAAAGGAAAAACAGTAACAGAACGCAGAATATACTGTTACAGTTACAGGGAGAGTGCCCCGCACACAGGCAGTGAGGTGTGAGGGCCACAACATGCTACAGTTTGAGATTAGGAGTCCACCTAACTAGATAAGAGATCCATTTAGTCTTAACAGTGACATAGCAGCTGTCCTTAAAGCTGGTGATAGGTAACTTCAGACTTTTGTACTTTCTGCCCAATGGTGAAGAGGAAGGAGTGGATGGAGAAGGCAGAATGGCTGAGGTTGTTGGAGCTTTTGATAATGCTGCCTGATTTAATGAGGCAGGGAGAAGTGCGGCAGTGTTCACAGAGGGGAGACTGGTCTGCGTGATGTGCTGAGCTGTGTCCATACCTCTCTGCAGCTCCTGTGGAGTAATTGTCAGAGAAAGCTGTGATGCATCCAGGCAGATGCTTTCCACGACGCATCTATAAAAATTGGTCATGGTCAATGGGGACATGCAGAATGTTTTCAGCCTTTGGTGCAATAAAGGAGCAATTTCTTGGCCATAGTGTGTACGTAGTTGAAACAAAGCAGGCTACTGGTGCTGTTTGTTCTTTTGTTTGTTGACATTGAGGGAAAGGTTGTTTCTATATCACTAGGCTCTCCATCTCCTTCCTGTACTAGGCTTGATGCTATTTGTATCTCACTCAGCATAGTGGTATCATCTGGAGTCATGTAGATAAAGTCGGAGTAGAATCTGGTCACACAGTAGGGAGTAATGATGCAGCCTTGAGGAGTACCATTTTGAGGAGAAACGTGTTGAAAGTGTTGCCGCCAATCCTTACTGATTGCAGTCTGTCGGTCAGGAAATTGAGCATCCAGTCGCACAGAAAGGTGTAGAGTCCTAGGTCTTGAAGTTTCAATATGAGTTTGATTGGAATTAGTATTGAATGAACTAATAGCTAATAAACAATAGTCCAATGTAGGTGTATTTACTGTCCAGTAGGGAGATTGTTTCTGCTGTGGACTTGATTTGGTGGTCTGCAAATAGCAGTGGGATGAGGTTGTCTGGGAGCCTGGAGTTAATGTGAGCCATGAACAGCCTCTCTAAGTGCTTTGTGATGCACGATGGTGGATATCAGAGCAACTGGGCAGTAGTCATTTAGGTGCAAGACCTTAATTTTCTTTTTTACTGTGGCTACATCCACATTACACCGGATAAATCCATAACTGAAGCTTTTTCTCTTCGTTTTCACCCTGCGTCCGCACTAAAATGACGTTTTCTTCCCCTGAAACCGGACCTTTTCAGAAACGCTTTCCAGGGTGGGTATTTTTGAAACCGCTGCTCGGGCAGATCAGTGTGGAGGGGGTAACCGGAGACTTCTGAAAACACTATCAGAAGCGTGCTATTTCATTGTTTTCTTGAATGCAACCTAACAATTTCAGAACAGATGGCAACGAGACAGAAGCTATTAGAGTTAGAAATATACTCACCAAATAGTTTGACCCATAACTTACTGAATAAATAAGTATACTCACTTTGCCCTGTTTTCTGTCCTTGCTCGTATGAAGGTGGTTTACCTACTTATGCAAGTACTTCTCTGACAATAGATGTGTAACAGCCTAATGTAACATTGTATGGAAATACAAGATAACACTGATGCAGACATGTTTTACACATTTAACAAGGTGCTTTATTAACGCAACAGAGTAAATCAGTTTTTCAATGTTCGTCATCAGCCGGGTCAATCTGTCCGTGAACTCCCTGTCGGTTGCCTCCGTACGCTCCAGTATTTGTTTTTTTTTACTTTTAAGTTCTCCTGCATGAGACCCAACAGCTGCCCGTTGTTTAAGTTTTTCTAGTCTGTAACTACACAAACATGCACTTTTACGGCGAGATTTGACACCAAACATGTAGCTTGTTGTCGGTAGATGTGTCCTGCACATGCCCAGTAGGAGGAGATTCGCTGAAATCTCCGTTTCAATGTGGATAGAGATATTTTCAAAAATGGATAGTGTGGACACCTATCGTTTTTATGTGAAATCGGCATTTTCAAAATTATCCGGTCTAGTGTGGATGTAGCCTGAGATAATAGTGATCTTCCGAAAGCTGGTGGAAATCTCAGACTGATGTAAGGAGTCATTAGACACATGTGCAAGAATAACTCGGCCAGGTGATCTGTGCAGGATTTAAGGATGCACCCAGGGACACCATACAACAGCTCCAATATGCTAATTGAATTTGCTGATGATACTACATTGATTGGCCTTATTTCAAATTATAACGAGGTTTCCTTCAGAGAATTCATTACCCAGACACAGTGCTGTCTAGAAAACAGCCTCTCCCTCAATGTCACAAAAACAAAGGAGCTGGTTGTGGACTACGGGAGGAATGGTGATGGGATAGCCCCTATTGACATCAATGGATCTGGGGTTGAGAGGGTGAACAGCTTTAAGTTCCTCAGCATCCACATCACCGAGGATCTCACGTGGTCTGTATGGTCAGTACGTACCGGCAGTGTGGTGAAAAAAGCACAACAGCGCTTCTTTCACCTCGGACGGTTGAAGAAGTTTGGTATGAGTTCCCAAATCCTAAGGACTTTTCACAGGGAGCATCCTAACTGGCTGCATCACTGCCTGGTATTGGAACTGCACCTCCCTCAATCGCAGGATTCTGCAGAGAGTGGTGCAGACAGCCCAGCTCATCTGTAGATATGAACTTCCCACTATTCAAGACATTTACAGAGACAGGTGTGTAAAAAGGGCCCAAATTATCACTGGGGGCCCGAGTCACCCCCAACCACAAACTGTTCCAGCTGTTACCATCCGGGAAACAGAACCGCAGCATATAAGTCAGGACCAACAGGCTCCGGGATAGCTTCTTCCACCAGGCCATCAGACTGATTAGTTCATTCTGATTCAATTGTATTTCTATGCTATATTGACTGTCCTGTTCTACATACTATTCATTACAAATTGCACATCGCACATTCAGATGGAGACGTAATGTAAAGAGTTTTACTCCTCATGTTTGGGAAGGATGTAAGAAATAAAGTCAATTTAAATCAATTCATTTCAATGCTTTTCTCAGATTTATGCTCTGGAAGATTGATATGACATCTGTAATAGAGATTGTGGGTACAGGCGTATTGGAGACTACTGGGGTGGGTGGAAACATTCAAATCCTCTTTATGTTTGAAACGTGCACAGAATGCAGTAAGTCATTAGAGATGTGTGTGTATATTCGGCAATACTGCCCAACTTTATTTTATAGCATTTTGAAGCTCATTATAGTATAGTTCTGTAATATAGATTGAAAACAATCAGGACCATGGGAGTCAACAGACCACTGAATGTTGGACTAGAGAGTTTTAACATTTACTACCTTGAGGATATTTACTATTTTCTTCACAGGCCTCTCCCTCCTCCAACTGCTGCCCTCCCCACCACGTGAACTCTTGTGACTAATAGCATTCAGGGCTTGAGTGCTATCACCTCCTACAAAGAAAAATCCAGTGACATAGGTGACAACAGGGCTTTGCTTCCAGAGGGGCACGTTGTCTTTTTGTCTTGTTTTGACCATCAAAACATGGAGGAACCATCATGATCTCCCACAGGCCCCTGTGATCCTGTGATTTTTGGTCACTGGGGGTGATGTGAGAGCACCCCTCAGGTGGGTGAACCCATGGAAAGCATCCAGCCCGGATGGGGTACCTGGCCAAATACTAAGGATCTGTTCAAATCAACTGGCTGGAGTGTTCACTGAGATCTTTAAACCCTCACTTTGGCCGTCTGAAGTAACCAGCTGCTTCAAGCAGGTTTCAAATATACCAGTGCCCAAGAAGAATGCGATAACCTGCCTCAATGACTATCACCCAGTAGCACTTACATCCACGGTGATGAAGTGCTTTGAGAGGCTGGAAATAAACATATTAACTCCTGCCTGAGAAACAACTTGGATCCACTCCAGTTTGCCTATCAGCACAACAGGTCTATAGCAGATGCCACTTCATTGGCTCTTCATTCAACCCTGGAAGCAAAGAAGCAAACACCAGGATCTTCTTTATCAACTATAGCTTGGCATTCAATATAATCATCCCCTCAAAAAAACTCCAAGACCTTGGCCTCAATGACATCCTCGTGCAACTAGATCCTTGATTTCCTCACTTGCAGACTCCAGTCAGTTCAGATTGGTAACAACATCCTCCGCAATCTCTATCAGCACAGATGCACCACAAGACTGTGTGCTTAGCTCCCACTCTACTCATTTTACACTTATGACTGCGTAGCTGAGCACTGCTCCAATGCCATATTTAATTTAGCTGAAAACACCACAGTTGAAGGCCGAATCAAAGGTGGTATTGAGTCAGCATAAAGGAGAGAGATTGAAAATCTGGCTGAGTGATGCCACAACAATCTCTCACTCAATGTCAGCAAGACCAAGGAGCTGATTATTGACTTCAGTAGGAGGAAACAGAAGGTCCCTGAGTCAAAGGATCAGAGGTGGAAAGGATCAGCGACTTTAAATATAATTTTAAAGCACCTGTCCTGGCCCAGCACTGTAGATGCAATTGCAAAGAAAGCACAACAACACCTCTACTTCCTTAGGAGTTTGTGAAGATTTGGCACGGCATCTAAAACTTTGACAAACTTCTATAGTTGTTTAGTGGAGAATATATTGACTGATTGCATCACCACCTGGTATGGAAACACCATTGCCCTTGAAAAGAAAATCTTATGAAAAGTAGTGGATACCACCCAGTCCAACACAACTAAAGCCCTCCCCGTTATTGAGCACAACTACATGGAGCATTGTTGCAGGAAAGTAGCAATTATCCTCAGGGACCCCAACCATTCAAATTGTGTTCTCTTCTCACTGCTGCCATCAAGAAGAAGGTGCAGGAGCCCCTGGACTCACAATACCACATTCATAAAAAATTATTACCCTTCGAACATCAGGCTCTTGAAACAGAAGGGATAACATCACTCAACTTCACTTGCCCTACCACTGAACTTTTCCCACAATCTATGGGCTCACTTTCGAGGACGCTTCATCTCATGTTCTTGATATTTATTGTTTTTTTTAATTTATTATAATTATTTCTCTTTTTCCTTTCTTTTTGTGTTTGCTCATTCTGTTATCTTTTGCACATTGGTTGTCTGGCCTTTTGATGCCATCTTTCATTGATTCTATAATGGTTAATGGATTGATTTAGTATGCCCAGAAGAAAATACTTCTGGTAAGACAGTGGCGTGATTACACACAGTAGCCTCTCGAGGGCCAACCAAAAGTGCTTTTTCTTTGTTAAATATGTTTTTATACATAGTAAGACTGTTCTTCACTCCAGTAACTGTCTCTACAGCAGGTCCACGGGATCAGTGAACTGCTTATCGTTTGGAGTGGCTGGCTAGGGTGTCATAAGAGTTGGCCGGCAGTTCAGAGCGGGCAGGCCAGCTCATTGGGCTGAGACAGTTATGGCAGGCCAGGCAGGTCGAGATGGACTGTCAGGCCGAGGGATTTGAACCAGGCTGTTGGGCCAGGAAATCTGAGTTGGGCCATCGGGCTGGAGATTCGAGTTGGGTCATCGGGCCAGAAGATTTGAGTGGGGCCGCCAGGCCTGAGGATTTGAGTTGGACCGTCAGGCCATAGGAAAAGCCAGATTAGGTTTGGAAGAGCTGACCTGGGAGCAGATTATACTGCTGGACTGGAGATGGTGCCTTCAAGTTGGCATGAAGTGAAACTGTGAGAGACTGTCTTGGATGTTTCTTTTGTGATCTCAAGGCTCTGTTGGACATTGATTGCTGCAGGCCTGCTTCTCTTGTTTGGTGCTGAGACAGGCAGCAAGGTAGCTGTGACACCTTAGTTGTAGCGAGGCCTCGTCCTCAATCCTCATTGTAGTGCGGTGTCTGTGCTCGGTTGGGGGTTGCAGGGGAGGGGGTGGCCTCCCCGTTTGGTGCTGCCCTCCAGTGCCAGATCAGTGGAATTACAGGTCAGGAACGATCAATTTGCTGAACGTCGCTCAGGGTCTTCGACTGAAAATGTGCTTCCTTATGTGACTATGTTCTTTTTTGTTACATTCCCGTTATTTTGAATGCATGTGTATGTTTTTGCACCTTGGCCCCAGAGAAACGCTGTCTCATTCAGCTGTATCCATGTATGGTTTGAATGACAATTAAACTTGATTTGATTGATTTGAATCTCAAGGCTGTATATGGTGATATATATGCACTTTGATAATAATGTCTAACAGCCAGCAATGCCTGTCCAGGTGTTTGCATGGATAGGGGACGTTCAGAGGGATATGGGCCAAAAACAGGCAAATGGGGTTAGCTCAGTTAGGCCACTGGTCAATATGGATGAGTTAGGATGAAGGGCCAGTTTTCCTGTATCACTCTAAGGACCAAGGGCAAAACAACAATGCAGAACACTCATTTTATTCTTTTTCTTTCCCAGACAGAACAGTTGGGAGGGAAGGAATGGACCTAATTCAAGTGAGCACTATTCAACCAGAGAAGTGCGGCTTTATAATTACATCACTAATTGGGGCTTTGTGTTATTGTGACCTCCGGATGCAGCCACTGCAGTGCTGAACAAGTTCAGGTCACGGTGTGTCCCAGATGTGGATCTTCTTGAGAATTAAGCGCTTCAAAGCTTGAGCAGAGTAATGTGCTTGCGTGCCGATGTGCGATACATTACAAGACAAAGAGATAAATACCGAGGGATAAGAGGTGACCAGAGAGTTGAAACACGTTATGTCCCATTTAATTGATTATAAGTTACCGTTCTCCAGATCCCTGACACAGCCACAAGCTCGCTGCTAAGGCTGCCTGCCTCAACATCCATCACCAGCCCTAACGCATCAGATGAGCGCTCACATTTCCCTGTTTGCCTTTTGTTCTCACTCTGTCTTCACAACGCCTCGCTTCAATCTCATTCATCATCCTTGCCCTCCCCTGTTGGAGCAGCTTCCCATCCTCCCCGGGACCGTGCTCCAGTCAGCACCATCCCCCACCCCACCACCGCCGCCGCCCCCCACCCCCCCAACTCACAGGAGCGCACAGTTTCCAACAGGGACGCACTGAATATTAGCTGTAATCAACTATTCATGAACTGTATAATTTATGAGCTAATAATCATTAACTTTGCCTCGAGGTTTCCTGCTGTTCCATTACAACAAGATCACAATCACTCTGAGCCATATTAATAAGGAATTCAGAATTTCAACACCTTCTATAACCTATAAAGACTTAATTTGAAGATTTCCATCCAGCACACCATTTCATATGCAAGTAAACATTGAATCTATTAAAACAGAAGCCACTAACCCTTCCAGCAGTTATTTGCTCACTCACCTTCCTAAATCAGACTCTAAAGCTTTGCACCATGTTAAAGTTTAGTTCTCCTCACCCAGCAGACCTATTAAACAGGGGGCTGTTTTTGTTTCCCAATAACCTGTTAATTTGCAGAATCAGAATCAGGTTTATTATCACTGACATATGTTGTAACATTTGCTGCATTGCCTGTTGAAGGTGTCCTCGATGGTGGGGAGGCTAGTGCCCACGATGGAGCTGACTGAGTTTACAACCATCTGCAGCTTTTTCTGATCTAGGCAGTGGCCCCTCCATACCAGTTAGAATGCTCTCTACAGTACATTTGTAGAAATTTGCTAGCATCTTCGGTGACATACCAAATCTCCTCAAACTCTTAATGAAATATAGCTGTTGGCAACCCTTCTTCATAATTGCATCAATATGTTAGACACAGAGTAGATTGTCAGATCTGTTGACAGCCGGGAACTTGAAACAGCTCACTCTTTCCATTGTTGGCCCCTCGGTTGGGATTGGTGTGTCCTCCTGATTTCCACTTTCCCAAGTCCATACTCAATTAGTTGGTCTCACTGATGTTGAGGGCAAGGTTATTGTTGGGATACCAGTCAACCAGCCGACCTATCTCACTCCTGTTTGCGTCTCACCACCATCTGAGATTCTGCCAATGGCAGGTATGTCATTGGCAAATTTATGGACGACAACAAAAGTTAAATAAAAACTCAAAGTGTTGATTTACAACCAGACCTAAAGACAGGAAGGGCTGGAAACACTCAGCAGATCAGAATACAGCAAGAGGCTCTGATGGAAAGTCTTTGATTTGAAACTTTAACTTTCTCTCCCTTCCACAGAAGCTGCCTGCTCTGTTGACTTTTTCCAACATTCTCAGCTTTTATTTCGGATTTCCAACATCTGCTGATGAAAAGATACGTTGCATTTGCCACATGCTCCCATTTTAACTTTACGGCACAATTACACTACATATCAGCAGCAATCAGTATCAGCACTATTTATCAGTCTAGGAGCTAACATTGAGATCTGAACTACAGAGTAAAGCTCAAGAGCAACAATCTACCAGGATGGGGTTTCCCTACACTTTTAAAGCTATGGAACAATACCAATCAGCAAGGGATCCATGGACACCAGGTTGTCGTCTCGAGGAATTCAGTGGATTTAGCAGCATCTGTAAAAGGCCAAAGACTGTCAAGGTTTCCGTGAGAAACCTTGTATTAGGGCATATCAGTTGGCATGTCACATGCAGCGCTTCAGCTTGAAAATTTGACAATCCCTTCCACCTGACAGATTCTTAATCAGGACTCACATTTATCCAAATGGAGTCTCACAGTTACTCCAGAAGGTAGTTTATTATAAGGTTCAAGAATTTTTAGATTATCAGCTGGCCAATACGCTTAAAATTGTTGTTGGCAATATACGCTAATTTTCACATTGAACTATAAAAACTTGGTCATTTCTGTAACAACAAGTGTTTCCTCAAAAAGGAAACATCAAAAAATGGAAAAAATAAATTAGTTTTTGGAACCTTTACAACTTCAAGGCTCCTATGGCTTTTTGCCACCAGTGAAGAGGACACATGATGTTGCAGGAAACACAGCAGCTACTACATGCCAATGCGATACTGAACTGATGGTTGGATTCTTTATGCATTGTTAGCTGAAGAATAAATATTCCCCAGGATGACGGGGAAAGCTTTCTCTATCTTCCTTAACACCTTATACAGCAGATGGGGGCAGGTGCTTCATTCGAATGGTTCGCATTTTGCCAATGTGGAACTGGCTCAATAACCCATTGGACCGTTTTCCTAGACTTTGCTTTCAAAAGAATAATCACTATGGGAATGCCACGCTAGGAGGCGCCATGAATCTGATGGGCCATATGGTTCCCTTCTGTGTTGTAAAAGGTAAGTCTCAACACCAGTTTGGTAAATTTCATGGAAACTGCTCAAAACCATTTCTTCTAACACAGAAAGATCTACTGAGAATAATTGGCACTTGCTATTCGGTTAGTCTTGGTCCTGTTTCTGATTGGGCTGTGGTGGATCTCCTCACCTGTAGTATATGCTGCCCACTCAGACCAAGTCCAGCTGCAGGGGACCCAGGAAGCCCCCATTCAGAAGACAGAGGGCCACCAACATTGAGGTCATATCTAGCCAGTCTTAGCATGGAGCATTGTGTTGTCATGCTATTGTAACATTTTTAACCATGTCTGATGTTCATAAAAGGCTGCAAGATAATTTTAAATTAAATTAATATTATTTTCAAAAATTATTGCATTAAGTCATTATGAAATAATAAAAGCTATGTTAAAAATAACATCTATATCATGCTAATTGTCAGCTTTCTCCATTCAGATGGACGTGGGCCCTGACTGAGAGTCAGATCCAACTGGTGCAAGACTGGAGAGGCAGGTCGCAGCAAGGCAAGGGCCAAGATTGGATCTACCTCTAGTCCAGCAACAAGAGCTAGGGAACAGATTCACCATAAAGCACGTCCCTTCTCACAGTAAGTCCACATATCTGGGGCTGACTTATTAGAAGCATGCTAATGCCACGTTCATGTACTGAACACAATTCAACCAAGGCATCATGTAGATTTTTTGAGTCATAAAGTACATGACATAAGTAACAGAAAAGTATCTGTTAGTACTTTGTATCATGTACACAGTACTATACACAGACTATACACAGTCTGTAGTACTGTGTATCATGTACTACTGCATAAAATTTCTGACTCTGTACATGACTGAAAGAACAGTGCTTTTTCACCGCTGTGTCCAATGCATTTTTAAGTAAGATAGCCTACCTTTCAGAACAGAATTATGATCTCTGAAATGTTATGACATTCCGATTCAAAGTGGGATTAAAGTAGGATTAATAAAATGGGTGCCTGATGATCAGTGTAGACTCAGTGGGACGAAGGGCATGTTTGCATGCTTTATGATTGCTGTTCCACTGATCTGCTCCAACTCACAGGTATAAATGACCGAAGAATTTCTCCAGAAGGAATGCCTATAATTGGAGTTTATAGATGGCAGGATAGATACCAAATTTAATCTAATCCTACTTTAATTCCACTTTGAATCAGAATGTCATAGCATTTCGGGGATCATAATTCTGTCTGGTACTTAAAGGTAGGCTATCTTACTTAAAATGCCTTGGACAGAGTGGTGATAGAGCACTGTTCCCTCAGTAGCATACACAAACAGAAAGCTGGGGACCAATATTCTCACGGGCTAGCGCTCTTGGGGAGGGTTTAAACTAATTTGGTGGGGGGGGGGTGGGAATTGGAGTGAAGTGACTCAGGATGGTAAAAAGGCAAAGATAGCATGCAGTCAGGCTGTCAGGAAGGGCAGGCAGATGATAGGACAACAATTGCAGCCAGCAGGGTGAGCATTAAGGATACAGAATCAAAAAGGTAGCAAATATGGTACTCAAGGTGTTATATCTCAATGCATGGAGTAGAAGCAGTAAGGTGGATGATCTTGTTGCACTTTTACAGATTGTCAGTATGATGAAGTGTCCATGACTAAATCGTGGCTGAAAGATGGTTGTAGTTAGAAGCTGAATGTGCAAGGTTACACACTGTATTGGAGGGAAAAGAAGGTAGGCAGAGCGGGTGGCATGGCTCCACTGGTAAAGAATGACATCAAATCATTAGAAAGGTGTGACATAGGATTGGAAGATGTTGAATCCTTGTGGGTTGAGATAAGAAAATGCAAGGGTGATCGGACCCTGATGGTAGTTATATACAGGCCTCCCAACAGTAACTGGGATGTGGGCCACAGATTGCAATGGGAAATAAAAAAGGAGCGTCAAAAGGGCAATGGGAGGTATTATCAGGTAGATTGGGAAAATCAGGTTGACAATGCATCTCAAGAATATTTGTTGAATGCCTAAAAGATGGCTTTTCAGAGCAGTTTGTCATTGAGACTTTTCCTGGATTGTCACCTTGTCGTGGTGGAGAAGCTTGTGTGGTCCTGAGATTCCGAGAGCGATGCCGCCTGGAGCTATGCTCCTGGTAGGGTCGCCTGGGGTGGTAAGGTCGAGGGTGAGGTCCCTGACAAAGAACAATCCAACCAAGACCTCAACGGTGGAACAGGCGGACAAAGTTGCTTCGAACTCAACGGCTGTGAAGGTGGATGAAGGCTGCGACAAATCCATCAGTTCCAATCATCGTGGTTTCCATGGCATTGGAATCAGTTGGTTGGTTTGTGAAGTATTGTGTGCTTCTTGGAGTCCAACATTGAATACATGTTAAACAAATACACGCACAGGCATCTTTGCTCTGTGGGCCATACAAGATTGGACTCATAAGCCACTTGAGAGCCTGTAAGTAGATGAACGGAATGAAAACCACCATCCTCGACCTCGAGGGATAGCCACGACGACGTCATTGAACCTACCAGGCGATCAGCTATACTGGATTGGGTGTTATGTGCTGAACCCAAGGTGATGAGAGAGCTTAAGGTAAAAGAACCCTTAGGAGGCAGTGATCAAAACATCATTGGGTTCAACTTGAAATCTGATAGGGAGAAAGTAAAGTCTGACATGGCAGTATTTCAGTGGAGTAAAGGAAATTACAGTGGTAAGGAGAGGAGTTGGTCAAAGTAAATTGGAAGGAGATGCTGGCAGGAAAAATAAAAAAGCAGCAATGGCATGAGTTTCTGGGAAAGACGGGGAAGGTGCAGGATAAATGCATTTCAAAAATGAAGAAATACTCAACTGGCAAAATAGTATAACCGTGGATGACAAGGGAAGTCAAAGCTAATGTAAAAGCAAAAGAGAAGGCATACAACAAAGCAAAATATAGAGTGAAGAGAGAGAATTTGGAAGCTTTTAAAAGCCTCTAGAAAGCAACTATAAGAATCATAAGGAAGGAAAAAAATGAAATATTAAAGAAAGCTACCAAACAATATCAAGGTGGATACAAAAAGCTTTTTCAAGTATATAAGAAAATAAAACAAGAGATGGGAGTGGATATAGGACTGCTTGAAAATGAACTGGAGAAATAATAATGGGGGACATGGAGATGGCAGATGTACTAAATGAATATTTTGCATCAGTCTTCACTGTGGAAAAGACTAATGCCAAGTGTCGAAGGGTGTGAGGGAAAAGAAGTGAGTGCAGTTACTATTACACAGGAGAAGGTGCTCACAAAGCTGAAAGACCTAA
This sequence comes from Hemitrygon akajei, assembly GCF_048418815.1. NCBI lineage: Eukaryota > Metazoa > Chordata > Chondrichthyes > Myliobatiformes > Dasyatidae > Hemitrygon > Hemitrygon akajei. The sequence goes on from NC_133155.1 coordinate 28,846,688, forward strand.
AGGTGCATAGGTCACCCAGATCAGATGAACTGCACCCTAGGGTTCTGAAAGGTAGCAGTACAGATCGTAGAGGCATTAGTAATGACCTTTCTAGAATCATTGGACTCTGCCATGGTTCCGGAAGACTGGAAAATTGCAAAAGTCACTCCACTCATTAAGAAAGCAGGGAGGTAGTAGAAAGGAAATTATTAACCAGTTATGGACCTCAGTGGTTGGGAAGATGTTAGAGTCAATTGTTAAGGATGAGGTTATAGAGTACTTAGTGGCACAGGACAAGATAGGACAAAGTCAGCATGGTTTCCTTCAGGAAAATTCCTGCCTGATGAACCTGTTGGAATTCTTTGAGGAGATTCCAAGTAGGATGGATAAAGGGGATACAGTGGACATTGTATATTTGGATTTTCAGAAGGCCTTTGACAAGGTGCTATACATGAAGCTGCTTACCAAGTTAAGAGCTCATGGCATTACAGGAGGGTTACTAACATGGTTAGAGCATTGGCTGATTGGTAGGAGGTAGCAAGTAGGAATGATAGGATCCTTTTCTGGTTGGCTCCCAGTGACTAGTGGTATTTCGCATGGGTTGGTGCTGGGACTGCTTCTTTTTATGCTGTATATCAATGATTTAGATGATGGAACAGATGGCTTTGTTGACAAGTTTACAGGTTGATACGGAGATAGGTGGAGAGGCAGGTAGTGTTGAGGAAACAGAAAGGCTGCAGAAGGACTTAGACAGGTTAGGAGGATGGCTAAGGAAGTGGCAAATGAAATACAATGCTGGAAAATGCATGGTAATGCACTTCAGCAGATGAAATAAATGTGCAGACTATTTCCTAAACAGGAAGAAAACCCAAAAATCCGAGTTGCAGAGGCACTTGGGTGTCCTTGTGCAGAACACCCAGAAGATTAACTTGCAGGTTGAGTCAGTTGTGAGGAAGGCATTCATTTCAAGAGGACTAGAACATAAGAGCAGGGATATGACCCTGAGGCTTTTTAAGTTTAAGGCTCCTTATATTACAAAAAATAAGATATGCTGGCATAGGAGAGGGTTCAGAGGGGTTTCACAAGGATGATTCTGGGAATGAGAAGGTTAGAAACATAGAACATAGAAACATAGAAAACCTACAGCACAATACAGGCCCTTCAGCCCACAAAACTGTGCTGAACATGTCCTGACCATAGAAATTACCTAGGGTTACCCATAGTCCTCTACTGTTCTGAGTTCCATGTACCTGTCCAGGAGTCTCTTAAAAGACCCTATCGTATCCATCTCCACCACCGCTGTCGGCAGCCTATTCCACGCACTCACCACTTTCTGAGTAAAAAACTTAGCCCTGACATCTCCTCTGTACCTACTTCCAAGCACCTTAAAACTGTGTCCTCTCATGCTAGCCCTGGGAAAAAGCCTCTGACTATCAATGCCTCTCATCATCTTATACACCTCTATCAGGTCTCCTCTCATCCTCCATCGTTCCAAGGAGAAAAGGCCGAGTTCACTCAACCTATTCTCATAAGGCATGCTCCCAATCCAGGCATCATCCTTGTAACAACACACACAAAATGCTGGTGGAACACAGCAGGCTAGGCAGCATCTATAGGGAGAAGTGCTGTTGACGTTTCGGGCCGAGACCCTTTGTGAGGTCTCGAAGGGTCTCGGCCCGAAACGTCAACAGCGCTTCTCCCTATAGATGCTGCCTGGCCTGCTGTGTTCCACCAGCATTTTGTGTGTGTTGTTGTTTGAATTTCCAGCATCTGCAGATTTCCTCGTGTTGTCTCTGTTGTTCCTTTGGATTCATCAGCTTTGTGGAGATGGGGAGCCCGTGCCTGAGCTCGTTCAGGCTCTACCGCATTGTCCCGACTTGCGTATCGCACAGACAGCTAGGATGAAATATCCATGGCTGACCCCAACTGACAGAGGGCCTCACAACAACAGGGTTGGAAAGCTCTCGTCTCGTTGCTTCCAATGGAAAGAATCAGGACCATTCTTGGAGCAGAGAAGGTTATGGGAGAATCATTCGGGGTTCAAATCTGAGGGCATTTGATAGAACAAGTGAAAAGAAAATTTTTTAAAAAAGGCAAAAACAAAGTTGGAGTAATTTTTAAATGATGCGTAAAATGTGCTCAAAATTAATGTGCAGATACAACAGGGAAGGTAAGTAGTACATTGGCCTTTATAGCAAGAGGATTTGATCAGAAAAGTAGAGCCCTCTTGGTCCATTTATCTGTAGCAACACACACAAAGTATTGCAGGAACTCAGCAAGCCAGGCAATATCAATGGAGAAGAATAAAAAGTTGAACCAAACCCTTCATCAAGACTGGAATGTAAGGGGGGATGAGGCCAGAATAAGACAGTGGTGGTAGTGGTGGAGGACAAGCTGGACAATGATAGGTGAAGGCAGCTAGGTGGGGGGGGGGGGGCAAGATGAGGTAAGAAGCTGAGAGGTGGTAAGTGGAAAAGACAAAGGGCTAGATATTGGAGAAATCAATGTTGATTCTCCTTCTAAGTATTGCCACTCCAACCTGAGAGTGGCCTCACTCTGTAGATGGAGCTGAGGAAGATGGTGAAAGTAAAATGGGATTAATCCCAATGGGATGAAGATCAATATCTATTTGTTTGGCTGAAATGCCACTCTCTGTGCTGTAATTACTCCATCTTGGTGATGGTTGTAAACAGTGGAGCTGATGTGAGAGGCTGAATGTGACGGAGGTTAATTTGTTAAGTTAATTTCCACTTTACTCCTCCCATAAATGATACCTGACCTGCTGAGTTCCTCCAGCATTTTGTGTGTGTAACTCTCCGTTTCCAGCATCTGCAGAATCTCTTACAGACATTAATTTTTAAAATATGTTTTACATTTCTTCTGAGGAAGTATTCGCAATCTGCTAGGAATCAATACTACCGAATGGCCACAGATTTTAAGATCAGAATTTCTTTCACACACAGCAAATCAATAAGGTTCGGGAATGCACTGTCTGGAAGCTAGAAACACATTTGTTTATAATTCTTGAAAGGAAATTTAGTAAAAAAGAGAGCATCCTGACAAGTTGCATCTCCTGGCATGCGAGCAGCTGAGCATTGGGCGGGGTAAATCACTGTGAGAGTGGCTGAGAGGATCACAGGGGCCTCCCTACCATCTATCAGGAGGCCTTGGTAGTAACAAGGATCCCTCCCATCCATCCAGCATCCTATTTGTCTTTCTACCATCAGGCAGGAGCCTCCAATGCATAAAAGCAAAGATGGGCAGGATGGGAAACAGATTCTTCCCTCAGGCCATTAGGCTTCTGAATTCCTTGCTGCAGAGTATTTGAAGTGTCACTGGTTAATATGTACACTATAAATTTAATTTACTTACTTTGTTTATTTATGCGTAATTCAACTGTAGGGCTTATCCATATTTTCTGAAGTTATGTGTGCTATGTGCACTACCGTGCTTTACACCCTGGTTCGAAGAAATGTCTCATTTAACGGTATACATGATGATATAGTTAAATGACAATAAACTTGACTTTTAAAGGGAACATTCATGGAGCCGCAGGGAAAGAAGGGGAAGCGAAATTCATTGGATCACTATCTGAAGCGATCAAAACAAGCTCAGATTGTCTCACCCCATCTTTTTCTCAATGATTCTGTGATTGTCAACCTAAGCCTGGATACCAGGAGGATGAGCACATATAACAACAGACACTGGTATACAAAAGACTCTTGGAATAGGGAGCAGTGAGTGAGAGTAACAATGCAGGGAGCAGCGAGCTCCCAGTCACACAGTCCCCTCCAGCCACAAAGCAATTTACTGCAAAAGGCACCTTTATCCTCGCTCAAGATATTGTAGGAGAACGAGCATATTCTTCTCTCATCACAACTTCGATAATATATTAACTTTTCATTTTAAACGCATTTGAATGGAAGGCAGAGGCAAAGCAATATCAACATTTCATATCCTATTGTAAATGGAATAGAAAAATCGCAACACAACTCTCAAATTGCACAGGGATTTAAAATTTCACAGATGAGATTCCTGATTGTGAAGCTGACAGACAGGAGTTACTTTCACAGAGTGAAATTTTAATAATAAATATACCACACTCGTCCAGTGAAGAATAGATGGGGTCCGTGGAGTAATTCCCATCAGCTTTATCAGATTTCACAAAAGCGGCGGCTTGATACATTTCATTAAATTACACATATCACTTATTCAGTAGGAGTAACTCTACAGAGTTGATAATTAGACCATCCAACTGACAGTGGCACCAAAATTTGGAGAGGTGTCGAACTTCTAAATGTGCCTTTTTTGTTATTCAGTGAATTATAAATAAACACAAAGAATGGTATGATAAAAAATATCACAATTATTTTTCTAGTTCTGTTGTGCATGACATCTGCTTTTTCACTAACAAAAGAAAATCTTCACATCTTGGAAATCCGAGCAACACACACGAAAAGCTGAAGGAACTCAGCCAGCCAGGCAGCATCTATGGAAAAGCCCACAGTTGACATTTCGGGCCAAGGCCCTTCATCAGGACTGCCCTTTTTTATTACCCTTTATGCCACTGGCGTTCAGGGCAACAATGTAAGTTCTCTCTCTATCTCTGGCGATGTTCAGAGCTTCTTTCATCATGTCAGTAGCTTCCTTTCGGTTTTCACTACTGTCAGTCATGCAAGGCCTGGTGGAGACTCAGGAATATTGTCGAACTCAGATGTGAAAGGAACCTTCATTGCTGTTTTTGAGACAATTGTGTTATACGAATCAGGGTTGTTAACCCTGAGGTGAACCCCCTCTCCCCCGAACCTGGGAGATTAGTGGACCACTCTTAGTCTGTCCACTACCTTTTGACATGTTCGGCCTGGGTTGAGTGTTGAGTGCTGTTCATTCAGAGATGCTCTTCTGCAATCAGCTGTTATGTGTGCTTAATTGAATCACTGCTGCCTTGCCGTCAGCTTGCACCAGTCTGGCTATTCTCCTCTCTCATTAACAAAGCATTTCTTACCCACAGAACTGCTCCTCACTGGATGTTTTGTTGGCTTTCACAACATTCTCTGTAAACTCTGGAGACTGTTGTGCATGAAAATCCCAAGAGATCAGCAGTTTCTGAGATACTCAATCTACCCTGTCTGGCACCAACAAACATTGCATGGTCAAAGTCACTTTGATCGCATTTCTTCTCCATTATGTTATTTGGTCTGAACAACAATAGAGCCTCTTGACCATGTCTCCATGCTTTTCAAAGTTCAAAGTAAATTTAATATCAAAGCACATATATGTCACCATATACTACCCTGAGACTGATTTTCTTGCAGGCATACTCGATAAATCCATCATAGAATAATAACCGTAACGGAATCATTGAAAAACTGCACCAACGTGAGCATTCAACCAGTATGCAAAACACAACAAACTATGCAAATACAAAACAAAATAAATAATAATACTAAATAACTAAGCAATAAATATTGAGAACATTTGACGAAGAGTCCTTAAAAGTGATTCCATAGATTGCGGGAATATTTGAGTGGTGGTGCAAATGAAGTTGAGTGAAGTTATCCCTTTTGGTTCAAGAGCCTTGATTGTTGAGGTGTAATAACTGTTCCTGACCCTAGTGGTGGTGAGTCTGGAGGCTCCTATAAATGGCAGCAGCGAGAGGAGAGCATGACCTGGATGGTAGGGGTCCTTGATGACAGACACTGCTTTTCTGCAACAACACTACATGTAGATGCGCTCAATGGTGATGGACTGGGCCATATCCACTACTTTCTGTAGGATTCTCTGTTCAAAAGCATTGGAGTTTCCAAACCAGGCTGTGATGTAGCCTATCAATATATTGTCCACCACACATCTGCAGAAGTTTATCAAAGTTTTACATGTCATGCTGAACCTTTGCAAACTCCTAAGGTTGTAGAGGCACTGCTGTGCTTTTTTCATAATTGCACTTACGTGCTGAGCCCAGCACAGATCCTCGGAAATGTTAACAGAAGGAATTTAATGTAGCTAACCCAGTCCACCTCTGATCCTCCAATGAGGCCTGGGTCATGGACCACTGGTTTCCTTCTCCTGAAGTCAATAATCAGCTTCTTAGTCTTGTTGACATTGAGTAAGAGGTTGTTGTAATAGCATCACTCAGCCAGATTTTCACTCTCACACCCATATGCCTATTCATCACCACCTTTGATTTGGCTAACGGCAGTGGTGTCACCTGCAAAGCTGAATAGTGTACTGGAACTGAACTTAACCACATTCATAAGTGGAAAGCGAGTAGAGCAGGGAGCTAAGCACACAACTTGTCATGCATCTGTGCTGATAGAGATCATGGAGGAAACATTATTGCCGATCTGAACTGACTGTTCATCTTATTGTAATTTATACTTCTATGTATTGAGTTGATGCCACATGATTTTCTCGACCCCTATTACTACCTTTCCAGCATAATTTTTCAGCAGTCTGATATCTACTCTCGTAATTTTTTTACATTTTATATACCTGGTATCCTCTTCAATACAACTGACTAGCTTACCTTTGCATTCCATCTTTTCTCTCTTTATGACTTTTTAGTTGCCTTCTGTTGTGTACTTAAAGCTTCCTAATCCTCCAATTTCCCACTAATTTTTGCTTTGTTATATGCCCTCTGATTTTTATGTTGACTTCAACTTTGACTGCTCTGTCAGCCATGCTTACGTCATGCTACCTTTAGAATTCTTCTTCTTTGGGGTTTATCTATCCTGCACCTTCTGAATTGCTCCCAGAAACTCAAGCCATTGCTGCTTTGCAATCATATTTTCTAGCATCTCCTTCCAATCAACTTTGGCTAGCTTCTCTCTCATGCCTCTGTAATTCACTTTACTCCATTGTAACACTGATGAACCTGACCCTTAGCTTTTCCCTCTCAAGTTGCAGGGTGAATTCTATCATATTATGATCACAGGCCCCTAAGGGTTCCTTTACCTTCAGCTCGCTAATCAATTCTGGTCCATTGCACAACACCCAGGCCAGAATATCTGATCCCCTAGTGGGCTCAATCTCAAGCTGCTCTATAAAGCCATTTTATAAGCATTCTACAAATCCCTCCTCTTGCTATGCAGCACCAGACTTAGCGCCAGAGACCTGATTGATGCAGCTACCCCCAGGTAGGTCATCCCCCTCAACAGTATCCAAAATGGTATACTTAGAGGGAAATGCCACAGGGGTACCTCTATACTGGCTTCCCATTCCCCTAACAGTCACCCAGTTACTTGCCTCCTGCAACTTAGAGGTGACTATCTCCCTTAGCTCCTGTCCATTATTTCTTCAGCCAAATGTCATCGAGCTGTAGCTCCACTTCCTTAACACATTAAAAAAAAGTGAGAGGGGGAAGATTTAACAGGAACAAGAGGGTGGTGGTACATGGAGTAAGGTGCTAGAGAAAACGGTAAAGGCAGGTACAATTACAATGTTTAGGAGACATTTAGACAGGTATATGGATAAGCAAGACTGAGATGTACGTGAACCAAATTCAGCAGAATGGGCTGGCTCACTAGAACATCTGGATCAACCAGGACAGCAAGTTGGGCTGAATGGACTGCTTCTATGCTCTGTGACTCAAAGTTCTCTTAATTACTTCTGACCGTGACAGGTAACAATCAACACGCAATGCTATCAGTGACACACAAAAAGGGAACTAGAATGGTGGAAAGCGATGGATCTGAAAAGTAACCAAACTCAAGATGCCACATATTTTAGTTTAGTCTTCTGCTGCATACTAACAATGAAAATGGCCAGGGCATATGGGACATGGCTCAACATTGTCCTCTCTCAGTGGTTCATGTTCCATCGGTGTTGGAACCAGACGGGCTGATGATTTACGTAGATTCAGAGCAAGTTCGAGGATCCTGTAGCAAGTACTGAATTAATCCAAGGCTCCAATGTAAATAATGAACTAATAAACAGACGTTGGATTGGATTGAGTGAGAACATTTTAAGAGATATTTCCGAAAGAACTATACAATTGCACCAACAGCACACTGAGACATCAAGAACTTTAAATATTTACGAGCTGTTGAAAGCCGGCTAATCACTGAGGAGCTAAGATTGAGCAATAAACCAGCACATTAAGCCTAGTTTAACTTATAAGCTTGGAACCATTTCTGTGCATAGCGTAGTTAGTGAGATTTTTCTCGCAAATGAAAGAATTGGGCCATTACAACTGCCACCAAAGTCAATATGATGCTGAATAGCTGCAATATAACAAATGGAATACAACATGTGCTATAAAAGTTTAATGTATATATCAAAGAGGAAGAGAAAATTTTCTGTATTGCAGATTTAGTTCAATAAAGTTATTTCCTACGTGATATTTCCATATTAGAAATATAACAGAAAAAGAATGGAAGTGGACACCACTGAAGTTGCATTAAACGCAAAGCCTTATCTCAAATGCTATGTACATGCAGTATATACGTATCTGCAATCTGTATATTGCATATACATACTGCAAATGGTACATACATATGCACAAGATGCTTTATTGCAAATGGTATACATCTCTCCAAATATTCGGTATTGGAAATATTTTAATTTTGACTGAATCATCAAAAATTAAAATAAGCATTTTTAAAACAAGCTTGTTGATCTCTAGGAAAGCAACCCAAGCTGGAGGAACCCAATAAGTCAGACAGCATCTCGGGAGGGAAATTGTCCCCAGAGTACTCTCTATTCTCTCCTCACCCATGACTTTGCGGCTAGGCACAGCTCAAATGCTGATGATACGACTACTGTTGGTAGAATTCCATATGGTAATGAGAGGGCGTAGAGGAGCAATATATATCAGCTTGTTGCGTGGTGTCACAGCAACAACCTTGTATTCAATGTTGGTAAGACCGAAGAACTGATTGTGGACTTCAGGAAGGGTAAGACAAGGGAACACACACTAGTCCTCATAGAGGGATCAGAAGTGCAGAGTATGAACTATTTCAAGTTCCTGGCTCTCAATATCTCTGCTGCTGCAAAAACTACAAATTTCATGACATATGCCAAAGATATTAAACCTGATTCTATTTCTGTTAATTTCCTCCCCTCCCCCCACTGCCTGACCCACTGAGCTCCTCCAGCATTTTGTATGTGTGTTGCTCAAGATTTCCAGCATCTGCAGAATTTCTTGTGTCTGATCTCTTGAAAGTAGATCTAAAGCTAAGCTAGGTGAACTTTAGATCATGAACCTTAGCTTGTCCGAAACCCATGGTATTAAAAAGTGTTTCGCAAGGTCTGGACAGGTTCCAGTTTATAGCCATTGAGCTGATTTGTGGGTTTAATGCTTAATTGTAATTTTCAGCATTACTGTTTGTTCTTTTCATAACTGATACAGAAACCGAGTTCTATCTCGGTGAATTCCTTCTTCATGTCTGTTCAGCAGTCCCCTATAATTAATCTAGCTCCTTTTGTCAATTCATTAGCATTATTCTCCACCCACACTTGTAGAAGGTTGTGCCTGTAGTCAGCAATCTCAGTTAATTTCAACAAGTCTCTAATGGGCCTTGATTACATAGCCTTAATGCAGGTCCTGCGGCAAGGAAAGAATCTTCCTAGCGCCGTTGCAGTGTTGCAGCTTCAGATGGCATGGCAGCATAGCAGTTAGCACAACGCTTCACAGCGCCAGCAATTCGGGTTCGAATCCCTCTGCTGACTGTAAGACGTTTGTGCGTTCTCCCTACGAACATGTCATTCCCCCCCCCCCCACCGTTCCTCCAGTTCCCTCCCACATTTCAAAAACATATGGGTTATGACCAGCAAGTTGTGGGCATGCTACATTGGCACCAGACACTTGCCAGGTGCCCCCAGCATATCTTCAGACTTTCTTGGTCACTGATGCAAATGACACATTTCACAGTATGCTTCGATGTCCATGTAACAAGTAAAGCTCGTCTTTATCTATTGAACAGATTGCCAGCTTTAACACTTAACTGTTTCTGTTGAAAGGTCAACATTCTGAAACAGTAACTGTTTCTTCTTCCACGGATGCTGTCTGATTTGTATTCTGAGCATATATCTTTTCCCTTTTATGACTGATTCTCTTAAAATAGGTTTTCTAAAGATAACAGGGCAATCTACAAATACTTCTGATGTACATATAAGCTGGAAGATCGTAGGAGCTGAATTCTTCTTCCATAGTGTTCAAAGATTCAAAGCACGTTTATTATAAAACAATATATCAATTATACAACCTCGAGATTTGTTTGCTCACAGCTAGCCACAAAGCAAGAAACCCGAGTTAAAGAAAAAATTAAAAGACCAACACCCAATGCACAAGAGAAGGAAAATTAACACAAATCATGCAAACAATCAAAGTGAGCAACAACATCGCAAACTAAATTGAGTCCTCAGATGAACCACGAGGCAGCCGGGAATAGCTAGGCCCAAAGCCTAGCTTATCAGTTCATCATATTAGCAGGCATGAAGCTAGCAGCCAAGGCATCCTTCATAGCCTCAGCGCCATGGAGAGAGGAATGATCATCACGGAGAACGAACAAAATCGGCTCTCGCCTCAGATTCTGACACCCTGTCTTTTCAGTCTGCTTGGGCTGGTATTTAAATTGATCAAACAACAGAACAGCGAAAGGCCCTGGTGCCCTGCAGCGAGGAGTGAACATTACGGCGAGCGAGTGAAATCGCCTCTCACCTCTGATCTAAGCCGGCATTTAAATTGTCTAAACAACAGATTGTACTTCGCTCTGGGATTTGGCTGCTGCGAAGGGCTTAGGGCCTAGACCACGGCACCCAGCGACTTGCTCCAGGCCCAGATTTCACCACTCGCCCAAAGCCGCTCTCAAACTCTTTAAGTCAGCTCAGTGCCCAGAGCGATCGATCCAACCTCACACCCAGGCCAGTTGTACAGGCATTGGAATTCCATCTGTAGCACATCATCTCAGACATCCCACCCTGCAAAAACTCATATCAGGGAGGTAGCACCATCAATTTGCAGAAGACTCCCGGGAGAGGTGGGATGTCTGCAATAGAGTTGCTCCTTAGCAGCTAGCCTGCTAGTTTAAATAACGTTAACTATGCTAATGAATGTATGACACCTGTTAAACTCACCTCAACAGTGATTTAACCCATCATGGGCAATAGGAAAGTCACTGTTGCAAACAGTGCAGCGAGCAACACGGTCGTTATTTTTTACCCCTATTAGGCATGGGTACACTTTAGTGTAGTCTGGAGTGAAGTACGTTCTATATTTTCTTTTTTTATAACACTCTGACATGGTGCACTGTCTCTCTATCTCTCATTTGCTCTCTCTCTCTCTCTCTCTCTCTCTCTCGCTCTCTCTCACTCTCGCTCGTTTTCTCTCTCTCTTTTGCTCATTCTCTCTCTCTCTCTCTCGCTCTCTCTCACTCTCTCTCTCTCTCTCACTCTCTCTCTCTCTCACTCTCTCTCACTCTCTCTCTCACTCTCTCTCGCTCGTTTTCTCTCTCTCTCTCGCTCTCAAAAAATCCATTTCCGGGATATTGTGGGAGACTCCTGGAACTTCCAGGAGAGGTGGAATGTCTGCCATTTTGGCTACCCCCCCGCCTCCCCCCCCAAACTCACCTTGTCATTGCTCACCCCTTCACAGCTTGCAGTGACAATTAAACAGAATTTACCTCAGAACAAGTACATAGTTCCCTGAAAGCGGCAAAAAGTGTGATCATTAAAACGCATGGCATATTTGGCTTTATTGGCCAAAGCAATGAGTTTAGACGTCATGTTACAATTGTACAAATCACTGAAGTATTGTGTGTTGTGCTTGTTGCTAGACAACAGGAAAGATATGATCAAGCTAGAGAGAGTGCCAAATAGATTCGCAGGACGTTGACTGGATTGGAGGGCTTAAGTAAAGTGAGATCAGATAGACTGGGTCTGTTTTCCCTGTAGAAGGTTCAGAGGTGACATATACAGGCAGAAAATTATAAAAGGCACAGTAAGAATAAATAGCTAGAGTCACTTTCCCATGGTAGCATTGCCTAAAACTAGCAGGCATAGGTTTAAGGTAAGATAGAGGAGGTATAAAACAAATCTAATGGGTAAATCTTTCACACTTTGAGGAGTTGGCATCCGGAATGACCTGCCAAAAGAGGTGTGGAGAAATAGCAATAACATTTAAGAAGGCGCTGCATGAGCAAGGCATGCAGGGATATGGAATTAATTCAGTAGAGTGGCTTTGTATAGATGGCCAGAATGGCCAGCTTAGATGCAAAGGGTGGAAACGCCTGTTTCAATGCTCTGCAATTCTACCACAAAACAAGCGAAAATCTGCAAATGCTGGAAATCCAAGCAACACACACAAAATGCTGGAGGAACTCAGCAGGCCAGGCAGCACCTATGGAAAAGAGTACTGTCGACATTTCAGGCCGAAACCCTCTGGCAGCACTGGAGGAGAAAAAAGATGAGGAGTAGAGTTAAAAAGTGAGGAGGGAGAAACACAAGTTGATAGGTGAAGTAAAGAGCTGGGAAATTAATTGGTGAAAGAGATACAGGACTGGAGAAGGGGGAGTATGATAGGAGAGGACCAAAGGCCACGGAAGAAAGAAAAGTGGGGAGGAGCACCAGAGGGAGGCGATGGGCAGGCAAGGAGTTAAGGTGAAAGACAGAAAAAGGGGATGGGGAATGGTGAAAGAGGGGTCATGACCATAAGTTTGAGAAATCGATGTTCATGCCATCAGGTTGAAGGCTACACAAACAGAATATAAGGTGTTGTTCCTCCAACCTGAGTGAGGTCTCATCACAACAGTGGAGGAGGCCATGGATAGTCAAATCGGATTGAGAATGGAAAGTTAAATTGAGAATGGAAAAATTAAAGTGGGTGGCCACTAGAAGATCCCATTTTTTCTGGTAAATGCAGCATAGGTGCTCGGCGAAGCAGACTCCCAATCTATGTCAGGTCTGAATGATACACAGGTGCATCAGACACACAGGTGAAGTGTCGCCTCACCTGGAAGGACTGTTTGGGGCCCTGAATGGTAGTGAGGGAGGTGAAGTACTTGTTCTATTTGGAAGGGTAAGTGTCAGGAGGGAAAGCAGTGGGGAGGATCACATGTGCGGGTCCACAATCCCTTATCCGAAATTCTGAAATCCGAAAAGCTCTGAAAACCGCAGTTTTTCCCGTGGAGTGTGGAGTGGGGCGCAACAAGGCTTGTTTTTTTTCGCCAACAGCTGACGTCACTCAGATGTGACGTGGCAGCTCTAGCAGAGGCCGCCAGACGTCAGTTGTGGCTCAGCGCTCGTACTGGTTACACGTGCATTTGCTGTTCGCTGGTATTTTGTGTTCACTGTTGACTTTGTGTTTAATTTCACTGTGAAAATGTCAAAAAGAGCTGCAGATACCCCTATGGGTAACAATGAGAAAAAGAGAAGGAAGCATCTATCATTATCAATAACGCAGAAAGTGGAGTTATTGCAGAAGCTTGATCGTGGTGTGTCTGTGCGGTGTCTTACTGAAGAATATGGTGTCGGAACTACCACTGTATATGATTTAAAGAAACAGAAGGACAAGTTACTGAAGTTAAAGAGAGATTGCTTAGACATGTAACTATGTTAATGAGACAGATGACACTTGAAGAAGTCTTTAAAAACGCCGTCTGTCGTAGTGCAGCTTCATAACTTGAGAATCCTGTTCCTGGCCCATCAGGTACCTGTAGAGTATTTAGCTTTATTTGCCAGATGTAATGCAACTTAACTAAAGGTACCTGTATGTTTTTAGCTTAGTTTGAACCTGTACATGTCCTAGAGTATTTATGTTCTACATTTATTTCAATAAGTCATTTATCATGTGTTTGATTTGGTTCGTTTGAAGCTGTATACTTTTATATTTTATTGAATGTTTTTGTTGGAAATAAAATGTACTAGTGTATTTATGGTCTATAGTTATTCCACTATTTCATTTATCAGTATATTACTCTATAAATAAACTGTAATAGTATTTGTAAAAGAGCGCGAATCGGGAAAACCCGGAAGTTCTCTCTCCAGCACTCGTTGTTTGAGCATGTACAGACTTTTTTTCTTGACATTATTCCCTAAACAATACAGTGTAACAACTGCTTACATAGCATTTACATTGTATTAGGTATTATAAGTAATCTAGAGATGATTTAAAGTATACAGGAGGATGCGTGTAGGCCCGGAGCTCCCCCAGGTCCTAAAGTCCACCCGCACTGATACATGTTAATTATCAATATAATTATCAATTTTCTGAAATCCGAAAAATTCTGAATTCTGAAATGCAACTGGCCCCAAGGATTTCGGATAAGGGATTGTGGACTTGTACCAATAGACAGTGAAACCCCCACCACCCAGGACAAGCCCTCTTCTCATTGTTACCATCAGGTAGGAGGTACAGAAGCCTGAAGGCACACACCCAACGATTCGAGAACAGCTTCTTCCCCTCTGCCATCCAATTCCTAAATGGACATTAAACCTGTGAACACTACCTCACTTTATTATTTCTGTTTTGCACTATAATTAACTACTTAATACACGCACATGTATACTTACTGTAATTCATTTATTTATTTTTCTATATTATCATGTATTACATTGAACTGCTGCTGCTAAGTTAACAAATTTCACGTCACATGCCGGTGATAATAAATCTGATTCTGATTCTGATTTGCAACTTAGCGGGTGATATTGAACCTGATTCTGATAATGTTGGTTTTGCTTACCGTGTATATGAATTGTAGAGGAAGCACAGAGGCAAAAGCAATAACTGAATGCAGCATAGTGTTAAAGTGCAGACATACAATATTGTACAAGGTTGATGAAGAAGTAGATGGCAAGGTCAAGAGATCACTTTTATCATACGGTACAAGAGGTCCGTTCTTGTTTTACGACAGTGGAATGGAGCTGTCCTTGAGCCTGGCAAAGCATGTTTTCAACCTTCTGTATCCTCTGCCCGATGGGAAGTGGGGAAAAGAGGGAACGTCTGGGGCGGGAGGGGTCTTTGATTAAGTCGGCTGCTTTCCCCGAGACAGTGAGAAATGTAGACAAAGTCCATGGAAGATAAGCTACTGAGTACTGTTTTAAAGTACATGGATTATTGTGTGGTAATTGCTAGCATTTATAACGCAGCCTGTGCAATGCTTTAAGTGTTCTAAACCTTAGTGAGTGGCTAAAGTGCTGAATCAATGTCAGCTCAAAGGCGCATGGACCGCATTCCATATTAGCCTAATGCACGGACTACTTTGCAGACCACTGATGTCAGGTTTATAATTGCATCTCAGCAGGAAAGTCCATTTACAAAGCACCACAGCTGTCCCAGGACATCCACATGTTCAAAACAAGCTCTGAAACTATTCTAATGATTGAAGTCCGTACTTCCAGGCCAGATTTTTATCCTTCAGTGACTCTCAACTTGTAACTGGAGGATGGCCAATTTAAGAAGGGAGTAAGGGAGTTAAGTAGGTCGGAAAAGCTGTAAAAAAAAAATTTTTGGTTAGCTTAGAAAAAAGAAGTATTTTTGAGCAGTGGGGGAAAAATAAATGGTGAGACAGAGGAAAAACCCAGTGGCAGCAGTAGAGGGAGACAGCATCAGTACAAGTGGCTCCTTTACAAAAATGTTTGCCTCTCACAGGAAGGTAGGTGCAGCCTACTTACCGAAGTTCTGCGGTAACTGTATTTGCAACTCTAATGAGGAAACTCTGTGGGCGATGAGTGCAGGCCTGTGCTTCACAGCGCCAGCAATCCAGGTTCAGTCCTAACCTCGGTCTGTGCAGGATGTGCACGTTTCCGTGTGACCGTGCGGGTTTCCCTCCAGTGCTCTGGTTTCCTCCCACATTCCAAAGATGTCTGTGTGGTAGATTATGCGGTAAATTGTCCATGACATGTGGGTGAGTGACAGAATCCGGAAGGATTTATGAGAATAAAATTATTTTGACACAAGATTAGCATAAATGGTTGTTTGATTACTGATATAGTCTGTTTCTATGTTGCATCCTATTTGATTCTGTGAGGCTTTTTGTTGATAAAATATAGAAGGAGTTAAATGAAAGGCTTTTGTTACAGTTTATAATACAAGAAACAGCTTAAATAAAGGGTAGTTAGATAAAGGGAAAACAAAGAAAGATGGAATATAAGAATATAATAGGAGTTGACTTGAATGTGAACCCATCAGTCTTTTATCAAAGCAAACAGTGGAGTGATTTGAGACAGAGACTATAATTATCATGTGGAACTACAGAATGTAAGAACATAAGAAATCGGAGAAAGCATTGGATCCTCGAACTTGCATTTCAACTTGCACTTGCCATTCAGATCTGATTCTGGCCCTGAAATCTGCATTCTCCTCATCTTTGTTGCCCCCCTGTCAATGAGACCGCAGTTGATCTGATTTCTCCTTCTCTGTACATTAACTTTAACCACCAACTCCCCTGCAAATCAACAGTTTGTGTCAGGCTTGAATATATATAGTGGTTCAGAAATTCTACCTCATTGTGTGGTAAACCTTTATTCTGAAACCATGTCTCCAGCCCTGACTGTCCCATGAAGGGAAACAGCACCTGCACATTTTATTCTGCTAAGCAAGCTCATTGTTCGCATTTTTCAAAATCATATAGGTATAGGGGCACAATAACAGGTTCCAAACAGGTGGGTGGTTTGGAAGTTATAGCAGGAGAATGCACAATTTTATTAAATGCAGGTTGAAGAGGTCAAGTGGCCTATTCCTATTCCTAGACTGTGTGCCTGAAGAGGTAAGTAGTTGACAATTGGCTTAACTGGAGAAGAGAATACTGCTGATGCAGTAGTAAATACGAAGGTAATCTCCATACGGAACTGGATAAAAATAGATGAGTTCACTCCAGAGTCTGGCAGCCAGCAATAGTCCAGCTGAGAAGCATTCTAGACAACTGAGATAACTCATGCTAGAAATTGCTGATGCCCAGGTTATGCGTTTCCAAACCTCTTTAGCTAAGGGCAGTGTCAGAGCACTGGAGACTTGTGAACCTTCCAACCAGGTTTAAAAGAGAGATTGTTGGGGAGCATTGCATTGACTTTTCTGAAACCTTCAAAGTTCAAAGTTCACAGCAAATTTATTATCAAAATATGTATAGTACTGAGCCAAAGTCTTAGGCACATATATACTGTTCGGGTGCCCAAGACTTTTGCATAGTACTGTAGTAATTTTATGTATTGCACTGTACTGCAGCCACAAAGAAACAAATTTCATGACATATGTGAGTGATGGTAAACTTGATTCTGATATGGGTCACTACCATAGACTGAGAGTGGGAAGGGGGCAGGGAGAAGGGAATGATGCTTGAGCAAAGGGGAAGGGAGAGTTGAAGTGTGGGAAGCACCAGAGAGATATCCTGTAAAGATCAATAAACCAATTGCTTGGACTCAACAGACCTTGACTGGTGTCTCAGGGTTGGGTGTATTTGCCCCTGGCTCTCTTCTCTTGCCACCTGTCCCACATCTCCTGTGGTGCTCCATCCTTGTCATTCCCAACACCTTTCTGCAGATTTACAAATTCATTCTCCACTCCACAATGATTAAGTACAGGACTGTGCAAAAGTCTTAGTCACCCCAGGTATAAATATGTGCCTAAGACTTTTGCACAGTACTGTATACGTCACTATATACTACCCTGAGATTCATTTTCTTGCAGGCATTCACAGTAGAACAAATAAATACAATGGAATCAATGAAAATCTACACACAAAGACTGACAATCAATGTGCAAAGGAAGACAAATTGTACAATAATAATAAACAAATAGGCAAATAAATAAGTCTGAAAACATGAGTTGTAGGGTACTTGAAAGGGAGTCCATAGGCTGTGGAATCATTTTAGTGTTGAGTAAGTGTATCCACTCTGGTTCAGGAGCCTGATGGTTGAAGGGTAATGACAGCTCCTAAACCTGGTGTTGTGGGACCAAGACTCTTCGCAAAGGCAGCAGTGAGAAGAGAACCTGGCCTGGGTGGGTGGATCCTTGACAATGATTGCTGCTTTCCCGTAGCAGGTGCTCCTTGTTGGCTTTTCATGTGATAGAATAAGCTGTATCCTATACTTCTTGTAGCTTTTTTCCATTTTGGGCATTGGCGTTTTCATAACAGTCCATGATGCCAGCAGTCCGGATAATTGCAACTGTGCACTTTTGGAAGTTTATCTGTGAAAACATCTACAAAAGCAGAGGTACTGTCATAGCTTCTTTGTAATGGCACTTTTGTGCTGATCCCAGGACAGATCCTCTGAAATGATAATGCCGAGGAATTTAAAATTACTGACCCCTTCCACCTCCAATCCCCTCATGAGGACTGGCTCATGGACAATGGTCGCTTCCTCCTATTGTCAGCTCTTTGGTCTTGCCGACATTAAGCGAGAAGTCATTGTGGCACCATTCAACCAGGTTTTCAATCTCCCTTTGTCACCGCCATTGATCTGGCCTACAACAGTGGTGTCATCAGCAAACTTAAATATGGCATTGGAGCTGTGCTTAGCCTCACAGTCATAAGTATAAAGTGAGTAGAGCAGGGGGCTAAATACACATCTGTACAGCTGGTGATTGTGGAACAGATGTTGTTGCCAATCCGAACCGACTGGGTTCTGCAAGTGTGGAAATAGAGGATCCAGTTGCACAAGGCGGCATTGAGGTTTTAGAGTTTCTTGGTTAGTTTCGAGGGGGTGATAGCTGTGGTCAATGAAGAGCATCCTGATGTTTAGATGCTTCAAGGCTGAGTGAGGAACCGATGAAAAGGGACCTGTTGTTGATTTGTTGTGATGATGGGCCAATTTGAGTGGATCCAAATCAATCCTCAGGTAGAAGTTGATAAGGTTCATGACCATATGGACAAAATGCATGGATGTAAGTGCTTCTAGACTATAGTCACTGAGACAGGTTATCATGTTCACAAAAGATCACTAAATTGATAAAAGGGGAACTATAGATTAAAGAAACGTGAGAATGCTGGTAGTACTGCTTGTTTCACAGACTGGGAGAGCAAACTGACCGGGATTCTCCAGGTGCCAATGCCACAATAGCTATATTTTCTGTTTGAAAAATAAACTCACTGGCCACTTTATTAGGCATAGGAGGTACCTAATAAAGTGGCTATTGAGTGTATGTTTGTGGTCTTCTGTGCTGTAAGCCATCCACTTCAAGGTTCGGTACGTTGTGTGTTTAGAAATGTTCTTCTGCACATAACTGATGTAACAAGTGGTTATTTGAGTTACTGTTGCCTGTCCTGTCAGCTTGAACCAGTCTGGCCATTCTCCTCTGAGCTCTCTCATTAACAAGGCTTTTTACACCCACAGAATTGCTGCTCACTGGATTTGTTTTTTTGTTTTTCGCACCATTCTTACTAAACTCCAAAGATTGTTGGGTTTGAATATGACAGGCGATCAGCAGTTTTCAAGATACTCAAACCACCCCTTTAGGCACCAACAATCATTCCACAGTCAAAGCCACCTAGATCACATTTCTTCCCCATTGTGATGTTTGGTTTGAACAGCAACTGAACCTCTTGACCGTGTCTGCATGCTTTTATGCACTGAGTTTCTCTCACGTGATAGGGTGATTAGACATTTGCATTAACAACCAGGTGGCCACTGACCGTATAAGGATCTGGAGGTGCATGTGCAGCACAAAGTTTCAATGTTTGGAGATGACAAAACTTAAAGCAGTAAATGAAGAAGATGATGATAACTGTAAACATCAAGTGACAGGAAACTGAAGAACTAATGAGGTAACTTGCAGATAGTCTTCACACATAAGGTTGTTGATGCATTTTTAGACCATAAGACCATAAGATATAGGAGCAGGAATAGGTAATTTGGCCCATCGAGTCTGTTCTGCCATTCAACCACAGGCTGATCTAGTTTTTCCAGTCATCCCCACTCCCCTGCTTTCTCCCCATGCCATTTGTCGCCCTGGCTAATCAAGAACCTATCTATCTCTGCCTTAAATGCACCCAATGTCTTGGCCTCCATAGCCGCTCGTGGCAACAAATTCCACAGATTTACCACCGATTTACCACTTATTTTGATTGAAGAAGAATCACAATGTAAACCTGGACTTACTGGAGGTGGTAAAATAAGCTGAAGGGTTTTATAAAGCATTGCAATTTCTGCTTTTATTAATGTGGGCACAGACTGTTAAAGCAAAGGAGAGTCATAGGTTTGTACAACATAGAAAAAGGCCTTTCAAACCATCACATGACCTATGGTCTATCTTTACTAATCCCACTGGTTTATGTTACCTCTATATGCTTCCATGCCTTACTCATTCAACAGCTTCTTGAAAACTGCTATTGTTTTTCCCTCTGGCAACTCTTTCCTGATGCTAATATGGAATAAAAAACTGGATAAAATATGCAGGTGAAGTTTTGATGCCCGAGAACAACAAGAGATTGCCGTTCCAATTCATCCTTTAGATCTGCACACCCCTGAGTCAATGAATAGCCTTCTGCCAAACACTCCAGAGACTTAAAATAAAATGACACTGACATTTAAATTGACACTGGAGGATTGCACCACTGTCAGAGATGTAACTTTTCGATAAGGCATTAATTCACTCCACCTGCACTTGGATGGAATAGTGACATTTGGAAATGGAAACATAACAGGTTCTAAATCCATATTAGTTTGTTTTTCACTGTTTTTCATTCTAGTAATAGCATATAATCAAGGGGCTTTACAAAGCGCCTAAAATATCCATCAACAAGAGAAATAGACACAAGTCAGACGAAAGACTGAAATATTCCCTGGGGCCAACAACCTGAATCCCAGGGACTTAAAGCAGGTTTTTGCAGAAATAGCAGGTATTGTTTGTTACCTATTAAAATCTCTTGGACTCTGAAGAGGGTCCAGAAGATTGGAAAAATGTGAATGTAATTCTATCATTAAAAACAGGACAGAAAGCAGCAAAATATTTACCAGTTATTCTAATATCTTTCTTCGGAAAAATGTTGGAATCCATCAATAAATGGGTAGTTGAGGAGTGTTTAGAAAATCCTAAGAGAATCATACTGACCTAAAATGGTTTTTTGAAAGGAAAATGGTGCTTGACAAATTTGCTTGAAGTTCATTGAGAATGTAATAAACAGGGGACCCAGTAGATGAAATGTGTTTGTATTTCCAGATGATAATATGATGCTACATAATATGTCATGTCACAGAATACAGAGCATGAGATTGGGAGTAATATACTGGCATAGAGATCGGATGCTTATAACTAACAGACAACAAAGAGGTGGAATAACTGGACTACTGGCAATCAATATCAAAGTTGCCACAGTGATTAGTGCTGAGGCCTCAATTAATTACAACATATATTAATGACTAAGGGGATACTAATGATAAGGTATCTAAGTGTTTTGTAACTAAATTGGATTCTGGTGATAAATAGCAAACTGTGAGAGGGATACAGAGAGGGATATAGATAGAGTGAGTGGACCAGAAGTTGACAGATGGAGTTTTCGAAGTTCAAAGTAAATTTTATTATCAAAGTATCTATATGTCACCGCATACAATCCTGAGATTTATTTTTCTGAGGGCATACTCACCAAACCTATGGAATATTAACTGTAACAGGATCCATGAAAGATCAACCAGAGTGCAGATGACAATGAACTGTGGAATTGCAAATATAAATAAATATCAATAAATAATCAGATAAAGAGTCCTTAAAATGAGATAATTGGTTGTGGGATCATCTCCCGGAATGGGTAAGTGAGTGTAATTATCCCCTTGTTCAAGATCCTGATGGTAGAGGGGCAATAACTGTTCTTGAACCTGGCAGTGCAAGCCCTGAAGCTCATGCACCTTCTACCCAATTGTGGCAGCGAGGAAGGGCATGGCCTGGATGGTGGGGATCTCTGATGATGGATGTTGCTTTCCTACAAGAGCGTTTCATGTAGATGTGCTCGATGATTACTTGTGATGTACTGGGCTGAATCCACTACCTCATGTAGATACTTTTTTTAGCTTTATGTAGGAAATACGTGAAGTTATCAATTTAAAAGAAAGAGCGAGAATTTAAAAAGGTTGTGGTGCATGAAAACACAAATCTTTAGCATGAAGTGATTAATAAAGGTAATGGATTATTGGACATTATTGCAAGGAATATGGAGCGTAAACCTAGAGAACCTCTGATGCAACTTTCAGAATGTTGGCGAGTCTATGCCTGCAGTAGTCAAAAGATATAATCAATTCCAGGATAATAAATATGACATATACGAAGACACTAAGTATATTAGCTCTATGCTTACTGGAACTCAGTAGAATGAGAGGCAATCTCATGAAATTATATAGATTCTGCAGGGTATTTACAGGGGGGATGATGAGAGGATGTTTCCCCTAGAAAGGAAAGTTTAGAGAGTTTCAAAATGAAAAGTTACCCATTTAATATATTTATTTATTGAGGTACAGTATGGAATTGGCCCTCGCCTCCTTTGAGTTGCACTGCTCTGCAACACCCCATTTAATCCTAGCCTGATCACTGAACAATTTACAATGACCAATTAACCTACCAACCAGTACATCTTTGGACTGTGGGAGGAAACCAGAGCACCTGGAGGAAACCCATATCATCAAGGGAAGAACATACAAAACACCTGACAGGCAAGCAACCTGAATTAAATCCAGGTCACAGGTACGGTAAAGCATTGTGCTAACCACTCCACTATTTAAGATGGGGTTAAGGAGGGATTTCTTTTTCCCATTCAATTTTTGGATATTTTCCCCTAAAAAGTTGCGAAGGTGGAGTTATTGATTATATTCAAGACATGCGCTGGCAGATATTTGTACTACTGAGAGGTGAAAAGTATGGAAAGAGAGCAAGAAAGTGGAGTTGAGTGGATTAGCCGTGATCCACCTGAATCAAACATTATACTTAAGGACCAATTGGCAAATTCTTTGCTTTGTTTCTTCCATTCATGCTTAGGTGATCCTATTTTGATCTTAACACCACTATTTTTAAGAAGCACATGCTGTATTAGATCTCCTGGTCCTGCACATTGTCATCTGAAGTTGTGTGTCATGCAACAAGATTAAAGCAGATAATTTGCCCGTGCTTTCATTCCAGCTTTGGGATCTTGCTAACAGTAAATTGGCTGATGAAGTTCCCTGCATTTAAGCAATGAGGGTATTTAATATGTACCTTAGGATGCCCTAAGATTGTCAAAAATGCTCTGAAATGGGTATTTGTTATTTACTTCCTTTATGTGACAAATATAACAATCAACCAAACTTTCATAAATGTAATGGGTTGGATCTTCTGGAGTTACATTGTCGACCCACAGGCTCCTGAGTATTCTCACAAGCTGCATCCGCCAGAGAAGGTGACAGGCAACTTTCGACACTTCAGAATATCCGGGGCTGTTTATGGTGGGGATATCTCAGCAGACCAGCACCGACAGGGTTGTGTGCACACTTAGGATTTCCCTGCCTTGCTCCCACCTCACTTCAGGGCAGACTCTCTGCATTTTGCTCCGCTTCTCAAATTTTCCCTTTCTCTCTGGTTTCCTTCGGAAAATATTCATGTCCTCTTAAGACCTAACTTTTAGTTCCACACATGCCCGTCAGAACCTGAATGAAATGGTGCCTCGTTTATTTTTGCCCAGGGAAACAGCACCTCATCTGGAGTCTAAGGTTTTACACAGAGTGTCCATCACTGTTTTGTTGTAGCTCTCAGGATTCAATATTAAATACAGCTATTTTTTGTTTGTGGTTGAACCAGCCAATTCTAATATCCTAATTTAAAGCTATCCACTCAGTTTACTTTCCCACAGGTACATCTGCTGAATGTTTCCCATGTTCTTTATTACTTCTCTCAAATGCTATACTCTCCTGTCACTGTTCTCCACACCTCCTCCCCACATCTACAATCAACTTTCATCTTCAACTTTTAATTCTTTGATGGATCAGCAAAAACTTAAGTGCACTCAGTTCCTTCTCTTCGAGAGCACCCAAATCGCACGTTAGATGGACAATCTTTGCCTGCAAAGAAATCACAGTCGTTCATCTTGTTTGTACCTCCTTTCCACCCTTCTGCTTTTTAAACAACATTTACCTCTCATTTTAAGCACAAGTCCAGAGCAACAAACACAAAATGTTCAAGGAACTCGGCAAGCCTTGCAGCATCTGTGGAGAGGAATCATCAGTCAATGTTCTGGGTCCAGACCTCTCACCAGGAGCGGTGGGTCATTTATCTGTAACTTAACTCAGTTTTTCTCCCCATAGATGCTGCTTGACCTGCTGAGACTTTCCAGCAGTTCTGCTTCTATCACATTGATGTCATTATTTATAATGATTCTTCTACTCAACACCTTTATAAGGCTTTCTCCTCTTCTCCCTGTCTCTGTCCTTATAAAGAAACGGCGTGCATCAAAAAAAAGGTTGTTAACTCATTCTCCCTCTCCACAGATGCAGGATTGCCTGCTGAGTGCTTCCACATTGCGTGTTTATACCTTAAATTTTTGGTGCTTAAAATCCAGAATTTATAGGGTTCTCCAGGGGAAATGGGACAACATCAAAACGGGCATATGCCATTATTACTTTTGACTCAATGAACTAACTGTTGGCAGACTTACACATGTTGTGGCATTAAACAAAATGACTTCTAACGTTTTCTTAATGTCAATAAAACACTAAAGGTACTGATGTAAAACATCAGCACAGAAAGCCTACATAGCACATTTAGGTGTTATAAATTACATTCTGCAGTTTGCCCTTCAGTATGCTCTATACATCATTGAATGATGCTCCCTTAGCCATGCAAGTTAAATCCGGCTTCCACAGTTCTCCATGTCTGTTCTGGTAACAGGGTTAGCTAATAATTATGGTCAGTAATTGTTCACATAACTGGTAGCAGCGTGCGTAATTTGATTCATAACTTTAATAGGGGAATATGACAATGAGAAATGGAACAGTGAACTTCACAATGATCCCTCAAGACACTAGAGCTGTTCAGTTAGTGCAATGAGGAGACATTTTCCAGACGCCTGTAACAATAGTTGCGAAATGCACCAAGGGGCATCAGATAACACTTATCTGGAGCTTGCTGGAAGAGTGGGAAAAACTCACGCTTAATCAGTCAAATAAAATGATCTGGGTATGCTTGCTTTGCTATTAAAGATTAAAATTGTTTACAAAAAGTCAAAGCTTTTAGTTTCTTTTTGCCTTTTTTTCCCCTCTTTTGGACATTCTGACTTAACCTTCATTCCCCAGCAGTGAGCAAAGGGAGAAGCCAATTCTTAAATACATGAGATTCTGTCGATGCTGGAAAAAACGCATGCACAAATTGCTGGAGGATCTTGAAGATCCTGATGTAGAGTCTCAGCCCGAAACATCAGCTGTTTATTCCTCTCCACAGATACTACCTAACCTGCTGAGTCCTTCCAGCACTCTGTGTGGTATGCAGCCAATTCTTAATCCTCTGGACACTTGATAATTGGTACATAGAGGTTGAGCCGAAGGGTGTTTTCCATGTTGTGTGAGTATCAAACTTACCTGTAACTCTTAGTAGAGTGCACACTGTCCTGAAAGTTCATTGCTCTGTTTATCAAAGATAGATTGCTAGATTTACTGTGGCATCATCCTTTGGTAATGCTGAATGCAATGGGAAAACCATGTCAAGTCACATCAGAGCAGCGGTATAAATCTAGGAATGTGTAAATTATGCAGGTATTTTAGGTAAATCCAGATCACAGGCTTGCAGAAGTCAGTAAATAGATCTATATTACCCTACTAGTTTAAAACCTACTGGGTTACTAAGTCACTTATGACTCTCATGGAAGTAGAAAATACTAAAAATGCTCAGCAGGTCAGGCAGCAGCTGTGGAAACAGAAACAACGTTTTGAGCCGGGGAATCAGAATCCAGGACGATATTCTGATAAAGGGTCTTTGACCTGAAACATTAACCCTTCACTTTCCCCAGATTCTGTGTGACCTGCTGAGTATTTTAAGCATTTCCTGTTTTCACTCCAGAGTTCTTGCCACCGTGAGCTGCCACAGGAGTCGGCTGAGAGGGGTATCATTTCAGAAGCACTTGGAGAGGTGCATGGAGAGGGCAGGCCCGGAGGAAGAGGGGCCATAAGCAGGAAATGGAAACCAGCCAGATAGACAACGCGGTTGGGTCAAACTGGTTAGTCCGAAGGGCCTGCAGCTGTGCTGAATTGCTCCATGGTTCCAGTTTTCTTTTACTTAGACAGTTATAATTGCTATCCATTGGTAACACAAGGAAACATTATAAGCGAATGCACTTCCTGTCTCTTGTGATTAAAATACCATTAACACACTGGATTGCTTGATTACTGGTAATTCACAGGGGGCAGTCTGTTCCTTCCAGCTTGCAAAGCTTCCAAAAGAGAGACCAGACCTCAACTGATTGGTGAGATTCTGACCAAAAGTGGCTCACTCTGCCTCTGATTGGTCTTATCTGCCAAAGAGGGGCCCACAGCTGCTAAACTGCTGTCCCTGCTGTCAAGCGGCCAGCCAGAATATTCCCTTTCATTGTCGATGTAATTAACTCCTGCTGGGTTTTTTTGCCCTTCATTGGTAAGGCCAGTGGTGTTGTGGGGGTGGAACTGGACTCTCTGACGGTGGTGTCTGAAAAGAGGGTGCTGTCTAAGTTGCATGCCATTTTGGACAATGACTCCCATCCACTCCATAATGTACTGGTTAGGCACAGGAGTACATTCAGCCAGAGACTCATTCCACCGAGATGCAACACTGAGCGTCATAGGAAGTCATTCCTACCTGTGGCCATCAAACTTTACAACTCCTCCCTCGGAGTGTCAGACACCCTGAGCCAATAGGCTGGTCCTGGATTTATTTCCACTGGGCATGATTAACTTATTATTATTTGATTATTTATGGTTTTATATTGCTATATTTCTTCACTATTCTTGGTTGGTGCGGCTGCATTGAAACCCAATTTCCCTCGGGATCAATAAAGTATGTCTGTCTGTCTGTCTGTCTGTCTGTTCACCTTCAAACACATTATAGGTCTCTCCAAGTTAGAAAGACCCAACATATAGAAATCTAATTTACCCAAATTCACCCATAAACCTTTTACATGATTTTGACTGACAATCTGACTGAGACCCAGACAACTGTCTGACACCTCGAGAGGGAGCCTAATCTCACAGAGAAATCAGAATCAGGTTTAATATCACTGGCAAATGTTGTGAGGTTTGTTGTTGTGTGGCAGCAGTACATTACAATATGTAATAATTTTAAAAAAAGAACTACAGTAAGTATATATCGTCATCGTCATGGCTATCCCTTGAGGTCGAGGATGATGGTCTTCGTTCCGTTGATCTATCACAGAGCAAAGACGCCTGTGCGCGTATTTGTTTAATGTGTTCTCGATGTTGCACTCCAAGAAGCGCACAATACTTCACAAACCAACCAACTGATTCCAATGGCATGGAAACCATGATGACTCGAGCTGATGGATTTGTTACAGACTTCATCTGCCTTCACAGCCATTGAGTTCAAAGTAACTTAGTCCGCCTGTTCCACCATTGAGGTCTTGGTTGGATTGTTGTTTGTCAGGGACCTCACCCTCGACCTTATCGCCATGGGTGACCCTACCAGGAGCATAGCTCCAAATGCCATCACTCTTGGGATCTCAGTACCACACAAGCCTCACCACGACAAGGTGACATTCCACAGTAAGTGTATGTATATATTTTATAAAGATTAAATTAAATACGTAGTGCAAAAAGAGGAAAAAAAAGTAGTGAGGTAGTGTTCATGGGTTCAATGCCCATCCATAAATCTGATAGCGGAGGGCAAGGGTAGTTGAGTGTGTGCCTACAGCCTCCTGTACCTCCTCCCCAATGGTAACAATGAGAAGAGAGCATGTCCTGGGTGATGGGGGTCCTTAATGATGGATGCATCATTATTTTAGGACATAGCTCCTTGCCGATGTCCTGGATGCTGGGGAGGCTAGTGCCCATGATGGAGCTGACTGAGTTTATAACTTGCTGCAGCTTATTTCAATCCTAGGAGGAGGTCATTTGGGCTTTGCCTGAATGCATCGATGTAACTCAACTCTGTGTGTTCATATTCCCCAGACACCACTGAAACTGGGTCATATATCCATACGCTTGGTTTGAAGATGATAATTTTTGTCTTAACACCAGTCTACATTTAAATTGCACAGCAATATAAAACTAAATATACTTAACCACATCTACGTCTGGTTTACTTACTGGCCACAACTTAACGTCAAACCTCACAACACCCAGTTGTTCTGTGTTATTAGGAGGTGTGAACAAATGAAAGCCTTGCTTAGATTCAGATGAGGAATGAAGGGAGGTTGGCTTGGACTGGTTGGACCAAATGCCGAACCTCACAATATCTGTGCCAGATATGGAATATTATTCTATGATTTGTTGCATTATTTCCCATTTTACTGTCTAAATGAAATTACAGGTTAAATGCTGTTAAAATCTGCTGTACTGACTGAAGTATCCATAAGTATCAAATGAGTTTGCCATTAATTATCAGCACAGGACATTTTTCTCTGTAATGTGGTTCTACTTGCTCTGCTCATATTGGATGGCCCAAAGTCAGTGCCCTTTAAGGGATGAGGAGAAAGTTCTTATTACAGAGGATTATGAATTCTTGGAATTCTTTACCTCAAGAGTTTGTGCTGGTAGAGTCAATGAATACCTATTGAAGATGAAAAGATATTTAAAACACAAGGTAAGTGATGCACCATCAATAACTCTCGGAGACGGGAGGCGAACGAAAGGCTTTTATTAGCTGCAAGAGACCACGATTAGCAGCAAGAGACCACCACACAACATCCTGGAGACTGAGGGGGGAGCAGTGCCTCCAACCGCCTTTATACAGGGGTCTGTGGGAGGAGCCACAGGAGCAGTCAGCAGAGGGGCATGTCCAGACAGGTATATGTAGTTCACCACAGTAAGGAAATCTAATAAAGTTCTGTTGAGGCCAAGATTGGATCAGATATGATCTAACTTGAACAGCAGAGCAGGCTTGATGAGATTGACCAACTCACATACCCGTACTTTTAAAGAAGTGGAGCTAAAGATGGCACCAGAGGCAACTTCTTCCAGCTCATCCGCGAACTAATTTATCTTCTTTAATATTACTTCCTTCCGTTCAAGGTGGCTGGGGTCTTGTTGGGATCCATGATCTACAGCTGCACGCAAGCTGCAGTTCTTTATGACGGTGGGTTTCTGCTCTCAGAGCTTGCTGAGCGGCCTAGTGAGTACTGAGCCCATCTACAAGAAGGGTCAGAGCCATCTCTATTTCCTGAGGAGACTGAGGTCCTTTAACATCTGCCGGACGATGCTGAGGATGTTCTACGAGGCTGTGGTGGCCAGTGCTATCATGTTTGCTGTTGTGTGCTGGGGCAGCAGGCTGAGGGTAGCAGACACCAACAGAATCAACAAACTCATTGGTAAGGCCAGTGATGTTGTGGGGGTGGAACTGGACTCTCTGACGGTGGTGTCTGAAAAGAGGATGCTGTCCAAGTTGCATGCCATCTTGGACAGTGACTCCCATCCACTCCATAATGTACTGGTTAGGCACAGGAGTACATTCAGCCAGAGACTCATTCCACCGAGATATAACACTGAGCATCATAGGAAGTCATTCCTGCCTGTGGCCATCAAACTTTACAACTCCTCCCTCAGAGTGTCAGACACCCTGAGCCAATAGGCTGGCCCTGGACTTAATTCCACTTGGCATAATTAACTTATTATTATTGAATTATTTATGGTTTTATATTCCTATATTTCTTCACTATTCTTGGTTGGTACGGCCGTAACGAAACCCAGTTTCCCTTGGGATCAATAAAGTATGTCTGTCTGTCTGTCTGTCTAGTATTTTTGATATCTCCAGGAGTGGCCTGGAAAACGTGCACCTTCAGGGTACAGCCCTGCAGACCTGCGTGCGACCCGATTCCTCACCAGTGATGCTGACTGAAGCATCACAGGAGATCAGAACATTAAATCAGCAGCGCACACTGCTGTCGAAATAAGCAACACTGCGGACTATAACACTGAAGCAGCGAGCTGTTGGCCTCCCCTCTCACCGTGGCATGAGTGCTATCTCTCTCTCCGTCGTAGTGAGAGAGAGAACCCACAGAATGCTGAAGTGTTGAGATGGACTGTGTTTTATTTGATGGACTCTAGATCATAGTCTCTTAGGGGGTCTTTGCTTGCATGGCGTGTGGGGGGCAGCTGATGCATTTTGCTGAAGCAGGTGGGGGGAAAGGGGCAGCTGATGCTTTTGCTTATGCTTCTGTGAGGGAAACAAGAGTTAATTTTATTACCATTGCTGAGGATAACGAGATTGAAGTGCTTCTCCACTTGGTGCAAAGCAGGACACTGGCAATTCAATTACTCAAAATACAAAGACTAAATTTAAAAGAATGTCTGAGTTATTTAGAATGACATCTAAGTTACAACTGAATTAAAAGCAAACAACTCTAAATTGGGGCATTGTTCAGTTGCACAATAGCCCTGGGGAAAAGCTACTTTTCAGTCTGGACGTCTGTGCAGAGATGTCTCTGTATCTCCTGCTGGATGGTAGGAGATTGAACAGGTGATTACTGGGGAGGGAGGATTCAGCCATAGATATTGCGAGGTGTAAATGGTTTCCATATCTGGTGATTGTGTGTATTCTCAATGACACACCAATAAAGGTTTACCAGCAGTTCTTGGGGCAGTTTTGCTCTCTTTAGCTCCTAAGATAGTATGA
The DNA here is from genome assembly GCF_048418815.1 of Hemitrygon akajei. Classification (NCBI taxonomy): domain Eukaryota; kingdom Metazoa; phylum Chordata; class Chondrichthyes; order Myliobatiformes; family Dasyatidae; genus Hemitrygon; species Hemitrygon akajei. Next base: position 28,877,364 of record NC_133155.1, read on the forward strand.
GCTATGCCAAGCCTTCCCTACTATAAAGCAGGTGTTGGTGGTCCAAGAGAGTTCTTCTGTGATTTAAGAACATAAGAATATATGCAATAGGAGCAGGAGTAGGCCATTTGTGTCATTGAGCCTGCACCGCCATTCGATAAGATCACAGCTGATCTGACCATGGACTCATCTCCACCTACCTACCTTTTGCCCTTAACCCTTAATTCCCCTACTAGGCAAAAAGCTATCCAACCTTGTCTTAAATATATTTACTGAGTTAGTCTCCACTGCTTCATTGGGCAAAGAATTTCACAGATTCATAACTCTTTGGGAAAAGCAGTTCGTCCTCATCTGTATCCCAAATTTGCTCCCTCGAACCTTGAGGCTATGTTCCCTAATTCTAATCTCACCTACCAGTGGAAGCAACTTTCCTGTCTCTATCTTTTCTATCCCTTTCATAATTTTATATGTCTCTATCAGATCTCCTTTCATTCTTCTGAATTCCAGTGAGTACAGTCCCAGGGGACTCAATCTTTCCTCATAGTCTAACTCATTCATCTCTGCACTCAACCTGGTGAAGCTCCCCTGCACCACCTCCAAAGCCAGTATATCCTGCTCAAGTAAAGAGACCAGATCTGTATGCGGCACTCCCAATAAATTAGAGCTGGGGATGGTTTGCACTGCCTCACAATTTATGAGTAGTGGAGCTTGTTCATACGTTTGTGATTTCCCAAAATCAATAACCACTTCTTTGTTTTGTTTGATGTTGAGTGAAGTGTTATGGTTATTACATCATTCAGATTGTTTCTGCACCTCCTCTCTGTGTTGCTGTACTGTTGTTATTTATAATTAATCCAGTCACTGCATCTGCAAATTCGATGACGGAGCTGGCGGCTCAGGCAGGGTTACAGTCATGGGTGAACAGATTGTAAAGGAGTGGGCTCAGTCCACATCGCTGTGGGGCACCAGTGTTCAGGATCAGGGAGATTGAAGTGTGCTTGACTGGTCTGACTGTGTGGATGCGATTGTTAAGAAAGCCCAGAATCTAGTTGCAAGTTGCCTTCACCCTGCCTTGTGCAGCTGGTTCCTGGACCTGCTATCAGACTGCTGGCAGGTTATAAGAGTGGGCTGCCTCACCCCTGCCCTTCTGACCCTCGATACAGAGACCTCCAGGGTTGTGTTCTAAGCCCCCTCCTTTACTGACTGTGTCGCTGATCTGCTGATTAAATTTGCAGATGATGCTCCATTGATTGGCCTTACCTCAAGTAAGGCAGCCTACAGAGAAGAAGTCACCACCCTGACACAGCGGTGTCAAGAAAACGACCTCTTCCTCAATGTCGCAAAAGCAAAGGAGCTGGTTGTGGACTACAGGAGGAATGGAGATAGGTTCACCCCTATTGAGATCAATGGATGTGGGGTTGAGAGGGTGAACAGCTTCAAGTTCATGGTGCACACATCACCGACGATCTCACGTGGTCTGTACATACCGGCTATGTGGTGAAAAAAGCACAACAGCATCTCTTTCACCCCAGATGGTTGAAGAAGTTTGGCATGAGTCCCCAAATCCTAAGGACTTTCCACAGGGGCACAATTGAGAGCACCCTGACCTGCTGTATCACTGCCTGGAATAGGAACTGTATTTCCCTCAATCACAGGATTCTGAAGCGAGCGGTACGGACAGCCCAGCGCATCTGTAGATGTGAACATCCCGCTATTCAGGACATTTATAGAGACAGGTGTGTAAAAAGGGCCCAAAGAATCATTGGGGACCCGAGTCATCCCAACCACAAACTATTCCAGCTACTACCATCAGGGCAATGGTACCACTGCATAAAAGCCAGGACAGCTTCTTCCACCAGGCATGATTAATTCATGCAGATGCAATTGTATTTCTATGCTATATTGACTGTCCTGTTGTACATATTATTTATTACAAATTACTATAAATTGCTCATTGCACATTCAAATGGTGACGCAACATAAAGATTTTTACTCCTCACTATGTGAAGGATGTAAGAAATAAAGTCAATTCAATTCAATTCAAATTGATGTATTGAGTCCCAGATTGCGTAGATCAATCGTCTTCTTGCTGGTGAATACTGTGTTGAATGCAGAGCTGTGGTTGATAAAAAGCATTCTGATGTCGGTATCCTTACGCTCCAGGTGTTCCAGTATGATGTGGAGAGCGATGGAGGTGATGTCCTCGGCTGATCTGTTTGCCTTCTAGGCAAAGTGGTGCTGGTCCAGAGTAGCAGGGCTGGTGTCCTTAATGTGGGACATAACTAGTCTCGCCAGGCATCTGGCGGCTATGGGGGAATGAGTTCAATTAGTCTGTAGCCACTGAGGCATGTTGCCTCTGACTTCTTTGGGATTGTCGTGATGGTTGACGTTGATAAGGCAGTTTTTATGAAGAGTGAGGCAGAATTAATGTTTCAATCAGTTACTTTTTTTTTACCAGAGATAGAGATATCGAAAGATGCTCCAGGTTTCAAAGAGCGCAGGGAACAAGTTGATAGGAGTAGGAGGAATAAAATGAAAGGTCTGCGGTGGGGTGGAAGGCAAGAAAAGACGGGGTTACATTGCAAGGCAGTGAATGGTTGTATTTGGATGAAAGTAAACAAAAGATGAGACCAGAGAAACCTAATTGCAACACCATCAAAATCACTTTGAAATGATGGGTTAATGAATAGGAAAGAGTCAAAGAACCAAGTGCAGTAAAATGGGTCTAAATCAGGTAGGCATGTTAGTGGGAATGGGTAAGCTGGCTTGAAGAACCTTTTTCTATGCTGTGTAACTCTATAAATGCTATCCAAAGTACAGACGCAATGGTTATAATATCTAACTTACTCTTTCCAATCAACATCATAATTCAGTGGGAAAACAGATTATTTTGATTGTACGAAAAGGAAGCCAATAACATTTATAACACAAACTTCAAGAATTTTCATTCTTCAAAATAAATTGAGTAGGTAAGGGCTAGCTGGGTCCACTGCTCAGTGCCACTAAACCATTTTAAGTATCCTCAGCTTCCAATCACAGATGAAGTGAGATTACCTGTCAACACTGGGCACATTTGAGGCAGTGTATTGTCATGAGCAATGATGTACAAAACAGTGGGATCTTTCGCTTCGAGCCTTTGCATTAATCTTTGTACCTTTACACTAATCAGGATAAGAACTATAGCTCAGTCTACAGGTACATTGCTTCCTCGTGACTACACTTTTATATTATTAATGCTAATGTTATGTCAAGCACGAAACACAAAATGTTAACTGTGCTTTGCCAATTTAAGCCACTGATGGGATTTAAATGAGTGCAGTTGTTTATGGAACTGCATTGATTGTGCCTCAGTAATTCAACAAAATTAAGCTGTTGTAGGCAAGGTGCAAAGGAAACGTTACCGAGCAACACATACACAAAATGCCGCAGGAACTCAACCGCTCAAGCAGTGTCTATGGAAAAGAGTAAAGAGTCACCATTTCAGGTCAAGACCCTTCTTCAGGACTGAGATAGAAGGGGGAAGATGCCGGAATAAAAAGGTGGGTGGGTAAGGTCAAGAGCTGGAGAAGAAGAAATCTGGTAGGACAGGGGAGTGGATCATAGGTGAAATGGAAGGAAAAGAGGACCCGGGGGAAGTAATAGGCAAACAAAGTAAAATCTGCAGATGATGGAAATCCGAGCAACACACACACACACACACACAAGATGCTGGAGAAACTCAGCAGGCCAGGCTGCATCTATGGAAAAAAGTACAGTCGATGTTTCAGGTTGAAACCCTTCGGCAGGTGAGAAGAAATAAAAGGGTCATAGTGGGGAATAGAGACGGGGTGGGCAGAACTGATCACCAGAGAGAGAAATCACTATTCATGCCATCAGGTCGGAGGGTTCCCATGCGGAATATATGGTGCTGCTGCCACATTCTGAAGGTGGCCTCATCTTGGAATAAGAGGAGGCAATAGATCAACACGCTGGAATGGCGACCGGGAATCCCGCTTGTGGTGGATGGTGCAGAGGTGTCTGCCTCCTGCACTGGACTCTTATTTTCCTGCTAACAGACTTGGAGTCTCCAAATAATGTTGCTGTTGGCAACTTGAACCAAAACAGTAGTAGTTTTATGCCAAGGATTCTAGCTCACAAAGGACTAAATGGACGCAGTTTTGAAACAGGCTACTTTCCTTTGAAAGAGGCAAGGATATTCTCCTTAAATGAATATAATAAAAATTAAAACACATCAGACAATGCCATTAGATGTTAAATTCAGCACAATCCATGCCATAACGACTATCACAAAGAGGATCAAATCTCATTAAGTGGCCAGGCCAATGCTAAACCCACAGCTATATCTTCTTTCTGATATATCCACCAGGAAAGATTGAACAATGTTATTCCTGGACCACTGCAGATTGATGAGTGTCGGCAATCAGTTCATACTGGTGTCTCGGGGCAGGGTTAATTGCAGCAACATCAAGGCCTTGTTCCTTGGCAACTATTTCAACTAATTCTCTCTCTTCTTCATTGTCAGGTCTGATTAGCTGAAGCAAAAACAGTAAATCTTGGACAGCCTGTGTGTCACGTGGCACTTGTGAAAAGGGAAATAGAAACAGAGATCTTTTATCAAATCAGGAAAGAAAGAACAGGCAATATTAAATTGCAGAGAAGATGGTGGGAGGAATGGACGGGCAAGTGGAACGTCCATGATTGGGTGGGATCAAGTGAAACGGGGCAGTTAGCGGGTGATTATGTTCTTTCTTGTCTGTGCTGCATGTTGCTAATTGCAAGGCTGAGTGACATGCCATAAGAGAAAGGAAAACTTATAGGCTTCAGCAACACATACAAAATGCTGGAGCAATTTAGCAAGTCAGGCAGAAACCAGTGGAGGGGAATGAACAGCCGATGTGGGCTGAGACCCTTCAATAGGAGTCCTTAAGATTTCCGTTCTTTATTTCTCCATCCCACTCTGACCTACCTGTCTGTGACCCCCTGCATCGTTTTCATGAAGCTCATCTTCTGTCTGGACAAATTGCAGCCTTCCTGACTCAACATTAAACTCTCCAGCCCTAAGTAACTCACTTTTTTTAAATCTCTGTATCAGAATTAGCCATTAGTTGCAGAACTGGCCATTTCTGTTGTAAGCCATCTATCTATGAATTTGGCTCAATTTTTCCTACACCCGAGCTAGAGGCCTACTGTCAGGCCTCTAACAACTTCTTCCTTAATGTCAACAAGACAAAGGAGATGGATATCAGCTTCAGGACACCTCATACCACTCACACCCTCTTTTCATCGACAGCCCAGCAGCGGAAATTGCGTGCAGTTTCAAACTCCTAAAAGTGCACATCTCACACAATCTCTTATGGTCCCGGAACGCATCCTACACAATCTGGAAAGCTCACCAACACCTCTGCTTTCTGAGAAGGATGAAGAGGGCTGGACGATGCACATCCATACTCGAGTCATTCTATAGATGCCCAGCAGAGAGCATCACAACAAACTGCATCTTTGCTTTGTCTGGAAACTACACTGCGGCTGTCAGGAAGACCCCACAAAATTGGCCAGTGCATCACCAGCACTAGCCTACCCACCATCAAGGACATACATGCAGAAATCTGCTGGAAAAGGGTCAGTATGTCATGAAGGACCCCACCCTTCCTGCTCATGGACTCCTATCAGGAAGGAAGCCACATACAGTAGATTCCACACCAGGGCCACCAGACCAAAAGCAATTACTTTCCCCAAGCAGTAAGGGTGCTCAACACCACCACCCACCTCTCCATGTCTCCAACCGCCACTACTCTAATATTTCCTGTCAGTCACCATATGTACAGACACTCCTGTGCCTAGCATCACTTTATAGACATACAATCTAACTATTTAAATTATCTTATGTTCTTTTTTGTGTTTTTTATTATTATTGTGTTCTTCATCTTTTGTGTTTTTTTCTGTGCTGCATCGGATCTGAGGTGATAATTATTTTGTTTTCCTTTATGCTTGCATATGGGAAATAACGTTATACTATCTTTAATCTTGAATCTTAGCCATCACTGAGTAGGTCTCATGGTCGTGCTATAAGCAACGCAGAACACAGACTAAAAGGCATCGTCCCCTCCTATCTGCCTCATTAACTCATTTGACAATTAGTCTCACCTTAAATACTACTCTTCTCATAATGGAAGGGTGAGCCAGGTTGGTTCTCTGTCTAGCTATGGCAGAGGAGGCAGTGGTCTGGGAGCCAGTGCTGTTGGAGCAGTTAGAGGAGGCTGTTTAGCTGTTAAAGCTCTGAGTAGCTGGGATTGGGATTGGGATTGGGATTGGGATTGAGAGTCTAGGGTTGTACTGGGGAGTTGGGTTGGGGGTTTAGGGCTGAGCTTTGTGTTGAAGAAGGTGGGATGGCTATAAGGAGGGTTAGATTTATCTTGGAGGAGGTTAAAGGTCAGCACAACATCACAGGCCAAAGGATCTGTATTATGGTATACTGTCCTATGTTCTGCATAGCCACCTCACCACATTTTCTCAGTAAATTGAAATTATCTTTGTTATTTTTGCTCAATTCTGACAAAAGTTCTGAAACCTGACATATTAATCCTGTTTCTCGGTCAGGAGGTGGCCCTACTGGCATGTCCTAGGCGCCCTGCAGAAAGAGAATCCTGCAGATTGGTTTCCCTGAGCAGACTTTGCAAAGCTTTGGCAAAATGCCTCATCAGCAGAACACTTAAACACATGTAGATCTTGTTTGGCTGGCAGCATGAGGGGCCCTCACTGTCAGATCTCGTTAAACCCCACCACACGCTGCTCTTGGGATGGCTCTGCTGGAGATGAGGTGATCGTCCTGCTTCTTCTTCTGTTTTGCCATTCGGTCTGGAAAGGAGATGCAGTGTTTTTTGGTGAGGCTCATTCCAAACGTGCACCTTGTGGCACTCTTTTCTCCATGGCCTTTTCCAAGGGACACAGACACCTGATATGCTCCCCGATTGGCCGAAAACTTGCAGATCTTCCGTGTAAAGAGCTGCCTTTTGCCTGACAGTAGACACATGGTAGTTCCAAGATGCAGGAATACATGCTGAGGCTATGCTGAAGCTTGGTTCTGTTGGCACCCTCCCACCATTGTACCCCAAAGGCTGGAACCCTGTAAATTTTGCTCAAGGAATGTTCATGAAATAAAACTGATCTCCCGTTAATGTACTATAAATAAAATGATATGCACTGGAAACGTATAAATAGTCTTTATTATTTATTTGCAATATTTACAAATAAAATAATACTTTGTGATTAAAGACTAAAGGCTGCACACGCTACAGAACATCATTCAAAAATTAAGTTTGCTCAACTGAAGGTTTTACTGGGTTCATTTGGGTAGATGCGCAGAAATTATTTTGGCTTATGGGATAGCACTAAGTCCAAGATCAGGAGTTGGGAACCTTCTTCCTCGGGGGAGTGAATAATCTATGTAACTTGCTCAAACAAGATGCACAGACTGTGAAAAGCAAGCAGGCAGGAGAACAGCAATGCGGGCGGAGTTGGTTGAACTGGGGTGAGATGACTCTGATGAAGAGTATGATACTAGCATGCACCATTTGGACCAAATGACCAGTTCCTATACCATAACCATTAATCCTTGATTATCTTCTGATTTTGATAAAGAACACCCATAATGTGGCACTATGTATTATGACTCTACTTTAACATCTGTGCTAACGATTATAGCAGGCAATTTGCAGCTAGTTTGCAATGCTTTTATGTTTAATTTATGCTACAATCTACCCTTAATTCAAAAATCACAGTTTATATTATCTGATAAATTTTTATTTTATGCGGTGCAGGTTCCATTTTACATGCTTTATGTTGCTTAGTTCAAACATGTGAGTCTCTCAAATATATTTTAATGGAAAAAAATTACTCCAAGTCGTTAGAAGTTGGCTACAATCTCAATATGGCTAGGAGAAGGCTTAAATAGAAGAACTGTGTTCTACAGCACTAACATCCCTTATCTTGATGAATAGAAATAATGCAGTAATTGAGAATAAAGATAGGGATTCAAACCTGTTTCTTCCTCAGATGGTACATTAAACACAATATTATGGAAAATGATAAATTGCCCACTCAATCACTTACTCTGTTAAACTAAAAAAAAGACTTGACTTCAGATGTCTAAACAAGGTTAATGTACTAGATCTCATTGCAGATTCAAACGTTCCTTATTAAATTAGGGTTTTTATCATTCAACATTTGGTAATTAGTTGAGTATTTAGTGGATCGTTAGGAAATAAATTAAAGAAATGTAACGTTCTAAGAACTTTTGCCTTCCACGCTAACATCTCCGTGCCATTTTGTAAACTCCTAATCATTGACATACAAAATAATACACAAACAATTCACATTTTGCTGTTTGGGAGTGGTGAGAAGGGGCAAGAGAATAAACTGAAGTAGGATCGGAATCAGATTCACTGACAGATCAATGAAGTGACAGCAGCTGTACTTCATTTGGAGTTTGAGGAGATTTGGTATATCACCAAAGACACTTGCAAGTTTCTACCAATGTGCTATGGAGGGCACTCTAACTGGCTGCATCACTGTCTGGTATGGGGTGGGGAGTGCTACTGCACAGGATCGGAGTAAGCTGCAGAGAGATGTAAACTCAGTTAGCTCTGTCATGGGCACTAGCGTCCGTGGTATCCAGGAGATCTTCAAAGAACAATACCTCAAAAGGGTGGCATCCATCATTAAGGATCCCCGTCGCCCAGGTCACGCCTTGTTCTCATTGCTTCCATCAGGAGAGAGGTACAGAAGCCTGAAGGCACACACTCAATGATTCAGGAACAGCTTCCTGAATCATTGCTATAAAAAAACAACTAATAAAGGACCTATAAAGTACTATAATATATATAAATATGAATATCACTTTCACTTTTAAGGCAGATGAAATAAAAAGTTATTTGATAAAGTCAGTCTAGATCCTATAATCTGCATAATCAAGGGTAAAATCTGGAGCACCATTTAATCCATTACTGTTGGAAGTAAATGCTTACAGGACAAGATAACAGTAAAGGCATGAATTAATTATGGTCTTGTAATCAAACAGGTCAGGATCTTGATAGCCATCCCATCAGGAAGCTGCTGATGGATCTACAACACTGCACATGAGGATGAGAAACGGAAGGATTGGACAACAAGGGCTGTAGTCAGAAAAGGAGTCAACCCCGACAGCCCACAGACTCCAGGAGGGAGGCTCATAAGCAGTAACTATCAGCTAAGTTATGGATCTTTGATTTGATAGTGATTTAGAAGTAGCGTAATTGATTTGCCATAGTGAAAAAGCAGCACGCAGTAAGATGTAGCACACCACCTCAATAACCTCTTTACTAAAGCTCATAATTTCCTGCTAAATCACAAAGATGAGGGAAAGATTGGTGTAGCCCTAGTTCCTCATGTATCCCTCAATGACTGCTTGTATGAAAGGATTCAAAAATGCTGAATCGTCATGTTTGGACAGTCACAGAACATTTACAAGTGGTATTTTCATTCAGACTGGTCTATTCTCTTCAGCTACTTAAAGAACTGACACCATCGAGCTCCATGCACAAATTGTGCATGTGCAGAACTGTGCTTCTCGATTACTGCATGACCAACACCCGACAGCTACCGCCCCTCACCTCCCAAACTTCCCTGCTGCCATTAACACAGACACCAAGCCCTTTTCAATATCTCTCCACCAAGTTCCACTTTTGGCCGATGTTCTTTTTCAGATTGTTTTTACATAACTCAAGCAAAATACCACCATACTCCCGATAATGCCTGAGAGCTGTAATTCTGAGTCGATATGGATAGATTTTTCAACGTACAGGGTTCTGAAAATTAGGAAGAAAAGGTGGAGTTGAGGGCAGCAACCATGATATTAACATGGAGTAGATTCCACACTTTCTCCCTCTCACTCTGCCATTCAGTAAGATTATGCCTGATCTGTTTGTAATCGCAATTGCACAATCCTGCTTACTCATGGTAACTTTTGACCACCACCCTTCCACCTGTGCTTGTATATATAAAAGACATGCTTCCATTGAGGATGAGAGCTCCAAAGTCTTATGATCCTCTGAGGAGAAAAGGTCAGGTAATCTCTGCTATAAAATGGAGAACTCTTTATGTTTTAAACATTTACCATTTGTATTAGATTCTCCTGTGAAAGAAAACATCCTCTCCATATCCACAATATCAAGATCCCTCAGGACCTTAAACATTTCAATCTTCTTTCATTTTCCTTATCCCCAGTGGAAATGAGCCGAGCTTGTCCAAACCTTTGTGAAAAGACGAGTTGCCTTTCCGGAATGCTGGAGGCCTCAGCACATGGGCCTAACTCTGCTCCAATTTCTTTTATTCCAGTTTATGCTAATTAGTGAATTAGCTGTTCCTTTTCCTGCATCTCAGCAGCTTGACAGTCACTTTTACCGACACCTGATGTAACGCACACAAAATGCTGCGGGATCTCAGCGGTTTAGGCAGCATCTACGGAGGGGAATAAACAGTCAACTCTTAGGCAAAGCCCCTTCATCAGGATCTCAGCCCGAAAAGTCTACCATTTACTCCTCTCCATAGATGTTGCCTGACCTGAAGAGTTCCTCTAGAGTTTTTTGTGTGTTTCTCTACATTTCCAGCATCTGCAGAATCTCTTGTCTTTATATTCCCACAAAATTTTTACAGCTCAATTTACTCTTGACCTCTCCATGAAGAAACTAGTAGCATAACTTTTATTGCCATGGTTCGCCATCACTTGCAATGTAGAAGAGCTCTGTATGTTTTTAAAAATAAATAAAATACCGGGAGACTGTGACAGACACTTAGAATTAAGGAGAACAATAAGTTCCCAATTTTACAATCCATTGAACAGTTCTGATTGACCCACGATGTCTGACAACCAATTAAGTGGCTTGGAAGCAAGCCGTTCACTTGGAACTGGGTCCTAACAAGATGGCGCTGAAAAGTGGCAACTGCGTGCAGCTCCGACGGGAATGATCAGATATTCCCATTTAGGGAATACAGCTGAAATCCTGAGTCACAGTCACAGGCTTTTCGGTAAGTTTCAACTCACTATTTTATACTCTATTATTGCGCTATATTTTAATATTCATTTCTTATTGTAATTTATATTTTATGTATTTGCACTTTACTGCTGCCACAAAGCATCAGATTTAACAACATACCATTTGTCAGTGATAACAAGCCTGATATTGAGCTGAGGGGCATTGGGGAGATTTCTCCTGCTCTTCAATACAATGCCAAGTGATCTTCGGCATCCAAATGAGTGAGGAAGCTAGGCATGACACTTTGTTCAAAAGACATTGTCTCCAACAGGTATACCTCAGTACTGCATTGTTCAAGGGTATTCCCTCAAATTGCCGGAAAACCACGATTTTCCAAACTGGAGACTGGAATGCGAACACAGTTGTCTCTGGTATAGTCCCTTACAGTCCCAGTTCTATCCCCACTCCTGCCTAATCTTACAGAATAATGAAGCATCACAGCGCAAGTGACAGGTTTTACACCAGAAACAGCTGTTACCCCTTTGGGAAGGAAAGAGTGAACTGGCCAATGAGGATTCTTTAGCACGTACATACAAGCTTAATGCCTCTTTCTGGTCCTTACTCTGTTTAATGCACAGATAATGCAAACTCATGCCTCTGATTTGATTTTGGTCTCCTTGAGATTACTACAGAAATCAGAGTACGTTCAGTAATTACTGCAGAATTTTTCATATCTGGTACTTACAATGCATTGTGAGGCAGGGCTAGTGTAGTGGTTAGCAACACGCTTTACAGTACAGGTGATACGGGTTCAATTCCCACCTCTGCCTGTAAGAAGTTTGCATGTCCTCCCCCATAAACGCATGGCTTTCCTCTGGGTGCTCCAGCTTCCTCCCACGGTGCAAAGACTCACCGGTTGGTAGGTTAATTGGTCATTGTAAATTGTCCCGTGATTAGGCTAGGATTAGTTTGGGGGGGTTGCTGGGTGGCGTGGCTTGAAGTGCTTTAAGGGTTTGTTCTGAGCTGTATGCCGATAAATAAATATTGATGAGTAGCTGACAAGAGGCCCAGCTCTGAGCACACGTTCCCCACAGAGAGGTCAGTCCAAGTAATTTGCAAAATTATCCCTAGGGCCTCGATTTAACAAATGCTTCCATTGGCCAGGCTGTGCCACGTCTCCTGACGCAGCTCTGCCAAATTCATCTGCAAGGAGAATACAAGGGGTCGCAGGGTGGATAGGCAGCAAGTCAAATTAAGGCTTAAATTCACAATGAGCCGGTGATGGTCAAAGCAGCATTGCATGCTTTTTCATCTCTGGTTCCACGTATAGATATTTCATTACTATCTGCAGTCAATGTCTGCCGCTCAAGTTCAATGAATATTAAACAATTGGATATAAAAATATTAGACAATGCTGGCAGGCAGTACGGAAGCGGAATATGTCTTCTTGTCAAAAGCATGTCACATAATTGAGGTTTTAGAAGTTATGGATCTGCCAGGCAGATGGTCTCCTCAGCTAACCTGCTGAGAAATAGAAGTTATGAAAGTGACTTCCATAAATATGCTGCTTTATTATCTGATATAAGGAACCAACTAGTGTGCTATAAATACAAATCTGGGTTACCCGCGATCACATTGAGATTCATTGCTAGTATGCTTGGCTTCTTAGGTTATGACTTCAGGTCCACTCCAGTTTAAAAATTCAGACTAACACTCAAGAGCTGTGCTGATTAATATGTATGCGTTAGCCCAGATGATCCAGTCATTATCATACTGCTGTTCGCAGGAACAGTTAAACACGGTGGCGTAACGGTTAGCATATCACTTTACAGCAGCAGTGACCCAGGTTCAATTCCCGCGGCTGTCTACAAGGAGGTTGTACGTTCTTGAATTGACTTTATCACTTACATCTTTCAAATACAAGAGGAGTAAAAATCTTTACGTTACCTCCCTGTCTAAATGCACAATGTGCAATTTATAGTCATTTATAATAAGTTGTATGTTCAACAGGATAGTCAATATAACATAAAAGTACACAGTTGTGTCAGCATGCGTTACACAGTCTGATGGCCCGGTGGAAGAAGCTGTCCCGGAGTCTGTCGGTCTTGGCTTTTATGCTGCGATATCATTTACCGGATGGTATCAGCTAGGTCGGGGTGAATTGGGTCCGCAATGATTTTTTGGGCCCTTTTTACACACCTGTCCTTGTGAATGTCCTGAATCACGGGAAGTTCACAACTATAGAGGCGCTGGGCTGTCCGCACCACTCTCCGCAGGGTCCCGTGATTGAGGGAAGTACAATTCCCATACCAGGCAGTAATGCAGCCAGTCAGGATGCTCTCAGTTATGCTGCTGTAGAAAGTTCTTAGGATTTGGGGGCCCATACCAAACTTCCTCAACCGTCTGAGGTGAAAGAGGCACCGTTGTGCCTTTTTCTCCACACAGCTGAAGTGAACGGTGAGATATGGATGATAAACAGGAGGAGAACGTTTAGTATAAATTGGTATCAAGATCAGCAGAACATCATGGTTCAAGTCGCCCATCCAGCGCTGTACTGTCTCTAGAGAAAGTGACTAAGTGAACAAGTGCAATGAAATGTGGGCTTTGTAGCAGAGAATAAGTGAAATTGTGAACCACAACATATGCTCCTGCAACATATTTCACAGTAATCATCTATTCTCTAGGCAGCTGGGACAGGTAATAAATGTGGCTTAATCAATGTCCTGAGCCCAGCCTCACATAAATATTGCTGAATTAACAGTCTCAAATGGCAAACAACAGAATATAATGGATGACAACAAAATGTAGTGTACTGCCCCTCGTAGCAGGCGTTAAGATCAGAGAACATTTTCCTGGAGAGCTGAAGCATGGAGAAGAAGCAATGATTATTTCTGTCTGTACGGTACAGTTCCATTGACATAATGCAACAGACTCTAAGGGCATAGTCTGCTATGTAGAATAGTACAGCACAGTACAGGCCATTCAGCCCACAATGAGGTGCTGACCCTTTAACCTCCTCCAAGATCAATCTAACCATTTCCTCTCAAATCCCACTCTAATTATCTTTCATCCATGCTTTAAACGTTTTACAGCATCTGGCCAAAGTTAAGGCAAGTTTATCTGTAGGGTTGCACTTTACCAAGGAAGAGGCAAGATTCTCTTCACTTCCTGGAAACAACACACTAAATGAACAAACCAGGAACAGACCCTTCTATCCAACTGATCCTTCTCTGTCCTGCCTCCTCCATCTTCCCAATTTGGTATACCTGGCCATATTCTTCCACCTCTTATGTGGACTGCACCACAACTTTTTGCTGGGTGTCTTTTCACGTGGGGTGCAAACGTGTGCTGACTGGAACACACAGAGTGCATCACACAAAGAAAGGTTGTACGGCACCAAGCCAATCACTCCCCCCCCCCCACCCCGCATTCTTTCAATCCTCTGTTTCTGATGTATCTGCTTAACATTTTGAAGTGCTTCACTCTGAACGATCATCTGAAGATTAAAAGAGAGCATCACGTGTATAATTTCATTTCTTTTTGGGGGGGGGGATATATTTGACAATTTTGCCATAAAGTTAAGGCTACTGTGATCTGTGTTGTTTTTCTTTCAGAATCAGAATCAGCTTTAGTATTACCAACATATGCCATGAAATGTGTTGTTTTTGCGGGGGCAGTACATGAAATACTAAATAATAAAAACTATATATATAGTTAAATTAAGTAACTATTGCAAAACAAAAGCAGTGAGGTAGTGTTCATGGGTTCAATGTTCATTCAGAAATCGGATGGCAGAGGGATCAAGCTGTTCCTGAATCACTGAGTGTGTGCCTTCAGGTTTCTCTAACTTCTTCCTGATGGTAGCAATGAGAAGAGGGCATGTCCTAGATGATGGGGGTCCTTAATAACGGGTGCCACCTTTTTACGGGATCGCTCCTTGAATATGTCCTCGATGCCGTGGATGCTAGTGCCCATGTTGGAGCTGACTGAGTTTACAGTTCTCTGCAGCTTACTTTGATCCTGTGCATTTCACTCCTCCCGGTCGTCCTCCCCCCCCCCCCCCCCCCCCCCCCCGGGGGGACTTTGTGTATTTCTTTGTGTATTGGGTGGCAATACAGCGATACAGCCGGTTAGAATGCTCTCCATGGTATATCTGCAGAAATTTGCAAGTGTCTTTGGTGACATAACGACTCTCCTCAGACTCCTAATGAAATTTAGCTGCTCTTGTGCTTTCTTTGTAACTGCATCAACATGTCGGGCCCAAGGTAGATTGTCAGAGATGTTGACACCCAGGAGCTTGAAATTGTTCACTCTTTTCCACGTCTGATCCCTCTATGAGGACTGGTGTGTGTTCCCTTGACTTACTCTTCCTGAAGTCTAGAGTCTTTCCCAAGTTTACTTTTCAAATTCATTTGGTTCCCACAAAACATAAGACACCAACAGACACCAGTTAAAAATATATTTTTCTTTAAAAGAACTTCTTAGTATACTTAAACATGATAACTTGCTGGAAATATGGCTGAAAATGTTATTATCTTAGCAAAATATCTGGTGCAGCATCTATGAGTTACTCAATTTAAAATAACTGACATGAACCTTAAGACAACAGAACAATGTAATGTATGTTTGTATGTTGGGGTACAATTGGCAGCAAGTGCAGGATCTACAGACAGCACCAATCTCTACTGAAAGATGCAAGAAATTTGACATGTGCTTTTTGATTCTTATTTCCAGTGAACCTTCAGTCTCTTGCAATCAGATTGATTTTGGACCTACTGATTAAGACAATGCAATTGTGCGCAAACTCTGGCTTTAAGAAACGTGGAGATGAACATTTTAATGACATATTGAATCTTCAGGCACTCAGTTGCCTGGTCATTTATCTGACTGCCTGCTTAAAAGGAATTACTTAAATATTGGTCTTGTGCACGTGTGGAAAGAATTATCTAACTGCTAGATTTGCATCGGAAAATCCAGAAATGACAAAGGGTCATTATTGTCCAGAAAAGTAAGTGAACAGAAGAATTCATAGCCTAATTTGCTTCTGAATTAGTTACCAATGATTGCATTCTGTAACGGGGAAAGGAACTGGTTTCCTATTCAATGTAACTAGTGTTTACTGGTCTCAAGAGACGAAT
Source organism: Hemitrygon akajei (assembly GCF_048418815.1). Lineage (NCBI taxonomy): Eukaryota > Metazoa > Chordata > Chondrichthyes > Myliobatiformes > Dasyatidae > Hemitrygon > Hemitrygon akajei. The sequence continues at coordinate 28,893,490 of NC_133155.1, forward strand.
GGTTTTAGCTATTCACTGTTGGGAAAGACTATTTCGGCTTCATTAGCATCACGGCATATCTACGTCTGATAAGGATAATACTTATTTCAATATATAGAACAAACAAAGGCTTGGGAGAAGATGATCGGTGTTGTTGCGCCTGAAGCTTAAAAGGTCACAGCTTTGACGAGCCCAATTCGGGCAGACACTGGGAGTAGACCAAATGCTTTTTAGCTTGAAGTTCAGCAAAAGCATCTATTGAAGAAAAAGATTGTGCAAAATCACGAATGCCTGTTTTCAGCTTGAGTAAATGCTTTCTAATTTTGTTTCAACGGTAATACAAGACAGGGCGCTGTTTGCTCTCCTGATTATAATGCCCACGGGATAGAAACTAGTCCACTCACCTTTAATAGACCATTAACCACCTGGCAGCACAAAACCTCTTCTTTAATTATTTTCAGCAGCAATTTATGTAATCACTCCGGCTCGGATCAATAACCCACTTTCGAACCAAGATATATGGATGGCCTGAGCAATTCACAGAGGCTCCTTGCCTTTTGCAGCCTGCATTGGAAGCGTGTGGGTCTGAACTCGTTTAGCAAAAAGTCAAAACCAAACATTTTTAACCATTTCGATTGAGGGAACAGGTTTCATCGGAAGTTCCTGAGGTTCTAAAGTCCTCTTTTATTGGATGAACTACTGTAAGCAGGTCTGAAAACTGGCTTCTTACAGAACCCGGACATCAATAGAAAACTTAATAGAAAGATTTAAATTTATGAGAGGCAGAGGTAGGATAGATAGTAAAAGTGTTTTACCCAGGGTGAAACAGAACATAGAACAGTACAGCATAGGAACAGGCCCTTCAGCCCATAATATCTGCAACAGACACAATGCCAAATTAAACTAACTCTCTTCTGCCTGTGCATGATCCATATTCGTCCATTTCCTGCATATATGTGTGTCTATGGAAAGCCTATCATCTCACCACAATCATACCCATTTCCACCATTACCTCGGGCAGTCCACTCCCCGTGTAAAATAACTTGTCCATATATCTCTTCAAAACTTTCCCTTATCTCCTTAATGTGTGTCGCCTTGCATTTGAAATTTCTACTCTAGGAAATGGGTGGCAGGGTGGAGGTAAGTTTCTACCAAAGGAGGTGTAAGGCAGTCCTTCCCTCTGCTAGCCTGTGGGCCGCCCTTGGGCAAGGTATAGCACCTACTTAGCCTCGCCCGCCCCTGTCACGTGAAGCCATGGGAGCAGGTGGTGGATGGTCGTGTGAGTATCTCAAGTCTTGGTTATGTGACGATTGGTGCCAGGCAGACAATCTCTGAAGAGTATTGACAATGGTTGGGGTCACCCATCTTGTGAAGACACTTTCCAGAACAAGGCAATGGCAAACCACTTCTGTACAAAGGTTAGCCAAGAACAATCGTGGTTATAGACCATGATCGCCCATGTCATTCGGCATGGCATAAGATGATGACGGTGGTGATGACTGTAGAAAAAAGATTCTTATTACCCTGTCTGTGCCTTCCTTAATTTTATAAACTCTACCATGTCTCCCCTCAGCTTCTGACACTCTGATGGAATTAACCCAGACTTCTCCAAGTACTTTTAGCTCATACCCTCTAATCCTGGTAGACCTGTTCTGCAGCATTTCCAGAGCCTTCACATTCTTCCGGAAATGGGGCAACAATATTAGACACAACATTCTGTGTGGCCTAAACAAAGTTTTACATGCTATACAGTAGCTGCAACATGACTTCCTGCCTCTTATAGTCAGCACCCCAACCTGAGGAAGCCAGCACATCATGCATCTTCTTAATTACTTTATCTACTTGTATAGCCACCTTCTGGAAGCTATAGACTTGGGCCCCAAGATCCCTCTGCACATCAGTGCTCTTAAAGTTCCTTCCATGAACTGGATATTTTCCCTTGCATTTGATCTCCCAAAGTGCAACACCTCACACTTCCATGGATGAAGCCATTTCTCTACCCATATCCTGCTGAACAATCAGCAATCCGAGTGCAAAGCTTTAACTAGAGAAACCAAAGGCACGCAGCAGGGTAGATTAATTGCCCGCTGTAAGTAACTCCTCGTGTGTAGGAGATAAAATCGGGGGGAGTTAATGAGGATAAATTGGGATTAATGTAGGATTAGTGTAAATGGGTTCTTGATGGCTGATGTGGGCTATCAGGCCTGGTTTCCATTCACTATGACATACTACGACCAAGTTTCCTCTAAATCCATTTTAGTCATGTCAACTGATAGGTCACGAGAGAAGAACAAAGTTATTGCTGAGTCTGGAGGGAAACATTGAATAGGTTAGGACTTCAGTCCTTAGAACGTAGGAGATTGAGAGGAGATTTGATAGAGGTATACAAAATTCTGAGGGGTATAGATAGGGTAAATGCAAGCAGGCTTTTTCCACTGTGGTTGGGTGGGATTACAATTAAAGGTCACTGGTTAAGGGTGAAAAGTGAAAAGTTTAAGGGGAACATGAAGTGAAACGTCTTCATTCAGAGGATCCTGAGAGTGTGGAATGAGCTGCCAGCGTAAGTGCTGCATGCGAGCTCATGATGGAAGGGAAATGGAGGACTTTGTTCCCAGTGCAGTTCGATGGGAGTAGGCATGTTAACTGGCTTGCCATGGACTAGATGGGCTGAAGGGCCTATTTCTGTGCTGTACTTTCCTGTGACTCTCTAACTCCCATTTCAACTCTCGAAAGATTCCACTGAGTCTCCATTCATTAACCCTTCATCCAAAATAAGTCATTAGTACAGTGCTGCACACCCTAAAGTTTCAGTCTGGAATATTATTGTATATCTCCTGACATTACACCAGACTTAGCCCCTGTCAAGAGACATTAGACCATCTATGCTTTAACAACCACTCTAAAGTAATTTAGGACCTGCAAATGACAATGTATCACAGAAAGTAGCAATGACTCACTACACATCAGATCTTAAAAACAAACATAGCTAAACCTATTTAAATAGATTAGTAATCCAAGTCACCTTTTCCAATTATCCAATGTCATTTTAACTCCACTCTCTGACTAAGACAGCAGAGAACTACTTTTTGAAAGTCACCTGCATTTCTGCTTAGACAATACCTACTGGCAAGCAAATGGTGATGAGGCAAAAACTACATTCAAAGATACAAAGTACATTTATCATCAAAGTATGTATGTATTATACAGCCCTGAGATTTGTCTTCCCGCAGACAGTTACAAAACAAAGAAAAACATGGAACATATTCATGGAACATCAACTCCCACCCCCGGTGCAAAAAAGATCATACAAACGGCCAAAAAAATGAGCGAAAGACACAGAATATAAAACACAATATATGAAAGAGTCCAGTGTAGCGATGTACTACATACAGAGCTAGAGACAACACGCAGTCGGTAAGTCGTTTCGAGACTAGTTTATTCAAACTTCGCAGCGCTGCCATTTAATCCCTAGCGCCCGCCCTCTCCGGGCGGAAATGACATCAGAGGTACATTACCAAAGTCTCCCCCCGCGCGCTGGCTATTTGTGAGCCAGTTCGCCTGCGCAGAAAGTGGGTCGCCACATAACCCCCTCCCCCCCAGAACCGGCGATCCACCCCCCAATGTCCACAGTCTGGATCAGCCTCTGTTTGGGAGGTCTGCCTCTGTGCCGCGGTGCCTGAACCTCGACCGGCTGCGCCAAGTCCACATGGGCTGATTTGAATCGGTCCACCGTGAAAACCTCCTCTTTCCCCCCAATGTCCAGAACGTATGTGGACCCGTTGTTGTTGATCACCTTGAACAGCCCCTCATACGGCCGCTGTAGTGGCGCCCGGTGTCCGCCCCTTCGTACAAACACAAACTTACAGTTCTGCAGGTCTTTGGGTACATGGGTCGGGGTCGGTCCGTGCTGTGAAGTTGGTACGGGGGCCAGGTTGCCAAGCCTTTCGCGTAGTCTGTCCAGGACTGCTGCGGGTTCTTCCTCTTGCCCCCTTGGGGCTGGTATGAACTCTCCCAGGACGACCAGGGGTGCGTCGTACACCAACTCGGCCAACGAGGTGTGCAGATCCTCTTTGGGCGCTGTGCGAATTCCAAGCAGGACCCAGGGAAGCTCGTCCACCCAGTTAGGTCCTCTCAGGCGGGCCATGAGAGCCGACTTCAAGTGACAGTGGAAGCGTTCCACTAGTCCATTCGACTGTGGGTGGTAGGCAGTAGTGTGGTGTAGCTGTGTTCCCAACAGGCTGGCCACAGCCGACCACAGGCTGGAGGTGAACTGGGCGCCTCTGTCGGAGGTAATGTGGGCCGGTACCCCGAAGCGTGCTACCCAGGTTGCAATCAGTGCTCAGGCGCAGGAATTGGCAGATGTGTCGGTGAGCGGGACAGTCTCTGGCCACCTCGTGAACCGGTCTACCATAGTTAGGAGGTACCGCGCTCCTCGGGACACTGGTAGGGGGCCCACTATATCCACATGAATGTGGTCGAACCTCCGGTGGGTGGGTTCGAACTGCTGCGGTGGGTCTTTAGTGTGCCGCTGCACCTTGGCTGTTTGGCACTGTGCGCATGTTCTGGCCCATTCACTGACCTGCTTGCGAAGTCCATGCTACGCGAACTTGCTGGAGACCAGCTGGATGGTTGTCCTGATAGATGGGTGCGCCAAACTGTGTATGGAGTTGAAAACTCACCGCCTCCAGGCTGCCGGGACGATGGGGCGAGGTTGGCCGGTAGCCACGTCACACAGGAGGGTCCTCTCACCTGGGCCTACGAGAAAGTCCTACAGCTGCAAACCCAAGACTGCGGTCCTGTAGCTGGGCATCTCGTCGTCTGCCTGCTGCGCCTCCGCCAGTGCTGCATAGTCCACCCCCAGGGACAGGGCCTGGACAGCTGGTCTGGAGAGTGCGTCCGCCATGACGTTGTCCTTTCCCGAGACATGCTGGATGTCCGTTGTGTACTCGGAGATGTAGGACAGATGTCGCTGCTGGTGAGCCGACCAGGGATCGGACACCTTCGTGAACGTGAAGGTCAATGGTTTGTGGTCCGTGAACGCGGTGAACGCCTTCTAAGAAGTACCTGAAATGCCGGATTGCCAGATACAGTGCCGACAGCTCCCAGTAGAAAGCACTGTACTTGAGTTCGGGTGGTCGTAGGTGCTTGCTGAAGAACGCCAGGGGTTGCCAGCGCCCCTCGATGAGCTGCTCCAGCACGCCACCGACTGCTGTGTTGGATGCGTCCACCATGAGTGCAGTCGGAACATCCGTTCTGGGGTGCACCAGCATCGCGGCATCTGCCAAGGCTTCCTTGGCTTTAACGAAAGCGGCCGCGGCCTCCTCATCCCAGGTAATGTCCTTGCCTTTACCCAACATCAGGGTGTATAAAGGGCGCATGATACGGGCTGCTGAGGAGAGAAAACGGTGGTAGAAGTTCACCATACTAACGAATTCCTGTAGGCCTTTGACCGTGTTGGGCCGGGCAAAGTGGCGGATCGCGTCTACCTTGGCGGGCAGAGGTGTTGCCCCATCTTTGGTAATCCTGTGGCCCAGGAAGTCGATGGTATCGAGACCGAACTGGCATTTGGCAGGGTTGATCGTGAGGCCGATCACTCAGGCGGGAGTAGAGCTGGTGGAGGTGGGACAGATACTCCTGGCGACTACTGCTGGCTATAAGGATGTCGTCCAAATAGATGAACGCAAAATCCAGGTCGTGTCCCACCGCATCCATTAGCCGCTGGAACGTCTGTGCGGCATTCTTCAGGCCGAACGGCATTCGGAGGAACTCGAACAGGCCGAACGGGGTGATAAGTGCTGTTTTGGGGATGTCTTCAGGGTGCACCGGGATTTGATGGTATCCCCGGACAAGGTCTACTTTGGAAAAGATTCTTGCCCCGTGCAGGTTTGCTGCAAAGTCCTGTATGTGCGGCACGGGGTAGCGGTCTGGAGTTGTAGCCTCATTCAGTCTGCGGTAGTCGCCGCATGGTCTCCAACCCCTGGCTGCTTTGGGCACCATGTGCAGGGGGGAGGCCCATGGGCCGTCGGATCTCTGTACAATCCCCAATTCCTCCATCCTCTTGAACTCCTCCTTCACCAGGCGGAGCTTTTCCGGAGGGAGCCTTCGTGCGCGGGCATGGAGGGGTGGTCCCTTGGTCGGGATGTGGTGCTGAACCTCGTGTCTGGGCATGGCTGCCGTGAACTGCGGTGCCAGAATCGATGAAAAGTCTGTCAGGATTCTGGTGAATTCGTTGTCCGACAGCATGATGGAGTCCAGGTGTGGGGCCGGCAACTTGGCTTCACCCAGGGAGAACGTCTGGAAAGTCTCAGCATGTACCAGTCTTTTCCCTTGCAAGTCGACCAGCAGGCTGTGAGTTCGCAAGAAGTCCGCCCCCAGGAGTGGTTGGGCCACCATGGCCAGTGTGAAGTCCCAAGTGAACCGGCTGGCGCTGAACTGCAGCTGCACTGTGCGGGTGCCATAGGTCCGTATCGTGCTGCCGTTTGCGGCCCTCAGGGTGGGTCCTGGCTTCCTGTTGCGGGTGTCGTACCCCGTTGGGGGCAAGATGCTGGTTTCTGCTCCAGTGTCGACCAAGAAGCGGCGTCCCGACTGTTTGTCCCAGACGTACAACAGGCTGTCCTGGTGAACAGCTGCCATAGTCATTAGCGGCAGCTGGCCCTGGCCCTGGCCCTTGCAGGGCGGGTGACAACGACGGGCTTTTGTGCCCCACCGTTGGTGGTAGAAATACCACTGTTCACTGGCCTCCTGACTCCTGCCTCTGTGTTGTGTGCGCCCCCCTGCCGGGCCTGGTCTGGTCTGCTGTTGGGCGCGTGGCCTGGAAATCTGACTGACGGATGCCACACTCTCCCTCTTGGCTTTCCACAGCACGTCTGCCCGGGCTGCCACCTTCCGGGGGTCGCTGAAATCTGCGTCGGCCAACAGCAGATGTATGTCCTCAGGCAGTTGCTCTAGGAACGCTTGCTCGAACATGAGGCAGGGCTTGTGTCCGTCAGCCAGGGCCAGCATCTCGTTCATCAATGCTGACGGCAGTCTGTCTCCCAAACCGTCCAGGTGAAGAGGCCAAAGGTCCCAATGAGCAGCGCTTTGAATGCTTCATATTTGCCTTCTTCCGGGGGCGACTGTATGAAATCCGCAACCTGGGCGGCCGTCTCCTGGTCAAGGTCGCTCACCACGTGGTAGTAACGCGTGGAATCAGAAGATATCTGCCGAATCTGGAACTGGGCTTCTGCTTGGCTAAACCACACGCGTGGTCGCAGCGTCCAGAAAGTCGGCAATTTTAGCGAAACTGCGTGAACAGATGAAGAGTCGATCATCTTTGGTCCAAATCCCGTTTGGACCGTTGGGGTCACCAATGTAGCGATGTACTAAATACAGAGCTAGAGACGACAAACAGTCGGTAAGTCATTTCGAGACTAGTTTATTCAAACTTTGCGGTGCTGGCATTTAATCCCTAGCGCCCGCCCTCTCCGGGTGAAAATGACGTTAGAGGTGCATCACCAAAGTTCCCCCCCCCCCCCCCCCCCCCCGCACGCTGGCTATTTGTGAGCCGGTTCGCCTGCGCAGAAAGTGGGTCGCCACACCAGGCACATTCAGTTCAGTTCAATCCAATCCAGCTAACAGTGAGTTTTGGTCAGATGCAAATTAAATGTGCCTACCTCACCACAATACAACAGCAAGTAAGCTCGCCGCCTCTCTGAATAGATAGATAGATACTTTATTCATCCCCATGGGGAAATTCAACTTTTTTCCAAAGTCCCATACACTTGTTGTAGCAAAACTAATTACATACAATACTTAACTCAGTAAAAAAAATATGATATGCATCTAAATCACTATCTCAAAAAGCATTAATAATAGCTTTTAAAAAGTTCTTAAGTCCTGGCGGTAGAATTGTAAAGCCTAATGGCATTGGGGAGTATTGACCTCTTCATCCTGTCTGAGGAGCATTGCATCGATAGTAACCTGTCGCTGAAACTGCTTCTCTGTCTCTGGATGGTGCTATGTAGAGGATGTTCAGAGTTTTCCATAATTGACCGTAGCCTACTCAGCGCCCTTCGCTCAGCTACTGATGTTAAACTCTCCAGTACTTTGCCCACGACAGAGCCCGCCTTCTTTACCAGCTTATTAATACGTGAGGCTTAATAAAGACGTGAATGTAATATTACTTTGGAATTGGCCCACCCCTGTACTAAACACTCTGTATCAGAGCTTGCTACAATCACACTTCAATTCAAATTAAAGCTAGAATTTCAGTCGTTTAACTGGAGGCTTTTTTCAGCTTTTTTTTTTTAAGTATTAAGAGAAATAAAGGGTAAATAGATCAAGAAAGTGGTGGCCAGATAAAGAATCAGCCATGATCTTATTGAGTGGGGGAACAGGCACAAGAGCCATTTGAGCATCTCCTGCAACTTTTATTTATGTCAGCACAAAATTTTGCTTTATCTAGCAATTTTCTCGGTTGAGTCTAATACATGCTAAATATTCTAAACCATCCCTGATTGTTGACTGATGTTCCAAAAATTGTGGCAAATTAAGCGCAAACTTTGCTTTGTATACCGCAAAGAAAACATACGATGTCAGTTCGACACCCCACTTGGACCTGACTGGTTCTACCAGCCGAGGCTCATTTTCCATTCAAGTAGCATTCTGTTGGGTTTGACAGGATACTTGGGTAGAAATTGCCATCGGATGTATTTTTAGGTCCAATTTCCAAGTAGAGTCCACAAAGAAAATCGCAGGTGAAGTCTCCTTCCGACGGGTGAGATGATAATAGATTGGCGTCTGTAATTCCATGCTGAGGGGATGTTGACAAAGTTGTGGATGCTTTGGTTTTTCCCTCCAGTTGCTCTACTCTTACTGAAGGAGAATATCGAAACCAGTTCACTTAGATTGGGTCTGAGAAGTAACGACATATCTGAATTGAGAGACATTTCTGGCACCCAGCTGACATTGATCCACAGGAACTCTCAGTCTATTCTTTCTGTTAATATATTGCTTCTTTTAACCCTTAACACATTGTTGATTTTTTAATATATAAGCAATTCACTTCTCAATCACTGGTTAAAAGCTCTCTGTTCTTTTGAATTTAACCAATGATTTTTTCAATTATCCCACTATATAAGATTCTGTGGGATGCTGCTTTCGAAAGATTACTTCAGTGTTCTAGCCAGCATGATTTCTGTGTCAGTAAACAGACTTATTTTTTAATGTACAGTAGGGTCTAGAGATTAAAACAAAACTTTTAGAAATGAATTGAATTGACTTTATTTGTTACATCCTACACATACATGAGGAGTCAGAATTTTTGTTATGTCTCCGTCTGAAAATGCAATGTGTAAATTATAGTAATTTCTAATAAATGGTCTTGGTGGCATCCATCGGTCTTGAGAGACCATGGATCTGCGCCTGGAGTTTCCAGGGCGCAGGCCTGGGCAGGGTTTTATGGGAGACCGGCAGTTGCCCAAGCTGCAGGCCTTCCCCTCTCCACGCCACCGATGTTGTCCAAGGGAAGGGCACTAGGACCCAAGCAGCTTGGCACCGGTGACATCGCAGAGCAATGTGTTGTTAACTGCCTTGCTCAAGGACACAAACACGCTGCCTCAGCTGAGGCTCGAACCAGTGACCTTCAGGTTACTAGTCTGATGCCTTGCCCACTAGGCCACGTGCCAACACTAATAAATAGTAGATACAGTAAAATATACAACAGAACAGCCATTATAGCTTAGAAGTACAATTGAGTCAGTGTGAATTACTCAGTCTGATAGCATGGTGGAAGAAGCTGTCCCAGAGCCTGTTGTTCCTGGCTTTAATGCTGTGGTACCATTTCCCGGATGGTAGCAGCTGGAACAGTCTATGGTTGGGGTGACTTGGGTCCCCAATGATTCTTCAGGCCCTTTCTATGCACCTGTCACTGTAAATGTCCTGAATAGTGGGAAGTTCACATTCACAAAAAGGACAATAACACTTTTGGCTGACCCCGCGGTAACTGCTGTGGCTGAACACGCCAACATCTTACCAGAAGTCTTCCACTGAAAAGCGAGTTTTGACAGGTCTTCCGTCAGCGAGATGCTTGTTGGCGGCGTAAGTGAAGGAATTGGACTGGATGCGTGAGAGAGGCATCGGAGGAGTTGGTTCACGAAGGCGGAGTGCAGTCTAACAATGAGTGACCGTCTTAGCTTTTCTTGCGATCGCAATGACTTGTTAATGTGGAATGCTGCAAGTCCGATTCGCTGATTTATTGGTGGGTGGCAGGATCGGCCAGCAGGGGAGCTGCGTAGCCTTGGCTGTAGCGAGGACTAGGCCTGAAGCCGTGGTGTCACCTGCTTCCAGCTGCCTGGAGAGAGGCAGCAGAGCCAGGGCACGCCATCAGAGGAAATGTGGTGTGGCATCTGAACTGGAGTCAGTGCTGCCCCCAAGTGTTAGATCAGCAGAAGTCAAGCTATATTGTGTTCAAATGCAGACTCCTGCAACATTGAAAAAGGATCTAGGACTCAGGCTCTTGGACTATACTTTTATTTGTGTGACTGAATTTTACTGATATCTTGTATGTACGATATGTGCCTTGTGCTGTGTGTGACCGTTGATACTGTATCTTGCACCTTTGCCCCGGAGTACTGCTGTATTCATGTCTGGTTAAATGACAATTAAGCTTGAACTCAAACTTTCAATTCAGTCATAGCCAAATGCTCAATGATCTTAAATTCTTCCTCGGATTTCCTTCTGTCTGTACTGTAAGAATATCTTTATAGCAGTGTGCTATCTTCTATATTTCATTACTTCATTTCATCTCCCCTTGGAACTGAATCTGAAATTCCACAACATTTGGAAAACTTAGAATAAACATGTCAGTAGCAAGTTCACTCTTCAGTTTCATTCGCAAAGTGGTGAACTGAACAGCTGCCAACTAAACTCTAGTGCAGCGACCTGTGTCCACTTCAATCCACTTGTTGGTGCCGATTAGTCTCCACCCATCCGTTGATAGTTATGGATATGCCAATTTCTAAGAGATAAGCTGCAACTGTGCTGGAAGAGCCATTCTACTGAGTCCCTCGTACCACCTCTGTACACACTTCATGGCTCCATGCTCTTTCTGAAGAATACCAACATAGACGGAACACAATCGTCAAGCTGGCTTAGCATTACCTTTATACAATGTTCTTACAACACCAAAACAGGGCATTTGACTCTACTAGCCCATGTCAGCATTTATACTGTATATCATCAGGTCTCTTCTCCCTCTATCAGCATACATTTTGTCCTCAACTATCTCAGGAACAGAAACTAGGAACTTGCATGCCTTATTATTTAACACATCTATCAATATTTCCTATCATTCTTATGATGAAGTGCATCAATGTTTCAACTAACCTCACTCATTTTTAAATTTCCTGTCACATTTTTTGGGCATTACATTTGACATACTTTCTTCATGGTACCAATCTCTCTGAGGTCTTCATTCTCCAATTAATTATAATTTCCCGTACTCCTTTTCAACATACTTTTACAATAAGAGTAATATATTTGGAGTAAATTAAATATAAAAATTCACTAGTTCATTCGAAGTGTTTTCACAGATAAGAACTTTATTACTGTTATAAAGGCTGCATTGATTTTGAATGCTTGCTTAGAATTGGCAAAGTGGCTTAGAGTGGGCTTTCTAAGTCAGGTTTTGTTTATCTGGGTCAGGGGCTGGTCTGTATACAGTCACTAAGAGAGAATCCATCCCTGCAGAATCTGGATTCCCAGAAGGCAAACCCAGGGGACTTCTTCCAGTTTGTCCATGAAACAGCTTCTTCTTCTTTTCTGGCCGGGCAGCACCTAGGAAAAGAGTATAATTGACATTTCGGGCCAAGTGACAGGACCCAAAACGTTGACTGGACCCTTTTCTCAATGTTGCCTGGCCTGGTGAGTCCCTCCAGCATTTTGGGTGCGTTGCTCAGATTTCCAGCACCTTCAGATTTTCTCAGGTCTCTCTTTCCATTTCAAGGTGGCTGGGGTCCTTTCGGAGTCCGTGATCTACCACCGCAGCTCAATCTATGGTCCTCCACAGACAGTGAGTTCTTTTTCAGACTCGCCGTGCGGCCTGGCGTTTCAATATCTCCAAGTGCAGCCTGGAAAACGTGCGCCTTTGGGGTGCAATCCCGGGGACAACCCAGTCCCTTGCCAATGTCACCAACTGAAGCATCACAGGAGACTGAAAGATACGTTGAGACGGCAAGGGGTGTGCGCTTGCTGCTAGAAGAAGACACCTGCGCTCAAGCAATCCCTCCCTCATTCTCTCTCTCTCTTTAGCTGGTGAGTGAGAGACTGTCGGGACTCGGACAAGCGACGTGGTGGACATCGAAATAATGAGCTGCTGGTTTCCCGCTCTTGTTTGTCGCTGGAGTGACATCTCTCTCCTTTGCAAGTGTGAGAGAGCCTGTATGATATGTCGAAGTATTGCGATAGACAATAGTTTTTTCATGCATTCTAGATCATGGTCTCTTTGGGGGCTTGGCTATTGCTTGCATGGTGCATGGTGGGGTGGCTGGTGCAGGTCTGTGCTTTTGCTGAAGCAAATGGTGGGGGGAGGGTTGATGCTTTTGCTGCTGTTTGTGAGTGGGAGGGAAGAGGGGTGTTTGGGTTTCTAACGCTTCTGTCATTCATTCTTTGGGGTATTTTCTCTGCTTCATAGATGTCTGTGAAGAGTCAGAAATTCAGGTTGTATATTGTGCATATTCTCCAATATCACATTGAATCATTGATCCATTGAACTGCATTGCTGACGAAACAGGAACCACAATTAAAGAGGAAAGATAATCCTGAAGAATACGTGCTTTTTAACACTGAAGCTTATAAACTAGGCAATTGCCCCCATCAAAGAAGAGTCTCAGGTCAGGGAATGGAGCAAGACTAGGATTTCTAACTCTGACAGAGGATAACAGAGGTCCATTCATAGGAGCCACATACCACTGGTGTTTTAACTGCTCTCCTCTTGCAAGCATTCTATGCCTCCACAGCCCTCCTGAAGAAAACCCTAAACTGGATACAGGGTCCATCTGTAGAATGGAGGAAAACTGAGACAGCAACAGCCTACCAGCAGTGGACAGAAAGAGCTGAATGGTGGTTTCCCAGAACATAAGGTGAGAATCAATGACGTGTCTCATCATTTGATGCTGACATACTTTCACCTGCCCGGCCCAAGGCCATTCAGTACAAAGTCTCCCAGAATCACTGCAATTCCACAAAAGATTGAAGAGCATGTTGTTGTCAATTACTGGCCACACATAACATATCTGAAGCACAATGTCTTAACCAGAAGAATCCGGTCTTCACGTCATCGCACGTCTTATCTAAATACCTCAGAGTAACAGCTTATAGTTAACTTCAAGGAACTACTTGTCATGATTAAGCATACATAATTCCTAACCTCAAGAAATCCTTCAGATGTTCATTCACAGCATTTCTGTGAAGAATATGATAAATTCTAGATGTGTAACTGGTACAAAAGATACATAGTACAATCAGTAAGCTGATTGGAACCCTGGATTTAATGTTGTCTGGAAACAACTGTCCTTTAAGGACCATTACACTTGTACATTTAAAGAATACCATATGGTGTACGCTCAGGAGAAAATGCCAGCACTTACCTCCTTGGCTGAGGATGAGAGTCATCTCCACGTATCGCCGTGGAGACAGGCTCAGGCTGGACACTCCATTCACAGCTTCTATTCTGAAGGTGTAGTTGACGTAGGGCATCAGGTTAACCACGGTGACGGTAGTGTCAGACAACCCCAGCTGCTGGGGTACATACCCAACTCGGCCGTCACACGGCTCACAAGACTGTGGTGTCATTGCACACACACTGCACAGAACGTTGTAGGTGATGTCCGTCCGACCCCCACTGTCCTCAGGGGGGTTCCAGTCCAGGCGCACTGCTGACTGCCTCGTGCTGTAACCCAGGGCTCGGGGAGCGGAAGGAGGCTCTGTGGGAGAAATGAGACAGAGCAACTGTGTTAGTACACAGACTGGTCTTCTTTCTTTCCTTTCAAAATCTCCATGGCAGCCTTTGCAAAGTACCAGCTTGATACATGACCCACTTCACTTGTATGAACTTGTATTGTAGGGGAGGTCATGCTGCAACTATACAGGATACTGGTGAGGCTGCACCTGGAGTACTGTGTGCAGTTCTGGTCTCCATACTTGAGGAAGGATATACTGGCTTTGGAGGCATGGCAAAGGCAGTTCACCAGGTTGATTCCAGGGATGAAGGGGTTAACCTGTGAGGAGCGATTGAGTCACCTGGGACTGTACTCTCTGGAATTCAGAAAAATGAGAGGGGATCTTATAGAAACATACAAAATTTTGAAAGGGATAGATAAGATAGAAGTAGGAAAGTTGTTTCCATTGGTAGGTGAGACTAGAACTAGGGGACATTGCCTCAAGATTCAGGGGAGAAGATTTAGGACGGAGATGAGGAGAAACTGTTTTTCCCAGAGAGTGGTGAGTCTGTGGAATTCTCTGCCCAGGGAAGCAGTTGAGGCTTCCTCACTAAATATACTTATGAAACAGTTGGATAGGTTTTTACACAGTAAGTTGAAGTACAAGGTGAAAGGTCAAGGTGGTGAGACTTTGCTGCTGATCCTACTGTTTCCATTGGAAGGAAATCGTTCACATAACCCATGAAACGGCTTGCACACTCAATGCAGAAAACAGCTGTCAGCTCAAACAAACATAGTTCTCTACACAGGAGATTCTGCAGAAGTTGGAAATTCTGAAACACACACAAATTGCCGAAGGAACTCTACAGGTCAGGCACTATGTATGGAGAGGAATAAACAGTTGAATTTTCAGGCTGAGGTCCTGAAGAAGGATCTAGGCCCAAAACACCGACTGTTTATTCCTCTCCATAAATGCTGTCTGACCTTTTGAGATCCTCCAGAATGGTCCTTTGTGACTTGATGTGATGTGGTAATGTGAAGAAGGAAGAATGTGTCTTCCAGTTTAGGTCAGTTCAGGTAAACGGCTCTCCTATTTGCAATTTTTTGGACTGGAAGAGAAACATAATCATGGGTTATGCTGGATTCCCGGATTTGGGAAAGAGAAAAATCCATATGCCCAAAGTGAGGCTCAGGAGAAATGGAGTGGGGGTGCAGTTTGGAGTGATTAGCAATTTTAAATTCAGGGTGAGTCCTCCAAATTGAGACCTCTCAATGAGTAACCTCCAGGGGTAGCCCTTGAGGCCCTAGAAAGTAGGGGATCTCTCAAACACCAACACATCCATGGGGATGGTAAACACTTCATTTCTTAAAAATAATCTTCGAATGCTTCTGTCCAATTAGTTACATGAAAGCCTCTGTAATTGTCCATATAGTTACATGAAAGCCTTTTAGAATTGAATTAATGTGAATTTAGTTTCCAGTATTAAAATTGAAAATCAGCATCTGCCTGTGTATTGGCTTGTGCAAAGAATAATGCAAAGTCTTTGCACGGTGGTGTGTTTAGGGGGGGGGGAGGAGCATGCATTTCCAAGAGGGGCATTTCAAAAGAGCAAAGTTTGAGGCGTGAGGTGGAGCAAACGAAGGCATAGGTCAGGTCTGAGACTTTCAAGAAATTGTTGAACCAGAACTGATGATTCTACTCTCCCAATCCTCATCGCAGCTCAAGCAGTAACAACTATGGCACGAACCCCTGACTCAGTTGTCTAACCTGCAGAAAGGGACCTGTGGGGGAGGGCTGTGACCGAGATACTGGACTAGCTAGGAAAATGAAAAGAAAATAAGAAAATTTGGCTCAAAATCATGTTAAATGTTTATACTTATTTGGTAATAAGTGAATATGTCCAGATGCCATGTGAAAAATGTTCAAGTATGTAAAAAATAAAAGAGAGATGAGAGTGGATATAGGACCAGTAGAAAATGAGGCAGGAGGAATAATAGTGGGGGACAAGAAGGTAGCTGAAGAACTAAATGAGTATTTTGCATCAGTCTTCACTGTGGAAGACGCTAGCAGTATGCCTGATGTTACAGTCTGTGAAGGAAGAGAAGTGGGTGCAGTTACTATTACAAGGGAGAAGGTGCTCAAACAGCTGAAAGACTGAAAAGTACATAAGTCACCCGGACCAGATGAACTGCACCCTAGGGTTCTGAAAGAGGTCATATTAGAGATTGTGGCGGCCTTAGAAATGATCTTTCATAAATCATTGGACTCAGCCATGGAAAATTGCAAATGTCACTCCACTCTTTAAGAAAGGAGGAAGGCAGCAGAAAGGAAATTATAGACCAGTTAGCCTGACCTCAAGTGGTTGGGAAGATGTTAGAGTCAATTGTTAAGGATGAGATGATGAGTGCTTGGTGACACAGGGCAAGATAGGACAAAGTCAGCATGGTTTCCTTAAGGGAAAATCCTGCCTGAGAAACCTATTGGAAACCTTTGAGGAGATTACAAGTAGGATAGATAAAGGGGATGCAGTGGATGTTGTACATTTGGACTTTCAGAAGGTCTTTGATAAGGTGTCACACATGAGGCTGCTTACCAAGTTAGGAGTCCATGGTATTACAGGAAAGTTACTAACATAAAGTTTCTACCCTCACTAGCGCGTAGCACAGGCAGCCATCCAGAAATTACTACCTGGAAGGTCCTGCTTCTCGGCAATCTACCTAGTTCTCTAAATTCTCTTTTCAGGACCTCATTGCTTTCCCTTCCTATGCCATTAGTACCAATATGTACCAAGATATCTGGCTGCTCCCCCTCCCACTCTAAAATGTTGTGGACGTTTTAGAGATCTGAGACATCCCTGACGCTGGCACCCGGGAGGCAATGTACCATCTGGATGTCCCATTCACGTTCACAAAATCTCCTGTCTGTTCTTCTCACTATCGAGTCCTCTATCACTACCACTCCCTTCTTCTCTCTCTTACTCTTCTGCACCACAGACCTACGCTTAATGCCTGTAACCTGGTTGCCATGGCATTCTCCAGGGAGGTCATCCCTCACAAAAGTATACAAAGCGGTATACTTGTTTTTGAGGGGAATGGCCACGTGTGTGCTCTGCTCTAACTGCCTATTTTCATTTCTCCCGACAGTCACACAGCTACTCGCCTCCTGCAACTTCAGGGTGACTACGTCTCTGTAACTTCAAGCAATTATATCCTCTCTCTCCCATACAAACCAAAGGTCATCCCGTTGCTGCTCCAGATCCCCAACACGGTCTTCAAGGAGCTGCAGCTGGATGCAATTCACGCAGATGTAGTTCCCCAGGAGACTCTGGTTCTCTCAGTTCACCAACATCCAGCACGAAGAACACACCACAGCCATTTAAATGGCACAGTAAGAGAGGAAAACAAAACAAAAAGGAAACCTTAACAGACACTTTACACAGGCTGAAACCTCCTTTGAGCCAAAGTCTGTCACTTCTACTCTCGCCACTGGCCTACTCTCACCAATGGCTGCCCCGCTAACCCCTTTTGTACCTTTATTTAGTTCGTAGAGCTCTGTTGATGCCGCTGATAGGCCATGTACATGAGGCCGCTTACCAAGTTAAGAGCTCGTGATATTACAGCAAAGTTACTATGGTGGCGAGAGCTTTGGCTGATTGGAAGAAGCCAGCGAGTAGAAATAAAAGGATTCTTGTCTGGTTGGCTGCCAGCGTTTTTCCGCAAGGGTCGGTGTTGGGACCACTTCTTTTTATGCTCTATGTAAATGACTTAGATGATGAAAGTTGCCAAGTTTGGAGATGATACAAAGATTGGTGGAGGGGCAGGTAATGCTGAGGAAACAAGTAGATTGCAGAAGGACTTAGACAGATTAGGTGAATGAGCAAGAAAGTAGCAAATGAAATATAATGTTGGAAACATTAGGCAGGCAATTAATTGTACAGTTGTATTCTGTCACCACACAAATAAAAAAAAACTTCCTCAGCACCTCTACAAGTTCCTTGAATCTCACTCCGTGCATTCCAGACTGTTACGCATTTCTGGGTGAAAAGTATCTACCACATCACCTCTCCAGTTCCTATCACATATCGTCTGGTTACTCAGCCTTTCCCCAAGGGAAAAAGTTTTGTCTTACCTTTTATATGCAAAACCTTCTATAGTTTTGAGCTCCTTTGTTTAATCACAATTTAATCCTGTTTACTCCAGTACTGCTTTATAACTGAATTCACTCATTGGAAGAAAAAGTTTGATCAATGTTTGTTATGATCCTATATTGATTACAGAATAGAATTTTTTCCACTTACACAAATGTCAGCCAATAAAGACTTTGCCCAGTACTCACCCCTGATCCTAAGGAGGGGAAGGAACTAGACATAGAGGATGTTGGTAAACTGTCTCTTACAGAAGGATGCATCTGGGCTTCATCACACCATCTGTTTCAGGAGAGCAGATGTATGGATTGCCACTTACATGAGGGATTGAAGTGTGGAGTTCTTTGGGTCTTGGAGATACTGTGGACGCAGAGAATACCGAGGGCATATTGGACAACAATTTTCTGGAAGTACTAGGTAGGCAAAGTGAAGATATACAGCTGGATGTTGGCGACACCTACACATGCATATCTGCAAATACACAAACACAGACATGATCTCGCCAGTAAGGCAGTAGCCACAAATGTCTGGGGTCAACATCTTACCTATTGTCTTTTAATATTTAGATAACAGTCCTTCTTTCAGAACAAACGCAGCTTTCATTAAACTGGAAGTAATCTCTGAAAGCGTATGACACTGCTCAGTTGTGGTGTCTCTGGCAGACACCTTACAATTCCATTCGAATAACTTTGTGGGGGCCACTTTTACTGGGTGACATGACGGTGTTCACTGCAGACCTAATCAGCTGCCATTGAAGGTCTAGTCACTCCAGAAGTCTGATCACTCATTTCTAAAGAGGCTGTAAGATATGTACACATTTTTCCATCCTCACATAGGGATTCTGTGCTCACACCTGTCAGTCTCACCAATGGATTCAGTGGCTCACAGTCCATTCAGCGGACACACTGATGTCGCACACCAATTCCTCCGGTTCTACACATGGATTCAGTGTGCACACCCTCAGCACTCATGCATCCAATCAGACGATTCCATTGTCTTACACACTCATGATGCTCGACTCAGCGTGCGAATTTCCACGCTCAAACCCTAATGCAGTGCACTCACTCTGCAGTTGCACGCTAGATTTAGTACACACACACACACACACACACACACACACACACACACACACACACACACACACACACACACACACACACACACACACACACACACACACACACACACACACACACACACACACACACCACCACCACCACCACCACCACCACCACCACCACCACCACCACCACCACCACCACCACCACCACCACATCTCCTCCCCCATTACTGTGCAAATTCCCCAGTCTCACAATATTCAGCATGTACTCTAAGCCTTAGAGCATCCATTCAGTCTACACACTCACTCATTCAGTGCGTGAACACTCTGAATTTCACACTCAGAATCAGAATCAGGTTCAATATCATTGGCACGTCATGAAATTTGTTGCTTTGTGGCAGCAGTACATTGCAATACAATATAACAAAAATATATATAACTTACAATAAGAAATAAACGTAAACATTAAATTAAGTAGTGTGAGTAGAGAACAAAAAAAAAGTGAGGTAGTGTTCATGTATTCATTGTCCATTCAGAAACTGGCAGAGGGGAAGAAGTTGTTCCTGAAACATAGACTGTGGTCTCACAGTGAGAAAGTCAAGGACCCTGTTGCGGAGGGAGGTACAGAGGCCCAGGTTTTGGAGCTCGTTGATTAGAACTGTGGGTACGATTGCATTGACCGCAGAGCTGTAATCAATAAACAGCAGCTGCTATTGTGCAGGTGATCAAAGGCCGAGTGGGTTGCATCTGCGGTAGACCCATTGTGGTGACAGGCAAAGTGCAGCAGGTCCAAGTCTTTGCTTAGTCAAGAGTTGATTCTGGCCAGGACCAGCCTCTGAAAGCACTTCATCAGAGTAGGTGTGAGTGCAATCGGGCAGCAGTCATTTATACAGCTCACCCTGCTTTTCCTGGGCAGTGGTATGTCTGTCCCTTTTGAAGCTGAAGCTGAATCTCCAACTGCAGTGGTGAGAGATTGAAGGTATCCTTGAACACTCGTGCCAGTTGGTAGGCACAGGTTTTCAGTGCCCGCATCAGGGCCTGATGCCTTGCGAGAGTTCACCTTCTTGAAAAGTATGCTGATGTGGGCCCTCGAGACAGAGATTACAGGGTCACCAGATGCTGCAGGGATTCGCACAGGTGTATTTTTTGTTCCCCCTTTCAAAGTGAGCACAGAAGGGGTTGAACTCATCTGGGAGTGAAGCTTCATTGCTATGCATATTCATTGTGCAGACCCTCTAGACACACACATAGATTCAGAGTGCATACAGTACTATGAAAAAGTTTTAGACACCTTCGCTATATATGTGTGTTAAGACTTTTGCACGGTACTGTAATCTCCCCCATCATGTATTGTTTCAGCATACAGACTCTACATTCTCTCATGTACATTTCCCACACCAGTCTTGCTCACTGATTCAGTACGTCCACTCTCCATTATGCTCTCTCCAATCCCACAAGTCCTCCAAGAGGGGCACAACCTTGCCGTTGGGCTTGGAAGCTTACGTGTCTCAACGACTCCGAGAGTTATGTTGTCTGGAAGCAGGGCTTTGTGCTTTTGTCTCTTGGTAGATTCACCCACGCCAAACAGGTCAAAGGGTACAGGTCAGACTAAGAGTAGTCCACAGGACCTCCAGGTTTGGGGGTTCAGCTCTGGGCTAACTACTCTGACTGGTAAAACAAAACCTGTTATGGAAACAGCAATGAAGAATCCTTCCAGATGTGAGTGCAACGGTATTTCCGAGTCTCCACCCAGGACTTGTAGGACTGACAGTTAGTGAAAACCGAGTAACTGACACAATGAAGGAAGCCCTGGACACTGCCAGTGATGGAGGAGCATCATTGCTGCTCCAGATGGCAATGGTGTAATGGGCAGAAGAGATTCCCCCATGGGTTCACACTCACTTTCTTCACACTTAGATTTAGTGTGCACATTGTCTGCTCTCACTCAAGCACCGGTGTGCACTTGGGTTCGTGTGCACACACACCAGTGTCTTATTTCCATTCATATTGTACATTACCTCTCTCACAGTTTAACTCAATATTCACACTCTCCAGTCAAACATATCAATTCTTTGTACAACCTGTCACCCCAGGTCAGTGCAGAATATCCAGTCCTAAAGACTCACTGGATTCAACATATATCAGATTATGTATTTCCACACTTATATTACGTTGGAGAGAGGTTGGAGGGTTTGAGCAGTTAGAATAATCTTATTGCTCTATTGCTAAGGTTTGTAGACACTACAGATGATGGGTTTGTGGCAGCCACGTTCGTTAATATTTTATTTAACATCCAGCTGATAAAATTAAATCAAATCAGCTGTAGTATAAAGAGATTAATATTTGCTCTTGGTCATAAAGTGTAAGGAAGTGAAATATTTATGCATGCAATAAATATTTAATTCTTCTCAGCAATTTTGTCATTTAATCTTAAATCAATATTGTAGAGGTCAAATGATTTCTGTAGAAGTTCCATCAGTATATCCCATTGAGCTATGTCGGGCAGAATATTCAAGGTCAAGTGTAGCATGGACTGTCAATATACATATCTCTCAAACAGCTGAAGAGTACATTTGTACAATGCCAGCCCAGTGTGGGCACAGTAACATAATGGTTAGCATATTACTTTACAGTGTTAGCTGTAAGATCGGGATTCGATTTGCTCTGCTGTCTGTAAGGAGTTTGCACCTTCTCTTCCTGACTGCGTGTCTTTCTTCTAGGTGCTCCAACTTCCTTTCCAAAAACACACAGTTAGGGTTAGTGAGCTTTGGGCATGCTATTCCCAGCACAATCCTCGCTGGTTTGATTTGATGCAAACGTCACATTTCGCTGTATGTTTTCATGGACACATGACAAGTGAATAAATAAAACTAATCTGGCTCTGTTGCTGTATACAACCTACAGTTATACACATCCATTGAGGTAAAGAAGGTTTTCTTTGCTCCTCTCCAATGACACAACCTTCTTCATCTAAGTAGTCAGGTCTCGGTCTTCTTACATTGGTAAGGAGGTGAAGGGGCATTAAAGGGGCATTACCAACTATTTTCAAAAGAGCACTTTGAGGATGAAGTGAAGCAATTAACAGGTTGACTTGGCTTGTAATAGTTTTTGCAGTTTGATTTCTGTGAAGCGTGTTGTGATTGTCATTACTAGAAGGGTTCTTTCTAGGTGACTGAGAGGACTTGAATAATTCATGCAAGTAATTATTCAAGCTATTGAATGGTAGAAAGATCGAATGCTGAAGTGAATATGGTTCCACAGACTCAGGTTTAGTAAAACAAAAGGCACTGACAAGCAGCTCCTTTTCAAATTCCCAATGATCTCCTTTTCAAATTCCCAATGATCGGAGCCAGAAGTCCGAGAGATGGAAAACTCAATAAGATAATTATCGGTTTATCTTTGTCTGCAGTAATTATTGTAACCTAAATACTGTAATTGCCAAAATGTACACCAGTTTTTGTTTTCAAGGCAACTCCTGATACAAAAACACACCAAAATGCTAATATTGAAGAATTTTCCTGTGTAACCATTCTCAGATTTTCACAATTGCACATTTGCATTTGTTGTCAAAAAGCAGCTCAAAATAAGGTGAAGTGATAGAGACAATTAAATAGGAAAGCTGGTGAAGAGAAGTTCTCATACATCTGGAATAGCCTAAAAGACATCTTGGACCATGGAAAGGTTTTGGTAAGGGTGGACAGAGACTAAGAAATGGAGCGGAGGAGGTGGAGTCTCATTATCAGTCTCAGCCTTTCTGCATTGGCAAGGAGGTGCAGTGGACATTGAGGCACCTGAATTGTTAAAGGACCTTTACCAACCATTTTCATACATCTCCTGCAGTGTATGTATCCTCTTCCAGTTTGCAGTTGGCTCGGGAAACCTTCAAGGTGTCAGCTGTGGACAACTCTTGCTCCCTATTAACATAAAGCTAATAGAATGGTGAGTGAGAAAGCACCAAAGAATTTGGACCTGGGCCATTTTGATGCAGAAGGTTGTGTTATTGGGGAAAGGCAAACAGAGCAGGTTTGGCCTTAACGCCCTGGGCTGTCAGCATTAAGCAAAAGGAGGGTAGGCACGTAACACAAACTTGAATGAAGTTCAGAGTTTATTATCAGAGTATGCATGTCACCGTATGCTACCTTAAGATTAATTTTTATAGGCATTTACACAAATATAAATACAATAGAATTTATTAATAAAGACTGACAACCAGTGTGCAAAAGAAGACAAATATGACCAACTTCCCCTATTTGTCTCTATCGCTTTGCTTTATCTTGAGCTGATTTTTGACAACTAATATAAATGTGCAATGGTTAAAATCTGAGAATAAAAATAAATAGGTAGTTCTGAGAACTTGAATTGTGGAGTCTTTGAAAGTTGAGTTGGTAGGTTACGGAATCAGTTCAGAGTTGAGGTGAGTGAAGTTATCCACGCTGGTTCTGAATGTCTGTAATTTCAATGAACTATAAGGAAAGTTTTGCAAAACAGGCCAATTCATCTCAGCAACAGAAGATTTATGTTTGTAATAAAAATTGCAAAGAATTTTATTCATTTCTCTGTCCTCCCTCCTTCTTTCTGGTGTTTTTAACTTTTACTTTTGTGCTTTGCTATAGCAGTTTTCTCAAGAAGACAATCGTATTGGCCTTATATTAAATGATACACAAGATATTCTTTTTAGAGTCAGCACAAAGCACACAGCAGAAGAAGGGGAAAGCACAGACTCCACCTGACAACCAACTAAGCACAGCCCGAACATTTATACCCTGACAGAAATACTAATAGATTTTGATTAACACACGCACGAAGTGCTGGCAGAATTCAACAGGTCAGGCAGCATCTATGGAGATGAATAAACAGTTGATACTTCGGGCTGAGAGCGTTCTTCAGGACTGGATAGGAAGGGGGAAGACACCAAAGTAAAAAGGTGGGGGTAGGGGAAGGAGAACTAGCTGGAAGATGATAGGTGAAGCCAGGTGGGTGGGAAAGGTCAAGGGTTGGAGAATCCTAAGGGATCCAATAGGAGAGCAGAGTGGACCATGGGAGACAGGGAAGAAAGGAGGACATATTGGGAAATCTGATTGGAAGGTGAGGTGAAGAGGTAAAAGGTCAGAGAGGGGAATAGAAGAAGAGGGAAGAGGAAGGGAAATAATTATTGGAAGGAGAAATTGATGTTCATGCAATCAGGTTGGAGGCTACCTAGATGGAATATGAGGTGTTGCTCCTCCACCCTGAGAGTGGCCTCATTGTGGCAAAAGAGAAGGTCATGGGCTGACATGTCAAACAGGAATGGGGATAAGAATTAACATGGTTAGCCACTGAGAAATTCTGCTTTTGCTGGACGGAGCAGGGTTGCTCAACTAAATAGTCATCCAATTTACACTGGGTCTCACCAATGTAGGGGAGGCCTCATCAGGAGCAGGGGATACAATAGACGACCCCAGCAGATTCATAGGTGAAGTGTTGCCTAACCTGGAAGGGCAGTTTGGGGTCCTGATTGGAGGTAAAGGAGGCGATGAATAGGCAGGTGTAGCATTTTTGTCACCTGCAGGGATATGTGCCAGGAGGGAGATAAGTGGGGAGGGATGAATGGACAAGGGAATCACAGAGGAAGTGATCCCTGCAGAAAGCAGAAAGTGTGGGGAGGAGGTAAAAAACATGCTTGGTGGTAGAATCCCGATGAAGACAGTGGAACTTGTGGAGAATGATGTGTTGGATGGAGACGTTCATGAGGTGGTAGGTGACAACAAGAGGGATTCTAACCCTGCTAAGGTGGTGGGGAAATGGGGAGAGCGTGGGTGTCAAAGAAGTAGAAGAGATACGGGTGAGGGCCGCATCAATGGAGCAGGAAAGGAAACCCCATTCTTTGAAGAAGAAGAACATCTCTGACATCCCGACAAGGAAAACCTCATCCTGGGAGCTGATGCCGGCACAATCGAAGGAAATGAGGAAAGAAAATAGCATTGTTAGAGGACACAGGGTGGGAGGATAGCCAAGAACATGGAGCGGTAATTTGTAGAGCTGCTGTCTCACAGATCCAGCGACACTGGCTCTAACCTGATCTCTGTCACCATCCGTGTGGAGCTTGCAAGTTCTTGTTTTGACTGCAGTTGTTCCAGCGCCCCCCACTCCGCCAAACCAAACTTGCGCAGGTCGGTAGGTTAACTGACCAATGTAAATTGTGCCTAATGTGCAGATGAATGATAAAATCTGATGGGAGATGTTGTGAACGTGAGGAAAATGAAACAGGATTAAAGCTCGATGAGTGCAACTCAGTGCTTGATGCTCAGAACCAACTCGGTGTGCAGACGCTGCTGTATCCAGGCCCCTTGACTCTGACTTTAATCATCATAACTGGAAAAGTAATTGGATCTGTTTCTATAGCAACCTGCACAAAGTGCCGGAGGGCTCAGCAGGCCAGGCAGCATCGATGGATGGGTATAAACAGTTATTTCTTTGGACTGGGAACTTCATCATGAATAGTGAGTCCAGATGAAGGGTCTCAGCCCAAAACATCGACTCTTTATTCCTTTCCAGAGCTGCTGCCTGAATTGCTGAGCTCTTCCGCCGTTTTGTGCATGCTGCCAAAGACTTCCAGCATCTGCAGAATCTCTTGTGCTTAAGGATTGTTTCTCAATACGTCAATACATGCAGGAGATAATAATTGCAGGCAGACTTACTCGTGCAAGGAGCCGCTGCAGGGTCCGAGGTCAGCTTGTAGTAGTCTGCCTTACAGTAACACTGGACTGATCCTGCTTCTTCAGTGTAGCTATGCTCAGGACACCAGGAGCATTCAGTTTCTTGAACGGACGACTTATAGGACCCTGGTGGGCATGCTGAAAACAAAGTTGACACGTTGAAGGTGGCCTGTTCAGATACCTCAGGGTTTAAAGCAACTGCATATTTTTTAACTCCACTTACCCATATGCTAAGCCCCCAAACCCTCCATGACATCCCCATCTCAGGTATGTGACAAAAGGAATCTTAAATCCTTCAAACCACTGAGAAATCTCAAGCAGCTAGGAGAGGCACCGTGTCATACCAGTTCGAACTGCTGACTGCAAGCTCTACCAATGCTGATCATATAGAGTTTTTTTTTACATTCACTCCATGACTACTCGTGTTTCCTCTGGGTGCTCTTGTTTCCTCCCACACCCCACAGAAGTGTGGGTCAGTTAACTGTCTACTGGGAAATAATCCCTTCTTGTCGGTACATGACAAGAGTGTCAAAGGGGAGTTGGTCAGAATATGAGAGTGAGAGCAAGAGAGTCGCAAGGAAACAAGGGGGGAAAAGGAACTGAAAAGATTGTTCTGCTGGGAGCTAGCATTGGCTTGTTGGGCTGAATAGCCTCTGTGCTTTTAGGTACAGATAATAAAAGTGATTTTCATTCCTTCCAACATTGAGGAATCTCAAGGATCTAGGAGTACACAATGACTTGACTGGGAGAACTAATATCAAACGTGAGGAGGGGGAAAAAAAATCACAATGGACACTACTGCAGAACAGGTATTGGCTCATTAGTTTAATGCTTTGTCGAAATCACTGATGCTGAATATCATGCTGTCTTTACGAAAGGACCGTGTTCATTTTGGCCCATCGATGCCAAGGTTTGTTGCCTCGGCACCAGATGCCAGTGGATCTCAAGCAGCCCTTCCTGTAATGTCCAAAAATACAAATGGTCGACTCCCATTTTAATAAACAAACGCTGTTTCAACACTGCTTCCTCACAGCATGGAGTAAAGCAAAGAGCTGGCAAATCTTTTGTGCTTGCAGAACCAAATCCCCATGCAATAAAGAAGAACTGGAAATAAACTAAGGTCAAGGGAACGATGAGAAGAATACAACTAAAATAAGAAAGATTCATAAAGAAAATCTTAACAGTATTACAACACAGGCTCTGTAAATTAAACAATAAAGAAAAATGTCAGAGCAAGATCAAACACTTTGGAACGTACTCTCAAAGAAAAAAATAATGTCTGACTCGACTGTAATAATTCCTTGACTACTGGTCCCCTTTTCTCCCCTCACCAACAATTAGACCCTTGCCTTTTATTGACTGAAAAGGTCACAAGAACTGCTGAAGCTCCACTCTGATAATTCAAGATGAGCTGGAAGTATATTGTCTCCCTGAAATCGATCCGAACTAAAAAAAGTATCATTTAGTGGGTAACGACCTATTCAGTTGTAACTGTGCCTGGACCCTTAGGCAGACAGCTCCCAGCATGTCTATCTTCAAAGAAACATGGTCTGTATTTACTGATGAATATCTGGGGAAATTAGCTTGTTGAAAATGACAAGAGCACGGGTGGACGGCAATTCATTCGCAGCTTATGACAGTCCTGAAGCCAACAGAATGCAGCAAGTCAGGGCTGTGTGTGAAGTTTTCTTAGAAACCTGAGCAAGTGCGTTGTTCTTTATTAAAGACTGGGTTAAAACAGTTCACTCAGTAAATGGGATACAGCATGGTGATTAGTGTGACCAAGAGCATATAATGATGTCTACAGAGGGTTCGGCTTAAATCTAGCTGTGCACCAATTATTTCTTGAAAGCCCAGCAAAGGTTCATAGCAGATCTTACAAGCTTCTTTTTTGGTTACGCAACAGTTGTCAATCTCAAATTATATCCAGTGACCGGAACATAGAGGAGCACACCAGGGTTATTTTGTGGACTCCACTCATCACAGCAGTTGAGGAGTTGTGCATAAGATGTGGTTGTACACTGACGGTGGGGCAGAATGGGTGAACATGGTGTTATCAAATATTAGATAACTTTCAAAGCACACAATACACAAACTTCAAAGACTCAGAGTGACCAGCAACCTCTAATGCAACCTTCTTTATGCCATGGACCAATACCATTAAGCAACTGGGACTCCCGGTTGAAACCCCAGCTCCAATGGGAAGAACTACATTGCCGTTTTTGCAAAATACGGCGTGTGACCTGTATTGTACCAATGCGTCTACAATCTTTCCAGTTTCCTGTCAACTTCCACAACCCTAAATTTGCTTTCAGAACCAAAAAGCAATACTAGGTTATAAAAATATAAGGTATGCTCTTCAAAAGACCAAAAGACGAAGGAGCATTTTTGGCCCAACAAAAGGAATGAACACCCACTGAAATACACAGACAATTATTATGTATTATCTCAGAATATTCCTTGTTGCTCTACCCCCCAGTCTAGCCCATTTTCCTAATGCCTTCCTTTAATGTAACACTAGACAATATGCTCTCAACTGCCACAGCCTCAAGCTCCGAAATTCCCTCCATTAGCCTCTCCACTTCCTTTGTGTTTCTACCAGATTATGCTTGCTGACAGCTGGATGAAGATAAAGCTGAAAGAAAGGATTTTTTTTAAATTTTCCGGACCAGCCTTCCTTGAATACATTCCCCAGAACGTGCTTCTTCCAGATATTACCAGGCACAAAATCCTGTACCAGTCCATGGGATGAGCTGAAGGAGTGGGTGAAGGATAGAGAGATGGTGAGGACAGAAGGTGGAATTAAGGATGGGAAGAGGGGTGGCATGAGAGATGGGGAGAGAGGAAGGGAGAGGATTTTGAAGGAGACAGATGAAGAAAGATGAGAGATGAAGTGCAGTATGGCAGGAAAGGAGAGGAGAGACGGAGGGTAGAGAGGAGGTGAGTTGGGTGAGGTGGTGGGGGATGGTGAGGAAGGAGGGGAAGAAGTGAAGAATAGAGAGTTGTGATGGAGGAAGAGAGAAGGGGGAAGTAGAGGTGGAGGGAAAGGGAGTAGTAGTTTTGGATTCAATCAGAAAATTAAAACATGTCAGTCCATGTCCCAATTCAGCCACTGTATTGGTATCAACCATTGACAATACCTCTAATAGAAATTCACCTGTACATTGGACAGACATTGTATTAATATGCAAAAACAATCTTAACCACCAGAAGCAAACTTGCTCCCGATATAGACCAAGGGAGGCTGTCATATTGTAGCAGGACTAGCTTAGATAGGCATCTTGTTGGCATGGATGAATTGGGCTGAACAGCCTTTGTTTCTATGCTGTGTAATGACCGAGCAACTTGCTGAGATCTTCATTGTCAGAGTACAACCATCAGCTCCTCATTTCAGTGAGGCAAGAGCCAAATGTATGAGAGCCACAATAAGGTATAGATGACATGTTTCCTTCCCTAATGGACTTTTATGAGCCAACTGTACTTTTACAATAGTTTTATGGTGCCTCTTACTGACACTAAGAACTATCTTATTTAAAGTGGAAAAGTTGGTTCACTTTTACACGCCGCAGTTTCGGATTTTCCCTCCCTTAAAGGAAAATTTGTGCTTTACGTCTCTGAGAGAGATCCTTTTAAATTCTGTTATTAAGAAGTTGAAAGTTCAAAGTAAGTTATTATTAAAGTACCTGTATGTCTACATCACCATACACTACCCTGATATTCATTTTTCTTGCAGGCATTTACAGTAGAACAAAGGGATCCAATAGAATCAAAGAAAAAATATGCACAAAGACTGGCAAACAGCCAGTGTGCAGAGACAGACAACCTGTGCAAATACAAAAAGGTAATAGCAATGAATCTGTAAATGAGTAATACTGAGATCATGAGTTGTAGAGTCCATAGTTTGTGGAATCAGTTCTGAGTTGAGATGAGTAAAATTATCCACACTGGTTCAGGAGCTTGATGGTTGAAGTGGAATAACTGTTCCTGAACCTGGTGGTGTGGGATCTAAAGCTTCTGTACCTTCTTCCCGATGACAGCTGCAAGAAGAGAGCATGGCCTGGATGGAGGCGGAGCATGCTGATGGACAGTTCCGAGAACTATATCAGTGAAAACACTTCAGTCATTCTTTTCGTCTTGTCTTACAACATTGGCGGAGGCCATTCGACCCATCGATCCACACCTGTTCTCAGAGCATTCCTCACAATCCCACTGCCCTTCTTATTCTCCTGCAACTAGTCCCATTAAACTTCCTATCAATGCTCTGCTGATTCTTTTGCCACCCATCCATATGAGGAACAAATTTCAGAAGCGAATTAGCGAATTCAGAAGCAAAGACCAACAGGTCTTTGTTGAGCTCATTGAAGAATTGGGAGCACGGGGGGGAAAACCCAGATGGCCACAGGCAGAATATGCAAACTCCTTCTAGTCAGCACCCAGATCAAACCCAGGGCCATTTGCTGCTGACAGGCTGACAAACAGCCCAGAGCATCACTGAAAATGTAAATAAAAAGTGACTGTCCGGAATGTGAAATGTTCTTCATGAGCAGAAGAACATCGACATTCATCATTACGTTGGAGAAATTCCGATGAGTAGTTAGTGGCTGCTGTCAACAGCTCCCTGTTCTTCTGCAGGCTGCAATGCTTCCTGATGTGATTATGCATCTTAAAACTATTGCTGTTGCTGAAAAAAGTCTTACGGTGTTGTGAATTGTTGAATCAGATTTAACAGAAATACAAAAGATACTACAGATGCTGGAAATCCAGAGCAACAAACACAGCACGCTAGAGGAACTCAGCAGGTCAGGCAGCATCTTTAGAGCAGAATAAACAGTTGGCATTATTTCAGGCCAAGGGCCTTCATCAAGACTGGAAGGGAAGGGGGAAGGAGCCTGATAAAGGTGGTGCGGGGGGGGGGGGGGGAGGAGGAAGGAATACAAGGTAGCACATGACAGGTGAGGGCAATGGAAGGTAGGTGGGCAAGGGGGAGGGTGATGGTGAAGCTGGGTGGTAATAAGTAGAAGAGGTAAAGGGCTAAATAAGAAGCAACCTGATAGGAGAGGAGAGGTCACCATGGGAGAAAGGGATGGAGGAGAGACACCAGAGGTCAGTGATAGGCAGGTGAGAAGAGAAGGGTAACAGTTGTGTGTGCAGTCACTCCCATCTCAGTCACTGAAGGATATAACTCCTCCAGCATTGTTATGGGTCTCTTGGTGGCCTCCCTCACTAGTCCCCTCTTGCATGGTCACTCAGTTTTTGAGGATGATTTACAGTTGTGCCATATTCTTTCCATTTCTTGATGACTGACTGAACTGTACTCCAAGGGATATTCAGTGATTTGGAAATTCTCTTGCATCCATCTCCTGACTTGTGCTTTTCAATAACCTTGCTGGGAGTGTTCTTTTGTCTTCATGGTGTGGTTTTTGCCAGGATACTGACTCATCAGCAGTTGGACCTTCCAGATACAGCTGTACTTTTACTGCAATGAATTGAAACACCTTGACTACACACAGGTTCGTATATAGCTGGGACACCTTAGCTAATTATACGATTTCTAAAACCAATTGGCTGCACCAGTGATGATTTGGTGTGTCAAATTAAAGGGGGTGAATACTTATGCAATCAATTACTTTGTGTTTTATATTTGTAATTAATTTAGAGTAGAGATCTGTTTTCACTTTGACAAAAAAGAGTCTTTTCCTGTTGATCAGTGTAAAAACACAAATTAAATTGACTGTGATTCAATGTTGTAAAACAATAAAACATGAAAACTTCCAAGGGGGGTGCTGAATACTTTTATAGGCACTGTAAAACTACCATTTCCCATGGTTATATTGACTATATCTCTTCCCAGCCTATCTCCTGTAAAAATCCTATTTCCTTTATTCAGTTCCTTCCCTTCTGTTACATCTGTCCTCAGGAGGCGTCTTTCCTTTTCAGAACTTCAGAGATATTCTCCTTCAAACAACTAGGTTTCACTATTAATACTGCCCGCACCAGTATCTCCTCCATTTCCTGTACATCTTCACTCACTCCATCTTCCCGTCATCTTAAAAATCAGACAGTTCCTCTTGGCCTTACCTACCAGCCGATGAGCCTTTGTAACCAACAACTTCTGCCATCTCCAATAGGATCTTACAACTAAACATATCTATACCTCCGCCCCCTCCCCTCAGCTTTCTGCAGGGATCTCTCTCTTTATGACTCCCTTGTGTATTTGTCCCCCCCAAACTAATCTCCCATCCAGCACTCATCCCCGCAAACAGTTCAAGTGCAGCACCTCCCCGCCCCCATCTTCATTCAGGCCCCAAACAGTCCCTCCAGGTGAGGCAACACTTCACCTGTGAACCTGCTGGGGTTGCGTATTATCTCTCAATGCAGCCTCCCATACATTGGCGAGACCCATTGAAAATTGGGGTACCACATCGCCGGGCATCTCCACTCCATCTGCCAGAAGTGAAACATTTTAATTCTGATTCCCACTCCCGTTCCCACATGATGCTCCAAGGTTTTCTCTTATCCCAGGATGAGTCCACAAGCAGGGGACCCAGGGAGAGGTATTAGCCAGGTGAGATAAGGTAAGAGACCACAGTAGGGAAGAGGAGGAGGGATAATTTTTTTTTATATCAGAAGGAGAAATCTATATTCATGCCATCAGCTTGGAGGTTAATATAAGGTGTTGCTCCTCCACCCTGGAGCATAAGGAGCAACACCTTATATTCCATTTGGGTAACCTCCAAGCATGAATATAGATTTCTCCTTCCGATATATAAAAAAAAATTATCCCTCCTCCTCTTCCCCACTGTGGACTCTTACCTTATCTCACCTGGCTAATACCTCTCCCTGGGTCCCCTGCTTGTTCCCTTTCTCCTATGGTCCCCTCTCCTCTCCTATCAGATTCCTTCTTCTCCAGCCCTTTATCTTTACAACCCGCCTGGCTTTAACTATCACCTTCTTGCTATCCTCCCACCAGCTTTTTATTCTGACTTCTTCCCCCTTCATTCCAGTCCTGAAGAAGGGTCTCAGCCTGAGACATCAACTACTTATTCTTTTCCATAGATGCTGCCTGACCTGGTCAGTTCCTCCAGCATTTTGTGGGTGTTGCTCATAATTTTAAGGTGACTGGAGGGAATTATGAGGTAGGGTGTCGTAGACAAGTTCTTCACACAGAGAGTGGTGGGTGGGTGGAATACACTGCAGGGGTAGTGATAGAGGCAGATACATACGGGTCATTTAAAAAACTCTCAGATAGGCAGAGGGATGATAGAAAAATAAAGGGCTATGTTGGAGGGAAGGGTCAGATTGAAGGGTTAGTAAGTTAAAAGTCATGGGCAGTAAGGCCTGTAATGTGTTTTCAAGGTCTACATTTCATGTACACCTTTGTGGTTCTGATTCCAGTTTCCTAAACTCATTTTATCGGGCTTCATCTCTTTTCCAGCTTTTCCCCATTCTAGAGATTCCACTGCAAGCAAAATGAGGACAGGTGCAAATACATTTTAAAAAGGTCACGAATAAATACGACAAGAAAAATAAGGGTAATTTTTTTTATATAACTCAAGTGTTTCTCTATGAAATTCTGTAAAACAATCTGTAGTTGGATGATGTGCTTGAATGTAGTTGAGGGAGAGCCAGGACATAAGGCTTGATGAAGAGTAGAGGTTGTTCATATGAAAACACAAAGTATTGTTCTTTGGAACGAAAGGCCAGCTTCAGTGCTGAAATTGTTTTGTAATAAGTCCAGCTCATCTTTTCTGGAAGTTTTCAGATGATATTCTATTTATCTTAGTTTTCAAAATCATCTAAAACCAGATTTGAAGTAAAGGGGACATTTGGTGATGACTTGTAGATTCTTGATGCTTTGAAATGTACATTTACAAGCAGTAAATATGTTTTACATAGCAATCTACCAAAGTTGCCTTCAATAATTCTGTATTAAAATGTTGGCTTTTCCCTGACTTTTTCTCAGAAAAACCACATTGACTGCCATTTAGTTTGGTTAATGCTTAAAGCATGAAAGGATTTTCAAAATACTTACCTTGACTGATAAAGGGAAGAATGTTAATATGTTGAATAAATGTTATTCTTGTCACATTTACATAATTCTCATTTATATAATGAAACACAAAAAAATAAAGTAAACCTTCTGGGACATGGGAATGAGCAGTTCTCTACAACAAAGTGACAATGAAGTGTTAGACTGTATGTCAGCTTGTCAAAACTAGAATTTCAATCTGTGCATTAAGTTCTGCTCCCTTGAAAATCCAGGCGGCTCCAATTGTATATCCTTTTAAGAAGTGCTATATATATTTTATAAGGTGATAGTATTTTAAAGCTAATTAGAGCAGCTACGTGATACAATAGTGATGAGTGATATAACAATACACCTTGCACTTATGCCTCACATTACTACAATATAGAAAATATGGCCACTGAAGTTTAGAAAACAACGGGAGACTATTCAGCCCAGCTTGCTCAAATCTGACAAAAGACTTTTAATAATAACCTTACACTTTAAAGTTCAAAGCAAATTTATTGTCAAAGTACGCATATGTCGCTTTATACAACCCTGAGATTTATTTTCTTGCGGGCATTCACAGTAAATACAAGTAAACACATTGGAATCAATAAAAGAACGCCCCCAATAGGCCGGGCAACAACCAATGTGCAAAAGACAACTAACTCTGCAAATACAAAACAAGAAAAGAATAATAGTTAATATATAAGCAATAAATATCGAGAAAGTGAGTTCCTAAGTTGGGGAAACAGTTCGGTGAGGTTTTGTGAAGTTCTCCACTCTGATCAAGAGCCTGGTGGCTGTGGGGTAATAACTGTTTCTGAACTGGTGGTGTGAGTCCTATTCCTTCTTCCTAGTTACAGCAATGAGAATAGAGCATGGCCTGGGTGGTAGGGGTCCCTGATGATGGGTGCTGCTTTCATGCAGCGGTGCTCCATGTGGATGGGTTCAATGGAATATTAAGATATTAAGAGGAATAGATAGAGTGGACAACCAGCACCTCTTCCCCAGGGCACCACTGCTCAATACAAGAGGACATGGCTTTAAGGTAAGGGGAGGGAAGTTCAAGGGCGATATTAGAGGAAGGTTTTTCACTCAAAGAGTGGTTGGTGTGTGGAATGCACTGCCTGAGTCAGTGGTGGAGGCAGATACACTAGTGAAGTTCAAGAGACTACTAGACAGATATATGGAGGAATTTAAGGTGGGGGTATATATGGGAGGCAGGGTTTGAGGGTCAGCACAACATTGTGGGCCGAAGGGCCTGTAATGTGCTGTAATATTCTATGTTCTATGTTCTATAAATGAAGGGCTTCACCCAAGATGAAAGGGACTATATCTAATACTCTTTGTAGGCTTTTCATTTAAGGGCATTGGATGTGTCCATTCCAGGCTGTGATGCAACCAGTCAGTATATTCTCCACCGCTCATCTACAGAAGTTTGTCAAAGTTTTAGATGACATGCTGAACCTTCACAAAATTCTAAGAAAATAGAAGAGCTGCCGTGGTTTCTTCATAGTGGCACTTGTGTGCTGGGCTCAGGACAGATCCTCAAATGGTAACTCCGGGAAATTTAAATTTGCTGACCATCTCCACCTCTGATCCCCAGTGGAGGCTCCTGGATCTTCAGTGTCCTCCTCTTGAAGTCAATAATCATCTCCTTGATCTTGCTAACATTAACTGAGGGGTTGTCATTGTGGCACCTCTCAGCCAGATTTTCAATTATCCTGCTATGTGCTGATTTGTCACCACCCTTGAGCTGTGTTAGTCTTACAGTCATAAGTATAAAGCGACAAGAGCAGAGCCTTATGATGCAGCTGTGCTGAAGGGAGATGTCGTTGCTAATCTGAACTGAGGTCTGTAAGTGAGGGAATTGAGGATCTGGTTGCACAAGGAAGCACTGAGGCTTGAAGCTTATTGATTAGTTTTGAGGGGACACATCTTCCTCTTCATGTAGCTCATCATAGCGCTACAAAGATGAGCTCAAGCTCCATATGAAGAACACTGACATGAATGTCAACACCTGGGAGAAAGATGCTTTGAACAGAAGAAGTTGGCGCTGCATTATCAAGAAGTCAATCCCCGCTATCGAGGAGAAAAGGCCCCACCAGGAGGCAGCTTGATCACTAAGGACCTTTACCATCTGCAACATGCCCTCTTCTCATTACTACCGTTGAGGAGGATGTCCATCTTAGTAGCAAGAACACTTCAGGAACAGCTTCTTCCTCTCCTACCAGAGATCTCTGAACAGTCCCTGAACTAATGAATGCTACTTTGTTATTCTTTTTTTGCACTGTTTATTTACTTTCACAATTTATACGAATTTTACAGTTTTGCACAACAATACATTTCCCATCATGCAGTCAGCGATAGCAATGCTGTTACTGATTCATTTTGCTGATCAGCCCTCTATACAGCTCTTAGATGAACGCTTTGCTAAAACGTATGAAGAGTTCATCA